>NW_026577928.1:635983-1271966 GCF_029407905.1 Bubalus kerabau
TTCCTTGTCCCTTATCAGAACCTCCTGTGGTAAGTGTTTTTCTCTTCTCTGTTGCCTGGTAAGGGTGGGTGGTCATGGGCATCCCAAAGTTGGCTAGAAGTCAATTATTTAGGCAGGCTTGTGCATAGATATGGGAGAAGGCAATGGCACCCCACTCCTGGAAAATCCCAAGGACGGAGGAGCCTGGTAGGCTGCAGTCCATGGGGTGGCTAAGAGTCGGACACCACTGAGCGACTTCATTTTCACTTTTCACTTTCATGCATAGGAGGAGGAAATGGCAACCCACTCCAGTGTTCTTGCCTAGAGAACCCCAGGGACTGTGGGGCCTGGTGGGCTGCCATCTATGGCGTGGCACAGGGTCGGCCTCAACTGAACCACTTAGCAGCTGCAGCAGCAGCAGCAGCAGTGCATAGATATCAAAGGGGATGAGAACAGTCAGGTAGGATCACATATGTCACCGTGAAACAATACTTCTCCTCTTAGCCAAAGCTAACAAAAGATTTCTGTTCTAGGTCAACCTAGAAGAGATCACTTAAGAGGTAAAGAAACTTAAACTCCATTAGCAAAGGCAGTTCAACATCTCAAGAAAACTTGTGCTAGGCACAAAACTCTTTTCTGGGGGCCTACTTTCCCTACAACCTCCTTATCCCATTCTGTACCCATTCCTTTGCTTCTCCCATCCTGAAAATGCCACCTGTAAGACAGAACTACTTCGTTTTCCTTCTTACAGTGTGATTGCATTCCATACATTCTTGTAATAACAAGTCATACATTTCCCTTCAGCAACCAAGAACTCACTCTTATATTGGCATTTGATAGATTGGTGAGCATACCTATCAGTGATAATAGCGCCCACCCCGCTTCCTGCAAGAACAGAACAAAACAAAACAAAACAAAAAAATTGCTTTCTTACATTTAATATGTTCGGATGGTGCCAGTCACTATTCATGCAGAGACAAAAATCTCTTTTGTTTCTGTGTAAAAGGGAGGTCCTTTCAAGTCGTGAATGTTTAAGAAGTTTCATTTATTTGGAAGTGACCTAGCTATTCAATACACTGTCGTCACTTAGTTTAGCACCAGGATAGAAACTCAGGTAACCAAAACACCTGGAGGAACGATTGTAAGTTCAGTTCAGTTCAGTTGCTCAGTCGAGTCTGACTCTTTGTGACCCCGTGGCCTGCAGGACGCCAGGCATCCGTGTCCATCACCAACTCCAGGGGCTTGCTCAAACTCATGTCCATCGAGTCAGTGATGCCATCCAACCATCTTATCCTCTGTCATCCCCTTCTCCTCTGCCTTCAATCAAGACTATGAGAGGCAGATATTTTAGAGTATAATTATTGTTAAGAGTTTATCTAAAAGCTCATATCACATTTACATTTTTTACATTGGTTGTTGCTGTTTCCAGGTAGTTTCTTGCTGACAAGCTTGTGACACATATAACAATAGAGCAATTTTTACCTCAAAAGAAACCTAGGCACTATGAACATGTTGTGCTTAATGTTGTTGACTCTTAGACATGTCTATAGTGGAGGAGCAAAACCAAAAATACTAGATATTTAATATTGACTAGTTCCCAGTTCACGGGACTCTGACATTCATTTAGGTCAATGTTTTCTTGTATTTCCAGCAGTTTGATTTGGAAGGGCTGCCTTGTCTTGAGACCATTGAAATCAGAACTCAGAACTTGAGCAATATTATCAAAAAACACAAGGCTCACACTGACATATACCTTAATCCAGACAGACAGACAAGACATCTTCCAGTTTTCCGCCTGAGATTTAAAATATTTCTTTGAGCCGTTTTCCTGGGGAGTGGGGGGGAAGTGGGGGTGGCAGCGAGGCAGGCTTGGGTAACAAGCTAATTGTTGGTCATTGCATATGCAAAGAACCAGCTTTCCGGGTTCCAAGGAAAAAAGTTTCCTTGGTACCCAATTTTGTTTGGATCTATAGACTCTCATGGCCCTCCTAGGTCAGGACATCTTTCCTTTCTGTAGTCCTCATTTTATCCCTAAATCATAGACAACTTGGATTGTCTCTGTGGGGTGGATGTATTGTCCTCGTGTTTGACCTGGCGGCAGTAGCGAGGTCCGAGATCCTCTCCTGGGAACGGGCGTGGGGACGGGGCTCACCAGGAGCCCCTGGTGGAAGTGGGCAACGCCCCGGGAGCGCGCCAGGGGCGGGGCGATCCCGGGCGGCGAGGGTAGGGGTTCTGGTCGGGAGGGGGTGGGGGGCGGTAACAGTTGTGCTCTCGGGGGTCCCCACTGCAGCTGGAAACGCGCTGGGAGTGCACCCGGGGCGGGGTAAACCTGGGCTGCGCGGGTCGAGATTTAGATGGCTGTGGGTGGGGGTTCGGTCCCAGTTGTGCTCTCGGGGGTCGCCACTGCGGCTAGGGACGCCCATTTCCTACGCTCCTGTGTCCCCAAGGATCCACATCTAGTGGGTGCAGCGGAGGGCTGCGGGCCACAGGTCAGGGAACTGGGACTGCTTGGAGCAGGGAACCAAGTATTCCGCCCTCTGTTGGCACATTCTCGGAGCTCCCCAACCTGGCGGTGGCAGAAAGGCCTCGCCCTTGGTGTCAAGGCCTTTACCGCTCCACCCCTTTGCTGAAAAATCTCAGTCTGCACGGTTTTCCCAAGCAGCCTAGTGTCCCCTGGAAGTCCAAGGGACAGAACACTGAACTCTGGCCGGCTGGCCCAGCCCTGCTTCTGGCACTTTGTAAGCCAGCGGGCCCTTGAGCACCTGCTGGGATGGGAAAGGGAAGCGTCCACGGATTGCACCCTAGAAACTTAGTAGGGTGCATGGATTTCAAACCCTGGTGGCCGCCCAGGCAGCAAAGAAGGGGGGAGGGCACCTTGCTGCCCTTTCATGGCAGAATGTGTGGCTGTCCTGATGCGTGGGCCTTTTCATGGGGACCTTGTGCAATAAAAGTTTGGTGTTTTGGTACTGAATAATTAGAAATTGTAAAAAGTTTAAATTATGTGGTGGTGTAATTAAAAAACAAAACAAAACAGAACCAAGCCCCAAGTGTTTTGCACAGGGAGGTTTAAGTATTGAAGGCCTGTTTTCCTTGCACTGTGGCATTCTATCAATAAGTGTGCAGGATTTTTTTTTTTTTTTAAGAAAAGTGTTCGAAGTGAGGGAAACAGGAAACCCAGAGGTGCCCCTGTATTTTGGGGAAGGCCTTAGGAGGTCACTTGGAAATGCTGCTGGCTGTGGGGGAGGGGGGCAGATGGGCTGTGCAGGCTTGTCCTTTGCATGGATGTTCTTGTGTGTAGAAACCCAGCTCGGAGCCATCTCCTGATGTGTAAGAATTTCGCAGACAAACCTTGAGCTAAGCAATGCATTTGTTCCTGAGGAAATGTTTGTCTTAAGCGATGTAAATATCCTATGTATATCTGCTGGACTCTGGCTTCAGGTCGGTTCCCCCAATAGGCTCAGAAGCGACTTGAACAAAACAGTATGTTTTCCTCGTACCTTGTTCTCCTAATCTATGTTAAGGAAATGATATATTTGCCTGGAATACTGCCTTTCTTCAAGATTCATGTCAATCAGTTTTTGGCCCAGGATGACTCACCTACTGCCATTGTGACCTCAAGGCATGTCGTGGGGGAGGGGCCTGGTGCCATTCCCTGAGACAGTGCCTTTCTTTCCTTAGCTGACTGCTAGTGCCTGTAGAATATCTGGCTAGAGACCAGCAGGGCGTACACCCCGCCTCAAGTCTAAGTCAGCAGTTTTCTCTATCTCATTTATACTTTAATAACAATTGATGACACAAAAGCTCTGAGCGATCAAATCATATCAAATCTTCATTTCAGATTGAAGATGCATTCCATGGTATTGCCATCTTAAGTCTTTCCATTGTTATGGAATACCTGTCCATGTATTCAGGATAGTTTTCAGCCAGGGTGTATAATTTCCAGGGTGCCAGTCTTGTCATCCTCGTTACATCCATGGCAAAGTGTTGTATTCATGTTGACATTATTGAAAGGGAATTTTTTTTAATTCCTTTTCAGATTATTATCTGGTAATATATACAGAAAAAACCGTGTAATCTTTCGTTTTTATCAGTTTGGACAGCTTGATAGTTGTCTTTAATTTCTTTCCTTTCTCATACTTTAAGATTTTCCGGGCACTGTACATGTACTGCCTCACCCCTAATCTCAGTCATGTGTTCAAAGAACTTCTGTCCTTTATTTGTTTACTTATTTTTTTGCAACATTGAATTCGTTTTGACTATGCTGGGTCTCTGCTGCAAGATGGAAGTTGCTAGGACCTCTGGACTGCAGTCTTCCATCTCTTACTGACCTCTTGTTGACCTCTGCAGAATCCTGGTTGGCGGGAGCTTGTTAGTTCCTCGTTCCTTACCAGGACCTCCTGTGGTAAGTGTTTTTCTCTTCTCTGTTGCCTTGTAAGGGTGGATGGTCATTGGCATCCCAAAGCTAGCTAGAAGTCAATGATTTAGGCAGGCTTGTGCATAGATATGGGAGAAGGCAATGGCACCCCACTCCAGTACTCTTGCGTGGAAAATCCCATGGATGGAGGAGCCTGGTAGGCTGCAGTCCATGGGGTCGCTAAGAGTCGGACACCACTGAGCGACTTCACGTTCACTTTTCACTTTCATGCATGGGAGGAGGAAATGGCAACCCACTCCAGTGTTCTTGCCTAGAGAACCCCAGGGACTGCGGGGCCTCGTGGGCTGCCGTCTATGGGGTCGCACAGAGTCGGACACAACTGAAACGACTTAGCAGCAGCAACGGCGGCAGCAGCAGCAGAAGCAGTGCATCGATATCAAAAGGGCTGCAAACAGTCAGGAAGGATCACATATGTCACCGTGAAACACTACTTCTCCACTTAGCAAAAGCTAACAAAAGATTCCTCTTCTAGGTCAACCTAGAACAGATCACTTAAGAGGTAAAGAAACTTAAACTCCATTAGCAAAGGCAGTTCGACATCTCAAGAAAACTTGTGCTAGGCACAGAACTCTTTTCTGGGGGTCCACTTTCCCTACAACCTCCTTATCCCATTCTGTACCCATTCCTTTGCTTCTCCCATCCTGAAACGGCCACCTGTAAGACAGAACTACTTTGTTTTCCTTCCTCAAGTGCCATTGCATTCCACATACTTTCTTGTAATAACAAGTCATACATTTCCCTTCAGCAACCAAGAACTGACTTTTATATTGGCATTCGCTATAGCCCGCCCCCCTCCCCCCACCCCCAAGAACAGAACAAAACAAAACAAAACAATTACTTTCTTACATTTAACATGTCAGGATGGTGCCAGACACTATTCATGGAGAGTCAAAAATCTCTTTTGTTTCTGTGTAAAAGGGAGGTCCTTTCAAGTCGTGAATGTTTCAGAACTTTCATTTATTTGGAAATGACCTAGCTATTCAATACACTGTCGTCACAAGGATGGAAACTCGGGTAACCAAAACTCCTGGAGAAACGTTTGTTAGTTCAGTTCAGTTCAGTTGCTCAGTCGTGTCTGACTCTTTGGGACCCCGTGGCCTGAAGGACGCCAGGCTTCCGTGTCCGTCACCAGCTCCAGGGGCTTGCTCAAACTCATGTCCATCGAGTCAGTGATGCCATCCAACCATCTTATCCTCTGTCATCCCCTTCTCCTCTGCCTTCAATCAAGACTATGAGAGGCAGATATTTTAGAGTATAATTATTGTAAAGAGTTTGTCTAAAAGCTCATATCACATTTACATTTTTTACTTTTGTTGTTGTCGTTTCCAGGTAGTTTCTTGCTGACAAGCTTGTGACAGATATAACAATAGAGCAATTTTTATCTCAAAAGAAACCTAGGCACTATGAACATGTTGTGCTTAATGTTGTTGACTCTTAGACATGTCTATAATGGAGGAGCAAAACCAAAAATACTAGATATTTAATATTGACTAGTTCCCAGTTCATGGGACTCTGACATTCATTTAGGTCAATGTTTTCTTGTATTTCCAGCAGTTTGATTTGGAAGGGCTGCCTTGTCTTGAGACCATTGAAATCAGAACTCAGAACTTGAGCAATATTATCAAAAAACACAGGGCTCACACTGACACATACCTTAATCCAAACAGACAGACAAGACATCTTCCAGGTTTCCGCCTGAGATTTAAAATATTTCTTTGATCCAGTCTTCTGGGGAGTGGGGGGATGGGGGTGGCAGTAAGGCAGGTTTGGGTAACAAGCTAATTGTTGGTCATTGCATATGCAAAGAACCAGCTTTCCGGGTTCCAAGGAAAAAAGTTTCCTTGGTAACCAACTTTGTCTGGTTCTATAGAATATCATGGCCCTCCTAGGTCAGGTCATCTTGCCTTTCTGTAGTCCTCGTTTTATCCCTAAATCATAGACAGCTTGGATTGTCTCTGTGGGGTGTATGTATTGTCCTCATGTTTGACCTGGCGGCAGCAGCGAGGTCCGAGAGCCTCTCCTGGAACCGGGCGTGGGGACGGGGCTCACCGAGAGCCACAGGTGAAGGTGGGCAGCGCCCCTGGAGCGCGGCAGGGGCGGGGCGAACCCGGGCGGCGCAGGGCGGGTGTCGGCTCCTGGCGGGGGTAGGGGAGGGCTTCCCAGTTGTGCTCTCGGAGATGGCCACTGCAGCTGGAAACGCGCCGGGAGCGCAGCCAGGGTGGGGTAAACCTGGGCTGCACAGGTCGAGATTCCGCTCACTGTGGGTGGGGGGTCAGTCCCTGTTGTGCTCCCGGGGTCGCCAATATTGCTGGGAACCCACCGGGAGCCCGGCAGGGCCGGGGCGAAACATGGCAGTGCGGGGCGGTGTGGGGTTCCGTTCGCAGTGGGGGTCGGCTCCTGGCGGGGGTGGGGGAGGGCTTTCCAGATGTGCTGTTGGGGGTCGCCATTGCGGCTGGGAATGCCCATTTCGTGAACTCCTGGATCCCCAAGGATCGGCATCCATGGGCCACAGCGGAGGGGTGCGGTACACAGGTAAGGGAACGGGGACTGCGTGGAGCAGGGAACCATGTATTCCGCCCTGTGTTGGCACAGTCTCAGAGCTCCCCAACCTGGCGGTCGCAGAAAGGCCTCGTCTTTGGGGTCAAAGCCTTTACCGCTCCACCCCTCTGCTGAAAAACCTCAGAGTCTGCGCGGTTTTCCCAAGCAGCCTAGTGTCCGCTGGAAATCCAAGGGACAGAACCCTGAATTCTGGCCGGCTGGCCCAGCCCTGCTTCTGGCACTTTGTAGGCCAGCGGGCCCTGGAGCACCTGCTAGGATGGGAAAGGGAAGGGTACGCGAATTGCACCCTGGTGGCCGCCGAGGCAGCAAAGAAGGGGGGAGGGCACCTTACTGCCCTTTAATGGCAGACAGAATCTGTGGCTGTCCTGCTGCGTGGGCCTTTTCATGGGGACCTTGTGCAATAAAAGTTTACCGGTGACCTTAGGGAACTTCCCAGTGTGCTTCTGACAGATGAGGGATGCTGTGGAGTTGGCGGGGCCTCTCAGGACTCCGCTGGGTTTGGCGCAATGGAAGAGGGCCTCATCTCCAGGGAAGGCAGGAACCTCAGGCTTCCTCTCCGTTTCGGACTCCGACCGCAGGGTCCCTGCAGAGTTGGGACAGGAGAGTCAGGAATCGTCTTGTCTGAGGAAGGGAACTCCGCTTGCCTCTCGAGGTGCTCAGGGGGTCTCAGGCCCCTTGTTGAGCTGTGTGTGGAACCTGCGGGTGTTTCCGGAAATGCACGATGGTGACAGTGCCCCTTCGTGTTGTGCCTTCACCCACTGGGTTGCCTTCGAAGAGGTGTCCGGGCCTCGGGTTCTTTTCAAGAGCGGACAGGGAAATCGGGGTCTTTCGGCATGAGGGACCACCCACGGGGCTAGTCTCAAATTTCCTAGTGAGGCCGGCTTCATCCTGAGTTGTGCTGGGAAGGCCGGGGACCCTTCCAGACAATGCAGGGGGATCGACTCTCCTGTCGCCATCAGGAGGGGAGAAGGGGCTCAGATGAAGTGGGGATGGAACCCTCGGTGTTACCCTCGAGGGAAACCGGCGTGTGGGGGACTTTTGGGGGTTGCATGAAAGGAGTCAGGTACCGTTTCGCACTTCAGGACAGAACCTGGGACTTCCCTTGAGACGCCGTAGCGGGCAAGGCCCTCATCTTGCGAAGACGTTGGGACCATGTGTATTTTCTCGAGTTGCGGCGGGATACTAGAGTTACGACGGGGATTTCAGGCTTCCTCTTGTGTTGGCCCCGGGAAGCCTAATCTTCCATTCGAGTTGCGAGGGAAAGCTGAGGGTTGCACTCGAGTCACTGCAGGGCCAAAGAGACCTCATCTAGGCCTGTGTCCGGGACTTAATGTTCCTATCAAGGGAAGACAGGGATCTCAGGGTGGCGTTCCAGACTCCCCCGGGGAGTCAGGCCTCGCCTCGAGGGCAAGCCAAGGATGCCGCTCTCCTCTCAAGTCGCGACGCAGATCTCTTGGAGCCCACTGAGTGGCCTCAAGGGAGTCAGGCCTTCTCTTCAGTTTGGAGAGAGGACTCGGGATTGTGCTCTGGGTCAGGCAGGAAAAGAAGGCCCTCACCTCGCGAGGATGGGGGCTTCTCAGGGGTTTCCTCGAGCTGCGGCACCCGTGGGGGTTTTCTCACGAGGCAAGACGAGGATCTCAGGGAGCCTCTCGTGCGGTGCCAGGGAAGTCAGGTCTCTGTGCACGTGGCGAGGGGGAGCGCGTCATGGCTCTCCAGTCATGGGAGAGGACTAGGGCCTCCAGAGGCGTTGAAGAAGGACACTCGAGGTCTTTCTGTGGTTGCGGCGGGAAAGCCTCGTTTCCCTCGCCTTCTGCCGGGGACCTGAGGGAACTTCCCTTGGTGCCTCTGATAGGTGAGGGATGCTGTGGAGTTGGCGGGGCCTCTCGGGACTCCGCTGGGCTTGGCGCAATGGAAGAGGGCCTCATCTCGAGGGGAGACAGGAAACTTAGGCTTCCTCTCCTTTTCGGACTCCAACCACAGGGTCCCTGCAGAGTTGGGACAGGACAGTCAGGCCTCGTCTTGTCTGAGGAAGGGAACTCCGCTTGCCTCTCGAATTGCTCAGGGTGTCTCACGCACCTCGTCAAGCTGTGTGTGGAAACCGCGGGTTTTTCCGGACGACGCACGGGGGTGTCAGTGCCCCTTCGAATGGTAACTTCACCCACAGGGTTGCCTTCGAAGAGGTGTCCGGGCATCGGGTTCTTATCCAGAGCGGACTGGGAAATCGGGGTCGTTCGGCATGTGGCACAACCCACGGGGCTCGTCTCGAATTTCCTCGGGAGGCCGGCCTCATCCTGAGGTGTGCCGGGAAAGCCGGGAACCCCTTCCAGAATACGCAGGGGAATCGACTCTCCTGTCGCGATGAGGAGGGGAGAAGGGGCTCAGATGAAGGGGTGCCAGGACCCTCGGTGTTCCCCTCGAGGGAACCCGGCGTGTCTGGGAAATTTTGGAGGTCGCATGAAGGGTGTCAGGTACCGTTTCGCAACTCAGGACGGAACGTGAGACTTCCCTTGAGACGTCGTAGCGGGCAAGGGCCCCATCTTGCGAAGACGTTGGGACCACGTGGTTTTTCTCGAGTTGCGGCGGATTCTCGAGTTACGACGGGGATTTCAGGCTTCCTCTTGGGTTGGCCCTGGGAAGCCCCATCTTCCATTCGAGTTGCTAGGGAAAGCTGGGGGTTGCACTCGAGTCACTGCAGGGCCCAAGAGACCTCATCTAGGCGTGTGTCCAGGACCTAGTAGTACTCTCAAGGGAAGACAGGGGTCCCGGGGTTGCACTCCAGAGTCCCCCGTGGAGTCAGGCCTCGCCTCGAGGGGAAGCAAAGGACTCCGCTCTTCTCTTGAGCCAGGACGCGGATCTCTTGGAGCCCTCTGAGTGGCCTCAAGGGAGTCAAGCCTAATCTTCAGTTTGGAGAGAGGACTCGGGATTGCTCTCCAGGAAAGGCAGGAAAAGAAGACCCTCACCTCGCGAGGACGGGGGCTTCTCAGGGGTTTCCTCGAGCTGCGGCGTCCGTGGGGCTTTTCTCACGAGGCACGATGAGGTTCTCAGGGAGCCTCTCGTGCGGCGCCAGGGAAGTCAGGTCTCCATGAGTGTGGTGAGGGGGAACGCGTCATTGTTCTCGAGTCCTGGGAGGGGACTAGGGCATTAAGGCGTGTAGAAGAAGGTCTCACGAGGTCTTTCTCGGCTTGCAGCGGGAAACCCTCGTTTCCCTCGACTTCTCCCGGTGACCTGAGGGAACTTCCCAGGGTTCCTCTTAGAGGTGAGGGATGCTGTGGAGTTGGTGGGCCATCTCGGGACTCCTCTGGGTTTGGCGCAATCGAAGAGGGCCTCATCTCGAGGGGAGACAGGACCTCAGGCTTCCTCTCCGTTTCGTACTCCGACAGCAGTGTCCCTGCAGCATTGGGGCAGGAGAGTCAGGCCTCGTCTTGTCTGAGGAAGGGAACTCCGCTTGCCTCTCGAGTTGCTCAGGGAGTCTCAGTCCCCTCGTGGAGCTGTGTGTGGAAACCGCGGGTCTTTGCGGACGATGCACGGGGGTGGCAGTGCCCCTTCGTGTTGTTCCTTCACTCACAGGGTTGCCTTCGAAGAGGTGTCCGGGCATCGGGTTCTCCTCAACTGCGGACCGGGAAATCAGGGTCGTTCAAAATGGGGCACCAGCCACGGGGCTTGTCTCGAATTTCCTCGCGAGGCCGGCCTCATCCTGAGGGGCGCCGTGCAGGCCGGGAACCCCTTCCAGACCACGCAGGGGAATCAACTCTCCTGTCGCGAACAGGAGAGGAGTAGGAGCTCAGAGGAAGTGGTGCTGGGACTCTCGGTGTTCCCCTCAAGGGAACCCAGCATGTCGGGGAACTTTTGGATGTCGCATCAAGGGTGTCAGGTACCGTGTCTCACTTCACGACGGAACATGGGACTTCCCTTGAGACGCCGTACCGGGCAAGGGCCTCATCTTGCGAAGACGTTGAAACCACGTGGTTTTTCTCGAGTTGCGGCAGGATTCTCGAGTTTCGACGAGGATTTCAGGCTTCCTCTTGGGTTGGCCTTGGGAAGCCCCATCTCCCATTCAAGTAGCGAGGGAAATCTGGGGGTAGCGCTCGAGTCACTGCAGGGCCAAAGAGACCTCATCAAGGCGTGTGTCCTGGAACTAATATTCCTCTCCAGGGAAGGCAGGAATCTCGGGGTTGCATTTCAGGCTCCCTCGGGGAGTCAGGCCTCGTCTCGAGGGGAAGCCAAGGAGTCCGCTCTCCTCTCGAGTGGCCACGCGGATCTCTTGGAGCCCACTGAGTGGCCTCAAGGGAGTCCAGCCTCCTCTTCAGTTTGGAGAGAGGACCCTGGATTGCTCTCCAGGCCATGCAGGAATAGAAGGCCCTCAGCTCGCCAGGACGGGGGCGTCTCCGGGGTTTCCTCGAGCTGCGGCACCCGTGGGGGTTTTCTCCCGAGGCACGACGAGGATCTCAGGGAGCCTCTCGTGCGGCGCCAGGGAAGTCAAGTCTCCATGCGCGTGGTGAGGGGGAGCGCGTCATGGCTCTCGAGTCACGGGAGGGGACTAGGGCCTCGAGACGCATTGAAGAAGGACTCTCGAGGTCTTTCTCGGGTGGCGGCGGGAAACCCTTGTTTCCCTCGCCTTCTGCCGGGGATCTTAGGGAACTTCCCAGGGTGCCCCTGAGAGGCGAGGGATCCTGTGAAGTTGGCGGGGCCTCTCGGGACTCCGCTGGGTCTGGCACAACGAAAGAGGGCCTCACCTCGAGGGGAGGCAGGAACCTCAGGCTTCCTCTCCGTTTCGGCTCCGACCACAGGGTCCCTGCAGAGTTGGGACAGGAGAGTCATGCCTCGTCTTGTCTGAGGAAGGGAACCCTGCTTGCCTCTCGAGTTGTCAGGGGTTTTCAGGCCCCTGGTCGAGCTGTGTGTGGAACCCCGGGTCTTTCCGGATGATGCACGGGGGTGTCAGTGCCTCTTCGTGTTGTGTCTTCACCCACAGGGTTGCCTTCGAAGAGGGGTCCGGGCCTCGGGTCCTTCTCAAAAGCGGACCGGGGAATCGGGGGCATTTGGCATGTGCACCACCCACGTGGCTCGTCTCGAATTTCCCTGTGAGACCGGCCTCATCCTGAGGTGCACCGGGAAGGCCGGGAACCCCTTCTGAACCACGCAGGGGAATCGACTCTCCTGTCGTGATCAGGAGGGGAGAACGGGCTCAGATGAAGCTGTGCCGGGACTCTCGGTGTTCCCTCGAGGGTACCCGGCGTGTCGGGGAGCTTTTGGGGGTCGCATGAAGGGTGTCAGGTACTGTTTTGCACTTCAGGGCGGAACATGGGACTTCCCCTGAGACACTGTAGTGGGCAAGGGCCTCATCTTGCGAAGACGTTGGAACCACGTGTTTTTTCTCGAGTTGCGCCGGGATTCTCGAGTGACGATGGGGATTACAGGCTTCCTCCTCTGTTGGCCCTGGGAAGCCCAGTCTTCCATTCGATTGGCGAGGGAAAGCTGGGGGTTGCGCTCGAGTCACTGCAGGGCCAAAGAGACCTCATCTAGGCTTGTGTCCAGGACCTAATGTTCCTCTCCAGGGAAGGCAGGGATCTCGGGGTTGCATTCCAGGATCCCCCTGGGTGTCAGGCCTCGTCTCGAGGGGAAGCAAAGGACTCTGCTGTCCTCCCGAGTCGCGACGCGGATATCTTGGAGCCCCCTAGTGGCGTCAGTGGAGTCAAGCCTCCTCTTCATTTTGGAGAGAGGGCTCGGGATTGTTCTCCAGGCCATGCAGGAAAAGAAGTCCCTTCACATCGCGAGGACGGGGGCGTCTCAGGGGTTTCCTCGAGCTGCGGCGCCCGTGGGGGTTTTCTCGCGAGGCATGGCGAGGATCTCAGGGAGCCTCTCGTGCGGCGCCAGGGAAGTCAGTTCTCCCTGCGCGTAGCGAGGAGGAGCGCGTTGTGGCTCTTGAGTAATGGGAGGGGACTAGGGCCTCAAGACGCATTGAAGAGGGACTCTCGAGGTCTTTCTCGGGTTGTGGCGGGAAAAAGTCGTTTCCCTCGACTTCTGCCGGGGACCTTAGGGAACTTCCCAGGGTGTCTCTGAGAGTTGAGGGATACTGTGGAGTTGGCGGTGCCTCTCGGTACTCCGCTGGGTTTGTCGCAATGGAAGAGGGGCTCATCTCGAGGGGAGGCAGGAACCTCAGACTTCCTCTCTGTTTCGGACTCCGACATCAGGGTCCCTGCAGAGTTGGGACAGGAGAGTCAGGCTACGTCTTTTCTGAGGAATGGAACTCCGCTTGCCTCTCGAGTTGTTCATGGGGTTTCAGGCCCCTTGTCGAGCTGTGTGTGGAACCCGCGGGTCTTTGCAGACGATGCACAGGGGTGTCAGTGACCCTTCGTTTTGTGTCTTCATCCACAGGGTTGCCTTCCAAGAGGTGTCCGGGCATCGGGTTCTTATGAAGAGCGGACCGGGATATCGGGGTCGTTCAGCATTTGGCACCACCCACGTGGGTTGTCTCGAATTTCCTCATGAAACCGGCCTCATCCTGAAATGTGCCGCGAAGTTCATGAAACTCTTCCAGACAAAGCAGAGGAATCGACCCTCCTGTGGCGATCAGGAGGGGAGAAGTGGCTCAGATGAAGTGCTGCTGGGAACCTCGGTGTTTCCCTCAAGTGAGACAGGTATGTCGGGTAACTTTTGGGGTCGCATAAAGCGTTCCAAGTACCGTTTCGCTCTTCAAAATGGAACGTTGGACTTCTCTTGGGGTGCTCCAGCGGGCATGGGCCGCATCTTGGAATGACTGCAGAACCACTTGGTTTTTCTCGAGTTGCGGTGTGATATTTGTGTTACCACAGGGAATTCATGCTTCCTCTTGTGTTGGCCCACAAAAGTCTTATCTTCCATTCGAGATTCGAGGAAGAGCTGGAGGTGCGCTCTAGTCACTGAAGGCAAAAGAGACCCCACCAAGGCTTGTGTGCAGGACCTAATGTTCATGTCAAGGCTCGACAGAAATCTCGGGGTTGCATTCCAGACTCACCTTGGAGTCAGCCCTCATCTCGAGGGGAAGCAAAGGACTCTGCTCTCCTCTCGAGTCGGACGGGTATGTCTTGGAGCCCACTGAGTGGCTTAAAGGGAGTCAAACCTCCTTTGGTGTTTGGAGGGAGGACACGGGATTGCTCTCCAGGGAATGCATGAAATGAAGGCCCTCATCTCCCAATGACTGGGGCGTCTCGTAGGTTTTCTCGAGCTGTGGCGCTAGTGTGGGGTTTCTCACGAAGTAAGACTGGGAGCTCAGTGAGCCTCTCACGTGGTGCCAGGGCAGTCAGGTCTCTATGCACGTGGTGAGAGGGAGCCCGTCATTGTTCTCGAGTCATGGTAGGGGAATTGGGCCTGAAGAGGTGTTAAAGAAGGACTCTCGAGGTCTTTCCTGGGTTGCAGCAGGAAACCCTGGGTTCCATCGACTTGTGCCAGTGACTTCAGGAAGCTTCTCAGCGTGCCTCTGAGAAGTCAGGGTCACTGTGGAGTTGGGAGGGGCCTCTCGGAACTCCACTGGGTTCGGCGCAATGGAAGAGGGCCTCATGACAAGTTGAGGCAGGAACCTCAGGCTTCCTCTCCAATTCTGACTCCGACTGCATGGTCCCTGCAGTGTTGGGACAGGACAGTCATGCCTCGTCTTGTCTGAGGAATGGAATTCTGGTTGCCTCTCGAGTTGTTCCGGGAGTCTCAGGCCCCTTGTCGAGCTGTGTGTAGACCCTGCGGGTTTTTCCGGATGATGCACGGGGGTGTCAGTGCCCCTTCGTGTTGTGCCTTCACTCACAGGGTTGCCTTCGAAGAGGTGTCCGGGCATCAGGTTCTTATCAAGAGCGGACCGGAAAATCGGTGTCGTTCGGCACGTGGCACCTCACACATGGCTGGTCTCGAATTTCCTCCTGAGACCGGCCTCATCCTGAGGTGCACCAGGAAGGCCGGGAACCCCTTCCAGAGAAAGCAGGGGAATCGACTCTCCTGTCGCGATCAGGAGGGGAGAAGGGGCTCAGATGAAGTGGTGCCGGGACCCTTGGTGTTCCCCTCGAGGGAACCCAGCGTGTCGGAAACTTTTGCGGTCGCATCAAGGGTGTCAAGTTCCGTTTCGCACTTAAGGACAGAAAATGGGACTTCCCTGGAGACGCCGGGAATTTCGGTGTTCCCCTGGAGTGAGACCGGTATGTTGGGGAATTTTGGGGTCGCATCAAGGGTGCCAAGTAGCATTTCGAACTTTAAGATGGAACGTGGGACTTCTCTTGAGACTCTAGCTGGCAAGGGCCTCATATTGCGATGAAGGGGGAACCACATGGTTTTTAAGACTTGAGGCTGAATTCTCGAATTACGATGGGATATTCAGACTTCCTCATGTGTTGACCGTGGGAAAACCAATCTTCCATTCAAATTGTGAGGGAGAGATGGAGGTTGCTCTCGATCACTGTAGGGCAAAATAGACCTCATCTAGGCTTGTGTCTAGGACATAATGTTCCACTCCAGGGGCGACAGGGATTTCGGGGTTGCATTCCAAACTCACCTGGGGAGTCAGGCCTCATCTCGAGGGAAGCAAAGGACTCCGCTCTCCTCTCGAGTCGCACCGGGTATTTCTTGGACCCAACTGAGTGGCCTAAAGGGAGTCAATCCTCCTGTGAAGTTTGGAGAGAGGACCAGGGATTGCTCTCCAGGTCAGGCAGGAAAAGAAGACCCCCATCTCTCCTTGACGGGGGCATCTTGTGGTTTTTCTCGAACTGCGGCACCACTGTGGGTTTTCTCACGAGGTATGATGGGGTACTCAGGGAGCCTCTTGTGTGGTACTAGGGAAGTCAGTTTTCCTGCTTGTGGCGAGGGGAGCACGTCCTTGCTCTGGAGTCATGGTAGGGGAATCGGGCATCAAGAGACGTTGAAAAAGGACTCTCCAAGTCTTTCTCGGGTTACTTCAGGAAATTCTGGGTTCCCTCGACTTGTGCCAGTGACCTCAGGTAGCTTCTCAGGGAGCCTCTGAGAATTCAGGGATACTGTGGTGTTGGGAGGGGCCTCTCGGGACACCACTGAGTTTGGTTCAATGGAAGAGGGCCTGTTCTCTAGTTGAGGTAGGAACCTCAGGGTTCCTCTCCATTTCTGACTCCGATCGCAGGGTCCCTGAAGAGTTGGGCCAGGAGAGTAAGGCCTCGTCTTGTGTGAAGGAATGCAAATTCACTTGCCTCTCGAGTTGTTCACGAGGTGACAGTCCACATTTGGAGCTGTGAGTGGAATCGGCGGGTTTTTCCAGACGATGCATGGGGATGTCATTGTCCCTTCGTGTTGTGCCTTCATCCACAGGGTTGCCTTCGAAGAGATGTCCGGGCGTCAGGTTCTTATCTAGAGTGGACCGGGAATTCGGGATCTTTCAACATGTGGCACCAACCATGAGGCTACTTTTCGAATTTCCTCATGAGACCGGCCTCATCCGGAGGTTTGCGGGGAACGTCGGGAACCCCTTGCAGACAAAGCATGGGAGTCGACCCTCCTGTCGCGATCAGGAGGGGTGAAGGGGCTCACAGGAAGTGGTGCCATGAACTTTGGTGTTTCCCTCGAGTGAGACCGGTATGTCAGGGAACTTTGGGGGTCGCATCAAGGGTGCCAAGTACCGTTTTGTACTTCAGGATGGAACGTGGGACTTCTCTTGATACGCTGTAGCGGCCAAGGGCCTCATCTTGCGATAACGGGGGAGCCACGTGGTTTTTCTCGAGTTGCGGCGGGATTCTCGAGTTACGACGGGGATTTCAGGCTTCCTCTTGTGTTGGGCCAGGGAAGTCCAATCATCCATTCGAGTTGCGAGGGAGAGCTGGGGGTTGCACTCGAGTCACTGCAGGGCAAAGGAGACCTCATCTAGGCTTGTGTCCAGGACCTAATGTTCCTCTCCAAGGGCCACAGGGATCTCAGGTTTGCATTCCAGACTCACCCAGGGAGTCAGGCCTCGTGTCGAAGGGAAGCAAAGGACTCTGCTCTCCTTTCGAGTTGCGACGGGCACCTCTTGGAGCCCACTTTGTGGCCTAAAGGGAGTCAAGCCTCCTGTGAAGTTTGGAGAGAGGACTTGGGACTGCTCTCCAGGCCATGCAGGAAAAGATGGCCCTCATCTCGCGATGACGGAGGGGTCTTGTGTGTTTTCTCGAGCTGCGGCGCCAGTGTGGGGTTTCACACGAGGTACGACAGGGAGCTCAGGGAGCCTCTCATGTGGCGCCAGGGAAGTCAGGTCTCCATGTGCGTGGCGAGGGGGAGCGCGTTATTGCTCTCGAGCCATGGTAGGGGAATCTGACCTCAAGACGCGTTGAAGAAGGACTCTCGAGGTCTTTCTTCGGTTGTGGCAGGAAACCCTTATTTCCCTCGACGTTTGCCGGTGGCCTCAAGGAGCTTCTCAGAATGCCTATGAGAAGTCAGGGATACTGTGGAGATGGGAGTGGCCTCTCGGGACTCAACTGGGTTTGTTTTAATGGAAGAGGGCCTCATCTCGGGTTGAGGCAGGAACCTCAGGTTTCCTCTCCATTTCTGACTCAGATCGAAGCGTGCCTGCAGAGTTGGGATTGGATACTCAGGCCTCGTCTTGTCTGAGGAAGGGAACTCCGCTTGCCTCTCTCGTTGTTTAAGGGGTGACAGGCCAGTTGTGGAGCTGTATGTGGATCCTGTGGGATTTTCCGGACGATGAACAGGGTTGCCAGTGCCTCCTCGTGTAGTGCCTTCATCCACAGGGTTGCCTTAGAAGAGGTGTCCGGGCATCGGGTTCTTATCAAGAGCAAGACCGAGAAATCGGGGTCTTTCGGCACGTGGCACGAACACGAGGCTACGTCTCGAATTTCTTCGTGAGACTGGCCTCATCCTGAGGTGCGCCATGAAGGTCGGGAACCCCTTCTAGACAAAGCAGGGGAATAGACCTTCCTGCCATGATCAGGAGGGGAGAAGGGGCTCAAATGAAGTGGTGCCAGGAACTTCGGTGTTCCCTTGGAGTGAGACCGGTATATGGGGGAACTTTTGGGGTCGCATCAAGGGTGCCAAGTAGCATTTCGAACTTTATGACGAAACATGGGACTTCTCTTGAGACTCTGTAGCGGGCAAAGGCCTCATATTGTGATGAATGGGGAACCACGTGGTTTTTAAGAGTTGCGGCGGGATTCTCGAGTTACAACGGGAAATTCAGACTTCCTCTTGTGTTGGCCCAGTGAAGACCAATCTTCCATTCGAATTGCGAGGGAGAGATGGGTGTTGCTCTCGAGTCACTGTAGGGCAAAATAGACCTCATCTAGGCTTTTGTCCAGGATATAATGTTCCTCTCCAGGGGCAACAGGGATCTCGGGGTTGCATTCCAGACTCACCCAATGTAAGGCCTCATCTCGAGGGGAAACAAAGTACTCTGCTCTCCTCTCAAGTCGCGACAGGTATCTCTTGGAGCCCATTGAGTGGCCTAAAGGGAGTAAAGCCTCCTGTGAAGTTTGGAGAAAGGACCAGGGATTGCTCTCCAGGTCAGGCAGGAAAAGATGTCCCCAATCTCGCGATGACGGTGGCGTCTCGTGGGTTTTCCCGAGCTGTGGCGCCAGTGTGGGGTTTCTCACGAGGTATGACGGGGAGCTCAGGGAGCCTCTCATGTGGCGCCAGGGAAGTCAGGTGTCCATGCGCATGGCGAGGGGGAGCGTGTCATTGCTCTCGAGTCATGGTAGGGGAATCCGGCCTCAAGACGCGTTGAAGACGGACTCTTGAGGTCTTTCTCGGGTTGCGGCAGGATACCCTGTGTTCCCTCGACTTGTGCCGGTGAACTCAGGGAGTTGCTCAGGGTGCCTCTGAGAAGACACTGATACTGTGGTGTTGGGAGGGGCCTCTCGGGACTCCACTGCGTTTGGTGCAATGGAAGATTGCCGGGAGCCAGCGAGAGATATTCCACTCGTGACAAATGTCATGAGGAAAGAGTCTCGGCATACGCAAAGGCGGGATCGAGCCTCCGGGAGTTCCCCCGTATATTCTTCAGCATCTACCCCCAAAAACCAAAGTCTGCCTTCTTTATTGCTTTGTTCTCTCACCTCTGACATTACTGGGGATGTCCCCCACCACCATCTCACTCTCTCTGTCAAAGAGCTAACTTACAGCTCCAACTAATAATGTTCCTGGGCAATTAGTAGTGTTTAAATCCAAACCCCTCAGATGGTTTTCTAACTCGCCTGACAAGTTTACCCGGTCTCCTACAGCTATGCATACGATTGTGTACAGTCTCCCAGCCTCGAGACGCACGGGAAGTTTAAGATATTCAAATAGCTTAGAGCCTCTCAGAGAGTTAGAAACTGTCAGAATAAAACTAGTAAAAGATTTCATTGATGAACCAATGCTTTTTGCCAAGTTTCCACATCCCCTGAATTGTATCCTTGAATGTGTGCTAATTAATATAGTTGGTATGTAGAAAAAATAAGTAGTGGCCTTGATGTTGGTAACTTTAGACCCTTAAGGTAATAAATTCTTTTCTTTGTTGTAAACCCATTACACATCCTCCCTATAGGAATGCAATTTTATCTTCGAAAGATGGCGCCAAACCTTAAACAATTACTCTTAGTGAAAATAACTCTAATGGTTGATAAGTCTTTGTCAAGAGTCATAAAATGTTAATAGGTCTTCTGGCCAGAAGATGATGTAAATCATCTAAACCATTTTTATACGATAAATCTGCAGAAAAGAAACCCTGGTTTTTGATAAGGATTAAAGACTGCTGACTTTGCATCCCCTATTATCCTCTATGTGTAACTTAGGGTATTAAAACCTGTGTTGAAAATAAAGCTACGGGCCTTGCTCACCAACGCTTGGTCTCCCCATGTCATTATTCCCCTCAATTTTCAGATGAGTGTCCATCTGGAGCGCGGATATCCTCTGCGACCATTTATTTGCCTGGGCTTCGAAGACCCACTCGATAAGGTGTCTAAGGTGGGGCACCTTCCTCTATTCTAGAGGGCACTTGCAGCCTCCGTGGTCAGAGCTAACCTGGTGTCACGGGTTATATTGATTTTCCGCGTAAACCAAGCTACTCAGCTGCTTTTCTCCACTGAATTTTCCTACTGAGCTATCCTCATTCTATTACTCTTTATATCTTTGATGAATAAATAAATAAATACATAGGTCGCCTACTCCATCTTCCCTTCGAATACCCTGGATCAGCTGGGGCTGGACCTCTGCAGGTGGCGCCCGAGATATGCATTTCGAAGGTAAATCCCCAACCCCATTCCCCCAGTGTTCAGTTTTGGGGACAGATAGGATCCCACTTAGGGGGCTGCAGATCCCCCTGTAGAATAGACAGGGCGAGAGGAGTGGGAAGTGTTGAAGAGTTAGAGAGAAAAAACGGTTTCTAAAAAGGCTGACAAAAAAGGCCTAATCTTTAGATAGCTAAAAGCAAAATCTTTTACTATCCTTAAGTTTCTGACATGGGCAACACTGAATCAAATGAAAGACAGCTCTTTATAGGAGTAATTTTACAGTTATTAAGTAAAAGAAGAATCAAGGTTAAAAAATCTTCCATTCAATCATTTTGTACATTTGTACAAGACCACTGCCCTTGGTTTCTACAACAAGGCACTGTTAACCTCGATATCTTGAAAAAACTAGGAAAACAGCTAAGAGCTTATTGTGCTCAGCAACGTTTGGAAAAAATCCCTACTTACAACTTTCCTCTGTGGAATATGACTAGAGATGTTTTAGATCCAGCTCATGAATTTGAAAAGGTACCTGTTAAAGAGGAAAGTAAAGTTGGAAAAGTACCTGTTAAACAAAAAAGCAAATCTGAAAAGGTACCTGTTATAAAGAAAAGTGAAAATGAAGAGGCTATACCTAGCTATCGACAGCTAAATGAATGGCTAGCCGCTATGACTGCCAATGAGCATGTAAAAGATAGGGATGAAAAGAAAGATCAGCTCTCCCCTCAATTTGAAAAAGGTTTAGAGGAAACAGCAGCACGATGCCATTCTGATGAGGATTTTTTTTTTTTTTAAGCTAAAGATGCTCCTAAAAGTTTAAGAAAACATCCCTAATCAGACCATCCGCTCCTAGGAGGTTGAGGGAAACATCCCCGATCAGACAGTTCGTAAGATTTAGTTACCAAACAGTTAAAGGATCTCCGGAACAGAAGAGGAAAACTTCGGGACGCTCCCATCCCCCTATGCCTCCTCCTCCATGTCGGGGTAAAGGGCCACCGCTAGGAGTTTCCCGGAGAAGGATTTTCTCTAGTCCCAAGGATGAACTTGATCCTCACCTTGAGGCTTCTTTTCTAGTCCCCTCTGCAGTTTAGCCAGGGTAAAGAGGTTACAAAATAAATAAAAATATTCTCTAAAATTAAAAAAAAAATTAAAAATGGATTTCTCTGCATCTAAGAATAGACAAATATTTATTGACTGTGGAATATGATTAGAAATGTCCTGGACCTCCGTCACGAGGCTGTTAAATAGACTATGGGGGAGGCTATAGAGGTGGATGGTGGTGAGTCTCCATTTACTGCACAGATCATATTTTCTGCCATTGAAGAAAAAAAAAAAGGAGGGAGAAAGTGGTCTACCTCCCGAGGAAGGAGAGGGCTTACAGGACGCTGCGGCCGAGAGCCCTGGCGAGCTCCCTCCCCCTCTGCGCAAACCTTTAAAAAACTTATCCACCACTTTCTGATTTAAGGCGACTGCCACCGCCTTCGATTGTGCCTCCCAGGACCCAGGAGTTCCCCACTTTGCCCCCAAAGCCTGCCAAAGTGTTTCCTAAGACTGAGGAAGATAAAAAGTTTTTTAAACAAAGGAGCTTTTAGTACACAATATGCAGAGTGTGCTCCTTGGAGAAAACTCCCTCAGGGGGGTCTCACCCAGGCTAGGAGAAAAGCGAAAAGGCAAGGAGATTTAATAACAATATTAACCCCTGATGTGCCGCTTACTCCAATTCCAACCGGAGTGGCTGGCCCCCTATCTGAGGACATTGTAAGATTTGTCCTGGGGCGTAGCTCGCTTTCTTTTAAAAAAAAATTAAATAAAAAAAAAAGAAAGAAAAGAAATTTCGCTGGTGCATGGTGTAGTAGATTCTGATGATATTGAGAAATTAAAGTCTTGATCTCACTGCCTATCAAAACTGTACAAATTAATAAAGGTCAAAGAGTAACACAGCTTTTACTTTTACCTTACTATCAGACAAGGAAAAACTTGACTTCTCAATCTAAGAGCCACAAAACATTTGGATCTAGTGATCTAGCCTTTTGGGTGCAGGAAATTACAGTTCCAAGGCCTTTAAAAGATCTTTTAATTCAAGAGAATAAAACGCCAGGGCTATTAGACACAGGAACAGACGTCTCTTAACATTGCTGGGAAAGACTGGCCCAGCTCCTGGCCAACACATAATACTGAAAATGAGTTGGTGGGATTAGAGAAAGTGGTATGTGGGGTGGAGATGCTGTACAGGTGGTACATTTAACAATACTTTATATATTGTTATAAATACATAATATAAATGTATTTGCCTAATTACAGTTTGCCTAATTAGGTATGGGTATAAATAAAATATAATAAAGGTATACCTAATTCTATTTATAGATCTATACTTAATTAATTTGTATATAAATTAATATGTATACTATATACACACACACATATATCTACTGTATAATTAAATATATATGGCAGTAATATAATGTGTGTGTGGCTGATATTAATTGGTATGGATTGATGTGCTGTGATGATATATGTTCTATATACTGTATAATTATAAATGTGTGACATGTATTATTACAGTATATTGGTTTGTGTTGGTTGGTATTAGCTGTGTATGTGTTGTATTGTTGTAATATATATTAATTAATATATTAATTATAAAGATTAATTCAAGTATATTGATTTATATATATTATATGTCAATAACTTTATACTTGTTGCCATATATAAATACATATATAAATGCATTTTGCATTTAGGTATATCTGTATACCTGTATACCAAAATGAGATAAGGAGGTTATACATTTATTACTTTAATTTATACAGAGACCTAAACTAAACATTAGACCTAAATTAACATATCCATAGGGAAACAGCTAGACAAATAGTGAAGTTATGTTCCAATTGTAATTAATCACTTAAACGTAAACACACAGGGGCAGACTACAATGATGAGACACTAGATGCCTGAATTACAGGCTACGACTCGGCCCCTGGTCAAGTAAAAAGGCCTCCTTACGGGAGAGTGAAAAAGGCCAGATGTGTTGCTAACTTGTGGGAGAGGGTATGCTTGTATATTTCTACAGAATGCAGATTCTCCGGTTTGGATCTCAGACAAATTCGTCATGTCACATTCCCCAAAGACCAGGTTCGCGGCACGCGCACTCACTCTCTCCCCCTCCCCCAGCCAGCTCTCGCCTCCGCGCCACCAGCAGCGCCTCGCACCCACCTCTCTGCACCCCGTGACCTAGAGCAAAGAAGTCTGTGCAGCGAGTGAGGGCCAGAGAGGAAAGCGCGCCCGCGGAGTGCCGTCCAGACCAGCGTGGCCCCACCGGCGAGAGGGGACCGCCCTGAGCCCAAGCGGTGGCGGCTAGCCCTAAACCACGAACCCTGCCCCTCCGCCCACCATAGGCGCCTTGGCCCACAGCCTGCCGCTCGCGTTCTGCCTCCTGATGCTGGGGACACTGCTCCCCCGGGCTGATGCCTACAGCTGCTCCCTGGTTCATCTTGTTTAAACCCTCAATATAATGTTTGCTCCTTTGTAATGCTACAACATCCACCTTATCTTATGATGTAACCACTTATTGAATTATGGTCTTGCTGTATTACAACAACTACAGGATTTAATGCAAACACGACGGTTTGTGGGCTTACTTATCTTGGGAACAGCAGCTTTGATAAGTGCAATCACTTCTGTTACTGTGGCAGCAATATCATTGACTCAACAAGTACATACTGCTCAATATGTTGATTCTATGTCCAAAAATGTTTCTTTAACATTGGCAACACAGGAAGCTATAGAGAGAAAATTAGAAATGAGGGTAGACGCCCTAGAGGAAGCAGTAATACATATTGGGACTGAATTGCAGGCTTTAAAGGTGAAAATGGCATTGTCTTGTCATGCTGACTATCGGTGGATATGTGGAACACCCCTGAAAGTAAATGAGACAGATTTTGAATGGGAAAAGATTAAAAACCATATTTCAGGTATCTGGAACAGCTCTGACATTGGTTGAGACGTAGGGAAACTTCACTATCAAATAGCAACCATGGAGCACTCCCGATTAGATTTTACTGCTGCTGGAACAGCAAATGATTTCTTCCATACTTTCCCTAACTACATCTCAGGAAAGAATATTCTGTCTAATGTCTTTAGCTATGCTGCGGTGGCTGCTTTAATTCTGCTTCTCATAATCATTCTTCCTTGTATTGTCAGGATTCTTCGGCAGAGTATTCAGAGGCTCGCGACTGAGCTACATCTGGCTGTTTTAAGAAATAAAAAACGGGGAGATGCCGGGAGCCGGCGAGAGACATTCCACTCGTGACAAAGGTCATGAGGAAGGAGGCTGGGCATACACAAAGGCGGGATCGAGCCTCGGGAGTCCTCCCGGATATTCTTGAGCATCTACCCCCCCAAAACCAGAGTCTGCCTACTTTATTGCTTTGTGCTCTCACCTCTGACTTTCCTGGGGGCTGTCACCCACCACCATCTCACTCTCTCTGTCAAAGAGCTAACTTACAGCTCCAATTAATAAAGTTCCTGGGCAATTAGGAGTGTTTAAATCCAAACACGTCAGATGGCTCTCTAACTCGCCTGACAAGTTTACCCGGTCTCCTACAGCAATGCATACAATTGTTTACAGTCTCCGAGCCTCGAGAGGCACGGGAAGCTTAAGATATTCAAAGAGCTTAGAGCCTCTCAGAGAGTTAGAAACTGTCAGAATAAAACTAGTAAAAGATTTCATTGATGAACCAATGCTTGTTGCCAAGTTTCCACATCCCCTGAATTGTATCCTTGAATGTGTATTAATTAATATAGTTGGTATGTAGAAGAAATAAGTAGTGGCCTTGGTGTTACTAACTTTAGACCCTTAAGGTAATAAATTATTTCCTTTGTTGTAAGCCCATTACACATCTGCCCTATAGGAATGCAATTTTATCTTCGAAAGATGGGGCCAAACCTTAAAATAATTACTCTTAGAGAAAATAAGTCTTACGGTTGATAAGTCTTTGTCAAGAGTCATAAAATGTTAATAGGTCTTCTGGCTAGAAGATGATGTAAATCACCTAAACCATTTGTATACGATACATTTGCAGGAGAGAAACTCTGGTTTTTGATAAGGATCAAAGGCTGCTGTCTTTGCATCCCCATTATCCTCTATGTGTAACTTAGGGTATAAAAACCCCTGTTGAAAATAAAGCTACGGGCCTTGATTGCCAACGCTTAGTCTCCTAATGTCATTCTTCCCCTCAATTTTCAGATGAGTGTCCATCTGGAGCGCGGATATCCTCTGCGACCATTTATTTGCCTGGGCTTCGAAGACCACTTGAGAAGGTGTCTAAGGTGGGGCACTTTTCGCTATTCGAGAGGGAGCCTGCAGCCTCCGTGGTCAGAGCTAACCTGGTGTCACGGGTTATACTGATTTTCCGCATAAACCAAGCTACTCAGTTCTTTTCTCCACTAAATTTTCCTACTGAGCTATCCTCATTCTATTACTCTTTATATCTTCGATAAATAAATCAATAGGTCACCTACTCTGTCTCCCCTTCGAAAACCCTGGACCAGCCGAGGCTGGACCTTGTCAGAAGAGGGCCTCATCTCGATTTGAAGCAGGAACCTCAGGGTTGCTCTCCATTTCTGACTCTGAACACAGAGTCCCTACAGAGTTAGGACAGGAGAGTCAGGCCTCGTCTTGTGTGGAGGAATGGAACTCCACTGGACTCTCGAGTTGTTCACCGGATAACAGGCCACTTGTCGAGCTGTGTGTGGAACCTGCGGTTTTATCCGGACGATGCATGGGGGTGTCAGTTCCCCTTCGTTTTTTGCCTTCATACACAGGGTTGCCTTCGAAGAAGTATCCAGCCTTCAGATTCTTATCAAGAGCAGACCAGGAAATCAGTGTCTTTCGGCATGTGGCACCACCCACAAGCCTACGTCTCGAATTTCTTCTTGAGACGGACCTCAACCTGAGGTGCACCAGGAAGGTCGGTAACCCTTTCAGACAAAGCAAGTGAATCGACCCTCTTGTCCCGATCAGGAGGGGAGAAGGGGCTCAGATGAAGTGGTGCCGGGAACCTCGATGTTCCCCTCGAGTAAAACTGGGATGTCGGGGAAGTTTTGGAGTCACATCAAAGGTGCTAAGTACCGTTTCAAACTTCAAGACGGAACGTGAGACTTCTCTTGAGACGCTGTAGCTGGCAAGGGCCTCATCTTGTGGTGACGGGTTAACCACGTCGTTTTTCTCGAGTTGTGGCGGGATTCTCGAGTTAGGTCAGGAAATTCAGGCTTCCTCTTGTGTTGGCCCAGGGAAGTCCAGTCTTCCATTCGAGTTGCGAGGGAGAGCTAGGGATTGCGCTTGAATTACTGCAGGGCAAAAGAGACCATATCTAGGCTTGTGTCCAGGACATAATGTTCGTCTCCAGGGGGGACAGGGATCTCGGGGTTGCTTTCCTGATGCACCTGGGGAGTCAGTCCTTGTCTCGAGGGGAAGCGAAGGACTCCACTCTCCTCTCGAGTTGCGACGGGTATCTCTTGGAGCCCACTGAGTGGCCTAAAGGGAGTCAAGCCTCCTGTGGAGTTTGGAGAGAGGACTCGGGATTGCTCTCCAGGCCATGCAGGAAAAGAAGGCCATCATCTCGCGATGAAGGGGGCGTCTCGTGGGTTTTCTCGAGCTGCAGCGCCAGTGTGGGGTTTCTCATGAGGTACTACGGGGAGCTCAGGGAGCCTCTCATGTGGCGCTTGGGAAGTCAGGTCTCCATGCGCATTGCGAGGGGGAGCGCGTCATTGCTCTAGAGTCATGGAAGGTGTATCGGGCCTCAAGAACCGTTAAAGAAGGCCTTTCAAGGTGTTTCTTGGGTCACGGCAGTAAACCCTGGGTTCCCTCGACTAGTGCCGATGGCCTCAGGGAGCTTCTCAGTGTGCCTCTGAGAAGTCAAGGATACCCTGGAGTTGGGAGGGCCCTCTCGGGACTCCACTGGGTTTGGTGCAATAGAAGAGGGCCTCATCTCGAGTGGAGGCAGGAACCTCAGGGTTCGTCTCCATTTCTGACTCTGATCGCAGGGTCCCTGCAGAGTTGGGACAGGAGAGTCAGGCCTCGTCTTGTAAGGAGGAATGGAACTCCGCTTGCCTCTCGAGTTATTCACGGGGTGACAGGCAACTTGTTGAACTGTGTTTGGAATCTGCGGGTTTTTCCGGACGATGCACGAGGGTGTCAGTGCCCCTTCGTGTTGTGGGTTCTTCCACAGGGTTGCCTTTCAAGAGGTGTCCGGGCATCGGGTTCTTATCAAGAGTGGACCGGGGAATCGGGGTCTTTCAGCATGTGTTACCACCCATGAAGCTACGTCTCAAATATTCTCGTTAGACCGGCCTCATCCTGAGGTGCGCTGGGAAGGTTGGGAACCCCTTCCAGACAAAGCACGGGAGTCGACCCTCCAGTCGCAATCAGGAGGGGAGAAGTGGCTCAGATGAAGTCATACCGGGAACCTCGGTGTTCCCCTCGAGAGAGACCAGGGTGTCGGGGAATTTTTGGAATCGCATCAAGGGTGCCAAGTTTTCACACTTGAAGTGTGAAAACACTTCAAGAAGAAACCTGGGACTTCTCTTTAGACGCTGTAGCGGGCAAGGGCCTCATCTTGCGATGACAGGGTAACCATGTGGTTTTTCTCGAGTTTCGGCGGGATTCTCGAGTTACGATGGGGAATTCAGGCTTCCTCTTGTGTTGGCCCAGGGAAGTCCAATCTTCCATTGGAGTTGCGAGAGAGAGCTAGGGATTGCTCTCGAGTCACTTCAGGGCAAAAGAGACCTCATCTAAGCTTGTGTCCAGGACCTAATGTTCCTCTCCAGGGGCGACAGAGATCTCGGGGTTGCATTTTAGACGCACCCGAGGAGTCAGACCTCATCTCGAGAGGAAGGAAAGGACTCTGCTCTGCTCTCGAGTCCCGACGGGTATTTCTTGGAGACCACTGAGTGGCCTAAAGGGAGTCAAGCCTCCTGTGGATTTTTTTTTTAATTTTATTTTATTTTTAAACTTTACATAATTGTATTAGTTTTTCCAAATATCAAAATGAATCTGCCTCAGGTATACATGTGCTCCCCATCCTGAACCCTCCTCCCTCCTCCCCCCCCCATAGCATCCCTCTGGGTCGTCCCAGTGCACTAGCCCCAAGCATCCAGTGTCATGCATCAAACCTGGACTGGCAACTCTTTTCATACATGATATTTTACATGCTTCAATGCCATTCTCCCAAATCTTCCCACCTTCTCCCTCTCCCACAGAGTCCATAAGACTCTTCTATACATCAGTGTCTCTTTTGCTGTCTCGTACTCAGGGTTATTGTTACCGTCTTTCAAAGTTCCATATATATGCGTTAGTATACTGTATTGGTGTTTTTCTTTCTGGCTTACTTCACTCTGTATAATAGGCTCCAGTTTCATCCACCTCATTAGAACTGATTCATTCTATTCTTGTTAATGGCGGAGTAATACTCCATTGTGTATATGTACCACAGCTTTCTTATCCATTCATCTGCTGATGGACATCTAGGTTGCTTCCATGTCCTGGCTATTAGAAACAGTGCTGCGATGAACATTGGGGTACACGTGTCTCTTTCCCTTCTGGTTTCCTCAGTGTGTATGCCCAGCAGTGGGATTGCTGGATCATAAGGCAGTTCTATTTCCAGTTGTTTAAGGAATCTCCACACTGTTCTCTATAGTGGCTGTACTAGTTTGCATTCCCACCAACAGTGTAAGAGGGTTCCCTTTTCTCCACACCCTCTCCAGCATTTATTATTTGTAGACTTTTGGATTGCAGCCATTCTGACTGGCGTGAAATGGTACCTCATAGTGGTTTTGATTTGCATTTCTATGATAATGAGTGATTTTGAGCATCTTTTCATGTGTTTGTTAGCCATCTGTATGTCTTCTTTGGAGAAATGTCTATTTAGTTCTTTGGCCCATTTTTTGATTGGGTCATCTATTTTTCTGGAGTTGAGCTGTAGGTGTTGCTTGTATATTTTTGAGATTAGTTGTTTGTCAGTTGCTTCATTTCCTATTATTTTCTCCCATTCCAAAGGCTGTCTTTTCACCTTGCTAATAGTTTGCTTTGATGTGCAGAAGCTTTTAAGGTTAATTAGGTCCCATTTGTTTATTTTTGTTTTTATTTCCAATATTCTGGGAGGTGGGTCATAGAGGATCCTGCTGTGATGTATTTCAGAGAGTGTTTTGCCTATGTTCTCCTCTAGGAGTTTTATAGTTTCTGGTCTTACGTTTAGATCTTTAATCCATTTTGAGTTTATTTTTGTGTATTGTGTTAGAAAGTGTTCTAGTTTCATTCTTTTACAAGTGGTTGACCAGATTTCCCAGCACCACTTGTTAAAGAGATTGTCTTTAATCCATTGTATATTTTTGCCTCCTTTGTCAAAGATAAGGTGTCCATATGTGTGTGGATTTATCTCTGGGCTTTCTATTTCATTCCACTAATCTATATTTCTGTCTTTGTGCCAGTACCATACTGTCTTGATAACTGTGGCTTTGTAGCAGAGCCTGAAATCAGGTAGGTTGATTCCTCCAGTTCCATTCTTCTTTCTCAAGATCGCTTTGGCTATTCGAGGTTTTTTGTATTTCCATACAAATTGTGAAATTATTTGTTCTAGCTCTGTGAAGAATACTGTTGGTAGCTTGATAGGGATTGCATTGAATCTATAAATTGCCTTGGGTAGTATACTCATTTTCACTATATTGATTCTTCCAATCCATGAACATGGTATATTTCTCCACCTATTAGTGTCCTCTTTGATTTCTTTCACCAGTGTTTTATAGTTTTCTATATATAGGTCTTTAGTTTCTTTAGGTAGGTATATTCCTAAGTATTTTATTCTTTCCGTTGCAATGGTGAATGAAATTGTTTCCTTAATTTCTCTTTCTGTTTTCTCATTATTAGTGTATAGGAATTCAAGGGATTTCTGTGTGTTGATTTTATATCCTGCAACTTTACTATAGTCATTGACTAGTTCTAGTGATTTTCTGGTGGAGTCTTTAGGGTTTTCTATGTAGAGGATCATATCATCTGCAAACAGTGAGAGTTTTACTTCTTCTTTCCAATTTGGATTCCTTTTGTTTCTTTTTCTGCTCTGATTGCTGTGACCAAAACTTCCAAAGCTATGTTGAATAGTAATGGTGAAAGTGGGCACCCTTGTCTTGTTCCTGACTTTAGAGGAAATGCTTCCAATTTTTCACCATTGAGGATAATGTTTGCTGTGGGTTTGTCATATATAGCTTTTATTATGTTGAGGTATGTTCCTTCTATTCCTGCTTTCTGGAGAGTTTTTATCATAAATGGATGTTGAATTTTGTCAAAGGCTTTCTCTGCATCTATTGAGAAAATCATATGGTTTTTATTTTTCAATTTGTTAAGGTGGTGTATTACATTGATTGATTTGCGGATATTGAAGAATCCTTGCATCCCTGGGATAAAGCCCACTTGGTCATGGTGTATGATCTTTTTAATGTGTTGTTGGATTCTGATTGCTAGAATTTTGTTAAGGATTTTTGCATCTATGTCATCAGTGATATTGGCCTGTAGTTTTCTTTTTTTGTGGGATCTTTGTCAGGTTTTGGTATTAGGCTGATGGTGGCCTCATAGAATGAGTTTGGAAGTTTACCTTCCTCTGCAATTTTCTGGAAGAGTTTGAGCAGGATAGGTGTTAGCTCTTCTCTAAATTTTTCGTAGAATTCAGCTGTGAAGCCGTCTGGACCTGGGCTTTTGTTGGCTGGAAGATTTTTGGTTACAGTTTCCATTTCCGTGCTTGTGATGGGTCTGTTAAGATTTTCTATTTCTTCCCTGGTCCAGTTTTGGAAAGTTGTACTTTTCTAAGAATTTGTCCATTTCTTCCACGTTGTCCATTTTATTGGCATATAATTGTTGATAGTAGTCTCTTATGATCCTTTGTATTTCTGTGTTTTCTGTTGTGATCTCTCCATTTTCATTTCTAATTTTATTGATTTGATTTTTCTCCCTTTGTTTCTTGATGAGTCTGGCTAATGGTTTGTCAATTTTATTTATCGTTTCAAAGAACCAGCTTTTGGTTTTGTTGATTTTTGCTATGGTCTCTTTTGTTTCTTTTGCATTTATTTCTGCTCTAATTTTTAAGATTTCTTTCCTTCTACTAACCCTGGGGTTCTTCATTTCTTCCTTTTCTAGTTGCTTTAGGTGTAGAGTTAGTTTATTTATTTGACTTTTTTCTTGTTTCTTGAGGTGTGCCTGTATTGCTATGAACTTTCCCCTTAGGACTGCTTTTACCGTGTCCCACAAGTTTTGGGTTGTTGTGTTTTCATTTTCATCCGTTTCTATGCAAATTTTGATTTCTTTTTTGATTTCTTCTGTGATTTGTTGGTTATTCAGCAGCGTGTTGTTCAGCCTCCATATGTTGGAATTTTTAATAGTTTTTCTCCTGTAATTGAGATCTAATCTTACTGCATTGTGGTCAGAAAAGATGCTTGGAATGATTTCTATTTTTTTGAATTTACCAATGCTAGCTTTATGGCCCAGGATGTGATCTATCCTGGAGAAGGTTCCATGTGCACTTTAGAAAAAGGTGAAATTCATTGTTTTGGGATGAAATGTCCTATAGATATCAATTAGGTCTAACTGGTCTATTGTATCATTTAAAGTTTGTGTTTCCTTGTTAAATTTCTGTTTAGTTGATCTATCCATAGGTGTGAGTGGGGTATTAAAATCTCCAACTATTATTGTGTTAGTGTTAATTTCTCCTTTCATACTTGTTAGCATTTGTCTTACATACTGTGGTGCTCCCACGTTGGGTGCATATATATTTATAATTGTTATATCTTCTTCTTGGATTGATCCTTTGATCATTATGTAGTGACCTTCTTTGTCTCTTTTCACAGCCTTTGTTTTAAAGTCTATTTTATCTGATATGAGTATCGCTACTCCTGCTTTCTTTTGGTCCCTATTTGCATGGAAAATCTTTTTCCAGCCCTTCACTTTCAGTCTGTATGTATCCCCTGTTTTGAGGTGGGTCTCTTGTAGACAACATATGTAGGGGTCTTGTTTTTGTATCCATTCAGCCAGTCTTTGTCTTTTGGTTGGAGCATTCAACCCATTTACGTTTAAGGTAATTACTGATAAGTATGATCCCATTGCCATTTACTTTATTGTTTGGGGTTTGAATTTATACACCGTTTTTGTGTTTCCTGTTTAGTATTTGTTGGAGAGCTGGTTTGGTGGTGCAGAATTCTCTCAGCTTTGGCTTGTCTGAAAAGCTTTTGATTTCTCATTCATACTTGAATGAGATCCTTGCTGGGTACAATAATCTGGGCTGTAGGTTATTTTCTTTCATCATTTTAAGTATGTCTTGCCATTCCCTCCTTGCTTGAAGAGTTTCTATTGAAAGATCAGCTGTTATCGTTATGGCAATTCCCTTGTGTGTTATTTGTTGTTTTTCCCTTGCTGCTTTTCATATTTGTTCTTTGTGTTTGATTTTTGTTAATGTGATTAATATGTGTCTTGGGGGGTTTCGCCTTGGCTTTATCCTGTTTGGGACTCTCTGGGTTTCTTGGACTTGAGTGAGTATTTCCTTCCCCATTTTAGGGAAGTTTTCAACTATTATCTCCTCAAGTATTTTCTCACGGTCTTTCTTTTTGTCTTCTTCTTCTGGGACCCCTATGATTCGAATGTTGTAGCGTTTAATATTGTCCTGGAGGTCTCTGAGATTGTGCTCATTTCTTTTAATTCGTTTTTCATGTATCCTTTCTGATTCATTTATTTCTACCATTCTATCTTCGAATTCACTAATCCTATCTTCTGCCTCTGTTATTCTACTATTTGTTGCCTCCAGAGTGTTTTTAATTTCATTTATTGCATTATTCATTATATATTGACTCTTTTTTTATTTCTTCTAGGTCCTTGTTAAACCTTTCTTGCATCTTCTCAATCCTTGTCTCCAGGCTATTTATCTGTGATTCCATTTTAATTTCAAGATTTTAGATCCATTTCACTATCCTTACTCGGAATTCTTTATCAGGTAGATTCCCTATCTCTTCCTCTTTTGTTTGGTTTGGTGGGCATTTATCCTGTTCCTTTATCTGCTGGGTATTCCTCTGTCTCATCTTGTTTAAATTGCTGAGTTTGGGGTGTCCTTCCTGTATTCTGGCAGTTTGTGGAGTTCTTTACTGTGGCATTTCCTCGCTGTGTGTGGGTTTGTACAGGTGTCTTGTCAAGGTTTCCTGGTTAGGGAAGCTTGTGTCCGTGTTCTGGTGGGTGGAGCTGTATTTCTTCTCTCTGGAGTGCAGTGAAGTGTCCAGTAATGAGTTATGAGATGTTTGTGGTTTTGGGGTGACTTTGGGCAGCCTGTATCTTGAAGCTCAGGGCTGCGTTCCTTTGTTGCTGGAGAATTTGCTTGGTATGTCTTGCCCTGGAACTTGTTGGCCCTTGTGTGGTGCTTGATTTCAGTGTCGGTATGGAGGCATTTGATGAGCTCCTGTCAATTAATGTTCCTTGGAGTCAGGAGTTCCCTGGAGTCAGGGTTTGGACTTAAGCCTCCTGCTTCCAGTTATCTGTCTTACTTTTACAGTAGTTTCAAAACTTCTCCTTCTATACAGCACCATTGATAAAACATCTACGTTAAAGAAGAAAAGTTTCTCTACTGTGAGGGCCACTCAGAAAGGTTCACAGCATTACATGGAGAAGAGAAGAGGGAGGAGGGAGTTAGAGGTGACCCAAATGAGATCAGGTGGAATCAATAGTGGAGAGAGTGGGCTGGCCAGTAGTCACTTCCTTATGTGCACTCCACAACTGGACCGCTCAGAGATGTTCACAGATTTATACAGAGATGAGAAGAAGGAGGAAGGAGACAGAGGTGGCCAGAAGGATAAAAGGGGGGAATGAAAAGGAGGGAGACAGATCCAGCCAGTAATCAGTTCCCTAAGTGTTCTCCACCGTCTGGAATACACAGAAATTCACAGAGTTGGGTAGAGTAGAGAGGGGTTAGGGAGGAGACACAGGCGACCTGGTGGAGAAAAAGGAGAGTCCAAAGGGAGAGAGAGCAGTCAAGCTAGTAATCTCGCTCCCTAGTGAAAAATGGGTACTGAAGATTGGGTTCTTAAAGGTACAAAATTGGTAACAAATACATAAAAGCAAAAATTAAAAATCTAGAGTAGAGTTTGGAATTTCAAAAATACGATGTTAAAGAAAAGAAGAAGGAAAAGAAAGAGAGAAAAAACGAACAAAGAAAAACAAACAAGGTCGCAAAAATTATCAAGAAAATACAGGTACAAAATTGATAACTAATACCAAAAAGCAAAAATTAAAAATCTAGAGTAGAGTTTGGAATTTCAAAAATACAATGTTAAAAAAAAGGAAGAAGAAAACTAAAGAGAAAACAAACAAACAAAAACAAGCAATGTCGCAAAAATTATAAAGAAACTACAGGTACAAAATTGATATCAAATATCAAAAAGCATAAATTAAAAATCTAGAGTACAGTTTGGAATTTCAAAAATACAATGTTAAAGAAAAGAAGAAAAAAAACAAAACAAAAAAACAAGGTCAAAAAATTATTATATATATATATATATATATATATATGAAGTTTGCTGAAGAAGAAAAAAATAGGGTCTTTTTTTTGCAAAGTAATAGGTTATAAAAGTGAAAATTAAATGAACAATAGAGAACTTAAAATTAAAAAAATTTAAAAAAATGTAAGAATGATCATAAAAATATATCTAGGAATTTCTCTGGTTTTGTTGTGAGTATCGTGGGTTCGGTTCATTTTTGGCTAGTTCCTTGGTCCAACTTATATTTCTCAAGATCTATAGGCGCCTTCCTATGTAGTCCTAGTAACCACAGGGTTTTAATCTATTGCCTGTAGCTTCCAAGGCGTTTCCCTCTGTTATAGCTTCTTTTGTTTGCTGGTCTCTTCAGTGTCTGGTTTACGCCCTGACACAAAGGGGACGGTGGAGGACACTTTTTTTTTTAGGCTCACTTGTTCAGTTGCACTGTGGGGAGGGAGGGAGGGATGCTGCAAACAAATAACACTGGCGTGCGTTCACAGTGCCTCAGCCACACTGGGTCTGCCCCCGCTCACGGCACGTGTAGCCTCCCTGCCCACACTGCTCGGGCTCTAGGTTGTTCCACCGGGAACAATCCGAGGCTGGCCCTGGGCTTCATGCACCTCCCAGGTCCAAGCCGCTCAGGTTCAGGCACTCGGGTAGTCCTCAGAGGCACAGACTCGGTTGGGCCTGCGTTTTGTGCTCTTCCCAGGTCCGAGCAGCTCAGGTGATGAGGTGTTTGGCGAGCGCCAATGTTGTGACTTATCGCCTCCCCGCCACTCAGTTATCTGGGTGTAAAACAGGCGCACCTTCTCAGGCAGATGTTGACCGTCCAGATCCCCAAGAAGTTTTAGTTAGCAAAGAAGGCTGCTTACAGTTTTATAGATAATGTCTCTCTGGGGCTGCGATTGCCCCCTTCTGGCTCTGGCTGCCTGTCACCGGAGGGGGAAGGTCTGCAGCCGGCTATCTCTGTTTAGTCCTTTGTTCCGTGCGCAGGCCTGGCGGTGTCTTAGGTTAGGGCTGGCTTTTTGCGTGGTAGATATCCCAGAGTCTGGTTTGCTAGCCCAAGTTATTTCGTTCAGATAGTGCTCAGGGTATTCAGGCCAGATTCTTACTCTAAGCGATGCAGCCCGCGCCGCGCCTCCCTGCCCAGCCCCTGCTTGCTAATGGTGTGAGCAGGCGTCTGCACTGCTTTGCGGCTGGGGGAGTTACCGTAGGGCTTGCAATCTGCGAGTTTTAATTGTTTATTTATTTTTATCCCCCTTATGTTGCCCTTTGTGCTTCCAAAGCTTGGCAAAGATTTGGCAGTGAAAAGCTTTCCTGGTGTTTGGAAACTTTTCTCTTTTTAAGACTATCTTCCCGGGACGGAAATCCCTCCCTCCCTCTTTTGTCTCTTTTTTTGTCTTTTATACTTTTTCCTACCTACTTTCCAAGAGTTGGGTTCTTTTCTGGGTGCCTGATGTCCTCTGGCATCATTCATAAGTTGTATTGTGGAATTTACTCAATGTTTAAATGCTCTTTTGATGAAATTGTTTGGGGGGGAAAGAGTTCTCCCCATCCTACTCCTCAGCAATCTTGGCTCCTCTCTTGTGGAGTTTGGAGAGAGCACGCGGGATTGCTCTCCAGGCCATGCAGGAAAAGAAGGCCCTCATCTCGCGATGTCGGGGGAGTCTCGTGGTTTTTCTGGAGCTGCGGTGCCAGTGTGGGGTTTCTCACAAGGTACGACCGGGAGCTCAGGGAGCCTCTCGTGTGGTGTCAGGGAAGTCAAGTCTCCATACGAGTGGCGAGGGGGCGCACGTCATTGCTCTCGAGTCATGGTAGTGGAATCAGGGCTCAACGCAATGAAAAAGGACGCTCGAGGTCTTTCTCGGGTTGCGGCAGGAAACCCTGGGTTCCCTCGACTTGTGCCTGTGACCTCAGGTAGCTTCTCAGGGTGCCTCTGAGAAGTCAGGGATACTATGGAGCTGGGAGAGGCCTCTCGGGACTCCACTGGGTTTGCTGCAATGGAAGAGGGCCTAATCTCGAGATCAGGAAGGAACCTCAGGGTTCCTCTCCATTTCTGACTCAGATTGCAGGGTCCCTGCAGAGTTGGGACAGGAGAGTCAGGCCTCGTCTTGTGTGGAGGAATGGAACTCCGCTTGCCTCTCGAGTTGTTCAAGGAGTGACAGGCCACTTGTCGAGCTGTGTGTGGAACCTGCGGTTTTTTCCAGACAATGCACGGGGGTGTCAGTGCCCCTTCGTGATGTGCTTTCATCCACCGGGTTGCCTTTGAAGTGGTGTGCGGGCATCGGGTTCTTATTAAGAGCGGACCAGGAAATCGGGGTCTTTTGGAATGCGGCACCACACACGAGGCTACGTCTCGAATTTCCTCGTGAGACGGGCCTCATGCTGAGGTGCCCCTGGAAGGTCGGGAAAGCCTTCCAGACAAAGCAGGTTAATCGACCCTACTGTCGCGATCAGGAGGGGAGAAGGGGCTCAGATGAAGTGGTGCCGGGAACCTCGGTGTTCCCCTTGAGTGAGACCGGTATGTCAGTGAACTTTTGGGGTCTCACGAAGCTTGCCAAATACTGTTTCAAACTTCAAGATGAAACGTGGGACTTCTCTTGAGACGCTGTGGCGGGCAAGGGCCTCATCTTGTGATGAAGGGGAAACCACGTGGTTTTTTTCGAGTTGCGATGGGATTGTTGACTTACGACGGGGAATTCAGGTTTCCTCTTCTGTTGGCCCAGGGAAGTCCATTCTTCCATTCGAGTTGCCAGGGAGAGCTGGGTGGGAATTGCTCTCAAGTCACGGCAGGTCAAAATAGACCTCATCTATGCTTGTGTTCAGGACCTAATGTTCCTCTCCAGGGGCGATAGGGATCACGGGGACGCATTCCAGACTCACCCAGTGAGTCAGGCCTCGGCTCGAGGGGAAGCAAAGGATTCTGATATCCTCCTGGGTCGCGATAGGTATCTCTTGGAGCCCACTGAGTGGCCTCCAGGGAGTCAAGCCTCCTGTGGAGTTGGAGAGAGGACTCGGGATTGCTCTCCAGGCCATACAGGAAAGAAGGCCCTCAGCTCGCAATGACGGGGGCGTCTTGTGGGTTTTCTCGAGTTGGAGCGCAAGTATGAGTTTTCTCACGAGGTATGACGGGGAGCTCAGGGAGCCTCTCGTGTGGTGCCAGGAAAGTCAGGTGTCTATGCGTGTGATGAGGAGGAGCCCATAAATGCTCTCGAGTCATGGTAGGGAAATCGGGACTCAAGACGCGTTGAAGAAGGAGTCTCGAGGTCTTTCTCAGGTTGCGGCAGGAAACCCTGGGTTCCCTCGACTTGTACCGGTGACCTCAGGGAGCTTCTCAGGGTGCCTCTGAGAAGTCAGGCATACTGTGGACTTGGGAGGCGCTCTCGGAACTCCACTGGGTTTGGTGCAATGGCAAAGGTTCTCATCTCGAGTTGAGGCAGGAACCTAAGGGTTCCTCTCCATTTAAAACTCCGACCACAGGGTCCCTGAAGAGTTGGGACAGGAGAGTCAGGCCTCGTCTTGTGTGGAGGAATGGAACTCCACTTGCCTCTCGAGTTGTTCACAGGATAACAGACCATTTGTCGAGCTCTGAGTGGAACCTTCGGTTTTTTCCGTAAGATGCATGAGGGGGTCAGTGCCCCTTCGTGTTGTGCCTTCATCCACAGGGTTGCCTTCAAAGAGGTGTCCGGACATCGGGTTCTTATCAATAGCAGAGCAGGAAATCGGGGTCTTTCAGAACGTGGCACCATCCATGAGGCTACGTCTCGAATTTCTTCATTAGACTGGTGTCATCCTGAGGTGCGCCATGAAGATCGGGAACCCCTTCCAGACAAAGCAGGGGAATCGACCATCTTGTCACGATCAGGAGGAGTGAAAGGGCTCAGTTGAAGTCGTGCCGGGAACCTCGGTGTTCCCCTCGAGTGGGACCGGTGTGTCGGGAAATTTTGGGGTCACTTCAAGGGTGCCAAGTACCGTTTTGCACTTCAATACGGACTTGGGGCTTCTCTTGACACGCTGTAGAGGGCAAGGGCCTCATCTTGGGATGACGGGGGAATCATGTGGTTTTTCTCAAGGTGCGGCGGGATTCTCGAGTTACGACGGGCAATTCAGGCTTCCTCTTGTGTTGGCCCAGGGAAGTCCAATCTTCCATTCGAGTTTCGAGGGAGAGCTTGGGTTTGCTCTTGAGTCACTGCAGGGCAAAAGAGACCTCATCTAGGCTTGTGTCCAGGACCTAATATTCCTCTCCAGGGCCGACAGCGATCTCGGGGTTGCATTCCAGACGCATCCTGGGAGTCAGAGCTCGACTCGAGGGGAAGCAAAGGACCCCGCTCTCCTCTTGAGTCACCACAGGTGTCTCTTGGAGCCCACTGAGTGGCCTAAAGGGAGTCAAGCCCCCTGTGGAGTTTGGAGAGGGGACTCAGGATTGCTCTCCAGGCCATGCAGGAAAAGAAGACCCTCATCTCGCGATGACAGGGGCGTCTTGTTGGTTTTCTCGAGCTGCGGTGCCAGTGTGCGGTTTCTGACGAGGTGCGACGGGAAGCTCAGGGAGCCTTTCGTGTGGCACCAGGGAATTCAGGTCTCCATGCGCATGGCAAGGGGGAGCGCGTCATTGCTCTCGAGATATGATACGGGAATCGGGCCTCAAGACACGTTAAAGCAGGACTCTCAAGGTTTTTCTCGGGTTGCGGCAGGAAACCCTGGGTTCCGTCGACTTCTGCCGGTGACCTTAGGGAGCTTCTCAGGGTGCCTCTGAGAAGTCAGGCATACTGTGGATTTGGGACGGGCCTCTCGGGACTCCACTGGTTTTGTGGCAATGGAAAAGGGCCTCATCTTGAGTGGAGGCAGGAACCTCAGGCTTCCTCTCCATTTCTGACTCGGTGCGCAAGGTCCCTAGAGTTGTGACAGGAGAGTCAGGCATCGTCTTGTGTGGAGGAATGGAACTCCGCTTGCTTCTCGAGTTGTTCACGAGGTGACAGACCACTTGTGGAGCCGTGTGAGGAACCTGCGGGTTTTTCCGGAAGATGCACGGGGTGTCAGTGCCCCTACGTGTTGTGCCTTCATCCACAGGCTTGCCTTCGAAGAGGTGTCCAGGAGTCTGGTTTTGATCAAAAGTGGACCATGGAATCGGGGTCTTTTGGCATGTAGTATGGCCCTCGAGGCTACCTCTCGAATTTCCTCGTGAGACCGGCCTCATCCTGAGGTGTGCCGGGAAGGTCGGGAATCCCTTCGAGACAAAGCAGTGGAATCGACCCTCCTATCGCGATCAGGAGAGGAGAAAGGCCTCAGATGAAGTGGTGCCGGAAACTTCAGTGTCCCCTCTAGTGAGATCGGTATATAGGGGAACTTTTGGGGTCGCATCAAGGGTGCCAAGTACTGTTTTGCACTTCAAGACGGAATGTGAGACTTCTCTTGAGACGCTGTAGGGGGCAAGGGCCTCATCTTGCAATACGGGGAACCACGTGATTTTTCTCGAGTTGCGGCGGGTTTCTCAAATTACAACTGGAAATTCAGGCTTCCTCTTGTGTTGGCTCAGAAAGGCCAATCTTCCATTCGAGTTGCAAGGGAAAGCTAGGGGTTGCGCTTGAGTCACTGCAGGGCCAAAGAGACCTCATCTAGGCTTTTGTCCAGGACCTAAGGTTCCTCTCCAGGGGCGACAGGGATCCAGGGTTGCTTTCCAGACTCACCCTCGTAGTCAGGCCTCATCTCGAGGGGAAGCAAAGGACACCGCTCTCCTCCTGAGTATCGACGGGTATCTCTTGGAGCCCACTGAGTGACCTAAAGGGAGTCAAGCCTCCTTTGGAGTTTGGAGAGAGGATTCGGGATTGCTCTTCAGGTCATGCAGGAAAGGCCCTCATTTCACCATGACAGGGGCGTCTCGTGGGTTTTCTCGAGCTGCGGCGCCAGTGTGGGGTTTCTCACGAGGTACGATGGGGAGCTCAGGGAGCCTCTCATGTGGTGCCGGGGAAGTCAGATCTTCATGCGCGTGGCGAGGGGGAGCGGCTCATTTTTCTCCAGTCATGGTAGGGGAATCGGGCCTCAAGACGCATGAAGAAGGACTCGCGAGGTTTTTCTCAGGTTACGGCAGGAAACCCTGGGTTCCGTCGACTTATGCCCGTGACCTCAGGGAGCTTTTCAGGGTGCCTCTGAGAAGTCAGGGATACTGTGCAGTTGGGAGGGGCCGCTCCGAACTCCACTGGGTTTGGTGCAGTAGAAGAGGGCCTTATCTCGAGTTGAGGCAGGAACCTCATGGTTCCTCTCCATTTCTGAATCGGATCTCAGTGTCCATGCAGAGTTGGGACAGGAGAGTCAGGCCTCGTCTTGTGTGGAGGAATTTAACTCCTCTTGCCTCTCGAGTTGTTCACGGGGTGACAGGCCACTTGTCGATCTGTATGTGGAACTTGCGGGCTTTTCCAACGATGCAGGAGGGTGTCAGACCCCTTCGTTTTGTGCCTTCGTCCACAGGATTGCCTTCGAAGAGGTGTCCTAGCATTGGGTTCTTATCAAGAGCAGACAGGGAAATCGGGGTCTTTCGGCGTGTGGCACCAACCACAAGGCTACGTCTCGAATTTCCTCGTGAGACCGGCCTCATCCTGAGGTGCGCCGGGAAGGTCCGGAACCCCTTCCAGACAAAGCAGGGTAATCGACCCTCCCGTCACGATCAGGAGGGGATAAGGGGCTCAGAACAAGCGGTGCACCGAACCTTGGTGTTCCCCTCGAGTGACACCAGGGTGTCAGGGAACTTTTGTGCTAACATCAAGGTTGCCAATTATCGTTTTAAACTTCAAGATGGAACGTAGGGCTTCTACTGAGACGCTGTAGCTGGCAAGGGCCTCATCTTGCGATGACGGGGGAACCACGTGGTTTTCCTCGAGTTGCAGCGGGATTTTCGAATTACGACGGGGAATTCAGGTTTCCTCTTGTGTTGTCCCAGGGAAGTCCATTCTTCCATTCGAGGTGCGAGGGAGAGCAGGGGATTGCTCTCGAGTCACTTCAGGGCAAATGAGACCTCATCTATGCTTGTGTCTAGGACCTAATGTTCCTCTCCAGGGGCGACAGGGATCTCGGGGTTGCATTCCAGACTCACCTGAGGAGTCAGGCCTGGTATATAGGGGAAGCAAAGAATTCCGCTCTCCTCTCGAGTCCCAACGGGTATCTCTTGGAGCCCACAGAGTGGCCTAAAGGGAGTCAGGCCTCCTGTGGAGTTTGAAGAGAGGCCTCGAGATTGCTCTCCAGGCCATGCAGGAAAAGAAGGCCTTCATCTCACGATGACGGAGGCGTCTCGTGGGTTTTCTCGAGCTGGGGAGCCAGTGTGGGATTTCTCACGAGGTATGACGGGGAGCTCAGGGAGCCTCTCGTGTGGCACCAGGGAAGTCAAGTCTCCATGCGAGTGGCGAGGGGGAATGCGCCATTGCTCTCGAGTCATGGTAGGGGAATCGGGATTCAAGATGCGTTGAAGGAGGATTTTCGAGGTCTTTCTCGGGTTGCGTCAGGAAACCCTGTGTTCCCTCGACTTGTGCCGGTGACCTCAGGGAGCTTCTAAGGGTGCCTCTGAGAAGTCGCGATACTGTGGATTTGGGAGGGGCCTCTCGGGCCTCCACTGTTTTTGGTGTAATGGAAGAGGGCCTCATCTCGAGTGGAGTCAGGAACCTCAGGGTTCCTCTCCATTTCGGACTCCGATCGCAGGGTCCCTTCAGAGTTGGGACCGGAGAGTCAGGCCTCGTCTTGAGTGGAGGAATGGAACTCTGCTTGCCTCTCGAGTTGTTCATGGGATGACAGGCCTCTTGTCGAGCTGTGTGTGGAACCTGCGGCTTTTACCGAATGATGCACGGGAGTGTCAGTGACCCTTCGTTTTGTGCGTTCGTCCACAGGGTTGCCTTCGAAGAGGTGTCCGGGCATCGGGTTCTTCTCAAGAGTGGGCCGGGAAATCGGGGTATTTCGGCATGTGACACCACCCACGACGCTATGTCTCGAATTTACTCGTGAGACCGGCCTCATCCTTAGGTGCGCCGGGAATGTGGGGAACCCCTTCCAAACAAAGCAGGGGAATAGACCCTCCTGTCTCGAACAGGAGGGGAGAAGGTGCTCAGATGAAGTGGTGCGGGAACCTCGGTGTTCCTGTCGAGTGAGACCGGCGTGTCCGGGAACATTTGGTGTCGCATCAAGGGTGCAAAGTACCGTTTCGCACTTCAAGACGGAACGTGGTTCTTTTCTTGAGACGCCATAGCAGCAAGGGCCTCATCTTGGGATGACGTTGGAAACACGTGGTTTTTCTCGAGTTGCGGCGGGATTCTCGAGTTACGAAGGGGATTTCTGGCTTCCTCTTGTGTTGGCCCAGGGAAGCCCAATCTTCCATTCGAGTTGCGAGGGAGAGCTGGGGGTTGCGCTCGAGTCACTGCAGGGCAAAAGAAACCTCATCCAGGCTTGTGTCTAGGACCTAATGTTCCTCTCAAGGGATGACTGGGATCTTGGGGTTGCATTCTAGACTCACCCAGGAGTCAGGCGTCCTCTTGAGGGGAAACAAAGGACTTCTCTCTCTTCTCGAGTCGTGACAGGTATTTCTTGGAGCCCACTGAGTGGACTAAAGGGAGTCAAGCCTCCTCTGGAGTTTGGAGAGAGGACTCGGGATTGCACTCCAGGACATGCAGGAAAAGAAGGCCCTCATCTCACGATGACGGGGGGGGGGGGTCTCGGTGGTTTTACCGAGCTGCAGCGCCTGTGTTGGTTTCTCAGGAGGTATGACGGGGAGCTCAGGGAGCCTCTTGTGTGGCGCCAGGGAAGTTAGGTCTCGATGCGTGTGGCGAGGGGGAGCGCGTCATTGCTCTCGAGTCATGGTAGGGGAATCAGGCCTCTAGACGCGTTGAAGGACTCTCAAGATCTCTCTCGGGTCTTGGCAAGAATACCTGGGTTCCCTCGACTTGTGCCGGTGACCTCAGGGAGATTCTCCGGGTGCCTCTGAGAAGTCAGGGATACTGTGGAGTTGGGAAAGACCTCTCGGGACTCCACTGGGTTTGGTGAAATGGAAGGGGGCCTCATCTCGAGGGGAGGCAGGAACCTCAGGGTTCCTCTCCATTTCTGATTCCGATCGCAGCCCCCTGCATAGTTGGGAGAGGTGAGTCAGGCCTTGTCTTGTGTGCAGAAATGGACCTGCGCTTGCCTCTCGAGTTGTTCACTGGGTGACAGGCACTTGTTGAGCTGTATGAGTAACCTGCGGTCTTTTCCGGACGATGCACGGGGGTGTCAGTGCCCCTTCGTGTTGTGCCTTCATCCACACTATCTTCGAATAGGTGTCTGGGCATCGCGTTCTTATCAAGAGCGGATCGGGAAATCGCGGTCTTTCGGCATGTGGCACCACCATCGAGGCTACGTCTCGAATTTCCTCGTGAGACAGCCTCATCTGAGGTGCGTGGAGAAGGTCGGGAACCCTTTGCAGACAAAGCAGGGGAATTGACCCTCCTTTCGCAATCAGGAGGGGAGAAGGGGCTCAGATGAAGTGGTGCCAGGAACCTCGGTGTTCCCCTCTAGTGCGACCCGTATGTCGGGGAACTTTTGGGGTAGCATTAAGGGTGCCAAATATCATTTCGCACTTGAAGACAGAACGTGGGACTACTCTTGAGACGCTGGAGCGGGCAAGGGCCTCATCTTGCAATGACGGGGGAACCACGTGGTTTTTCTCAAGTTGAGGCGGAATTCTCGAATTACTCCTGGGAATTCAGGCTTCCTCTTGTGTTGGCCCAGGGAGGTCCAATCTTCCATTCGGGTTGCGAGGGAAAGCTGGGGAGTGCTCTCGAGTTACTGCAGGGCAAAAGCGACCTCATCTAGCCTTGTGTTCAGGACCCAGTGATCCTCTCCAAGGGCGACAGGGATCTCGGGTTTGCATTACAGACTCACCCGGGGAGTTAGGCCTCGTCTCGAGGGGAAGCAAAGGACTTGGCTATCCTCTCGAGTTGCGACGCGTATCTCTTGGAGCCCACTGAGTGGTCTAAAGGGAGTCAACCCTCCTCTTCAGTTTGGAGAGAGGACTCGGGATTGCTCTCCAGGCCATGCAGGAAAAGAAGGCCCACATCTCGAGATGACGGGGGCGTCTCATGGGTTTTCTCGAGCTGCAGCGCCAGTGTGGGGTTTCTCACGAGGTACGACGGGGAGTTCAGGTAGCCTCTCGTGTGGCAACAGGGAAGTCAGGTCTCCATGGGCGGGGCAAGGGGGAGCGCGTCATTGCTCTCAAGTCAGGGTAGGGGAATCGGGCCTCATGACGGGTTGAAAAAGAACTCTTGATGTCTTTCTAGGGTTGCGGCAGGAAACCCTGGGTTCCCTTGACTTGTGCCGGTGACCTCAGGGAGCGTCTCAGGGTGCCTCTGAGAAGTCAGGGATACTGTGGATTTGGGAGAGGCCTCTCGGGACTCCTTTGGGTTTGGTGCAATGGAAGTGGGCCTCATCTCGAGTTGAGGCAGGAACCTCAGGGTTCTGCTCCTGACTTCCTGGAGGCCGGATCTGACTCAGATCGCAGGGTCCCTGTTGAGTTTGCTCAGGAGTGTCAGGTCTCGTGTTCTGCGGAGGAATGGAACTCCGCTTACATCTCAAGTTGTTCAAGGATAACACCACTTTTCGTGATGTGTGTGGAACCTGCGGGTTTTTCGGAGATGCACGGGGGCGTCAGTGCTCCTTCCTGTTGTGCCTTCATCCACAAGGTTGCCTTCGAAGAGGTGTCCGGGTATCGTGTTCTCCTCAAGTGCGGACCGGGAAATTGGGGTCTTTCAGCATGTTGCACCACCCACTAGGCTACGTCTCGAATTTTCTCGTGAGACCGGCCTCATCCTGAGGCGCGCAGGAAAGTCCGGGAACCCTTTCCAAACAAAGCAGGGGAATCGACCCTCCTTTCGGGATCAGGAGGAGAGAAAGGGCTCAGATGAAGTAGTGCCGGGAACCTCGGTGCTCTCCTTGAGTGAAAGTCGGGTAACTTTTCTGGTTGCATCAAGGGTGCCAAGTACCGTTTCGCACTTCAAGACGGAACCTGGGACTTCTCTTGAGATGCTGTAGTGGGCAAGGGCCTCATCTAGCGCTGACGGGGGACCCACGTGTTTTTTCTCGAGTTGCGGCAGGATTCTTGAGTTACGATGGGGAATACAGGTTTCCTCTTGTGTTGGCCCAGGGAAGTCCAATCTTCCATTCGAGTTGCAAGTGAGAGCTGGAGATTGCTCTCGAGTCACTGCAGGGCAAAATAGAGCTCATCTAGGTTTGTGTCCAGGACCGAGTTTTTCTCTCCAGGGGCGACAGGGATCTCGGGGTTGCATTCCAGACTCACCCGGGGAGTCAGGCCTCGTCTCGAAGGGAATGAATGGACCCGCTCTCCTCTCGAGTCGCGACGGGTATCCCTTGGAGCCTAAGAGTGGCCTAAATGGAGTTAAGCCTCCTGTGGAGTTTGGAGAGAGGACTCGGGATTGCTATCTAGGCCATGCAGGAAAAGAAGGCCCTCATCTCGCGATGACGGGGGCGTCTCGTGGGTTTTCTCAAGGTGCAGTGCCTGGTTGGGGTTTCTCACGAGATAGGACGGGGAGCTCAGGGAGACTCCTGTGGTGCCACGGAAGTCAGGTCTCCATGGACGTGGCGTGGGGGAGCGCCTCATTGCTCTCGAGTCATGGTAGGGGAATCAAGCCTCAAGACGCTTCGAAGAAGAACTCTCGAGGTCTTTCTCGGGGTGTGGCAGGAAACCCTGGGTTCCCTCAACTTGTGCCCATAACCTCAGGGAGCTTAGCGGGGTTCCTCTGAGAAGTCAGGGATACTGTGGAGTTGAGAGGGGCTTCTCGGGACATCACAGGGACTGGTGCAATTGAAGAGGACCTAATCTCGGATTGAGGCAGTAACGTCAGGGTTCCTCTCCATTTCTGACTCGGATAGCAGGGTCCCTGCAGAGTTGGGACAGGAGAGTCAGACCTCGTCTTGTGTGGAGTAATGGAACTCCGCTTGCCTCTCGAGTTGTTCACGGGATGACAGGCCACCTGTTGAGTTGTATGTGGAACCTGCGGTTTTGGGGGACGATGCACAGGGGTGTCAGTGCCCCTTCGTGTTGTGCCTTCATCCACAGGGTTACCTTCGAAGAGGTGACCGGGCATCGGGATCTTATCAATAGCGGACCAGGAAATCGGGGTCTTTCGGCATGTGGCACAACACACGAGGCTACGTCTCGACTTCCCTCGTGAGACTGGCCTCATCCTGAGGTTCGCCGGGAAGTCTGGGAACCCCTTCCAGACAAAGCAGGGGAATCGACCCTCCTGTCGCCATCAGGAGGGGAGAAGAGGCTCAGCTGAAGCGGTGCTGGGAACCTCCATGTTCTCCTCGAGTGAGACCGGGGTGTCAGGGAAATTTGGGGGTCGCATCAAGGGTGCCAAGTACCGTTTCACACTTCAAGACGCAACATGGGACTTCCCTGGAGACGCTATAGCTGACAGGGGCCTCATATTTCGATGACGGAGGAGCCACGTTGTTTTTCTCCAGTTGCCGCGGGATTCTCGAATTACAATGGGGAATACAGGCTTCCTCTTGTGTTGGCCCAGGGAAGTCCAATCATCCATTCGAGTTGCGAGGGAGAGCTGGGGATTGCACTTGAGTCAATGCAGGACAAAAAAGACCTCATTTAGGCTTGTGTCCAGGACCGAGTTTTCCTCTACAGGGGCAACACAGATCTCGGGATCCCATTCCAGACTCACCCAAGTAGTCAGGCCTCGGCTCGAGGGGAAGCAACGGACTCTGCTCTCCTCTAGAGTAGCGACGTGTATCTCTTGGAGGCTACTGAGTGGCCTAAAGGGAGTCAGGCCTCCAGTGGAGTTTGGAGAGTGGACTCGGGATTGCTCTCTAGGTCATGTAGGAAAAGAAGGCCCTCATCTTACGATGATGGGGGCGTCTCGTGAGTTTTCTCGAGCGGCGGTGCCAGTGTGGGGTTTTCATGAGGTAGGACGGGGAGCGCAGGGAGCCTCTCGTGTGGCGCCAGGGAAGTTAGGTTTCAATGGGCGTGGCGAGGGGAATGCGTCATTGCTCTCCAGTCATGGTAGGGTATCGGGCCTCAAGACGCGGTAAAGAAGGACTCTCAAGGTCTTTCTCAGAATGCAGCAGGAAACCCTGGGTTCACTTGACTTGTGCCAGTGACCGCAGAGAGCTTCTGAGGGTGCCTCTGAGAATCAGGGATACTGTGGAGTTTTAGGGACCTCTCGGGACTCCACTGGGTATGGCGCAATGGAAGAGGGCCTCATTTCGAGTTGATGCAGGAACGTCAGGTTTCATCTACATTTCTGACTCCGATCGCACGGTCCCTGCAGAGTTGGGAAAGGAGAGTCAGGCCTTCTCTTGTGTGGAGGAACGGAACTCCGCATGCCTCTCTAGTTCTTCAAGGGATGACAGGACACTTGTCGATCTGTGTTTGGAATCTGCGTGTTTTTCCGTACTATGCATGGGGATGTCAGTACCCCTTCGTGTTGTGCATTCATCCACAGGTTTGCTTTCGAAGAGGTGTCCTGGCATCGGGTTCTTATTAAGAGCGGACCGGGAAATCGGGCTCTTTCCGCATGTGGCACCACCCACCAGGCTACGTCTCGAATTTCCTAGTGAGACCGGCCTCATCCTGAGGTGCGCCGGGAAGGTCGGAAGCCCTTGCAGACAAAGCAGGGGAATCGACCCTCCTGTCTCGATCAGGAGGGGAGAAGGGGCACAGATGAGGTGATGCCGGGAACCTCGGTGTTCCCCTCCAGTGAGACCAGTGTGTTGGGGAACTTTTGGGGTCGCATCAAAGGTGCCAAGTGCCGTATCACACTTCAAGATGGAACGTAAGACTTCTTTTGAGACGCTGTAGCGGCAATGGCCGCATCTTGCGATGAAGAGGGAACGACGTGGTTTTTCTCGAGTTGTGGCGGGATTCTTGAGTTACAACGGGAAATTCAGGCTTCCTCTTCTGTTGGCCCAGGGAAGTCCAGTCTTCCATTCGAGTTGCGAGGGAGAGTTGGGGATTGCTCTCGAGTCACTGCAGGAAAAAAGAGACCTCATCTAGGCTTGTGTCCAGGACCTAATGTTTCTCTCCAGGGGCGACAGGGATCTCCGGTTCACATATCAGACACACCCGAGGAGTCAGGCCTCGCCTCGAGGGGAAGGAATAGACTACACTCTCCTCTCGAGTCGCGACGGGTATGTCTTGGAGTCCACTGAGTGACCAAAAGGGAGTCAAGCCTACTGTGGAGTTTGGAGAGAGGACTCGGGATTGCTCTCCAGGCCATGCTAGAAAGAAGGCCGTCATCTCGCGAAAATGGGGGCGTCTCGTGGGTTTTCTCTATCTGCGGCGCCAGTGTTTGGTTTCTCACGAGGTATGACGGGGAGCTCAGGGAGCCTCTCGTGTGGCGCCAGGGAAGTCAGGGCTTCATGAGTGTAGCAGAGGGAGCGCGTCATTGCCCTCGAGTCATGGTAGGGGAATCAGGCCTCAAAACGCGTTGAAGAAGGACTCTTGAGTTCTTTCTATGGTGGCGGCAGTAAACCCTGGGCTCACTCGAATTGTGCTGGTGACCTCAGGGAGCTTCTCAGTGTGCCTCTGAGAAGTCAGGGATACTGTGGAGCTGGGACGCGTCTCTCGGGACTCCACTGGGTTTCGTGCAATGGAAGAGGTCCTAATCTCGAGTGGAGGCAGGAACCTCAGCGTTCCTCTCGTGACTTCACTGGCGCTGGTCTGATTCGGATCGCAAAGTCCCTGCAGAGTTGGGACAGGAGAGTCAGGCATCGTCTTCTGTAGAGGAATGAAACCCCACTTGCCTCTCGAGTTCTTCAGGGGTGACAAGCCACTTGTTGAGCTGTATGTGGAACCTGCGGGTTTTTCCGGACGATGCACGAGGGTGTCAGTGCCCCTTTGTGTTGTGCCTTAATCCACAGGGTTGCCTTCGAAGAGGTGTCCAGGCATCGGGTTCTTATCAAGAGCGTACCGGGAAATCATAGTCTTTTGGCATGTGGTACCACCCGCGAGCTACGTCTCGAATTTCCTCGTGAGACTGGCCTCATCCTGCAGTGCCCCGTGAAGGTCGGGAACCCCTTACAAACAAAGCAGGGGAAGTGACCCTCCTATCACGAACAGGAGGGGAGAAGGGGCTCAGATAACCTGGTGCCGGGAACCTCGGTGTTCACCTCGAGTGAGACCGATATTTCAGGGAACTTTTGGGGTCACATCAAGGGTGTCAAGTATCGTTTTGCACTTCAAGACGGAACGTGGGACTTTTCTTGAGAAGCTGTAGCGGGCAAGGGCCTCATCTTGTGATGACGAGGGAACCAAGTGCTTTTTCTCGAGTTGCGGCGGGATTCTCGAGTTACGAAGGGGAATTCAGGCTTCCTCTTGTGTTGGCCCAGGGAAGTCCAATCTTCCATTCGAGTTGTCAGGGAGAGCGGGGGATTGCTCTCGAGTTACAGAAGGGCAAAAGAGACCTCATCTAGGCTTGTTTCCAGGACCTAATGTTCCTCTCCAGGGGAGACAGGGATCTCGGGGTTGCATTCCAGACCCACCTGGTGAGTCAGGCCTTGTCTCGAGGGGAAGCAAAGGACTCAATTCTCCTCTCGAGTCGCGACGGGTATCTCTTGGAGCCCACTAAATGGCCTAAAAGGAGTCAAGCCTCCTGTGGAGTTTGGAAAGAGGATTCGGGATTCCTCTCCAGGCCATGCAGGAAAAGAAGGCCCTCATCTCGCGATGACAGGGGCGTATGGTGAGTTTTCTCAAGCTGCGGCGTCAGCTGTGGGGTTTCTCACGAGGTACGACAGGGAGCTCAGGGAGCCTCTCTTATGGCGCCAGGGAAGTCAGGTCTCCATGTGCGTGGCGAGGGGGTGCGTGTCATTTCTATAGAGCCATGGAAGCAGATTCGGGCTTCAAGACACGTTGAAGTAGGACTCTCGAGGTCTTTTTCCCATTGTGGCAGGAAACCCTGGGTTCCCTCGACATGTGCCGGTGACCTCATGGAGCTTCTCCGGGTGCCTCTGAGAAGTCAGGGGTACTGTGGAGTTGGGAGGGGCCTCTCTGGACTCCACTGGGTTTGGTGCAATGGATGAGAGCCTCATCTCGAGTGGAGGCAGGAACCTCATGTTTCCTCTCCTGGGTTTCCTGTCGCTGGTACTGACTCGGATCGCAGTTTCCCTGCAGAGTTGGTACAGAAAATCAGGTCTCGTCTTGTGTGGAGGAATGGAACTCCACTTGCCTGTCGAGTTGTTCACGGGGTGACAGACCACTTGTTGAACTGTGTTTGTAACCTGCGGGTTTTTCTGGACGATGCACGGGGGTGTCAGTGCCCCTTCGTGTTGTGCTTTCATCCACAGGTTTTCCTTCGTAAAGGTGTCAGGGCATCACGTTCTTATCAAGAGCAGACCGGGAAATCGGGGTCTTTCGGCTTGTGGCACCACCCACGAGGCTATGTCTCGAATTTCCTCGTGAGACCTGCCTCATCCTTAGGCGCGCTGGAAAGGTCGGGAACCCCTTCCAGACATAGCAGGGGAATCGACACTCCTGTCGCGATCACGAGGGGAGAAGGAGCTCAAATGAAGTGGTTCCGGGAACCTCGGTGTTCCTTTCGAGTGAGACCGGTATGTCGGGGAATTTTGAGATTGCATCAAGGGTGCCAAGTACCGTTTCGCACTTCAAGACAGAAAGTGGGACTTCTCTTGAGTCGCTGTAGCGGGCAAGGGCCTCATCTAGCGCTGATGGGGGAACCACGTGGATTTTCTCGAGTTTCGGCGGGATTCTCGAGTTACGATGTCGAATTCAGGCTTCCAATTGTATTGGCCCAGGGAAGTCCAATCTTCAATTTGATTTGCGAGGGAGAGCTGGCGATTGCTCTCTAGTAACTGCAGTGCAAAATAGACCTCATCTAGGCTTGTGTCCAGGACCGAGTTTTCCTCTCCAGGTGTGACAGGAACTCGGGGTTGCATTCCAGACTCACACGGGGAGTCAGGCCTCGTCTCGAGGGGAAGCAAAGGACTCTGCTCTCCCTTCAGGTCCTGACAGGTATCTCTTGGAGCCAACTGAGAGGCCTAAAGAGAGTCAAGCCTCCTGTGGAGTCTGGAGAGAGGACTCGGTTTTGCTCTCCATGCCAGGCAGGAAACAAGTCCCTCATCTCGTGATGACGGGGGCATATCGTGGGTTTTCTCGAGCTGCGGTGCCTGAATGGGGTTTCCGAAGAGGTACGATGGGGAGCTCAGGGAGACTCTCTTCAGGAGTCAGGGAAGTCAGGTATCCATGCGCATGGCGATGGGGAGCGGGTCTTTGCTCTAGAGTCATGGTAGGGGAATCGGGCCTCAAGACGCGCCGAAGGACTCTCAAGGTCTATCTCGGGTCGCAGCAGGAAACCCTGGGTTCCCTGGACTTGAGCCGGTGACCTCAGGTAGATTCTCAAGGTGCCTCTGAGAATTCAAGGATACTGCGGAGTTGGGAGGGGCCTCTCGCGACTCATCTGGGTTTGGTGCAATGGAAGAGGGCCTCACCTCGAGGGGAGACAGGAACCTCAGGATTCCTCTCCGTTTCGGACTCCGACCGCAGGGTCCCTGCAGAGTTGGGACAGGAGAGTCAGGCCTCGTCTTGTCTGAGGAAGGGAACACCACTGGCCTCTCGAGTTGCTCAGGGGGTCTCAGGCCCCTCGTCGAGCTCTGTGTGGAACCCGCGGGTCTTTGCGGACGATGCCCGGTGGTGGCAGTGCCCCTTCGTGTTGTGCCTTCACCCACAGGGTTGCCTTCGAAGAGGGGTCCGGGCCTCGGGTCCTTCTCAAGGGCGGACCGGGGAATCGGGGGCGTTCGGCATGTGGCACCACCCACGTGGCTCGTCTCGAATTTCCTCGTGAGACCGGCCTCATCCTGAGGTGCGCCGGGAAGGCCGGGAACCCCTTCAGACCACGCAGGGGAATCGCCTCCCCTGTCGCGATCAGGAGGGGAGAAGGAGCTCAGAGGAAGCGGTGCCGGGACCCTCGGTGTTCCCCTCGGGGGACCCCGGCGTGTCGGGGGACTTTTGGGGGTCGCAGGAAGGCTGTCAGGGACCGTTTCGCCCTTCAGGGCGGAACAGGGGACTTCCCTTGAGACGCCGTCGCGGGCAAGGGCCTCATCTTGCCAAGAGGTGGGAACCACGTGGTTTTTCTCGAGTTACGGCGGCATTCTCGAGTTACGACAGGGATCTCAGCCTACCCCTTGGGTTGGCCCTGGGAAGCCCCATCTTCGCCTCGGGTTGCGAGGGAAAGCTGGGGGTTGCGCTCGAGTCACTGCAGGGCCGAAGAGACCTCACCTAGGCGTGTGTCCGGGACCTAATATTCCTCTCCAGGGAAGGCAGGGATCTCGGGGTTGCATTCCAGGCTCCCCCGGGGAGTCAGGCCTCGTCTCGAGGGGAAGCCAAGGACTCCGCTCTCCTCTCGAGTCGCGACGCGGGTCTCTTGGAGCCCCCTGAGCGGCCTCAAGGGAGTCCAGCCTCCTCTTCCGTTTGGAGAGAGGACCCGGGATTGCTCTCCAGGCCATGCAGGAAAAGAGGGCCCTCAGCTCGCGAGGACGGGGGCATCTCAGGGGTTTCCTCGAGCTGCGGCGCCCGTGGGGGTTTTCTCCCGAGGCACGACGAGGATCTCAGGGAGCCTCTCGTGCGTCGCCAGGGAAGTCAGGTCTCCATGCGCGTGGCGAGGGGGAGCGCGTCATGGCTCTCGAGTCACGGGAGGGGACTAGGGCCTCGAGACGCGTTGAAGAAGGACTCTCGAGGTCTTTCTCGGGGGGCGGCGGGAAACCCTCGTTTCCCTCGCCTTCTGCCGGGGACCTTAGGGAACTTGCCAGGGTGCCTCTGAGAGGCGAGGGATCCTGTGGAGGTGGCGGGGCCCCTCGGGACTCCGCTGGGTCTGGTGCAACGGAAGAGGGCCTCACCTCGAGGGGAGGCAGGAACCTCAGGCTTCCTCTCCGTTTCGGACTCCGACCGCAGGGTCCCTGCAGAGTTGGGACAGGAGAGTCAGGCCTCGTCTTGTCTGAGGAAGGGAACCCCGCTGGCCTCTCGAGTTGCTCAGGGGGTCCCTCGTCGAGCTGTGTGTGGAACCCGCGGGCCTTTGCGGACGATGCACGGGGGTGGCAGTGCCCCTTCGTGTTGTGCCTTCACCCACAGGGTTGCCTTCGAAGAGGGGTCCGGGCCTCGGGTCCTTCTCAAGAGCGGACCGGGGAATCGGGGGCGTTCGGCATGTGGCCCCACCCACGTGGCTCGTCTCGAATTTCCTCGTGAGACCGGCCTCATCCTGAAGTGCGCCGGGAAGGCCGGGAACCCCTTCCAGACCACGCACGGGAATCGCCTCTCCTGTCGCGATCAGGAGGGGAGAAGGGGCTCAGAGGAAGCGGTGCCGGGACCCTCGGTGTTCCCCTCGGGGGACCCCGGCGTGTCGGGGGACTTTTGGGGGTCGCAGGAAGGCTGTCAGGGACCGTTTCGCCCTTCAGGGCGGAACAGGGGACTTCCCTTGAGACGCCGTCGCGGGCAAGGGCCTCATCTTGCCAAGAGGTGGGAACCACGTGGTTTTTCTCGAGTTGCGGCGGCATTCTCGAGTTACGACGGGGATCTCAGCCTTCCTCTTGGGTTGGCCCTGGGAAGCCCAATCTTCCCCTCGGGTTGCGAGGGAAAGCTGGGGGTTGCGCACGAGTCACTGCAGGGCCGAAGAGACCTCACCTAGGCGTGTGTCCGGGACCTAATATTCCTCTCCAGGGAAGGCAGGGATCTCGGGGTTGCATTCCAGGCTCCCCCGGGGAGTCAGGCCTCGTCTCGAGGGGAAGCCATGGACTCCGCTCTCCTCTCGAGTCGCGACGCGGGTCTCTTGGAGCCCCCTGAGCGGCCTCAAGGGAGTCCGGCCTCCTCTTCCGTTTGGAGAGAGGACCCGGGATTGCTCTCCAGGCCATGCAGGAAAAGAAGGCCCTCAGCTCGCGAGGACGGGGGCGTCTCAGGGGTTTCCTCGAGCTGCGGCGCCCGTGGGGGTTTTCTCCCGAGGCACGACGAGGATCTCAGGGAGCCTCTCGTGCGGCGCCAGGGAAGTCAGGTCTCCATGCGCGTGGCGAGGGGGAGCGCGTCCTGGCTCTCGAGTCACGGGAGGGGACTAGGGCCTCGAGACGCGTTGAAGAAGGACTCTCGAGGTCTTTCTCGGGGGGCGGTGGGAAACCCTCGTTTCCCTCGCCTTCTGCCAGGGACCTTAGGGAACTTGCCAGGGTGCCTCTGAGAGGCGAGGGATCCTGTGGAGGTGGCGGGGCCCCTCGGGACTCCGCTGGGTCTGGCGCAACGGAAGAGGGCCTCACCTCGAGGGGAGGCAGGAACCTAAGGCTTCCTCTCCGTTTCGGACTCCGACCGCAGGGTCCCTGCAGAGTTGGGACAGGAGAGTCAGGACTCGTCTTGTCTGAGGAAAGGAACCCCGCTGGCCTCTCGAGTTGCTCAGGGGGCCTCAGGCCCCTCGTCGAGCTGTGTGTGGAACCCGCGGGTCTTTGCGGACGATGCCCGGGGGTGGCAGTGCCCCTTCGTGTTGTGCCTTCACCCACAGGGTTGCCTTCGAAGAGGGGTCCGGGCCTCGGGTCCTTCTCAAGAGCGGACCGGGGAATCGGGGGCGTTCGGCATGTGGCCCCACCCACGTGGCTCGTCTCGAATTTCCTCGTGAGACCGGCCTCATCCTGAGGTGCGCCGGGAAGGCCCGGAACCCCTTCCAGACCACGCAGGGGAATCGCCTCTCCTGTCGCGATCAGGAGGGGAGAAGGGGCTCAGAGGAAGCGGTGCCGGGACCCTCGGTGTTCCCCTCGGAGGACCCCGGCGTGTCGGGGGACTTTTGGTTGTCACAGGAAGGCTGTCAGGGACCGTTTCGCCCTTCAGGGCGGAACAGGGGACTTCCCTTGAGACGCCGTCGCGGGCAAGGGCCTCATCTTGCCAAGAGGTGGGAACCACGTGGTTTTTCTCGAGTTGCGGCGGCATTCTCGAGTTACGACGGGGATCTCAGCCTTCCCCTTGGGTTGGCCCTGGGAAGCCCAATCTTCCCCTCGGGTTGCGAGGGAAAGCTGGGGGTTGCGCTCGAGTCACTGCAGGGCCGAAGAGACTTCACCTAGGCGTGTGTCCGGGACCTAATATTCCTCTCCAGGGAAGGCAGGGATCTCGGGGTTGCATTCCAGGCTCCCCCGGGGAGTCAGGCCTCGTCTCGAGGGGAAGCCAAGGACTCCGCTCTCCTCTCGAGTCGCGACGCGGGTCTCTTGGAGCCCCCTGAGCGGCCTCAAGGGAGTCCAGCCTCCTCTTCCGTTTGGAGAGAGGACCCGGGATTGCTCTCCAGGCCATGCAGGAAAAGAGGGCCCTCAGCTCGCGAGGACGGGGGCGTCTCAGGGGTTTCATCAAGCTGCGGCGCCCGTGGGGGTTTTCTCCCGAGGCACGACCAGGATCTCAGGGAGCCTCTCGTGCGTCGCCAGGGAAGTCAGGTCTCCATGCACGTGGCGAGGGGGAGCGCGTCCTGGCTCTCAAGTCACGGGAGGGGACTAGGGCCTCGAGACTCGTTGAACAAGGACTATCGAGGTCTTTCTCCGGGGGCGGCGGGAAACCCTCGTTTCCCTCGCCTTCTGCCGGGGACCTTAGGAAACTTGTCAGGGTGCCTCTGAGAGGCGAGGGATCCTGTGGAGGTGGCGGGGCCCCTCGGGACTCCGCTGGGTCTGGCACAACGGAAGAGGGCCTCACCTCGAGGGGAGGCAGGAACCTCAGGCTTCCTCTCCGTTTCGGACTCCGACCGCAGGGTCCCTGCAGAGTTGGGACAGGAGAATCAGGCCTCGTCTTGTCTGAGGAAGGGAACCCCGCTGGCCTCTCGAGTTGCTCAGGGGGTCCCTAGTCGTGCTGTGTGTGGAACCCGCGGGCCTTTGCAGACGATGCACGGAGGTGGCAGTGCCCCTTCGAGTTGTGCCTTCACCCACAGGGTTGCCTTCGAAGAGGGGTCCGGGCCTCGGGTCCTTCTCAAGAGCGGACCGGGGAATCGGGGGCGTTCGGCATGTGGCCCCACCCACGTGGCTCCTCTCGAATTTCCTCGTGAGACCGGCCTCATCCTGAGGTGCGCCAGGAAGCCCGGGAACGCCTTCCAGACCACGCAGGGGAATCGCCTCCCCTGTCGCGATCAGGAGGGGAGAAGGGGCTCAGAGGAAGCGGTGCCGGGACCCTCGGTGTTCCCCTCGGGGGACCCCGGCGTGTCGGGGGACTTTTGGGGGTCGCAGGAAGGCTGTCAGGGACCGTTTCGCCCTTCAGGGCGGAACAGGGGACTTCCCTTGAGACGCCGTCGCGGGCAAGGGCCTCATCTTGCCAAGAGGTGGGAACCACGTGGTTTTTCTCGAGTTGCGGCGGGATTCTCGAGTTTCGACGGGGATCTCAGCCTTCCCCTTGGGTTGGCCCTGGGAAGCCCAATCTTCCCCTCGGGTTGCGAGGGAAAGCTGGGGGTTGCGCTCGAGTCACTGCAGGGCCGAAGAGACTTCACCTAGGCGTGTGTCCGGGACCTAATATTCCTCTCCAGGGAAGGCAGGGATCTCGGGGTTGCATTCCAGGTTCCCCCGGGGAGTCAGGCCTCGTCTCGTGGGGAAGCCAAGGACTCCGCTCTCCTCTCGAGTCGCGACGCGGGTCTCTTGGAGCCCCCTGAGCGGCCTCAAGGGAGTCCAGCCTCCTCTTCCGTTTGGAGAGAGGACCCGGGATTGCTCTCCAGGCCATGCAGGAAAAGAAGGCCCTCAGCTCGCGAGGACGGGGGCGTCTCAGGGGTTTCCTCGAGCTGCGGCGCCCGTGGGGGTTTTCTCCCGAGGCACGACGAGGATCTCAGGGAGCCTCTCGTGCGGCGCCAGGGAAGTCAGGTCTCCATGCGCGTGGCGAGGGGGAGCGCGTCCTGGCTCTCGAGTCACGGGAGGGGACTAGGGCCTCGAGACGCGTTGAAGAAGGACTCTCGAGGTCTTTGTCGGGGGGCGGCGGGAAACCCTCGTTTCCCTCGCCTTCTGCCGGGGACCTTAGGGAACTTCCCAGGGTGCCTCTGAGAGGCGAGGGATCCTGTGGAGGTGGCGGGGCCCCTCGGGACTCCGCTGGGTCTGGCGCAACGGAAGAGGGCCTCACCTCGAGGGGAGGCAGGAACCTCAGGCTTCCTCTCCGTTTCGGACTCCGACCGCAGGGTCCCTGCAGAGTTGGGACAGGAGAGTCAGGCCTCGTCTTGTCTGAGGAAGGGAACCCCGCTGGCCTCTCGAGTTGCTCAAGGGGCCTCAGGCCCCTCGTCGAGCTGTGTGTGGAACCCGCGGGTCTTTGCGGACGATGCCCGGGGATGGCAGTGCCCCTTCGTGTTGTTCCTTCACCCACAGGGTTGCCTTCGAAGAGGGGTCCGGGCCTCGGGTCCTTCTCAAGAGCGGACCGGGGAATCGGGGGCGTTCGGCATGTGGCCCCACCCACGTGGCTCGTCTCGAATTTCCTCGTGAGACCGGCCTCATCCTGAGGTGCGCCGGGAAGCCCGGGAACCCCTTCCAGACCACGCAGGGGAATCGCCTCTCCTGTCGCGATCAGGAGGGGAGAAGGGGCTCAGAGGAAGCGGTGCCGGGACCCTCGGTGTTCCCCTCGGGGGACCCCGGCGTGTCGGGGGACTTTTGGGGGTCGCAGGAAGGCTGTCAGGGACCGTTTCGCCCTTCAGGGTGGAACAGGGGACTTCCCTTGAGACGCCGTCGCGGGCAAGGGCCTCATCTTGCCAAGAGGTGGGAACCACGTGGTTTTTCTCGAGTTGCGGCGGCATTCTCGAGTTACGACGGGGATCTCAGCCTTCCCCTTGGGTTGGCCCTGGGAAGCCCAATCTTCCCCTCGGGTTGCGAGGGAAAGCTGGGGGTTGCGCTCGAGTCACTGCAGGGCCGAAGAGACTTCACCTAGGCGTGTGTCCGGGACCTAATATTCCTCTCCAGGGAAGGCAGGGATCTCGGGGTTGCATTCCAGGCTCCCCCGGGGAGTCAGGCCTCGTCTCGAGGGGAAGCCAAGGACTCCGCTCTCCTCTCGAGTCGCGACGCGGGTCTCTTGGAGCCCCCTGAGCGGCCTCAAGGGAGTCCAGCCTCCTCTTCCGTTTGGAGAGAGGACCCGGGATTGCTCTCCAGGCCATGCAGGAAAAGAGGGCCCTCAGCTCGCGAGGACGGGGGCGTCTCAGGGGTTTCCTCGAGCTGCGGCGCCCTTGGGGGTTTTCTCCCGAGGCACGACGAGGATCTCAGGGAGCCTCTCGTGCGTCGCCAGGGAAGTCAGGTCTCCATGCACGTGGCGAGGGGGAGCGCGTCCTGGCTCTCAAGTCACGGGAGGGGACTAGGGCCTCGAGACTCGTTGAACAAGGACTATCGAGGTCTTTCTCGGGGGGCGGCGGGAAACCCTCGTTTCCTTCGCCTTCTGCCGGGGACCTTAGGAAACTTGCCAGGGTGCCTCTGAGAGGCGAGGGATCCTGTGGAGGTGGCGGGGCCCCTCGAGACTCCGCTGGGTCTGGCACAACGGAAGAGGGCCTCACCTCGAGGGGAGGCAGGAACCTAAGGCTTCCTCTCCGTTTCGGACTCCGACCGCAGGGTCCCTGCAGAGTTGGGACAGGAGAGTCAGGCCTCGTCTTGTCTGAGGAAGGGAACCCCGCTGGCCTCTCGAGTTGCTCAGGGGGCCTCAGGCCCCTCGTCGAGCTGTGTGTGGAACCCGCGGGTCTTTGCGGACGATGCCCGGGGGTGGCAGTGCCCCTTCGTGTTGTGCCTTCACCCACAGGGTTGCCTTCGAAGAGGGGTCCGGGCCTCGGGTCCTTCTCAAGAGCGGACCGGGGAATCGGGGGCGTTCGGCATGTGGCCCCACCCACGTGGCTCGTCTCGAATTTCCTCGTGAGACCGGCCTCATCCTGAGGTGCGCCGGGAAGGCCGGGAACCCCTTCCAGACCACGCAGTGGAATCGCCTCTCCTGTCGCGATCAGGAGGGGAGAAGGGGCTCAGAGGAAGCGGTGCCGGGACCCTCGGTGTTCCCCTCGGGGGACCCCGGCGTGTCGGGGGACTTTTGGGGGTCGCAGGAAGGCTGTCAGGGACCGTTTCGCCCTTCAGGGTGGAACAGGGGACTTCCCTTGAGACGCCGTCGCGGGCAAGGGCCTCATCTTGCCAAGAGGTGGGAACCACGTGGTTTTTCTCGAGTTGCGGCGGCATTCTCGAGTTACGACGGGGATCTCAGCCTTCCTCTTGGGTTGGCCCTGGGAAGCCCAATCTTCCCCTCGGGTTGCGAGGGAAAGCTGGGGGTTGCGCTCGAGTCACTGCAGGGCCGAAGAGACCTCACCTAGGCGTGTGTCCGGGACCTAATATTCCTCTCCAGGGAAGGCAGGGATCTCGGGGTTGCATTCCAGGCTCCCCCGGGGAGTCAGGCCTCGTCTCGAGGGGAAGCCATGGACTCCACTCTCCTCTCGAGTCGCGACGCGGGTCTCTTGGAGCCCCCTGAGCGGCCTCAAGGGAGTCCAGCCTCCTCTTCCGTTTGGAGAGAGGACCCGGGATTGCTCTCCAGGCCATGCAGGAAAAGAAGGCCCTCAGCTCGCGAGGACGGGGGCGTCTCAGGGGTTTCCTCGAGCTGCGGCGCCCGTGGGGGTTTTTTCCCGAGGCACGACGAGGATCTCAGGGAGCCTCTCGTGCGGCGCCAGGGAAGTCAGGTCTCCATGCGCGTGGCGAGGGGGAGCGCGTCCTGGCTCTCGAGTCACGGGAGGGGACTAGGGCCTCGAGACGCGTTGAAGAAGGACTCTCGAGGTCTTTCTCGGGGGGCGGTGGGAAACCCTCGTTTCCCTCGCCTTCTGCCAGGGACCTTAGGGAACTTGCCAGAGTGCCTCTGAGAGGCGAGGGATCCTGTGGAGGTGGCGGGGCCCCTCGGGACTCCGCTGGGTCTGGCGCAACGGAAGAGGGCCTCACCTCGAGGGGAGGCAGGAACCTCAGGCTTCCTCTCCGTTTCGGACTCCGACCGCAGGGTCCCTGCAGAGTTGGGACAGGAGAGTCAGGCCTCGTCTTGTCTGAGGAAGGGAACCCCGCTGGCCTCTCGAGTTGCTCAGGGGGCCTCAGGCCCCTCGTCGAGCTGTGTGTGGAACCCGCGGGTCTTTGCGGACGATGCCCGGGGGTGGCAGTGCCCCTTCGTCTTGTGCCTTCACCCACAGGGTTGCCTTCGAAGAGGGGTCCGGGCCTCGGGTCCTTCTCAAGGGCGGACCGGGGAATCGGGGGCGTTCGGCATGTGGCCCCACCCACGTGGCTCGTCTCGAATTTCCTCGTGAGACCGGCCTCATCCTGAGGTGCGCCGGGAAGCCCGGGAACCCCTTCCAGACCACGCAGGGGAATCGCCTCTCCTGTCGCGATCAGGAGGGGAGAAGGGGCTCAGAGGAAGCGGTGCCGGGACCCTCGGTGTTCCCCTCGGGGGACCCCGGCGTGTCGGGGGACTTTTGGGGGTCGCAGGAAGGCTGTCAGGGACCGTTTCGCCCTTCAGGGTGGAACAGGGGACTTCCCTTGAGACGCCGTCGCGGGCAAGGGCCTCATCTTGCCAAGAGGTGGGAACCACGTGGTTTTTCTCGAGTTGCGGCGGCATTCTCGAGTTACGACGGGGATCTCAGCCTTCCCCTTGGGTTGGCCCTGGGAAGCCCAATCTTCCCCTCGGGTTGCGAGGGAAAGCTGGGGGTTGCGCTCGAGTCACTGCAGGGCCGAAGAGACTTCACCTAGGCGTGTGTCCGGGACCTAATATTCCTCTCCAGGGAAGGCAGGGATCTCGGGGTTGCATTCCAGGCTCCCCCGGGGAGTCAGGCCTCGTCTCGAGGGGAAGCCAAGGACTCCGCTCTCCTCTCGAGTCGCGACGCGGGTCTCTTGGAGCCCCCTGAGCGGCCTCAAGGGAGTCCAGCCTCCTCTTCCGTTTGGAGAGAGGACCCGGGATTGCTCTCCAGGCCATGCAGGAAAAGAGGGCCCTCAGCTCGCGAGGACGGGGGCGTCTCAGGGGTTTCCTCGAGCTGCGGCGCCCTTGGGGGTTTTCTCCCGAGGCACGACGAGGATCTCAGGGAGCCTCTCGTGCGTCGCCAGGGAAGTCAGGTCTCCATGCACGTGGCGAGGGGGAGCGCGTCCTGGCTCTCAAGTCACGGGAGGGGACTAGGGCCTCGAGACTCGTTGAACAAGGACTATCGAGGTCTTTCTCGGGGGGCGGCGGGAAACCCTCGTTTCCTTCGCCTTCTGCCGGGGACCTTAGGAAACTTGCCAGGGTGCCTCTGAGAGGCGAGGGATCCTGTGGAGGTGGCGGGGCCCCTCGGGACTCCGCTGGGTCTGGCACAACGGAAGAGGGCCTCACCTCGAGGGGAGGCAGGAACCTCAGGCTTCCTCTCCGTTTCGGACTCCGACCGCAGGGTCCCTGCAGAGTTGGGACAGGAGAGTCAGGCCTCGTCTTGTCTGAGGAAGGGAACCCCGCTGGCCTCTCGAGTTGCTCAGGGGGCCTCAGGCCCCTCGTCGAGCTGTGTGTGGAACCCGCGGGTCTTTGCGGACGATGCCGGGGGGTGGCAGTGCCCCTTCGTGTTGTGCCTTCACCCACAGGGTTGCCTTCGAAGAGGGGTCCGGGCCTCGGGTCCTTCTCAAGAGCGGACCGGGGAATCGGGGGCGTTCGGCATGTGGCCCCACCCACGTGGCTCGTCTCGAATTTCCTCGTGAGACCGGCCTCATCCTGAGGTGCGCCGGGAAGGCCGGGAACCCCTTCCAGACCACGCAGGGGAATCGCCTCTCCTGTCGCGATCAGGAGGGGAGAAGGGGCTCAGAGGAAGCGGTGCCGGGACCCTCGGTGTTCCCCTCGGGGGACCCCGGCGTGTCGGGGGACTTTTGGGGGTCGCAGGAAGGCTGTCAGGGACCGTTTCGCCCTTCAGGGTGGAACAGGGGACTTCCCTTGAGACGCCGTCGCGGGCAAGGGCCTCATCTTGCCAAGAGGTGGGAACCACGTGGTTTTTCTCGAGTTGCGGCGGCATTCTCGAGTTACGACGGGGATCTCAGCCTTCCTCTTGGGTTGGCCCTGGGAAGCCCAATCTTCCCCTCGGGTTGCGAGGGAAAGCTGGGGGTTGCGCTCGAGTCACTGCAGGGCCGAAGAGACCTCACCTAGGCGTGTGTCCGGGACCTAATATTCCTCTCCAGGGAAGGCAGGGATCTCGGGGTTGCATTCCAGGCTCCCCCGGGGAGTCAGGCCTCGTCTCGAGGGGAAGCCATGGACTCCACTCTCCTCTCGAGTCGCGACGCGGGTCTCTTGGAGCCCCCTGAGCGGCCTCAAGGGAGTCCAGCCTCCTCTTCCGTTTGGAGAGAGGACCCGGGATTGCTCTCCAGGCCATGCAGGAAAAGAAGGCCCTCAGCTCGCGAGGACGGGGGCGTCTCAGGGGTTTCCTCGAGCTGCGGCGCCCGTGGGGGTTTTTTCCCGAGGCACGACGAGGATCTCAGGGAGCCTCTCGTGCGGCGCCAGGGAAGTCAGGTCTCCATGCGCGTGGCGAGGGGGAGCGCGTCCTGGCTCTCGAGTCACGGGAGGGGACTAGGGCCTCGAGACGCGTTGAAGAAGGACTCTCGAGGTCTTTCTCGGGGGGCGGTGGGAAACCCTCGTTTCCCTCGCCTTCTGCCAGGGACCTTAGAGAACTTGCCAGAGTGCCTCTGAGAGGCGAGGGATCCTGTGGAGGTGGCGGGGCCCCTCGGGACTCCGCTGGGTCTGGCGCAACGGAAGAGGGCCTCACCTCGAGGGGAGGCAGGAACCTCAGGCTTCCTCTCCGTTTCGGACTCCGACCGCAGGGTCCCTGCAGAGTTGGGACAGGAGAGTCAGGCCTCGTCTTGTCTGAGGAAGGGAACCCCGCTGGCCTCTCGAGTTGCTCAGGGGGCCTCAGGCCCCTCGTCGAGCTGTGTGTGGAACCCGCGGGTCTTTGCGGACGATGCCCGGGGGTGGCAGTGCCCCTTCGTCTTGTGCCTTCACCCACAGGGTTGCCTTCGAAGAGGGGTCCGGGCCTCGGGTCCTTCTCAAGGGCGGACCGGGGAATCGGGGGCGTTCGGCATGTGGCCCCACCCACGTGGCTCGTCTCGAATTTCCTCGTGAGACCGGCCTCATCCTGAGGTGCGCCGGGAAGCCCGGGAACCCCTTCCAGACCACGCAGGGGAATCGCCTCTCCTGTCGCGATCAGGAGGGGAGAAGGGGCTCAGAGGAAGCGGTGCCGGGACCCTCGGTGTTCCCCTCGGGGGACCCCGGCGTGTCGGGGGACTTTTGGGGGTCGCAGGAAGGCTGTCAGGGACCGTTTCGCCCTTCAGGGTGGAACAGGGGACTTCCCTTGAGACGCCGTCGCGGGCAAGGGCCTCATCTTGCCAAGAGGTGGGAACCACGTGGTTTTTCTCGAGTTGCGGCGGCATTCTCGAGTTACGACGGGGATCTCAGCCTTCCCCTTGGGTTGGCCCTGGGAAGCCCAATCTTCCCCTCGGGTTGCGAGGGAAAGCTGGGGGTTGCGCTCGAGTCACTGCAGGGCCGAAGAGACTTCACCTAGGCGTGTGTCCGGGACCTAATATTCCTCTCCAGGGAAGGCAGGGATCTCGGGGTTGCATTCCAGGCTCCCCCGGGGAGTCAGGCCTCGTCTCGAGGGGAAGCCAAGGACTCCGCTCTCCTCTCGAGTCGCGACGCGGGTCTCTTGGAGCCCCCTGAGCGGCCTCAAGGGAGTCCAGCCTCCTCTTCCGTTTGGAGAGAGGACCCGGGATTGCTCTCCAGGCCATGCAGGAAAAGAGGGCCCTCAGCTCGCGAGGACGGGGGCGTCTCAGGGGTTTCCTCGAGCTGCGGCGCCCTTGGGGGTTTTCTCCCGAGGCACGACGAGGATCTCAGGGAGCCTCTCGTGCGTCGCCAGGGAAGTCAGGTCTCCATGCACGTGGCGAGGGGGAGCGCGTCCTGGCTCTCAAGTCACGGGAGGGGACTAGGGCCTCGAGACTCGTTGAACAAGGACTATCGAGGTCTTTCTCGGGGGGCGGCGGGAAACCCTCGTTTCCTTCGCCTTCTGCCGGGGACCTTAGGAAACTTGCCAGGGTGCCTCTGAGAGGCGAGGGATCCTGTGGAGGTGGCGGGGCCCCTCGGGACTCCGCTGGGTCTGGCACAACGGAAGAGGGCCTCACCTCGAGGGGAGGCAGGAACCTCAGGCTTCCTCTCCGTTTCGGACTCCGACCGCAGGTTCCCTGCAGAGTTGGGACAGGAGAGTCAGGCCTCGTCTTGTCTGAGGAAGGGAACCCCGCTGGCCTCTCGAGTTGCTCAGGGGGCCTCAGGCCCCTCGTCGAGCTGTGTGTGGAACCCGCGGGTCTTTGCGGACGATGCCGGGGGGTGGCAGTGCCCCTTCGTGTTGTGCCTTCACCCACAGGGTTGCCTTCGAAGAGGGGTCCGGGCCTCGGGTCCTTCTCAAGAGCGGACCGGGGAATCGGGGGCGTTCGGCATGTGGCCCCACCCACGTGGCTCGTCTCGAATTTCCTCGTGAGACCGGCCTCATCCTGAGGTGCGCCGGGAAGGCCGGGAACCCCTTCCAGACCACGCAGGGGAATCGCCTCTCCTGTCGCGATCAGGAGGGGAGAAGGGGCTCAGAGGAAGCGGTGCCGGGACCCTCGGTGTTCCCCTCGGGGGACCCCGGCGTGTCGGGGGACTTTTGGGGGTCGCAGGAAGGCTGTCAGGGACCGTTTCGCCCTTCAGGGTGGAACAGGGGACTTCCCTTGAGACGCCGTCGCGGGCAAGGGCCTCATCTTGCCAAGAGGTGGGAACCACGTGGTTTTTCTCGAGTTGCGGCGGCATTCTCGAGTTACGACGGGGATCTCAGCCTTCCTCTTGGGTTGGCCCTGGGAAGCCCAATCTTCCCCTCGGGTTGCGAGGGAAAGCTGGGGGTTGCGCTCGAGTCACTGCAGGGCCGAAGAGACCTCACCTAGGCGTGTGTCCGGGACCTAATATTCCTCTCCAGGGAAGGCAGGGATCTCGGGGTTGCATTCCAGGCTCCCCCGGGGAGTCAGGCCTCGTCTCGAGGGGAAGCCATGGACTCCACTCTCCTCTCGAGTCGCGACGCGGGTCTCTTGGAGCCCCCTGAGCGGCCTCAAGGGAGTCCAGCCTCCTCTTCCGTTTGGAGAGAGGACCCGGGATTGCTCTCCAGGCCATGCAGGAAAAGAAGGCCCTCAGCTCGCGAGGACGGGGGCGTCTCAGGGGTTTCCTCGAGCTGCGGCGCCCGTGGGGGTTTTTTCCCGAGGCACGACGAGGATCTCAGGGAGCCTCTCGTGCGGCGCCAGGGAAGTCAGGTCTCCATGCGCGTGGCGAGGGGGAGCGCGTCCTGGCTCTCGAGTCACGGGAGGGGACTAGGGCCTCGAGACGCGTTGAAGAAGGACTCTCGAGGTCTTTCTCGGGGCGGTGGGAAACCCTCGTTTCCCTCGCCTTCTGCCAGGGACCTTAGGGAACTTGCCAGAGTGCCTCTGAGAGGCGAGGGATCCTGTGGAGGTGGCGGGGCCCCTCGGGACTCCGCTGGGTCTGGCGCAACGGAAGAGGGCCTCACCTCGAGGGGAGGCAGGAACCTCAGGCTTCCTCTCCGTTTCGGACTCCGACCGCAGGGTCCCTGCAGAGTTGGGACAGGAGAGTCAGGCCTCGTCTTGTCTGAGGAAGGGAACCCCGCTGGCCTCTCGAGTTGCTCAGGGGGCCTCAGGCCCCTCGTCGAGCTGTGTGTGGAACCCGCGGGTCTTTGCGGACGATGCCCGGGGGTGGCAGTGCCCCTTCGTCTTGTGCCTTCACCCACAGGGTTGCCTTCGAAGAGGGGTCCGGGCCTCGGGTCCTTCTCAAGGGCGGACCGGGGAATCGGGGGCGTTCGGCATGTGGCCCCACCCACGTGGCTCGTCTCGAATTTCCTCGTGAGACCGGCCTCATCCTGAGGTGCGCCGGGAAGCCCGGGAACCCCTTCCAGACCACGCAGGGGAATCGCCTCTCCTGTCGCGATCAGGAGGGGAGAAGGGGCTCAGAGGAAGCGGTGCCGGGACCCTCGGTGTTCCCCTCGGGGGACCCCGGCGTGTCGGGGGACTTTTGGGGGTCGCAGGAAGGCTGTCAGGGACCGTTTCGCCCTTCAGGGTGGAACAGGGGACTTCCCTTGAGACGCCGTCGCGGGCAAGGGCCTCATCTTGCCAAGAGGTGGGAACCACGTGGTTTTTCTCGAGTTGCGGCGGCATTCTCGAGTTACGACGGGGATCTCAGCCTTCCCCTTGGGTTGGCCCTGGGAAGCCCAATCTTCCCCTCGGGTTGCGAGGGAAAGCTGGGGGTTGCGCTCGAGTCACTGCAGGGCCGAAGAGACTTCACCTAGGCGTGTGTCCGGGACCTAATATTCCTCTCCAGGGAAGGCAGGGATCTCGGGGTTGCATTCCAGGCTCCCCCGGGGAGTCAGGCCTCGTCTCGAGGGGAAGCCAAGGACTCCGCTCTCCTCTCGAGTCGCGACGCGGGTCTCTTGGAGCCCCCTGAGCGGCCTCAAGGGAGTCCAGCCTCCTCTTCCGTTTGGAGAGAGGACCCGGGATTGCTCTCCAGGCCATGCAGGAAAAGAGGGCCCTCAGCTCGCGAGGACGGGGGCGTCTCAGGGGTTTCCTCGAGCTGCAGCGCCCTTGGGGGTTTTCTCCCGAGGCACGACGAGGATCTCAGGGAGCCTCTCGTGCGTCGCCAGGGAAGTCAGGTCTCCATGCACGTGGCGAGGGGGAGCGCGTCCTGGCTCTCAAGTCACGGGAGGGGACTAGGGCCTCGAGACTCGTTGAACAAGGACTATCGAGGTCTTTCTCGGGGGGCGGCGGGAAACCCTCGTTTCCTTCGCCTTCTGCCGGGGACCTTAGGAAACTTGCCAGGGTGCCTCTGAGAGGCGAGGGATCCTGTGGAGGTGGCGGGGCCCCTCGGGACTCCGCTGGGTCTGGCACAACGGAAGAGGGCCTCACCTCGAGGGGAGGCAGGAACCTCAGGCTTCCTCTCCGTTTCGGACTCCGACCGCAGGGTCCCTGCAGAGTTGGGACAGGAGAGTCAGGCCTCGTCTTGTCTGAGGAAGGGAACCCCGCTGGCCTCTCGAGTTGCTCAGGGGGCCTCAGGCCCCTCGTCGAGCTGTGTGTGGAACCCGCGGGTCTTTGCGGACGATGCCGGGGGGTGGCAGTGCCCCTTCGTGTTGTGCCTTCACCCACAGGGTTGCCTTCGAAGAGGGGTCCGGGCCTCGGGTCCTTCTCAAGAGCGGACCGGGGAATCGGGGGCGTTCGGCATGTGGCCCCACCCACGTGGCTCGTCTCGAATTTCCTCGTGAGACCGGCCTCATCCTGAGGTGCGCCGGGAAGGCCGGGAACCCCTTCCAGACCACGCAGGGGAATCGCCTCTCCTGTCGCGATCAGGAGGGGAGAAGGGGCTCAGAGGAAGCGGTGCCGGGACCCTCGGTGTTCCCCTCGGGGGACCCCGGCGTGTCGGGGGACTTTTGGGGGTCGCAGGAAGGCTGTCAGGGACCGTTTCGCCCTTCAGGGTGGAACAGGGGACTTCCCTTGAGACGCCGTCGCGGGCAAGGGCCTCATCTTGCCAAGAGGTGGGAACCACGTGGTTTTTCTCGAGTTGCGGCGGCATTCTCGAGTTACGACGGGGATCTCAGCCTTCCTCTTGGGTTGGCCCTGGGAAGCCCAATCTTCCCCTCGGGTTGCGAGGGAAAGCTGGGGGTTGCGCTCGAGTCACTGCAGGGCCGAAGAGACCTCACCTAGGCGTGTGTCCGGGACCTAATATTCCTCTCCAGGGAAGGCAGGGATCTCGGGGTTGCATTCCAGGCTCCCCCGGGGAGTCAGGCCTCGTCTCGAGGGGAAGCCATGGACTCCACTCTCCTCTCGAGTCGCGACGCGGGTCTCTTGGAGCCCCCTGAGCGGCCTCAAGGGAGTCCAGCCTCCTCTTCCGTTTGGAGAGAGGACCCGGGATTGCTCTCCAGGCCATGCAGGAAAAGAGGGCCCTCAGCTCGCGAGGACGGGGGCGTCTCAGGGGTTTCCTCGAGCTGCAGCGCCCTTGGGGGTTTTCTCCCGAGGCACGACGAGGATCTCAGGGAGCCTCTCGTGCGTCGCCAGGGAAGTCAGGTCTCCATGCACGTGGCGAGGGGGAGCGCGTCCTGGCTCTCAAGTCACGGGAGGGGACTAGGGCCTCGAGACTCGTTGAACAAGGACTATCGAGGTCTTTCTCGGGGGGCGGCGGGAAACCCTCGTTTCCTTCGCCTTCTGCCGGGGACCTTAGGAAACTTGCCAGGGTGCCTCTGAGAGGCGAGGGATCCTGTGGAGGTGGCGGGGCCCCTCGGGACTCCGCTGGGTCTGGCACAACGGAAGAGGGCCTCACCTCGAGGGGAGGCAGGAACCTCAGGCTTCCTCTCCGTTTCGGACTCCGACCGCAGGGTCCCTGCAGAGTTGGGACAGGAGAGTCAGGCCTCGTCTTGTCTGAGGAAGGGAACCCCGCTGGCCTCTCGAGTTGCTCAGGGGGCCTCAGGCCCCTCGTCGAGCTGTGTGTGGAACCCGCGGGTCTTTGCGGACGATGCCGGGGGGTGGCAGTGCCCCTTCGTGTTGTGCCTTCACCCACAGGGTTGCCTTCGAAGAGGGGTCCGGGCCTCGGGTCCTTCTCAAGAGCGGACCGGGGAATCGGGGGCGTTCGGCATGTGGCCCCACCCACGTGGCTCGTCTCGAATTTCCTCGTGAGACCGGCCTCATCCTGAGGTGCGCCGGGAAGGCCGGGAACCCCTTCCAGACCACGCAGGGGAATCGCCTCTCCTGTCGCGATCAGGAGGGGAGAAGGGGCTCAGAGGAAGCGGTGCCGGGACCTTCGGTGTTCCCCTCGGGGGACCCCGGCGTGTCGGGGGACTTTTGGGGGTCGCAGGAAGGCTGTCAGGGACCGTTTCGCCCTTCAGGGTGGAACAGGGGACTTCCCTTGAGACGCCGTCGCGGGCAAGGGCCTCATCTTGCCAAGAGGTGGGAACCACGTGGTTTTTCTCGAGTTGCGGCGGCATTCTCGAGTTACGACGGGGATCTCAGCCTTCCTCTTGGGTTGGCCCTGGGAAGCCCAATCTTCCCCTCGGGTTGCGAGGGAAAGCTGGGGGTTGCGCTCGAGTCACTGCAGGGCCGAAGAGACCTCACCTAGGCGTGTGTCCGGGACCTAATATTCCTCTCCAGGGAAGGCAGGGATCTCGGGGTTGCATTCCAGGCTCCCCCGGGGAGTCAGGCCTCGTCTCGAGGGGAAGCCATGGACTCCACTCTCCTCTCGAGTCGCGACGCGGGTCTCTTGGAGCCCCCTGAGCGGCCTCAAGGGAGTCCAGCCTCCTCTTCCGTTTGGAGAGAGGACCCGGGATTGCTCTCCAGGCCATGCAGGAAAAGAAGGCCCTCAGCTCGCGAGGACGGGGGCGTCTCAGGGGTTTCCTCGAGCTGCGGCGCCCGTGGGGGTTTTTTCCCGAGGCACGACGAGGATCTCAGGGAGCCTCTCGTGCGGCGCCAGGGAAGTCAGGTCTCCATGCGCGTGGCGAGGGGGAGCGCGTCCTGGCTCTCGAGTCACGGGAGGGGACTAGGGCCTCGAGACGCGTTGAAGAAGGACTCTCGAGGTCTTTCTCGGGGGGCGGTGGGAAACCCTCGTTTCCCTCGCCTTCTGCCAGGGACCTTAGGGAACTTGCCAGAGTGCCTCTGAGAGGCGAGGGATCCTGTGGAGGTGGCGGGGCCCCTCGGGACTCCGCTGGGTCTGGCGCAACGGAAGAGGGCCTCACCTCGAGGGGAGGCAGGAACCTCAGGCTTCCTCTCCGTTTCGGACTCCGACCGCAGGGTCCCTGCAGAGTTGGGACAGGAGAGTCAGGCCTCGTCTTGTCTGAGGAAGGGAACCCCGCTGGCCTCTCGAGTTGCTCAGGGGGCCTCAGGCCCCTCGTCGAGCTGTGTGTGGAACCCGCGGGTCTTTGCGGACGATGCCCGGGGGTGGCAGTGCCCCTTCGTCTTGTGCCTTCACCCACAGGGTTGCCTTCGAAGAGGGGTCCGGGCCTCGGGTCCTTCTCAAGGGCGGACCGGGGAATCGGGGGCGTTCGGCATGTGGCCCCACCCACGTGGCTCGTCTCGAATTTCCTCGTGAGACCGGCCTCATCCTGAGGTGCGCCGGGAAGGCCGGGAACCCCTTCCAGACCACGCAGGGGAATCGCCTCTCCTGTCGCGATCAGGAGGGGAGAAGGGGCTCAGAGGAAGCGGTGCCGGGACCCTCGGTGTTCCCCTCGGGGGACCCCGGCGTGTCGGGGGACTTTTGGGGGTCGCAGGAAGGCTGTCAGGGACCGTTTCGCCCTTCAGGGTGGAACAGGGGACTTCCCTTGAGACGCCGTCGCGGGCAAGGGCCTCATCTTGCCAAGAGGTGGGAACCACGTGGTTTTTCTCGAGTTGCGGCGGCATTCTCGAGTTACGACGGGGATCTCAGCCTTCCCCTTGGGTTGGCCCTGGGAAGCCCAATCTTCCCCTCGGGTTGCGAGGGAAAGCTGGGGGTTGCGCTCGAGTCACTGCAGGGCCGAAGAGACTTCACCTAGGCGTGTGTCCGGGACCTAATATTCCTCTCCAGGGAAGGCAGGGATCTCGGGGTTGCATTCCAGGCTCCCCCGGGGAGTCAGGCCTCGTCTCGAGGGGAAGCCAAGGACTCCGCTCTCCTCTCGAGTCGCGACGCGGGTCTCTTGGAGCCCCCTGAGCGGCCTCAAGGGAGTCCAGCCTCCTCTTCCGTTTGGAGAGAGGACCCGGGATTGCTCTCCAGGCCATGCAGGAAAAGAGGGCCCTCAGCTCGCGAGGACGGGGGCGTCTCAGGGGTTTCATCAAGCTGCGGCGCCCGTGGGGGTTTTCTCCCGAGGCACGACGAGGATCTCAGGGAGCCTCTCGTGCGTCGCCAGGGAAGTCAGGGCTCCATGCACGTGGCGAGGGGGAGCGCGTCCTGGCTCTCAAGTCACGGGAGGGGACTAGGGCCTCGAGACTCGTTGAACAAGGACTATCGAGGTCTTTCTCGGGGGGCGGCGGGAAACCCTCGTTTCCCTCGCCTTCTGCCGGGGACCTTAGGAAACTTGTCAGTGTGCCTCTGAGAGGCGAGGGATCCTGTGGAGATGGCGGGGCCCCTCGGGACTCCGCTGGGTCTGGCGCAACGGAAGAGGGCCTCACCTCGAGGGGAGGCAGGAACCTCAGGCTTCCTCTCCGTTTCGGACTCCGACCGCAGGGTCCCTGCAGAGTTGGGACAGGAGAGTCAGGCCTCGTCTTGTCTGAGGAAGGGAACCCCGCTGGCCTCTCGAGTTGCTCAGGGGGTCCCTCGTCGAGCTGTGTGTGGAACCCGCGGGCCTTTGCAGACGATGCACGGAGGTGGCAGTGCCCCTTCGTGTTGTGCCTTCACCCACAGGGTTGCCTTCGAAGAGGGGTCCGGGCCTCGGGTCCTTCTCAAGAGCGGACCGGGGAATCGGGGGCGTTCGGCATGTGGCCCCCCCCACGTGGCTCCTCTCGAATTTCCTCGTGAGACCGGCCTCATCCTGAGGTGCGCCAGGAAGCCCGGGAACGCCTTCCAGACCACGCAGGGGAATCGCCTCTCCTGTCACGATCAGGAGGGGAGAAGGGGCTCAGAGGAAGCGGTGCCGGGACCCTCGGTGTTCCTCTCGGGGGACCCCGGCGTGTCGGGGGATTTTGGGGGCCGCAGGAAGGCTGTCAGGGACCGTTTCGCCCTTCAGGGCGGAACAGGGGACTTCCCTTGAGACGCCGTCGCGGGCAAGGGCCTCATCTTGCCAAGAGGTGGGAACCACGTGGTTTTTCTCGAGTTGCGGCGGCATTCTCGAGTTACGACGGGGATCTCAGCCTTCCCCTTGGGTTGGCCCTGGGAAGCCCAATCTTCCCCTCGGGTTGCGAGGGAAAGCTGGGGGTTGCGCTCGAGTCACTGCAGGGCCGAAGAGACCTCACCTAGGCGTGTGTCCGGGACCTAATATTCCTCTCCAGGGAAGGCAGGGATCTCGGGGTTGCATTCCAGGCTCCCCCGGGGAGTCAGGCCTCGTCTCGAGGGGAAGCCAAGGACTCCGCTCTCCTCTCGAGTCACGACGCGGGTCTATTGTAGCCCCCTCAGCGGCCTCAAGGGAGTCCAGCCTCCTCTTCCGTTTGGAGAGAGGACCCGGGATTGCTCTCCAGGCCATGCAGGAAAAGATGGCCCTCATCTCGCGATGACGGAGGGATCTTGTGGGTTTTCTCGAGCTGCGGCACCAGTGTGGGGTTTCACACGAGGTACAACGGGGAGCTCAGGGAGCCTCTCGTGTGGCGCCAGGGAAGTCAGTTCTCCATGTGCGTGGCGAGGGGGAGCGCATTATTGCTCTCGAGCTATGGTAGGGGAATCTGACCTCAAGACACATTGAAGAAGGACTCTCGAGGTCTTTCTTCGGTTGTGGCAGGAAACCCTTATTTCCCTCGACTTTTGCCGATGGCCTCAAGGAGCTTCTCAGAATGCCTATGAGAAGTCAGGGATACTGTGGAGATGGGAGGGGCCTCTCGGGACTCCACTGGGTTTGTTTTAATGGAAGAGGGCCTCATCTCGGGTTGAGGCAGGAACCTCAGGTTTCCTCTCCATTTCTGACTCAGATCGAAGCATGCCTGCAGAGTTGGGATTGGATACTCAGGCCTCGTCTTGTCTGAGGAAGGGAACTCCGCTTTCCTCTCTCATCGTTTAAGGGGTGACAGGCCAGTTGTGGAGCTGTATGTGGATCCTGCAGGGTTTTCCGGACGATGAACAGGGTTGCCAGTGCCCCCTCGTGTAGTGCCTTCATCCACAGGGTTGCCTTAGAAGAGGTGACCGGGCATCGGGTCCTTATCAAGAGCAAGACCGAGAAATCGGGGTCTTTTGGCACGTGGCACCAACACGAGGCTACGTCTCGAATTTCTTCGTGAGACTGGCCTCATCCTGAGGTGCGCCATGAAGGTCGGGAACGCCTTCTAGACAAAGCAGGGGGATCGACCTTCCTGCCGTGATCAGGAGCGGAGAAGGGGCTCAAATGAAGTGGTGCCAGGAACTTCGGTGTTCCCTTGGAGTGAGACGGGTATATTGGGGAACTTTTGGGGTCGCATCAAGGGTGCCAAGTAGCATTTCGAACTTTATGACGAAACATGGGACTTCTCTTGAGACTCTGTAGCGGGCAAAGGCCTCATATTGTGATGAATGGGGAACCACGTGGTTTTTAAGAGTTGCGGTGGGATTCTCGAGTTACAACGGGAAATTCAGACTTCCTCTTGTGTTGGCCCAATGAAGACCAATCTTCCATTCGAATTGCAAGGGAGAGATGGGTGTTGCTCTCGAGTCACTGTAGGGCAAAATAGACCTCATCTAGGCTTTTGTCCAGGACATAATGTTCCTCTCCAGGGGCAACAGGGATCTCGGGGTTGCATTCCAGACTCACCCGAGGTAAGGCCTCATCTCGAGGGGAAACAAAGTACTCTGCTCTCCTCTCAAGTCGCGACAGGTATCTCTTGGAGCCCATTGAGTGGCCTAAAGGGAGTAAAGCCTCCTGTGAAGTTTGGAGAAAAGACCAGGGATTGCTCTCCAGGTCAGGCAGGAAAAGAAGTCCCCAATCTCGCGATGACGGTGGGTTTTCCCGAGCTGCGGCGCCAGTGTGGGGTTTCTCACGAGGTATGACGGGGAGCTCAGGGAGCCTCTCATGTGGTGCCAGGGAAGTCAGGTGTCCATGCGCATGGCGAGGGGGAGCGTGTCATTGCTCTCGAGTCATGGTAGGGGAATCCGTCCTCAAGACGCGTTGAAGATGGACTCTTGAGGTCTTTCTCGGGTTGCGGCAGGATACCCTGTGTTCCCTCGACTTGTGCCGGTGACCTCAGGGAGTTGCTCAGGGTGCCTCTGAGAAGACACTGATACTGTGGAGTTGGGAGGGGCCTCTCGGGACTCCACTGGGTGTGGTATAATACAAGAGGGCCTCATCTCGTGTTGAGGAAGGAACCTCAGGGTTCCTCTCCATTTCAGACTCCGATCTCAGGATTCCTGCAGAGTTGGGACAGGAGAGTCAGGCCTCGTATTCTGTGGAGAAATGAAACTTAGCTTGCCTCTCGAGTTGTTCACGAGGTAACAGGTCACTTGTCGAGCTGTATGTGGAACCTGCAGAATTTTCCAAAAGATGCACGGGTGTTCAGGGTCCCTCCTTGTTGTGCCTTCATCCTACGGGATGCATTCCAAGACGTGTACGGGCATCGGGTTCTTATTAATAGCTGACCGGGAAATGGGGTCTTTCCGCATGTGGCACCACCCACGAGGCTACATCTCCAATTTCCTCGTGAGACAGGCCTCATCCTGATGTGCGCTGGGAAGATCGGTAACCCCTTCCACACAAAGCAGGAGAAAAGACACTCCTGTTGCAATCAGGAGGGGAGAAGGGGCTCAAATGATGTGGTGCGGGGAACATGGGTGTTACCCTCGAGTGAGGCCTGTATGTTGGGGAACTTTGGGGGTGCCATCATGGGTGCCAAGTACCGTTTTGCACTTCAGTAGGAACGTGGGACTTCTTTTGAGATGCTGTGGCGGGCAAGGGCCTCATGCTGCGAAGACGATGGAACCACGTGGTTTTTTTCGGGTTGCGGCGGGATTCTCGAGTTACGACGTGGATTTCAGGCTTCCTCTTGTGTTAGCCCTGGGAAGCCCAAACTTCCCTTCGAGTTGCGAGGGAAAGCTGGATGTTGTGCTCGAATCACTGCAAGGCCAAAGAGACCTCATCTAGGCGTGAGTCCAGGACCTAATAGTCCTCTCAAGGGAAGACAAGGATCTCGGGATTGCACTCCAGACTCCCCCGGGGAGTCAGGCCTCGCCTCGAGGGGAAGCAAAGGACTGCGCTCTCCTCTCGAGCCGCGACGCAGATCTCTTGGAGCCCACTGAGTCGCCTCAAGGGAATCCATCCTACTCTTCAGTTTGGAGAGAAGACTCGGGATTGCTCTCCAGGCCAGGCAGGAAAAGAAGTCCCTCAGCTCGCGAGGACGGGGGAGTCTCAGGGGTTTCCTCGAGCTGCGGCGCCTGTGGGGGTTTTCTCCCGAGGCACGACGAGGACCTCAGGGAGCCTCTCGTGCGGCGCCAGGGAAGCCAGGTCTGCATGCGCAAGGCGAGGGGGAGCGCATCATTGCTCTCTAGTCCAGAGAGGGGACAAGGGCCTCAAGACACTTTGAAGAAGGAGTATCGAGGTCTTTCTCGAGTGGTGGCAGGAAACCCTCATTTCCCTCGACTTCTGCAGGGGACCTGAGGGAACTTCCCAGGGTGCCCCTGAGAGGTGAGGGATGCTGTGGAGTTAGCGGGGCCTCTCGGGACTCCGCTGTGGTTGGCGCAATGGAAGAGGGCCTCATCTCGAGGGGAGGCAGGAACCTCAGGCTTCCTCTCTGTTTCTGACTCCGACCCTCCGACCTCAGGGTCCCTGCAGAGATGGGAGCTGAGAGTTAGGCCTCGTCTTGTCTGAGGAAGGGAACTCCGCTTGCCTCTCGAGTTGCTCAGGGGGTCTCAGGCCCCTCTTCGAGCTGTATGTGGAACCCACGGGTGTTTCTGGACGATGCACGGGAGTGTCAGTGCCCCTTCGTGTTGTGCCTTCACCCACAGGGTTGCCTTCGAAGAGGTGTCCGTGCAACGGGTTCTTCTCAAGAGTGGACCGGGAAATCGAGGTCGATAGGCATGTGGCACCACCCCGGTGGCTCATCTCGAATTTCCTCGTGCGGATGGCCTCATCCTGAGATGCGCCGGGAAGGCCGGGAATCCCTTCCAGACCACGCAGGGGAATCGACACTCCTGTCGCCATCAGGAGGGAAGAAGGGGCTCAGATGAAGTGGTGTCGGGACCCTCAGTGTTTCCCTCGAGGGAACCCGGTGTGTCGGGGAACTTCTGGGGGTCGCATGAAAGGTGTCAGGTACTGTTTCGCACTTCAGGACGGAAACTGGGACTTCCCTTGAGACGCCATAGCGGGCAAGAGGTTCATCTTGAAAAGACGTTGAAACCACGTGGTTTTCCTCGAGTTGCGGCGGGATTCTCGAGTTACGACGGGGATCTCAGCCTTCCCCTTGGGTTGGCCCTGGGAAGCCCAATCTTCCCCTCGAGTGAGAGGGAAAGCTGGGGGTGGCGCTCGAGTCACTGCAGGACCGAAGAGACCTCACTTAGGCGTGTATCCGGAACCTAATATTCCTCTCCAGGGAAGGCAGGGATTTCGGGGTTGCATTCCAGGCTCCGCTGGGGACTCAGGCCTCGTCTAGAGGGGAAGCCAAGGACTCCGCCCTCCTCTCGAGTCGCGACGCGGGTCTCTGGGAGCCCCCTGAGCGGCCTCAAGGGAGTCCAGCCTGCTCTTCAGTTTGGAGACAGGACCCGGGATTGCTCTGCAGGCCATGCAGGAAAAGAAGGCCCTCAGCTCGCGAGGACGGGGGCATCTCAGGGGTTTCCTCGAGCTGCGGTGCCCGTGGAGGGTTTCTCCCGAGGCACTACGAGGATCTCAGGGAGCCTCTCGTGCGGCGCCAGGGAAGTCAGGTCTCCATGCGGTGGCGATGGGCATCGAGTCCTGGCTCTCGAGTCACGGGAGGGGACTAGGGCCTCGAGACGCGTTGAAGAAGGACTCTCGAGGTCTTTCTCGGGGGGCGGCGGGAAACCCTCGTTTCCCTCGCCTTCTGCCGGGGACCTTAGGGAACTTGCCAGGGTGCCTCTGAGAGGCGAGGGATCCTGTGGAGGTGGCGGGGCCCCTCGGGACTCCGCTGGGTCTGGCGCAACGGAAGAGGGCCTCACCTCGAGGGGAGGCAGCAACCTCAGGCTTCCTCTCCGTTTCGGACTCCGACCGCAGGGTCCCTGCAGAGTTGGGAGAGGAGAGTCAGGCCTCGTCTTGTCTGAGGAAGGGAACCCCGCTGGCCTCTCGATTTGCTCAGGGGGTCTCAGGCCCCTTGTCGGGCTGTGTGTTGAACCCGCGGGTCTTTGCGGACGATGCACGGAGGTGGCAGTGCCCCTTCGTGTTGTGCCTTCACCCACAGGGTTGCCTTCGAAGAGGGGTCCGGGCCTCGGGTCCTTCTCAAGGGCGGACTGGGGAATCGGGGGCGTTTGGCATGTGGCCCCACCCACGTGGCTCGTCTCGAATTTCCTCGTGAGACCGGCCTCATCCTGAGGTGCGCCGGGAAGGCCGGGAACCCCTTCCAGACCACGCAGGGGAATCGCCTCTCCTGTCGCGATCAGGAGGGGAGAAGGGGCTCAAAGGAAGCGGTGCCGGGACCCTCGGTGTTCCCCTCGGGGGAACCCGGCATGTAGGGGGAATCTTGAGGGTCGCAGGGAGGCTGCCAGGGACCGTTTCGCCCTTCAGGGCGGAACAGGGGACTTCCCTTGAGACGCCGTCGCGGGCAAGGGCCTCATCTTGCCAAGAGGTGGGAACCACGTGGTTTTTCTCGAGTTGCGGCGGCATTCTCGAGTTACGACGGGGATCTCAGCCTTCCCCTTGGGTTGGCCCTGGGAAGCCCAATCTTCCCCTCGGGTTGCGAGGGAAAGCTGGGGGTTGCGCTCGAGTCACTGCAGGGCCGAAGAGACCTCACCTAGGCGTGTGTCCGGGACCTAATATTCCTCTCCAGGGAAGGCAGGGATCTCGGGGTTGCATTCCAGGCTCCCCCGGGGAGTCAGGCCTCGTCTCGAGGGGAAGCCAAGGACTCCGCTCTCCTCTCGAGTCGCGACGCGGGTCTCTTGGAGCCCCCTGAGTGGCCTCAAAGGACTCCATCCTCCTCTTCCGTTTGGAGAGAGGACCCGGGATTGCTCTCCAGGCCATGCAGGATAATAAGGCCCTCAGCTCGCGAGGACGGGGGCGTCTCAGGGGTTTCCTCGAGCTGCGGCGCCCGTGGGGGTTTTCTCCCGAGGCACGACGAGGATCTCAGGGAGCCTCTCGTGCGGCGCCAGGGAAGTCAGGTCTCCATGCGTGTGGCGAGGGGGAGCGCGTCCTGGCTCTCGAGTCACGGGAGGGGACTAGGGCCTCGAGACGCGTTGAAGAAGGCCTCTCGAGGTCTTTCTCGGGGGGCGGCGGGAAACCCTCGTTTCCCTCGCCTTCTGCCGGGGACCTTAGGGAACTTCCCAGGGTGCCTCTGAGAGGCGAGGGATCCTGTGGAGATGCTGGGGCCCCTCGGGACTCCGCTGGGTCTGGCGCAACGGAAGATGGCCTCACCTCATGGGGAGGAAGGAAGCCCAGGCTTCCTCTCCGTTTCGGACTCCGACCGCAGGGTCCCTGCAGAGTTTGGACGGGAGATTCAGGCCTCGTCTTGTCTGAGGAAGGGAACCCCGCTGGCCTCTCGAGTTGCTCAGGGGGTCTCAGGCCCCTCGTCGACCTGTGTGTGGAACCCGCGGGTCTTTGCGGACGATGCACGGGGGTGGCAGTGCCCCTTCGTGTTGTGCCTTCACCCACAGGGTTGCCTTCGTAGAGGGGTCCGGGCCTCGGGTCCTTCTCAAGGGCGGACCGGGGAATCGGGGGGGTTCGGCATGTGGCACCACCCACGTGGCTCGTCTCGAATTTCCTCGTGAGACCAGCCTCATCCTGAGATGCGCCGGGAAGGCCGGGAACCCCTTCCAGACCACGCAGGGGAATCGCCTCTCCTGTCGCGATCAGGAGGGGAGAAGGGGCTCAGAGGAAGCGGTGCCGGGACCCTCGGTGTTACCCTCGTGGGATCCCGGCTTGTCGAGGAAATTTTGGGTGTCGCAGGTAGGCTGTCAAGGACCGTTTCACCCTTCAGGGCGGAACAGGGGACTTCCCTTGAGACGCCGTCCCGGGCAAGGGCCTCATCTTGCCAAGAGGTGGGAACCACGTGGTTTTTCTCGTGTTGCGGCGGGATTCTCGAGTTACGATGGGGATCTCAGCCTTCCTCTTGGGTTGGCCCTGGGAAGCCCAATCTTCCCCTCGAGTTGCGAGGGAAAGCTGGGGGTTGCGCTCGAGTCATTGCAGGGGCCAAGAGACCTCACCTAGGCGTGTGTCCGGGACCTAATATTCCTCTCCAGGGAAGGCGGGGATCTCGGGGTTGCATTCCAGGCTCCCCCGGGGAGTCAGGCCTCGTCTCGAGGGGAAGCCAAGGACTCCGCTCTCCTCTCGAGTCGCGACGCGGATCTCTTGGAGCCCCCTGAGCGGCTTCAAGGGAGTCTAGCCTCCTCTTCAGTTTGGAGAGAGGACTCGTGATTGGTCTCCAGGCCATGCAGGAAAATAAGGCCCTCATCTCGCGATGACCGGTGTGTCTCATGTGTTTCCTCGAGCTGCCGCGCTAGTGTGGGTTTCCTCACGAGGTACGATAAGGAACTCATGGAGCCTCTCGTGCAGTGCCAGGTTAGTCAGGTCTCCATGAGCGTGGCGAGGGGGAGCGTGTCATGGCTCTCGAGTCATGGTAGGGGAATCGCGACTCAACACATTTTGAAGCACTCTCGAGGTCTTTCTCGAGTCATGGCAGAAAACCCAGGGGTCCCTCGACTTGTGCCTGTGACCTCAGGGAGCTTCTTATTGTGCCTCTGAGAACTCAGGGATACTGTGGAGTTGGTAGGGGCCTCTCGGGACTCCACTGGTTGTGGTGCAATGGAAGAGGGCCTCATCTCGAGTGGACGAAGGAACCTCAGGCTTCCTCTCCGTTTCTGACTCGGATCCCATGGTCCCTGCAGAGTAGAGACAAGAGAGTCACACCTAGTCTTCTGTTGAGGAATGGACCTTCGTTTGCCTTTCGAGTTGTTTACAGGGTGACAGGCCACTTGTCGAAATGTCTGTGGGACCTGCGGGTTTTTCTGGACGATGCACGCGGGTGTCAGTGCCCCTTCGTGTTGTGCCTTCATCCACAGGTTTTCCTTCAAAGAGGTGTGCTGGAATCGGGTTCTTTTCAAGAGTGGACCGTGAAACTGGGGTATTTCGACATGTGGCACCACCCACGAGGCTACGTCTCGAACTTCCTCATGAGACCGGCCTCATCCTGAGGTGCGCCCGGAAGGTCGGGAACCCCTTGCAGACAGAGAAGGGGAGTTGACCCTCCTGTCGCAATCTGGAGAGGAGAAGGGGCTCAGATGAAGTGGTGCCGGGAACCTCGGTGTTCCCCTTGAGTGAGTCTGGTATGTCGCAGAACTTTTGGGGTCGCATCAAGGGTGCCAAGTACCGTTTCGCACTTCAGGATGGAACGTGGGACTTCTCTTGAGATGCTGTAGCGGACAAAGGGCCTCATCTTGCGATGTCGAGGGAAGCACGTGGTTTTTCTCGAGTTGCGGTGGGATTCTCGAGTTACGACGGGGAATTCAGGCTTCCTCTTGTGTTGGCCCAGGAAGTCTAATCTTCCATTCGAGTTGCCAGGGAGAGCTGGGGATTGGGCTCCATTCACTGAAGGGCAAACTAGACCTCATCTAGGCTTGTATCCAGGACTTAATGTTCCTCTCCATAGGCGACAGGGATTTGGGGTTGCATTCCATACTCACCCGGGGAGTCAGGCCTCATCTCGAGGGGAAGCAAAGGACTCCACTCTCTTCTCGAGTCGCGACAGGCATCTCTTGGAGCCCACTGAGTGGTCTTTGCTGTGTAGGAGAGCTCTAGTGTTCATAAGCCTGTACATAAGTGAACACAGACATTCTGTGTGCATGTTGCTGCATACCCAAAATAGGGCCACAAGGAGCCTCATGCTCTCCATGCGGCGCGGAAGCTGTGCAGCCACGCAGCAGCTGAAGAATCCAACCAATTGCTCTTTTCTTACCTCTGACAGAGCTCGCATTGCCGTACCCCTTGGCAGTTTGAAAACACTGGACCCTAACCCCTCTCAAAGTAGGCCTGGGTTCTAGTTCGAATAGAAAGTCAATAGCGGAGCTGAGGACAGGAACGCGGCAGTCATTTATCACACGCTCCTGCAGCCTGCTACTACAGGGACACTAATGCTAGAAGCTAGGAATGTCTTTGCAAGGTGCGCAAAGGACAAGGGAGAACCTCGACCCTGACTCTAGTATTTCAGCCCCCTGAGCAGATCTGAGGTTCTCCCGCTGTAGAAGCTAACCCATTCCTTTCAAATACAGGCTTCCTAACACAGGGCCAGTTGGCTGCTTGCTCTTCCACGAAGCAGGCTTCCTTAACTTGCAAACTGCGAATTCCGCTTAACAGCCTGGAGGAAAATCGCTTCTTGGAAGATTTTTTTCAGAGGCTGTATCCCCGGAGCTGGGGCCAAGCTAGGGGACCCATACTGACAAGGGAAGGCAAAACCACATCCAATGTCTTTGCTCTGGAGGACAGCTTTGGTGAGCCTAAGTCTTTCAGGAATATTTCTGGCTCCAACAGAGTCAAATTCTGTGTGTGAAGCTGCACAGCCAAAATAGGGGAAAAGAGAGCCTGATTCTCTCTGTGTAGCTTTGAAGCTGTCATTCAAACAACAGCTTGAGAATCCATACAATGCTCTCCCTTACTGCTAAGAGAATTCTCATTGCTGTAGTCCTTGACAGTTTGTAGAATTCCGCACCCTAACCCTTCTCCAAGTAGGCCTGGGTCCTATCTCGGAACAACAGGCAACGGCGGAGCTGAGGCCAGTAAGGCACAAGTGAGGTCTCACACACTCTTGCAGCCTGATCGTCCAGGAGCAGTAAGGCCTCTTTTTCCCTGTAGGAGGCTCGCTTGCCTTGCCTCCTGTGAACTGCATTTCCCAGCCTGGGCGCAAAGCTGTTCCTGGAGATTTTTTCTCAGGGGCTGTTTCCCTGGAGCTGGGTCGGACCTCGGGGGCCCAACTCACAGGGGAAGACAAAACCACATGGACAGGTCTATGCTCTGTAGGAGAGCTCTAGTGAACCTCATCTCTCAGGAACATTCTTGGCTTCTACAGAGACACCTCTGTGCATGAAGCTACACACCCAACATAGTGGCAAAGGGAGTCTGATTCTCTCCGTGGGTGCTGATGCTTTGTGGCAAAGCACCTGCTAAGAATCCATCCACATAGGCTTCCCTCACCTTGACAGAGGTCTCATTGCTGTAGTCCTTGGCAGTTTGGAAAGAAGCAGACCCTTACCCTTCACCAAGTAGGCCCTTGTCCTTGTTTGAATGGAAAGGCAGTAGCTGAGCTGAGGCCAGTAAGGCGCCAGTCAAGTCTGACATATTCCCGATGCCTGCTCCTTCATGGAAAATAACGTTAGAATCTGGGAATGTCTTTGCAAGGCTGGCAAAGGGCAGTCAGGAACCTCGACCCTGCCTCTGGAATTTCTATCTTCTCAGCACATCTGGCGGTCTTGGTCAGGAGAAACTAACCCATTCCTTGCAAATATAGGCTTCCAAACACAGGCCGGTTGGCTGTCTCTTCTTGCCGAAGGAAGCTTGCTTATCCCACCTCCAGTGAACTCCACTTCCCAGCCTGGGTGATAAGAGGTTCTTGGAGATCTTTTCTCAGAGGCTGTTTCCAAGGAGCAGGGGCTGATCCCAGAGACCCACACGCACAGGGGAAGGGAAAACCGCATGGATAAGTCTTTGCTCTCTAGGAGTGCTCTAGTGAACCTCAGTCTATGGGGAATGTTCTTGGCTCCAACGGGGACATCTCTGTGTGGGAAGCTGCATTGCCAACATAGAGACACAGAGACCTGATTCTCTCTGTGCAGCTTTGACGCTGTCGTTCAAACAACAAATTGAGAATCCACACAATGCTCTCCCTTACCACTGAGAGAGTTATCATTGCTGTAGCCCTTCGCAGTTTCTGGAAATCGGCACACAAACACTTCTGCAAGTAGGCCTGGGTTCAAGTTCAGATGAACATGCAATAGCGGAGCTGAGGCCAGTAAGGCACCAGTCAGGTGTCACACACTCTGGCAGCCTGCTCCTCCAGGGACAGTAAGGCCTCTATTTCCCTTCAGGAGGCTCGCTTGCCTTACTTCCTGTGAACAGCGTTTCCCAGCCTGGGCGGAAAGCAGTTCCTGGAGATCTTTTCTCAGGGGCTGTTTCCCCGGAGTTGGGGCGGACCTCGGGGACCCAACTCACAGGGGAAGGCAAAACCAAATGGACAGGTCTATGCTCTGTAGGAGATCTCTAGTGAACTGCCGGGGTCCAGCCCCAGCTGATCCAGGGTGTTCAAAGCAGAGACGGCGTAGGCGAGGGTCAGGGAACAACTGCTTAATTAAACGTTAATTAAGGATATAAAGAGTAATAAAATGAGGATAGCTCAGTAGGAAAATTCAGTGGAGAAAAGAGGCTGAGTAGCTTGGTTTACGCGGGGGACCAATAAAACTTCAAGACAAGAAGGTTGCACCACTTACATAGGCCGCAGGCGTCCTTCCATTCTCCCGAAGGAGAGGAGACACTGAGGCCTCCCCGGTCGGATCTTAGAAGCCCAGGCAAAATTAGTAAGCTTGGTGGGTTCCACGCTCCAGATGGAGACTCAACCAGAGTGAGAGAGAGAGAGAGACATGGGGAGACCAGTATTTCGAGAAACTGATCCCAATTCTTTATTTTCCATGGTCTACTTTTATACAGTGAGATGTTATGCAAAAGTCACATGGGGTCAGCAGTCCTGACTTTTATCAAAGTCAGGTGCTCCATACAAAAGTATACAGAGGTCTTAGGGGTGTTACATCATCTTCTGGCCGGGGGGCCTGCTGACAATTTACGACCCTCTCCTTGTGACAGCGGTCAGTCAACCAGGACACTTATTTCTCCAGGGGTGATTATTCTTAAAACAGACGCCAACCCAAATAAAGTTACATTCCTATAGGGTGAGGGTGTAGTGGGTTTTAGTTAAGGAAAGAATTTACTTAGCCTAAGGTCTAACGTGATTTATATCAAAGGTTAATAATTATTTCTTCTATATATTCATTAATGTGTATAAGGGCAGGGGATGTGGAGACTTAGCAGTAAACATCAGCTCAACAAATGAAAAACCCTTCACCAATATGATTTCTAATCAGCCCATTATACTTATACTAATAATTTTCTAACTTTTCTAAGGAACCTGTTTTTAGAAGGTTTAAAGCATCTCGTGCCTCTCATGGTTGGGAGGCTGTGAGCAACCACATGTGGCCGGACAAGCCTGTCAGGCAGGCTAGAGAACCTTCAGAGGAGTTTGTAGGTTAAAACACTCTTGTCACACCCAGGGGTTTTTATCAACTGGAGCTCTAGGTTAACTGCTTCTCCGAAAGAGGTGGTGGGGGACAGCCCCCCGTAAAGTCAGAGGTGTAGGTGAGAGCACAAAGTAGTAAGGTAGGCAGGCTCTGGTTATGGGGGTAGATGCTCGAGGATTTCCAGGGGGACTCCTGAGGCTCGATCCCGCCTTTGCGTATGTCGAGCCTCCTTCCTCATGACCTTTGCCATGGGCGGAGTGCCTCACTCTGGCCCCCAACAGTGAACCTCCTCTCTCAGGAACATTCTTGGCTCCTATCGAGACACCTCTGTGCGTGTAGCTACACACGCAACGTAGGGGCAAAGGGAGCCAGATTCTTTCCGTGGGGTGCTGATGCTTTGTGGCAAAGCACCTGCTTGAGAATCCATCAGCTTACGCTTCCCTCGCCTTGACAGAGGTCTCATTGCTGTAGCCCTTGGCAGTTTGGAAAGAAGAGGACCCTTACCTTTCATAAAGTGGGCCCTTGTCCTAGTTTGAAAGGAAAGGCAAGAGCTGAGCTGAGGCCAATAAGGCGCCAGTCAAGTCTGACATATTCCCGAAGCCTGCTCCTTCATGGAAAATAACGCTGTAATCTAGGAATGTCTCTGCAAGGCTGGCAAAGGGCAGTCAGGAGCCTGCACCCTGCCTCTGGAATTACCGACTTCTGAACAGATCTGGAGGTCTCCCTTAGGGGAAGCTAACCCATTCTTCCAAATAGAGGCTTCCAAACGCAGGCCGCTTGGCTGCCTCTTGCTCTCTGAAGGAGGCCTGCTTTTCCCGCCTTCTATGAACCCCACATCCCAGCCTCTGGGAAAAGCGGATCTTGAAGATCTTTTCTCAGGGGTTGTTTCCACGGAGCTGGGGCCGAGCCTGGAGCCCCAAACGCACAGGGGAAGAAAAACCACATGGACAAGTCTTTGCTCTCTAGGAGAGCTCTAGTGAACTTCACTCTGTCAGGAACGTTCTTGTTTCCTATGGAGACACCCCTGTCTGTGAAGCTGTGTACCGAACATGGAGACACAGAGTCTGATTCTCTCTGTGCAGCTTTGAAGCTGTCGTTCAAACAACAGCTTGAAAATCCATACAATGTTCTTCCTTACCCGTGACACAGTTCTCATTGCTATACCCCTTGGCAGTATTTAGAAATCCATACCCAAACCCTTCTCCTAGTAGGCCTGGGTCCTAGTTCGGAGAAACACGCAATGACGGAGCTGAGGCCAGTAAGGCACCAGTCAGGTCTCACACACTGTGGCAGACTGATCGTCCAGGGAGACTAAGGCCTGTTGTGCCTTGCAGGATGCTCGCTTGTGTTACCTCCTGTGAACTGCGTTTGCCAGCCTGGGGGAATAGCGGTCCCTGGAGATCTTTTCTCAGGGGCTCCTTCCCCTGAGCTGGGGCGGACCTCGGGGACCCAACTCACAGGGCAAGGCAAAACCATATGGACAGGTCTATGCTCTGTAGCAGACTTCTAGTGAACCTCATCTCTCAGGAACATTCTTGGCTCCTATAGAGACACTTCTGTGTGTGAAGCTGCGTACCTAACATAGGGGCACAGAGAGCCTGATTCTCTCAGTTCATTTTGACGCAGTCGTTCAGAAAACAGCTTGAGAATCCATAAAATGCTCTCCATTACCGCTGAGAGAATTCTCGCTGCTGTAGCCCTTGGCACTTTGTAGAAATCCGCACCCAAATGCTTCTCCAAATAGGCCTGGGTCCTAGTTCGGAGGAACAGGCAATGGTGGAACTGAGGCCAGTAAGGCAACAGTCAGGTTTCACACACTCTGGCAGCCTGCTCCTCCAGGGACAGTAAGGCCTCTTTTTCTCTGCAGGAGATTCGCTTGCCTTACTTCCTGTGAACAGCGTTTCCCAGCCTCAGCGAAGCGGTTCCTGGAGATCTTTTCTCACGGACAGTTTCCCCGGAGGTGTGGCGGAACTCAGGGACCCAACTCACAGGGGAAGGAAAAACCACATGGACAGGTCTATGCTCTGTAGGAGAGGTTTAGTGAACCTAATCTCTCAGGAACATTCTTGGCTCCTATAGAGACAACTCTGTGTGTGAAGCTACACTCCCAACATTGGGGAACAGGGATCTTGGTTCTCTCTGTGGGGTGCTGATGCTTTGTAGTAAAGCACCTGCTTGAGAATCCATCCTCTTAGGCTTCCATCGCTTTGACAGAGGTCTCATTGCTGTAGCCCTTGGCAGTTTCAAAGAAGAAGACCCTTACCCTTCATAAAGTAGGGCCTTGTCCTAGTTTGAATGGAAAGGCAATAGCTGAGCTGAGGCCAATAAGGAGCCAGTCCCCTCTGACACATTCCCGAAGCCTGCTCCTTCATGGAATATAACTCTAGAATGTTGGAATGTCTTTGCAAGGCTGGCAAAGGGCAATCAGGAACCAGCACCCTGCCTCTGGAATTACCGACTTCTGAGCAGATCTGGAGGTCTCCTTTAGGAGAAGCTAACCCATTCCTTCCAAATAGAGGCTTCAAAACACAGGCAGGTTGGCTGCCTTTCGTGCCCGAAGGAGGCTTGCTTTTCTCTCCTCCTATGAACCCCAGTTCCCAGCCTCTGGGAAAAGCGTATCTTGAAGATATTTTCTCAGGGGTTGTTTCCACGGAGCTGGGGCCGAGCCCAGGGCCCAAAGGCACAGGGGAAGGCAAGACCACATGGACAGGTCTATGCTCTGTAGCAGACCTCTAGTGAACCTCATCTCTCAGGAGCATTCTTGGCTCCTACAGAGACACCTCTGTGTGTGAAGCTGCGTACCTAACATAGGGGCAGAGAGAGCCTGATTCTCTCTGTTCATTTTGACGCTGTCATTCAGAAAACAGCTTGAGAATCCATAAAATGCTCTCCCTTACCACTGAGAGAATTCTCACTGCTGTAGCCCTTGGCACTTTGTAGAAATCTGCACCCAAACGCTTTTCCAAGTAGGCCTGGGTGCTAGCTCGGATGAACAGGCAATGGTGGAGCTGAGGCCAGTAAGGCAACAGTCAGGTTTCACACATTCTGGCAGCCTGCTCCTCCAGGGACTGTAAGGCCTCTTTTACTCTGCAGGAGATTCGCTTGCCTTACTTCATGTGAACAGCATTTCCCAGCCTCGGCGAAGCGGTTCCTGGAGATCTTTTCTCAGGGACAGTTTCCCCGGAGGTGTGGCAGACCTCGAGGACCCAACTCACAGGGGAAGGCAAAACCACATGGACAGGTCTATGCTCTGTAGGAGAGGTTTAGTGAACCTAATCTCTCAGGAACATTCTTGGCTCCTATAGAGACAACTCTGTGTGTGAAGCTACACTCCCAACATTGGTGCACAGGGAGCTTGATTCTCTCCGTGGGGTGCTGATGCTTTGTGGCAAAGCACCTGCTTGAGAATCCATCCTCTTAGGCTTCCCTCACCTTGACAGAGGTCTCATTGCTGTAGCCCTTGGCAGTTTGCAAAGAAGAAGACCCTTACCCTTCATAAAGTAGGGCCTTGTCCTAGTTTGAATGGAAAGGCAATAGCTGAGCTGAGGTCAATAAGGAGCCAGTCCCGTCTGACACATTCCCGAAGCCTGCTCCTTCATGGAAAATAATTCTAGAATCTAGGAATATCTTTGCAAGGCTAGCAAAGGGCAGTCAGGAACCAGTACCCTGCCTCTGGAATTACCGACTTCTGAGCAGATCTGGAGGTCTCCTTTAGGAGAAGCTAACCCATTCCTTCCAAAGAGAGGCTTCAAAACACAGGCAGGTGGGCTGCCTTTTCGTTCCCTTTGGAGGCGTGCTTTTCTCTCCTCCTACGAACCCCGGTTCCCAGACACTGGGAAAAGTGGATCTTGAAGATATTTTCTCAGGGGTTGTTTCCACGGAGCTGGGGCCGAGCCTGGAGACCCAAAGGCACAGGGGAAGGCAAGACCACATGGACAAGCCTTTGCTCTTTAGTATAGCTCTAATGAACCTCACTCTGTCAGGATCTTTCTTGATTCCTACGGAGACACACCTGTGTGTGAAGCTGCAGGCACAGAGAGCCTGATTACCCCTGTGCAGCGCTGAGTCTGGGCGGCTAAACAACAGCTTGGGAATGCAGCCTGGGGCGCTTCCCTTCCCTCGGACAGAGCTCTCCTTGCGGTAGGCCTTGGTAGTTTGCATACAATGGGGCCCTAAGCCCTCTGCAAGTTGGCCTGGCTCCTAGGTCCAAAGGGCAGGCCAGAGCGGAGCTGAGGCTGTCAGGCTCCAGACACATCTCCCATACTCCTACATCCTGCTCCTACCCGGGCGTGAACGCTAGAAGCTGGGAAGGTACCTGGACCGTGCAGGGGCGGGGCGAACGCGGGCGGCGTGGGGCGGGGGTCGGCTTCTGGCGGGGGTGGGGGCGGGCTTCCCAGTTGTGCTCTCAGAGGTGGACACTGAGGCTGAAAACGCGCCGGGAGTGCACCCGGGACTGGGTAAACCCGGGCTGCGCGGGTCGAGATTCCGATGGCTTTGGGTGGGGGTAGGTCCCAGTTGTGCTCCCGGGGGTCGCCACTGCGGCTGGGAACGCGCAGGGAGCGCGGCAGGGGCGGGGCTAACCCTGAGGGCGCGGGGCGGGGGTCGGCTCATGGGGGGGATGGGGAGGGGTTCCCAGTTGCGCTCTCCGGGGTTGCAACTGCGGCTGGGAACGCCCATTTCGTCCGCTCCTGGGTCCCCAAGGATCGCCATCCCGTGGGTGCAGTGGAGGGCTGCGGACCACAGGTCAGGGAACTGGGACTGCGTGGAGCAGGGAACCAAGTATTCCACCATCTGTTGGCACATTCTCAGAGCTCCCCAACCTGGCGGTCGCAGAAAGGCCTTGCCTTTGGGGTCAAGGCCTTTACCGCTCCACCCCTCTGCTGAAAAATCTCCGAGTCTGCGCGGTTCTTCCAAGCAGCCTAGTGTCCGCTGGAAGTCCAAGGGACAGAACACTGAACTCTGGCCGGCTGGCCCAGCCCTGCTTCTGGCACTTTGTAAGCCAGCGGGCCCTTGAGCACCTTCTGGGATGGGAAAGGGAAGGGTCCATGGATTGCACCCTAGAAACTTAGTAGGGTGCATGGATTTCAAACCCTGGTGGCCGCCCAGGCAGCAAAGAAGGGGGGAGGGCACCTTGCTGCCCTTTCATAGCAGAATCTGTGGTTGTCCAGCTGCGTGGGCCTTTTCATGAGGACCCTGTGCAATAAAAGTTTGGTGTTTTGGAACTGAATAATTAGAACGTGTAAAAGCTTTAAATTATGTGGTGGTGTAATTAGAAAACAAAACAAAACAAAACCAAGCTCCAAGTGTTTTGCAAATGGAGGTTTAAATATTGAAGGACTGTATTCCTTGCACTGTGGCATTCTATCAAGAAGTGTGCAGGATTTTTTTTTTTTTTTAAGAAAAGTGTTCGAAGTGAGGGAAACAGGAAACCCAGAGGTGCCCCTGTATTTTGGGGAAGGCCTTAGGAGGTCACTTGGAAATGCTGCTGGATGTGCGGGAAGGCGGCAGATGGGCTGTGCAGGCTTATCCTTTGCATGGATGTTCTTGTGTGTGGAAACCCAGCTCGGAGCCATCTCCTGATGTGTAAGAATTTCGCAGACAAACCTTGAGCTAAGCAATGCATTTTTTCCTAAGAAAATGTTTGTCTTAAGCGATGTAAATATCCTATGTATTTCCGCTAGACTCTGGCTTCAGGTCGGTTCCCCCAAAAGGCTCAGAAGCGATTTGAACAAAACAGCATGTTTTCCTCCTAGCTTGTTCTCCTTATCTATGTTAAAGAAATGATATATTTGCCTGCAATACTGCCTTTCTTCAAGATTCATGTCAATCAAGTTTTGGCCCGGGATGACTCACCTGCTGCCAATATTATCTCAATGCATGTCGTGGGGGAAGGGCCTGGTGCCATTCCCTGAAACAGTTCCTTTCTTTCCTTAGCTGACTGCTAGTGCCTGTAGAATATCTGGCTAAAGACCAGCAGGGGGTACTCTTACTACCCCCCCCCACCCCTCCTCAAGTCTAAGTCAGCAGCTTTCTCTATCTCTTTAATACTTTAATAACACTTGATGACACAAAAGCTCTGAGCGATCAAATCATATCAAATCTTCATTTCAGACTGAAGATGCATTCCATGGTATTGCCATTTTAAGTCTTTCCATCGTTATGGAATATCTGTCCATGTATTCAGGATAGTTTTCAGCCAGGGTGTATAATTTCCAGTGTGCCAGTCTTGTCATCCTCGTTACATCCATGGCAAAGTGTTTTATTCATGTTGATATTATTGAAAGGGAATTTTTTAAAATTCCTTTTCAGATTATTATCTGCTAATGTATACAGATAAAACTGTGTAATCATTCATTTTTATCAGTTTGGACAGCTTGATAGTTGTCTTTAATTTCTTTACTTTCTGACACTTTAAGATTATCCTGGGACACATATGTAATGCCTCACCCCTAAATTCAGACATGTGTTCAAAGAACTTCTGTCCTTTTATTTATTTATTTATTTATTCTTTAACATTGAAATCGTTTTGACTATGCTGGGTGTTTGTTGCTAAATGGAAGTAGCTAGGACCTCTGGACTGCAGTCTCTCATCTCTTGCTGACCTCTTGTTGACCTCTGCAGATTCCTGGTAGGTGGGAGCTTGTTAGTTCCTCGTTCCTTATCAGAACCTCCTGTGGTAAGTGTTTTTCTCTTCTCTGTTGCCTGGTAAGGGTGGGTGGTCATGGGCATCCCAAAGTTGGCTAGAAGTCAATTATTTAGGCAGGCTTGTGCATAGATATGGGAGAAGGCAATGGCACCCCACTCCTGGAAAATCCCAAGGACGGAGGAGCCTGGTAGGCTGCAGTCCATGGGGTGGCTAAGAGTCGGACACCACTGAGCGACTTCATTTTCACTTTTCACTTTCATGCATAGGAGGAGGAAATGGCAACCCACTCCAGTGTTCTTGCCTAGAGAACCCCAGGGACTGCGGGGCCTGGTGGGCTGCCATCTATGGCGTGGCACAGGGTCGGCCTCAACTGAACCACTTAGCAGCTGCAGCAGCAGCAGCAGCAGTGCATAGATATCAAAGGGGATGAGAACAGTCAGGTAGGATCACATATGTCATCGTGAAACAATACTTCTCCTCTTAGCCAAAGCTAACAAAAGATTTCTGTTCTAGGTCAACCTAGAAGAGATCACTTAAGAGGTAAAGAAACTTAAACTCCATTAGCAAAGGCAGTTCAACATCTCAAGAAAACTTGTGCTAGGCACAAAACACTTTTCTGGGGACCTACTTTCCCTACAACCTCCTTATCCCATTCTGTACCCATTCCTTTGCTTCTCCCGTCCTGAAAATGCCACCTGTAAGACAGAACTACTTCGTTTTCCTTCTTAAAGTGTGATTGCATTCCATACATTCTTGTAATAACAAGTCATACATTTCCCTTCAGCAACCAAGAACTCACTCTTATATTGGCATTTGATAGATTGGTGAGCATACCTATCAGTGATAATAGCGCCCACCCCGCTTCCTGCAAGAACAGAACAAAACAAAACAAAACAAAAAAATTGCTTTCTTACATTTAATATGTTCGGATGGTGCCAGCCACTATTCATGCAGAGTCAAAAATCTCTTTTGTTTCTGTGTAAAAGGGAGGTCATTTCAAGTCGTGAATGTTTAAGAAGTTTCATTTATTTGGAAGTGACCTAGCTATTCAATACACTGTCGTCACTTAGTTTAGCACCAGGATAGAAACTCAGGTAACCAAAACACCTGGAGGAACGATTGTAAGTTCAGTTCAGTTCAGTTGCTCAGTCGAGTCTGACTCTTTGTGACCCCGTGGCCTGCAGGACGCCAGGCTTCCGTGTCCATCACCAACTCCAGGGGCTTGCTCAAACTCATGTCCATCGAGTCAGTGATGCCATCCAACCATCTTATCCTCTGTCATCCCCTTCTCCTCTGCCTTCAATCAAGACTATGAGAGGCAGATATTTTAGAGTATAATTATTGTTAAGAGTTTATCTAAAAGCTCATATCACATTTACATTTTTTACATTGGTTGTTGCTGTTTCCAGGTACTTTCTTGCTGACAAGCTTGTGACACATATAACAATAGAGCAATTTTTACCTCAAAAGAAACCTAGGCACTATGAACATGTTGTGCTTAATGTTGTTGACTCTTAGACATGTCTATAGTGGAGGAGCAAAACCAAAAATACTAGATATTTAATATTGACTAGTTCCCAGTTCACGGGACTCTGACATTCATTTAGGTCAATGTTTTCTTGTATTTCCAGCAGTTTGATTTGGAAGGGCTGCCTTGTCTTGAGACCATTGAAATCAGAACTCAGAACTTGAGCAATATTATCAAAAAACACAAGGCTCACACTGACACATACCTTAATCCAGACAGACAGACAAGACAACTTCCAATTTTCCGCCTGAGGTTTAAAATATTTCTTTGAGCCGTTTTCCTGGGGAGTGGGGGGGGGGGAGTGGGGGTGGCAGCGAGGCAGGCTTGGGTAACAAGCTAATTGTTGGTCATTGCATACGCAAAGAACCAGCTTTCCGGGTTCCAAGGAAAAAAGTTTCCTTGGTACCCAATTTTGTTTGGATCTATAGACTCTCATGGCCCTCCTAGGTCAGGACATCTTTCCTTTCTGTAGTCCTCGTTTTATCCCTAAATCATAGACAGCTTGGATTGTCTCTGTGGGGTGGATGTATTGTCCTCGTGTTTGACCTGGCGGCAGTAGCGAGGTCCGAGAGCATCTCCTGGAACCGGGCGTGGGGACGGGGCTCACCAGGAGCCCCTGGTGGAAATGGGCAGTGCCCCGGGAGCGCGCCAGGGGCGGGGCGATCCCGGGCGGCGCGGGTCGGGGTTCTGGTCGGGAGGGGGTGGGGGGCGGTAACAGTTGTGCTCTCGGGGGTCCCCACTGCAGCTGGAAAAGCGCTGGGAGTGCGGCAGGGGCGGGGTGAACCCGGGTGGCGCGGGGCGGGGTTCGGCTCCTGGCGGGGGTGGGGGAGGGCTTCCCAGTTGTGCTCTCGGTGGTGGCCACTGCGGCTGGAAACGCGCCGGGAGCGCACCCGGGGCGGGGTAAACCTGGGCTGCGCGGGTCGAGATTTAGATGGCTGTGGGTGGGGGTTCGGTCCCAGTTGTGCTCTCGGGGGTCGCCACTGCGGCTAGGAACGCCCATTTCCTACGCTCCTGTGTCCCCAAGGATCCACATCTAGTGGGTGCAGCAGAGGGCTGTGGGCCACAGGTCAGAGAACTGGGACTGCTTGGAGCAGGGAACCAAGTATTCCGCCCTCTGTTGGCACATTCTCGGAGCTCCCCAACCTGGCGGTCGCAGAAAGGCCTCGCCCTTGGTGTCAAGGCCTTTACCGCTCCACCCCTTTGCTGAAAAATCTCAGTCTGCACGGTTTTCCCAAGCAGCCTAGTGTCCCCTGGAAGTCCAAGGGACAGAACACTGAACTCTGGCCGGCTGGCCCAGCCCTGCTTCTGGCACTTTGTAAGCCAGCGGGCCCTTGAGCACCTGCTGGGATGGGAAAGGGAAGGGTCCACGGATTGCACCCTAGAAACTTAGTAGGGTGCATGGATTTCAAACCCTGGTGGCCGCCCAGGCAGCAAAGAAGGGGGGAGGGCACCTTGCTGCCCTTTCATGGCAGAATCTGTGGCTGTCCTGATGCGTGGGCCTTTTCATGGGGACCTTGTGCAATAAAAGTTTGGTGTTTTGGTACTGAATAATTAGAAATTGTAAAAAGTTTAAATTATGTGGTGGTGTAATTAAAAAACAAAATAAAACAAAACCAAGCCCCAAGTGTTTGGCACAGGGAGGTTTAAGTATTGAAGGCCTGTTTTCCTTGCACTGTGGCATTCTATCAAGAAGTGTGCAGGATTTTTTTTTTTTTAAGAAAAGTGTTCGAAGTGAGGGAAACAGGAAACCCAGAGGTGCCCCTGTATTTTGGGGAAGGCCTTAGGAGGTCACTTGGAAATGCTGCTGACTGTGGGGGAGGGGGGCAGATGGGCTGCGCAGGCTTGTCCTTTGCATTCATGTTCTTGTGTGTAGAAACCCAGCTCGGAGCCATCTCCTGATGTGTAAGAATTTCGCAGACAAACCTTGAGCTAAGCAATGCATTTGTTCCTGAGGAAATGTTTGTCTTAAGCGATGTAAATATCCTATGTATATCTGCTGGACTCTGGCTTCAGGTCGGTTCCCCCAATAGGCTCAGAAGCGACTTGAACAAAACAGTATGTTTTCCTCGTACCTTGTTCTCCTAATCTATGTTAAGGAAATGATATATTTGCCTGGAATACTGCCTTTCTTCAAGATTCATGTCAATCAGTTTTTGGCCCAGGATGACTCACCTGCTGCCATTGTGACCTCAAGGCATGTCGTGGGGGAGGGGCCTGGTGCCATTCCCTGAGACAGTGCCTTTCTTTCCTTAGCTGACTGCTAGTGCCTGTAGAATATCTGGCTAGAGACCAGCAGGGTGTACACCCCGCCTCAAGTCTAAGTCAGCAGCTTTCTCTATCTCATTTATATTTTAATAACAATTGATGACACAAAAGCTCTGAGCGATCAAATCATATCAAATCTTCATTTCAGATTGAAGATGCGTTCCATGGTATTGCCATCTTAAGTCTTTCCATTGTTATGGAATACCTGTCCATGTATTCAGGATAGTTTTCAGCCAGGGTGTATAAGTTCCAGTGTGCCAGTCTTGTCATGCTCGTTACATCCATGGCAAAGTGTTGTATTCATGTTGACATTATTGAAAGGGAATTGTTTTTAATTCCTTTTCAGATTATTATCTGGTAATATATACAGAAAAAACTGTGTAATCTTTCGTTTTTATCAGTTTGGACAGCTTGAGAGTTGTCTTTAATTTCTTTCCTTTCTCATACTTTAAGATTTTCCGGGCACCGTACATGTACTGCCTCACCCCTAATCTCAGTCATGTGTTCAAAGAACTTCTGTCCTTTATTTGTTTACTTATTTTTTGCAACATTGAATTCGTTTTGACTATGCTGGGTCTCTGCTGCAAGATGGAAGTTTCTAGGACCTCTGGACTGCAGTCTTCCATCTCTTACTGACCTCTTGTTGACCTCTGCAGAATCCTGGTTGGCGGGAGCTTGTTAGTTCCTCGTTCCTTACCAGGACCTGCTGTGGTAAGTGTTTTTCTCTTCTCTGTTGCCTTGTAAGGGTGGATGGTCATTGGCATCCCAAAGCTAGCTAGAAGTCAATTATTTAGGCAGGCTTGTGCATAGATATGGGAGAAGGCAATGGCACCCCACTCCAGTACTCTTGCGTGGAAAATCCCATGGATGGAGGAGCCTGGTAGGCTGCAGTCCATGGGGTCACTAAGAGTCGGACACCACTGAGCGACTTCACGTTCACTTTTCACTTTCATGCATGGGAGGAGGAAATGGCAACCCACTCCAGTGTTCTTGCCTAGAGAACCCCAGGGACTGCGGGGCCTCGTGGGCTGCCGTCTATGGGGTCGAACAGAGTCGGAAACGACTGAAACGACTTAGCAGCAGCAGCGGCGGCAGCAGCAGCAGAAGCAGTGCATCGATATCAAAAGGGCTGCAAACAGTCAGGAAGGATCACATATGTCACCGTGAAACACTACTTCTCCACTTAGCCAAAGCTAACAAAAGATTTCTGTTCTAGGTCAACCTAGAAGAGATCACTTAAGAGGTAAAGAAACTTAAACTCCATTAGCAAAGGCAGTTCGACATCTCAAGAAAACTTGTGCTAGGCACAGAACTCTTTTCTGGGGGTCCACTTTCCCTACAACCTCCTTATCCCATTCTGTACCCATTCCTTTGCTTCTCCCATCCTGAAACGGCCACCTGTAAGACAGAACTACTTTGTTTTCCTTCCTCAAGTGCCATTGCATTCCACATACTTTCTTGTAATAACAAGTCATACATTTCCCTTCAGCAACCAAGAACTGACTTTTATATTGGCATTCGCTATAGCCCGCCCCCCTCCCCCCACCCCCAAGAACAGAACAAAACAAAACAAAACAATTGCTTTCTTACATTTAACATGTCAGGATGGTGCCAGACACTATTCATGGAGAGTCAAAAATCTCTTTTGTTTCTGTGTAAAAGGGAGGTCCTTTCAAGTCGTGAATGTTTCAGAACTTTCATTTATTTGGAAATGACCTAGCTATTCAATACACTGTCGTCACAAGGATAGAAACTCGGGTAACCAAAACACCTGGAGAAACGTTTGTTAGTTCAGTTCAGTTCAGTTGCTCAGTCGTGTCTGACTCTTTGTGACCCCGTGGCCTGAAGGACGCCAGGCTTCCGTGTCCGTCACCAGCTCCAGGGGCTTGCTCAAACTCATGTCCATCGAGTCAGTGATGCCATCCAACCATCTTATCCTCTGTCATCCCCTTCTCCTCTGCCTTCAATCAAGACTATGAGAGGCAGATATTTTAGAGTATAATTATTGTAAAGAGTTTGTCTAAAAGCTCATATCACATTTACATTTTTTACTGTTGTTGCTGTCGTTTCCAGGTAGTTTCTTGCTGACAAGCTTGTGACAGATATAACAATAGAGCAATTTTTACCTCAAAAGAAACTTAGGCACTATGAACATGTTGTGCTTAATGTTGTTGACTCTTAGACATGTCTATAGTGGAGGAGCAAAACCAAAAACACTAGATATTTAATATTGACCAGTTCCCAGTTCACGGGACTCTGACATTCATTTAGGTCAATGTTTTCTTTTATTTCCAGCAGTTTGATTTGGAAGGGCTGCCTTGTCTTGAGACCATTGAAATCAGAACACAGAACTTGAGCAATATTATCAAAAAACACAGGGCTCACACTGACACATACCTTAATCCAAACAGACAGACAAGACATCTTCCAGGTTTCCGCCTGAGATTTAAAATATTTCTTTGAGCCAGTCTTCTGGGGAGTGGGGGGATGGGGGTGGGAGTAAGGCAGGCTTGGGTAACAAGCTAATTGTTGGTCATTGCATATGCAAAGAACCAGCTTTCCGGGTTCCAAGGAAAAAAGTTTCCTTGGTAACCAACTTTGTCTGGTTCTATAGAATATCATGGCCCTCCTAGGTCAGGTCATCTTGCCTTTCTGTAGTCCTCGTTTTATCCCTAAATCATAGACAGCTTGGATTGTCTCTGTGGGGTGTATGTATTGTCCTCATGTTTGACCTGGCGGCAGCAGCGAGGCCCGAGAGCCTCTCCTGGAACCGGGCGTGGGGACGGGGCTCACCGAGAGCCGCTGGTGAAGGTGGGCAGCGCCCCTGGAGCGCGGCAGGGGCGGGGCGAACCCGGGCGGCGCAGGGCGGGTGTCGGCTCCTGGCCGGGGTTGGGGAGGGCTTCCCAGTTGTGCTCTCGGAGATGGCCACTGCAGCTGGAAACGCGCCGGGAGCGCAGCCAGGGTGGGGTAAACCTGGGCTGCACAGGTCGAGATTCCGCTCACTGTGGGTGGGGGGTCGGTCCCTGTTGTGCTCCCGGGGGTCGCCAATATGGCTGGGAACCCGCCGGGAGCCCAGCAGGGCCGGGGCGAAACCTGGCGGCGCGGGGCGGGGTGGGGTTCCATTCGCAGTGGGGGTCGGCTCCTGGCGGGGGTGGGGGAGGGCTTTCCAGATGTGCTGTTGGGGGTCGCCATTGCGGCTGGGAATGCCCATTTCGTGAACTCCTGGATCCCCAAGGATCGGCATCCATTGGCCACAGCGGAGGGGTGCGGAACACAGGTAAGGGAACGGGGACTGCCTGGAGCAGGGAACCATGTATTCCGCCCTGTGTTGGCACAGTCTCAGAGCTCCCCAACCTGGCGGTTGCAGAAAGGCCTCGTCTTTGGGGTCAAGGCCTTTACCGCTCCACCCCTCTGCTGAAAAACCTCAGGGTCTGCGCGGTTTTGCCAAGCAGCCTAGTGTCCGCTGGAAGTCCAAGGGACAGAACCCTGAATTCTGGCCGGCTGGCCCAGCCCTGCTTCTGGCACTTTGTAGGCCAGCGGGCCCTGGAGCACCTGCTAGGATGGGAAAGGGAAGGGTACGCGAATTGCACCCTGGTGGCCGCCGAGGCAGCAAAGAAGGGGGGAGGGCACCTTACTGCCCTTTAATGACAGACAGAATATGTGGCTGTCCTGCTGAGTGGGCCTTTTCATGGGGACCTTGTGCAATAAAAGTTTACCGGTGACCTTAGGGAACTTCCCAGTGTGCTTCTGACAGATGAGGGATGCTGTGGAGTTGGCGGGGCCTCTCAGGACTCCGCTGGGTTTGGCTCAATGGAAGAGGGCCTCATGTCCAGGGAAGGCAGGAACCTCAGGCTTCCTCTCCTTTTCAGACTCCGACCGCAAGGTCCATGCAGAGTTGGGACAGGAGAGTCAGGAATCGTCTTGTCTGAGGAAGGGAACTCCGCTTGCCTCTCGAGGTGCTCAGGGGGTCTCAGGCCCCTCGTCGAGCTGTGTGTGGAACCCGCGGGTCTTTGCAGACGATGCACGGGGGTGACAGTGCCCCTTCGTGTTGTGCCTTCACCCACTGGGTTGCCTTCGAAGAGGGGTCCGGGCCTCGGGTCCTTCTCCAGGGCGGACCGGGGAATCGGGGGCGTTCGGCATGTGGCCCCACCCACGTGGCTCGTCTCGAATTTCCTCGGGAGGCCGGCCTCATCCTGAGGTGTGCCGGGAAAGCCGGGAACCCCTTCCAGAATACGCAGGAGAATCGACTCTCCTGTCGTGATGAGGAGGGGAGAAGGGGCTCAGATGAAGGGGTGCCTGGACCTTCGGTGTTCCCCTCGAGGGAACCCGGCATGTCTGGGAAATTTTGGAGGTCGCATGAAGGGTGTCAGGTACCGTTTCGCAACTCAGGACGGAACGTGAGACTTCCCTTGAGACGCCGTAGCGGGCAAGGGCCCCATCTTGCGAAGACGTTGGGACCACGTGGTTTTTCTCGAGTTGCGGCGGGATTCTCGAGTTACGACAGGGATTTCAGGCTTCCTCTTGGGTTGGCCCTGGGAAGCCCCATCTTCCATTCGAGTTGCGAGGGAAAGCTGGGGGTTGCGCTCGAGTCACTGCAGAGCCCAAGAGACCTCATCTAGGCGTGTGTCCAGGACCTAGTAGTACTCTCAAGGGAAGACAGGGATCCCGGGGTTGCACTCCAGAGTCCCCCGTGGAGTCAGGCCTCGCCTCGAGGGGAAGCAAAGGACTCCGCTCTTCTCTTGAGCCACGACTCGGATCTCTTGGAGCCCTCTGAGTGGCCTCAAGGGAGTCAAGCCTAATCTTCAGTTTGGAGAGAGGACTCGGGATTGCTCTCCAGGAAACGCAGGAAAAGAAGGCCCTCACCTCGCGAGGACGGGGGCTTCTCAGGGGTTTCCTCGAGCTGCGGCGTCCGTGGGGCTTTTCTCACGAGGCACGACGAGGTTCTCAGAGAGCCTCTCGTGCGGCGCCAGGGAAGTCAGGTCTCCATGAGCGTGGTGAGGGGGAGCGCGTCATTGTTCTCGAGTCCTGGGAGGGGACTAGGGCATCAAGGCGTGTAGAAGAAGGACTCTCGAGGTCTTTCTCAGCTTGCGGCGGGAAACCCTCGTTTCCCTCGACTTCTCCCGGTGACCTGAGGGAACTTCCCAGGGTTCCTCTTAGAGGTGAGGGATGCTGTGGAGTTGGTTGGCCATCTCAGGACTCCTCTGGGTTTGGCGCAATCGAAGAGGGCCTCATCTCGAGGGGAGACAAGACCTCAGGCTTCCTCTCCTTTTTGTACTCCGACAGCAGTGTCCCTGCAGCGTTGGGGCAGGAGAGTCAGGCCTCGTCTTGTCTGAGGAAGGGAACTCCGCTTTCCTCTCGAGTTGCTCAGGGAGTCTCAGTCCCCTCGTTGAGCTGTGTGTGGAAACCGCGGGTGTTTCCCGACGATGCACGGGAGTGTCAGTGCCCCTTCGTGTTGTTCCTTCACTCACAGGGTGGCCTTCGAAGAGGTGTCCGGGCATCGGGTTCTCCTCAACTGCGGACCGGGAAATCAGGGTCGTTCAACATGGGGCACCAGCCACGGGGCTTGTCTCGAATTTCCTCGCGAGGCCAGCCTCATCCTGAGGGGCGCCGTGCAGGCCGGGAACCCCTTCCAGACCACGCAGGGGAATCAACTCTCCTGTCGCGAACAGGAGAGAAGTAGGAGCTCAGAGGAAGTGGTTCCGGGACTCTCGGTGTTCCCCTCAACGGAATCCGGCATGTTGGGGAACTTTTGGATTTCGCATGAAGGGTGTCAGGTACCATGTCTCACTTCACGACGGAACATGGGACTTCCCTTGAGACGCCGTACCGGGCAAGGGCCTCATCTTGCGAAGACGTTGAAACCACGTGGTTTTTCTCGAGTTGCGGCGGGATTCTCGAGCTTCGACGAGGATTTCAGGCTTCCTCTTGGGTTGGCCTTGGGAAACCCCATCTCCCATTCAAGTAGCGAGGGAAATCTGGGGGTAGCGCTCGAGTCACTGCAGGGCCAAAGAGACCTCATCAAGGCGTGTGTCCGGGACCTAATGTTCCTCTCCAGGGAAGGCAGGGATCTCGGGGTTGCATTCCAGGATCCCCCTGGGTGTCAGGCCTCGTCTCGAGGGGAAGCAAAGGACTCCGCTGTCCTCTCGAGTCGCGACGCGGATCTCTTGGAGCCCCCTAGTGGCGTCAATGGAGTCAAGCCTCCTCTTCATTTTGGAGAGAGGGCTCGGGATTGTTCTCCAGGCCATGCAGGAAAAGAAGGCCCTTCACCTCGTGAGGACGGGGGCGTCTCAGGGGTTTCCTAGAACTGCGGCACCCGTGGGGGTTTTCTCGCGAGGCACGGCGAGGATCTCAGGGAGCCTCTCGTGCGGCGCCAGGGAAGTCAGGTCTCCCTGCAAGTAGCGAGGAGGAGCGCGTTGTGACTCTCGAGTAATGGGAGGGGACTAGGGCCTCAAGACGCGTTGAAGAGGGACTCTCGAGGTCTTTCTCGGGTTGTAGCGGGAAAAAGTCGTTTCCCTCGACTTCTGCTGGGGACCTTAGGGAACTTCCCAGGGTGTCTCTGAGAGTTGAGGGATACTGTGGAGTTGGTGGTGCCTCTCGGGACTCCGCTGGGTTTGTCGCAATGGAAGAGGGGCTCATCTCGAGGGGAGGCAGGAACCTCAGACTTCCTCTCTGTTTCGGACTCCGACATCAGGGTGCCTGCAGAGTTGGGACAGGAGAGTCAGGCTACGTCTTTTCTGAGGAATGGAACTCCGCTTGCCTCTCGAGTTGTTCATGGGGTTTCAGGCCCCTTGTCAAACTGTGTGTGGAATCTGCAGGTTTTTCCAGACGATGCACGGGGGTGTCAGTGACCCTTCGTTTTGTGTCTTCATCCACAGGGTTGCCTTCGAAGAGGTGTCCGGGCATCGGGTTCTTATGAAGAGCGGACCGGACCGGGATATCGGGGTCGTTCAGCATTTAGCACCACCCACGTGGGTTGTCTCGAATTTCCTCATGAAACCGGCCTCATCCTGAAGTGTGCCGCGAAGGTCATGAAACTCTTCCAGACAAAGCAGAGGAATCGACCCTCCTGTGGCGATCAGGAGGGGAGAAGTGGCTCAGATGAAGTGCTGCTGGGAACCTCGGTGTTTCCCTCAAGTGAGACAGGTATGTCGGGTAACTTTTGGGGTCGCATAAAGCGTTCCAAGTACCGTTTCGCTCTTCAAAATGGAACGTTGGACTTCTCTTGGGGTGCTCCAGCGGGCATGGGCCTCATCTTGGAATGACTGCGGAACCACTTGGTTTTTCTCGAGTTGCGGTGGGATATTTGAGTTACCACAGGGAATTCATGCTTCCTCTTGTGTTGGCCCACAAAAGTCTTATCTTCCATTCGAGATTCGAGGAAGAGCTGGAGGTGCGCTCTAGTCACTGAAGGCAAAAGAGACCCCACCAAGGCTTGTGTGCAGGACCTAATGTTCATGTCAAGGGGCGACAGGAATCTCGGGGTTGCATTCCAGACTCACCCTGGAGTCAGGCCTCGTCTCGAGGGGAAGCAAAGGACTCTGCTCTCCTCTCGAGTCGGACGGGTATGTCTTGGAGCCCACTGAGTGGCTTAAAGGGAGTCAAACCTCCTCTGGTGTTTGGAGGGAGGACACGGGATTGCTCTCCAGGGAATGCATGAAATGAAGGCCCTCATCTCCCAATGACTGGGGCGTCTCGTAGGTTTTCTCGAGCTGTGGCGCTAGTGTGGGGTTTCTCACGAAGTAAGACTGGGAGCTCAGTGAGCCTCTCACTTGGTGCCAGGGCAGTCAGGTCTCTATGCACGTGGTGAGAGGGAGCCCGTCATTGTTCTCGAGTCATGGTAGGGGAATTGGGCCTGAAGACGTGTTAAAGAAGGACTCTCGAGGTCTTTCCTGGGTTGCAGCCGGAAACCCTGGGTTCCATCGACTTGTGCCAGTGACCTCAGGAAGCTTCTCAGCGTGCCTCTGAGAAGTCAGGGTCACTGTGGAGTTGGGAGGGGCCTCTTGGAACTCCACTGGGTTTGGTGCAATGGAAGAGGGCCTCATGACAAGTTGAGGCAGGAACCTCAGGGTTCCTCTCCTGGCTTCGAATGCGCCGGATCTGACTCGGATCGCAGAGTCCCTGCAGAGTTGGGACAGGAGAGTCAGGCCTCGTCTTGTGTGGAGGAATGGAACTCCGCTTGACTCTCGCGTTGTTCATGGGGTGACAGGCCACTTGTCGATTTGTATGTGGAACTTGCGGGTTTTTCTGGACGATGCACCGGGGTGTCACTGCCCCTTCGTGTTGTGCCTTGATCCACAGGATTGCCTTCGAGTTGGGTTCTGCCATCGGGTTCTTATCAAGAGCGGACCAGGGAATTGGGGTCTTTTGGCATGCCGCACCACCCACGAGGCTATGTCTCGAATTTCCTCGTGAGACTGGCCTCATCTTGATGTGCGCCAGGAAGGTCGGGAATGCCTTCCAGACAAAGCAGGGGAATCGAACCTCCTGTCGCGATCAAGAGGGGAGAAGAGTCTCAGATGAAGTGGTGCCGGGAACCTCGGTGTTCTCCTCAAGTGAGACTGGTATGTCGGGGAACTTTTGGGGTCGCATCAAGGGTTCCAAGTAACTTTTCGCTCTTCCAATAAGGAACGTGGGACTTCTCTTGAGACGCTGTAGCGGGCAAGGGCCTCATCTTTCGATGACGGGGGAACCACGTGGTTTTTCTTGAGTTGCGGCGGGATTCTCGAGTTACGACGGGGAATTCAGGCTTCCTGTTCAACTGGCCCAGGGAAGTCCAGTTTTCATTCGAATTGCGAGTTAGAACTGGGGATTGCTCTCGAGACACTGCAGGGCCAAATAGACCTCATCTAGGCTTGTGTCCAGGACCTAATGTTCCTCTGCTGGGGCGACAGCGATCTCGGCATTGCATTCTCGACTCACCCGGGGAATCAGGCCTCGTCTCGAGGGGAAGCCAAGGACACCGCTCTCCTGTCAAGTCGCGACGGGTATATCTTGGAGCTCACTGTGTGGCCTAAAATGAGTCAAGCCTCCTGTGGAGTTTGGAGAGAGGACTCAGGATTGCTCTCCAGGCCATACAGCAAAAGAAGGCCCTCATCTCGTGAGGACTGGGGCGTCTCGTGGGTATTCTCGAGCTGCGGCTCCAGTGTGGTGTTGCTCACGAGGTATAATGGGGAGCTCAGGGAGCCTCTCCTGTGGCGCCAGGGAAGTCAGGTTTCTATGCGCGTGGCTAGGGGGAGCGCGTCCTTGCTCTCGAGTCATGGTAGGGGAATCGGGCATCAAGAGACGTTGAAAAAGGACTCTCCAAGTCTTTCTCGGGTTACTTCAGGAAACTCTGGGTTCCCTCGACTTGTGCCAGTGACCTCAGGTAGCTTCTCAGGGAGCCTCTGAGAATTCAGGGATACTGTGGTGTTGGGAGGGGCCTCTCGGGACACCACTGAGTTTGGTTCAATGGAAGAGGGCCTCTTCTCTAGTTGAGGCAGGAACCTCAGGGTTCCTCTCCATTTCTGACTCCGATCGCAGGGTCCCTGAAGAGTTGGGCCAGGAGGGTAAGGCCTCGTCTTGTGTGAAGGAATGCAACTTCACTTGCCTCTCGAGTTGTTCACGGGGTGACAGTCCACATTTGGAGCTGTGAGTGGAATCGGCGGGTTTTTCCAGACGATGCATGGGGATGTCAGTGTCCCTTCATGTTGTGCCTTCATCCACAGGGTTGCCTTCGAAGAGATGTCCGGGCGTCAGGTTCATATCTAGAGTGGACCGGGAATTCGGGATCTTTCAACATGTGGCACCAACCATGAGGCTACTTTTTGAATTTCCTCATGAGACCGGCCTCATCCGGAGGTTCGCGGGGAACGTCGGGAACCCCTTGCAGACAAAGCATGGGAGTCGACCCTCCTGTTGCGATCAGGAGGGGTGAAGGGGCTCACAGGAAGTGGTGCCATGAACTTTGGTGTTTCCCTCGAGTGAGACCGGTATGTCAGGGAACTTTGGGGGTCGCATCAAGGGTGCCAAGTACCGTTTTGTACCTCAGGATGGAACGTGGGACTTCTCTTGATACGCTGTAGCGGCCAAGGGCCTCATCTTGCAATGACGGGGGAATCACGTGGTTTTTCTCGAGTTGAGGCGGAATTCTCGAATTACTACTTGGAATTCAGGCTTCCTCTTGTGTTGGCCCAGGGAGGTCCATCTTCGATTCGGGTTGCGAGGGAAAGCTGGGGAGTGCTCTCGAGTTACTGCAGGGCAAAAGCGACCTCAGCTAGCCTTGTGTTCAGGACCCAATGATCCTCTCCAAGGGCGACAGGGATCTCGATTTTGCATTACAGACTCACCCGGGGAGTTAGGCCTCGTCTCGAGGGGAAGCAAAGGACTCGGCTCTCCTCTCGAGTTGCGACGCATATCTCTTGGAGCCCACTGAGTGGTCTAAAGGGAGTCAACCCTCCTCTTCAGTTTGGAGAGAGGACTCGGGATTGCTCTCCAGGCCATGCAGGAAAAGAAGGCCCACATCTTGAGATGACGGGGGCGTCTCGTGGGTTTTCTCGAGCTGTGGCGCCAGTGTGGGGTTTCTCACGAGGTACGACGGGGAGTTCAGGTAGCCTCTCGTGTGGCAACAGGGAAGTCAGGTCTCCATGGGCGGGGCAAGGGGGAGCGCGTCATTGCTCTCCAGTCAGGGTAGGGGAATCGGGCCTCATGACGGGTTGAAAAAGGACTCTCGATGTCTTTCTAGGGTTGCGGCAGGAAACCCTGGGTTCCCTTGACTTGTGCCGGTGACCTCAGGGAGCGTCTCAGGGTGCCTCTGAGAAATCAGGGATACTGTGGATTTGGGAGAGGCCTCTCGGGACTCCTCTGGGTTTGGTGCAATGGAAGAGAGCCTCATCTCGAGTTGAGGCAGGAACCTCAGGGTTCTGCTCCTGACTTCCTGGAGCCGGATCTGACTCAGATTGCAGGGTCCCTGCTGAGTTTGCTCAGGAGTGTCAGGTCTCGTGTTCTGCGGAGGAATGGAACTCCGCTTACATCTCAAGTTGTTCAATGATGACACCACTTTTCGTGATGTGTGTGGAACCTGCGGTTTTTTCGGAGATGCACGGGGGTGTCAGTGCTCCTTCCTGTTGTGCCTTCATCCACAGGGTTGCCTTCGAAGAGGTGTCCGGGCATCGGGTTCTCCTCAAGTGCGGACCGGGAAATCGGGGTCTTTCAGCATGTTGCACCACCCACGAGGCTACGTCTCGAATTTCCTCGTAAGATCAGCCTCATCCTGAGGCGCGCAGGAAAGTCCGGGAACCCTTTCCAGACAAAGCAGGGGAATCGACCCTCCTTTCGGGATCAGGAGGAGAGAAAGGGCTCAGATGAAGTAGTGCTGGGAACCTCGGTGCTCCCCTTGAGTGAAACTGGTAAGTCGGGTAACTTTTCGGGTTGCATCAAGGGTGCCAAGTACCGTTTCGCACTTCAAGACGGAACCTGGGACTTCTCTTGAGATGCTGTAGTGGGCAAGGGCCTCATCTAGCACTGACGGGGGACCCACGTGTTTTTTCTCGAGTTGCGGCAGGATTCTTGAGTTACAACGGGGAATACAGGTTTCCTCTTGTGTTGGCCCAGGGAAGTCCAATCTTCCATTCGAGTTGCAAGTGAGAGCTGGAGATTGCTCTTGAGTCACTGCAGGGCAAAATAGAGCTCATCTAGGTTTGTGTCCAGGACCGAGTTTTTCTCTCCAGGGGCGACAGGGATCTCGGGGTTGCATTCCAGACTCACCCGGGGAGTCAGGCCTCGTCTCGAAGGGAATGAATGGACTCCGCTCTCCCCTCGAGTCGCGACGGGTATCCCTTGGAGCCCAAGAATGGCCTAAATGGAGTTAAGCCTCCTGTGGAGTTTGGAGAGAGGACTCGGGATTGCTCTCTAGGCCATGCAGGAAAAGAAGGCCCTCATCTCGCGATGACGGGGGCGTCTCGTGGGTTTTCTCAAGGTGCAGTGCCTGGTTGGGGTTTCTCACAAGATAGGACGGGGAGCTCAGGGAGACTCCTGTGGTGCCACGGAAGTCAGGTCTCCATGGACGTGGCGAGGGGGAGCGCCTCATTGCTCTCGAGTCATGGTAGGGGAATAAAGCCTCAAGACGCTTCGAAGAAGAACTCTCGATGTCTTTCTCGGGGTGTGGCAGGAAACCCTGGGTTCCCTCGACTTGTGCCCATGACTTCAGGGAGCTTAGCGGGGTTCCTCTGAGAAGACAGGGATACTGTGGAGTTGAGGGGGGCTTCTCGGAACTTCACAGGGACTGGTGCAATTGAAGAGGACCTAATCTCGGATTGAGGCAGTAATGTCAGGGTTCCTCTCCATTTCTGACTCGGAGAGCAGGGTCCCTGCAGAGTTGTGACAGGAGAGTCAGACCTCGTCTTGTGTGGAGTAATGGAACTCCGCTTGCCTCTCGAGTTGTTCATGGGATGACAGGCCACCTGTCGAGTTGTATGTGGAACCTGCGGTTTTGGGGGACGATGCACAGGGGTGTCAGTGCCCCTTCGTGTTGTGCCTTCATCCACAGGGTTACCTTCGAAGAGGTGACCGGGCATCGGGATCTTATCAATAGCGGACCAGGAAATCGGTGTCTTTCAGCATGTGGCACAACACACGAGGCTACGTCCCGAATTCCCTTGTGAGACTGGCCTCATCCTGAGGTTCGCCGGGAAGTCTGGGAACCCCTTCCAGACAAAGCAGGGGAATCGACCCTCCTGTCGCCATCAGGAGGGGAGAAGAGGCTCAGCTGAAGCAGTGCTGGGAACCTCCATTTTCTTCTCGAGTGAGACCGGGGTGTCAGGGAAATTTGGAGGTCGCATCAAGGGTGCCAAGTACCGTTTCACACTTCAAGACGGAACATGGGACTTCCCTGGAGACGCTATAGCTGACAGGGGCCTCATATTTCGATGACGGAGGAGCCACGTTGTTTTTCTCCAGTTGCCGCGGGATTCTCGAATTACAACGGGAAATACAGTCTTCCTCTTGTGTTGGCCCAGGGAAGTCCAATAATCCATTCGAGTTGCGAGGGAGAGCTGGGGATTGCACTTGAGTCAATGCAGGACAAAAAAGACCTCATTTAGGCTTGTGTCCAGGACCGAGTTTTCCTCTACAGGGGCGACACGGATCTCGGGATCCCATTCCAGACTCATCCAAGTAGTCAGGCCTCAGCTCGAGGGGAAGCAACGGACTCCGCTCTCCTCTAGAGTAGCGACGTGTATCTCTTGGAGGCTACTGAGTGGCCTAAAGGGAGACAGGCCTCCAGTGGAGTTTGGAGAGTGGACTCGGGATTGCTCTCTAGGTCATGTAGGAAAAGAAGGCCCTCATCTTACAATGACGGAGGCGTCTCATGTGTTTTCTCGAGCGGAGGTGCCAGTGTGGGGTTTTCATGAGGTAGGACGGGGAGCGCAGGGAGCCTCTCGTGTGGCGCCAGGGAAGTTAGGTTTCAATGGGCGTGGCGAGGGAAATGCGTCATTGCTCTCGAGTCATGGTAGGGTATCGGGCCTCAAGACGTGGTAAAGAAGGACTCTCGAGGTCTTTCTCAGAATGCAACAGGAAACCCTGGGTTCACTCGACTTGTGCCAGTGACCGCAGAGAGCTTCTGAGGGTGCCTCTGAGAAGTCAGGGATACTGTGGAGTTGGGAGGGGCCTCTCGGGACCCCACTGGGTATGGCGCAATGGAAGAGGGCCTCATTTCGAGTTGATGCAGGAACGTCAGGTTTCATCTACATTTCTGACTCCGATCGCACGGTCCCTGCAGAGTTGGGAAAGGAGAGTCAGGCCTTCTCTTGTGTGGAGGAACGGAACTCCGCATGCCGCTCTAGTTCTTCAAGGGATGACAGGACACTTGTCGATCTGTGTTTGGAATCTGCGTGTTTTTCCGTACTATGCATGGGGATGTCAGTACTCCTTCGTGTTGTGCATTCATTAACAGGTTTGCATTCGAAGAGGTGCCCGGGCATCGTGTTCTTATTAAGAGCGGACCGGGGAATCGGGGGCGTTCGGCATGTGGCACCACCCACTTGGCTCGTCTCGAATTTCCTCGTGAGACCGGCCTCATCCTGAGGTGCGCCGGGAAGGCTGGGAACCCCTTCCGGACCACGCAGGGGAATCGACTCTCCTGTCGCGATCAGGAGGGGAGAAGGGGCTAAGATGAAGGGGTGCCGGGAACCTCGGTGTTCCCCTCGAGGGAACCCGGCATGTCGGGGAACTTTTGGGGGTCGCAGGAAGGCTGTCAGGGACCGTTTCGCCCTTCAGGGCGGAACAGGGGACTTCCCTTGAGACGCCGTCACGGGAAAGGGCCTCATCTTGCCAAGAGGTGGGAACCACGTGGTTTTTCTCGAGTTGCGGCGGGATTCTCGAGTTACGACAGGGATCTCAGCCTTCCCCTTGGGTTGGCCCTGGGAAGCCCAATCTTCCCCTCGAGTGAGAGGGAAAGCTGGGGGTTGCGCTCGAGTCACTGCAGGGCCGAAGAGACCTCACCTAGGCGTGTGTCCGGGACCTAATATTCCTCTCCAGGGAAGGCAGGGATCTCGGGGTTTCACTCCAGGCTCCCCCGGGGAGTCAGGCCTCATCTCGAGGGGAAGCCAAGGACTCCGCTCTCCTCTCGAGTCGCGACGGGCACCTCTTGGAGCCCACTTTGTGGCCTAAAGGGAGTCAAGCCTCCTGTGAAGTTTGGAGAGAGGACTTGGGACTGCTCTCCAGGCCATGCAGGAAAAGATGGCCCTCATCTCGCGATGACGGAGGGATCTTGTGGGTTTTCTCGAGCTGCGGCGCCAGTGTGGGGTTTCACACGAGGTACGACGGGGAGCTCAGGGAGCCTCTCGTGTGGCGCCAGGGAAGTCAGGTCTCCATGTGCGTGGCGAGGGGGAGCGCATTATTGCTCTCGAGCTGTGGTAGGGGAATCTGACCTCAAGACACATTGAAGAAGGACTCTCGAGGTCTTTCTTCGGTTGTGGCAGGAAACCCTTATTTCCCTCGACTTTTGCTGGTGGCCTCAAGGAGCTTCTCAGAATGCCTATGAGAAGTCAGGGATACTGTGGAGATGGGAGGGGCCTCTCGGGACTCCACTGGGTTTGTTTTAATGGAAGAGGGTCTCATCTCGGGTTGAGGCAGGAACCTCAGGTTTCCTCTCCATTTCTGACTCAGATCGAAGCGTGCCTGCAGAGTTGGGATTGGATACTCAGGCCTCGTCTTGTCTGAGGAAGGGAACTCCGCTTTCCTCTCTCATTGTTTACGGGGTGACAGGCCAGTTGTGGAGCTGTATGTGGATCCTGCGGGGTTTTCCGGACGATGAACAGGGTTGCCAGTGCCCCCTCGTGTAGTGCCTTCATCCACAGGGTTGCCTTAGAAGAGGTGTCTGGGCATCGGGTTCTTATCAAGAGCAAGACCGAGAAATCGGGGTCTTTTGGCACGTGGCACCAACACGAGGCTACGTCTCGAATTTCTTCGTGAGACTGGCCTCACCCTGAGGTGCGCCATGAAGGTCGGGAACCCCTTCTAGACAAAGCAGGGGGATCGACCTTCCTGCCGTGATCAGGAGCGGAGAAAGGGCTCAAATGAAGTGGTGCCAGGAACTTCGGTGTTCCCTTGGAGTGAGACCGGTATATTGGGGAAATTTTGGGGTCGCATCAAGGGTGCCAAGTAGCACTTCGAACTTTATGACGAAACATGGGACTTCTCTTGAGACTCTGTAGCGGGCAAAGGCCTCATATTGCGATGAATGGGGAACCACGTGGTTTTTAAGAGTTGCGGTGGGATTCTCGAGTTACAACGTGAAATTCAGACTTCCTCTTGTGTTGGCCCAATGAAGACCAATCTTCCATTTGAATTGCGAGGGAGAGATGGGTGTTGCTCTCGAGTCACTGTAGGGCAAAATAGACCTCATCTAGGCTTTTGTCCAGGACATAATGTTCCTCTCCAGGGGCAACAGGGATCTCGGGGTTGCATTCCAGACTCACCCGAGGTAAGGCCTCGTCTCGAGGGGAAACAAAGTACTCTGCTCTCCTCTCAAGTCGCGACAGGTATCTCTTGGAGCCCATTGTGTGGCCTAAAGGGAGTAAAGCCTCCTGTGAAGTTTGGAGAAAAGACCAGGGATTGCTCTCCAGGTCAGGCAGGAAAAGAAGTCCCCAATCTCGCGATGACGGTGGGTTTTTGCCGAGCTGCGGCGCCAGTGTGGGGTTTCTCACGAGGTATGACGGGGAGCTCAGGGAGCCTCTCATGTGGCGCCAGGGAAGTCAGGTGTCCATGCGCATGGCGAGGGGGAGCGTGTCATTGCTCTCGAGTCATGGTAGGGGAATCCGTCCTCAAGACGCGTTGAAGACGGACTCTTGAGGTCTTTCTCGGGTTGCGGCAGGATACCCTGTGTTCCCTCGACTTGTGCCGGTGACCTCAGGGAGTTGCTCAGGGTGCCTCTGAGAAGACACTGATACTGTGGAGTTGGGAGGGGCCTCTAGGGACTCCACTGGGTGTGGTATAATACAAGAGGGCCTCACCTCGTGTTGAGGAAGGAACCTCAGGGTTCCTCTCCATTTCAGACTCCGATCTCAGGATTCCTGCAGAGTTGGGACAGGAGAGTCAGGCCTCGTATTCTGTGGAGAAATGAAACTTAGCTTGCCTCTCGAGTTGTTCACGAGGTAACAGGTCACTTGTCGAGCTGTATGTGGAACCTGCAGAATTTTCCAAAAGATGCACGGGTGTTCAGGGTCCCTCCTTGTTGTGCCTTCATCCTACGGGATGCATTCCAAGAAGTGTACGGACATCGGGTTCTTATTAATAGCTGACCGGGAAATGGGGTCTTTCCGCATGTGGCACCACCCACGAGGCTACATCTCCAATTTCCTCGTGAGACAGGCCTCATCCTGATGTGCGCTGGGAAGATCGGTAACCCCTTCCACACAAAGCAGGAGAAAAGACATTCCTGTTGCAATCAGGAGGGGAGAAGGGGCTCAAATGAGGTGGTGCGGGGAACATGGGTGTTACCCTCGAGTGAGGCCTGTAAGTTGGGGAACTTTGGGGGTGCCATCATGGGTGCCAAGTACCGTTTTGCACTTGAGTAGGAACGTGGGACTTCTTTTGAGACGCTGTGGCGGGCAAGGGCCTCATGCTGCGAAGACGATGGAACCACGTGGTTTTTCTCGAGTTGCGGCGGCATTCTCGAGTTACGACGGGGATCTCAGCCTTCACCTTGGGTTGGCCCTGGGAAGCCCAATCTTCCCCTCGGGTTGCGAGGGAAAGCTGGGGGTTGCGCTCGAGTCACTGCAGGGCTGAAGAGACCTCACCTAGGCGTGTGTACGGGACCTAATGTTCCTCTCCAGGGAAGGCAGGGATCTCGGGGTTGCATTCCAGGCTCCACCGGGGAGTCAGGCCTCGTCTCGAGGGGAAGCCAAGGACTCCGCTCTCCTCTCGAGTCGCGACGTGGGTCTCTTGGAGCCCCCTGAGAGGCCTCAAGGGAGTCCAGCCTCCTCTTCCGTTTGGAGAGAGGACCCAGGATTGCTCTCCAGGCCATGCAGGAAAAGAAGGCCCTCAGCTCGCGAGGACGGGGGCGTCACAGGGGTTTCCTCGAGCTGGGGCGCCCGTGGGGGTTTTCTCCCGAGGCACGACGAGGATCTCAGGGAGCCTCTCGTGCGGCGCCAGGGAAGTCAGGTCTCCATGCGAGTTTACGAGGGGGAGCGCGTCCTAGCTCTCGAGTCACGGGAGGGGAATAGGGCCTCGAGACGCGTTGAAGAAGGACTCTCGAGGTCTTTCTCGGTGCGCGGCGTGAAACCCTCGTTTCCCTCGCCTTCTGCCGGGGACCTTAGGGAACTTCCCAGGGTGCCTCTGAGAGGCGAGGGATCCTGTGGAGGTGGCGGGGCCCCTCAGGACTCCGCTGGGTCTGGCGCAACGGAAGAGGGCCTCACCTCGAGGGGAGGCAGGAACCTCAGGGTTCCTCTCCGTTTCGGACTCCGACCGCAGGGTCCCTGCAGAGTTGGGACAGGAGAGTCAGGCCTCGTCTTGTCTGAGGAAGGGAACCCCGCTGGCCTCTCGAGTTGCTCAGGGGATCTCAGGCCCCTCGTCGAGCTGTGTGTGGAACTCGCGGGTCTTTGCGGACGATGCACGGGGGTGGCAGTGCCCCTTCGTGTTGTGCCTTCCCCCACAGGGTTGCCTTCGAAGAGGGGTCCGGGCCTCGTGTCCTTCTCAAGGGCGGACCGGGGAATCGGGGGCGTTCGGAATGTGGCCCCACCCACGTGGCTCCTCTCGAATTTCCTCGTGAGACCGGCCTCATCCTGAGGTGCGCCGGGAAGGCCGGGAACCCCTTCCAGACCACGCAGGGGAATCGACACTCCTGTCGCGATCACGAGGGGAGAAGGAGGTCAAATGAAGTGGTTCCGGGAACCTCGGTGTTCCTTTCGAGTGAGACCGGTATGTCGGGGAATTTTGAGATTGCATCAAGGGTGCCAAGTACCGTTTCGCACTTCAAGACAGAAAGTGGGACTTCTCTTGAGTCGCTGTAGCGGGCAAGGGCCTCATCTAGCGCTGATGGGGGAACCACGTGGATTTTCTCGAGTTTCGGCGGGATTCTCGAGTTACGATGTTGAATTCAGGCTTCCAATTGTATTGGCCCAGGGAAGTCCAATCTTCCATTCGATTTGCGAGGGAGAGCTGGCGATTGCTCTCTAGTAACTGCAGTGCAAAATAGACCTCATCTAGGCTTGTGTCCAGGACCGAGTTTTCCTCTCCAGGTGTGACAGGAACTCGGGGTTGCATTCCAGACTCACACGGGGAGTCAGGCCTCGTCTCGAGGGGAAGCAAAGGACTCTGCTCTCCCTTCAGGTCCTGACAGGTATCTCTTGGAGCCAACTGAGAGGCCTAAAGAGAATCAAGCCTCCTGTGGAGTCTGGAGAGAGGACTCTGTTTTGCTCTCCATGCCAGGCAGGAAACAAGTCCCTCATCTCGTGATGACGGGGGCGTATCGTGGGTTTTCTCGAGCTGCGGTGCATGAATGGGGTTTCTGAAGAGGTACGACGGGGAGCTCAGGGAGACTCTCTTCAGGAGTCAGGGAAGTCAGGTCTCCATGCGCATGGCGATGGGGAGCGGGTCTTTGCTCTCGAGTCATGGTAGGGGAATCGGGCCTCAAGACGCGCCGAAGGACTCTCAAGGTCTTTCTCGGGTCGCAGCAGGAAACCCTGGGTTCCCTGGACTTGAGCCGGTGACCTCAGGTAGATTCTCAAGGTGCCCCTGAGAATTCAAGGATACTGTGGAATTGGGAGGGGCCTCTCGCGACTCATCTGGGTTTGGTGCAATGGAAGAGGGCCTCACCTCGAGGGGAGACAGGAACCTCAGGATTCCTCTCCGTTTCGTACTCCGACCGCAGGGTCCCTGCAGAGTTGGGACAGGAGAGTCAGGCCTCGTCTTGTCTGAGGAAGGGAACACCACTGGCCTCTCGAGTTGCTCAGGGGGTCTCAGGCCCCTCGTCGAGCTGTGTGTGGAACCCGCGGGTCTTTGCGGACGATGCACGGGGGTGGCAGTGCCCCTTCGTGTTGTGCCTTCACCCACAGGGTTGCCTTTGAAGAGGGGTCCGGGCCTCGGATCCTTCTCAAGAGCGGACCGGGGAATCGGGGGCGTTCGGCATGTGGCACCACCCACGTGGCTCGTCTCAAATTTCTTCGTGAGACCGGCCTCATGCTGAGGTGAGCCGGGCAGGCCGGGAACCCCTTCCAGACCACGCAGGGGAATCGACTCTCCTGTCGCGATCAGGAGGGGAGAAGGGGCTCAGATGAAGCGGTGCCGGGACCCTCGGTGTTGCCCTCGAGGGAACCCGGCGTGTCGGAGAAATTTTGGGGGTCGCAGGAAGTCTGTCAGGGACCGTTTCGCCCTTCAGGGTGGAGCAGGGGACTTCCCTTGAGACGCCGTCGCGGGCAAGGGCCTCATCTTGCCAAGAGGTGGGAACCACATGGTTTTTCTCGAGTTGCGGTGGCATTCTCGAGTTACGACGGGGATCTCAGCCTTCCCCTTGGTTTGGCCCTGGGAAGCCCAATCTTGCCCTCGGGTTGCGAGGGAAAGCTGGGGGTTGCGCTCGAGTCACTGCAGAGCCGAAGAGACCTCACCTAGGCGTGTGTCCGGGACCTAATATTCCTCTCCAGGGAAGGCAGGGATCTCGGGGTTGCATTCCAGGCTCCCGCGGGGAGTCAGGCCTCATCTCGAGGGGAAGCCAAGGACTCCGCTCTCCTCTCGAGTCGCGACGCGGGTCTCTTGGATCCCCCTGAGCGGCCTCAAGGGAGTCCAGCCTCCTCTTCCGTTTGGAGAGAGGACCCGGGATTGCTCTCCAGGCCATGCAGGAAAAGAAGGCCCTCAGCTCGCGAGGACGGGGGCGTCTCAGGGGTTTCCTCGAGCTGCGGCGCCCGTGGGGGTTTTCTCCCGAGGCATGACGAGGATCTCAGGGAGCCTCTCGTGCGGCGCCAGGGAAGTCAGGTCTCCATGCGCGTGGCGAGGGGGAGCGAGTCCTGGCTCTCGAGTCACGGGAGGGGACTAGGGCCTCGAGACGCGTTGAAGAAGGACTCTCGAGGTCTTTGTCGGGGGGCGGTGGGAAACCCTCGTTTCCCTCGCCTTCTGCCGGGGACCTTAGGGAACTTCCCAGGGTGCCTCTGAGAGGCGAGGAATCCTGTGGAGGTGGCGGGGCCCCTCGGGACTCCGCTGGGTCTGGTGCAACGGAAGAGGACCTCACCTCGAGGGGAGGCAGGAACCTCAGGCTTCCTCTCCGTTTCGGACTCCGACCGCAGGGTCCCTGCAGAGTTGGGACAGGAGAGTCAGGCCTCGTCTTGCTGAGGAAGGGAACCCCGCTGGCCTCTCGAGTTGCTCAGGGGGTCTCAGGCCCCTCGTCGAGCTGTGTGTGGAACCCGCGGGGCTTTGCGGACGATGCACGGGGGTGGCAGTGCCCCTTCGTGTTGTGCCTTCACCCACAGGGTTGCCTTCGAAGAGGGGTCTGGGCCTCGGGTCCTTCTCAAGAGCGGACCGGGGAATCGGGGGCGTTCGGCATGTGGCCCCACCCACGTGGCTCGTCTCGAATTTCCTCGTGAGACCGGCCTCACCCTGAGGTGCGCCGGGAAGGCCGGGAACCCCTTCCAGACCACGCAGGGGAATCGCCTCTCCTGTCGCGATCGGGAGGGGAGAAGGGGCTCAGAGGAAGCGGTGCCGGGACCCTCGGTGTTCCCCTCGGGGGAACCCGGCGTGTCGGGGGGCTCTTGGGGGTCGCAGGAAGGCTGTCAGGGACAGTTTCGCCCTTCAGGGCGGAACAGGGGACTTCCCTTGAGACGCCGTCGCGGGCAAGGGCCTCATCTTGCCAAGAGGTGGGAACCACGTGGTTTTTCTCGAGTTGCGGCGGCATTCTCGAGTTACGACGGGGATCTCAGCCTTCCCCTTGGGTTGGCCCTGGGAAGCCCAATCTTGCCCTCGGGTTGCGAGGGAAAGCTGGGGGTTGCGCTCGAGTCACTGCAGGGCCGAAGAGACTTCACCTAGGCGTGTGTCCGGGACCTAATATTCCTCTCCAGGGAAGGCAGGGATCTCGGGGTTGCATTCCAGGCTCCCCCGGGGAGTCAGGCCTCGTCTCGAGGGGAAGCCAAGGACTCCGCTCTCCTCTCGAGTCACGACGCGGGTCTATTGTAGCCCCCTCAGCGGCCTCAAGTGAGTCCAGCCTCCTCTTCCGTTTGGAGAGAGGACCCGGGATTGCTCTCCAGGCCATGCAGGAAAAGAAGGCCCTCAGCTCGCGAGGACGGGGGCGTCTCAGGGGTTTCCTCGAGCTGCGGCGCCCATGGGGGTTTTCTCCCGAGGCACGACGAGGATCTCAGGGAGCCTCCCGTGCGGCGCCAGGGAAGTCAGGTCTCCATGCGCATGGCGAGTGGGAGCGCGTCATGGCTCTCGATTCACGGGAGGGGATTGGGCCTGGAGACCCGTTGAAGAAGGACTCTCGAGGTCTTTCTCGGGGGGCGGCGGGAAACCCTAGTTTCCCTCGCCTTCTGCCTGGGACCTTATGGAACTTCCCAGGGTGCCTCTGAGCGGCGAGGGTTCCTGTGGAGGTGGCGGGGCCCCTCGGGACTCCGCTGGGTCTGGCGCAACCGAAGAGGTCCTCATCTCGTGGGTAGGCAAGAACCTCAGGCTTCCTCTCCGTTTCGGACTCTGACCGCAGGGTCCCTGCAGAGTTGGGACAGGAGAGTCAGGCCTCGTCTTGTCTGAGGAATGGAACTCCGCTTGCCTCTCGAGTTGTTCATGGGGTTTCAGGCCCCTTGTCAAACTGTGTGTGGAATCTGCAGGTTTTTCCAGACGATGCATGGGGGTGTCAGTGACCCTTCGTTTTGTGTCTTCATCCACAGGATTGCCTTCGAAGAGGTGTCCGGGCATCGTGTTCTTATGAAGAGCGAACTGGGAAATCAGGGTCGTTCCGCATTTGGCACCACCCACGTGGCTAGTCTCGAATTTCCTCATGAAACCGGCCTCATCCTGAGGTGTGCCGCGAAGGTCATGAAACCCTTCCAGACAAAGCAGAGGATTCGACCCTCCTGTGGCGATCAGGAGGGGAGAAGTGGCTCAGATGAAGTTCTGCTGGGATCCTCGGTGTTTCCCTCAAGTGAGACAGGTATGTCGGGTAACTTTTGGGGTCGCATAACACGTTCCAAGTACCGTTTCGCTCTTCAAATTGGAACGTGGGACTTCTCTTGGGGTGCTCCAGCAGGCAAGGGCCTCATCTTGGAATGACTGGGGAACCACTTGGTTTTTCTCTAGTTGTGGTAGGATATTTGAGTTACCACAGGGAATTCATGCTTCCTCTTGTGCTGGCCCACAAAAGTCTTATCTTCCATTCGAGATTCGAGGAAGAGCTGGAGGTGCGCTCTAGTCACTGAAGGCAAAAGAGACCCCACCAAGGCTTGTGTGCAGGACCTAATGTTCATGTCAAGGGGCGACAGGAATCTCGGGGTTGCATTCCAGGCTCACCCTGGAGTCAGGCCTCGTCTCAAGGGGAAGCAAAGGACTCTGCTCTCCTCTCGAGTCGGACGGGTATGTCTTGGAGCCCACTGAGTGGCTTAAAGGGAGTCAAACCTCCTCTGGTGTTGGAGGGAGGACACCGGATTGCTCTCCAGGCAATGCAGGAAATGAAGGCCCTCATCTCCCGATGACTGGGGCGTCTTGTAGGTTTTCTCGAGCTGTGGCGCTAGTGTGGGGTTTCTCACGAAGTAAGACTGGGAGATCAGTGAGCCTCTCATGTGGTGCCAGGGCAGTCAGGTCTCTATGCACGTGGTGAGAGGGAGCCCGTCATTGTTCTCGAGTCATGGTAGGGGAATTGGGCCTGAAAACGTGTTAAAGAAGGACTCTCGAGGTCTTTCTTGGGTTGCAGCAGGAAACCCTGGGTTCCATCGACTTGTGCCAGTGACCTCAGGAAGCTTCTCAGCGTGCCTCTGAGAAGTCAGAGTCACTGTGGAGTTGGGAGGGGCCTCTCGGAACTCCACTGGGTTTGGTGCAATGGAAGAGGGCCTCATGACAAGTTGAGGCAGGAACCACAGGGTTCCTCTCCTGGCTTCGAATGCGCCGGATCTTACTCGGATCGCAGAGTCCCTGCAGAGTTGGGACAGGAGAGTCAGGCCTCGTCTTGTGAGGAGGAATGGAACTCCGCTTGACTCTCGCGTTGTTCATGGGGTGACAGGCCACTTGTCGATTTGTATGTGGAACTTGCGGGTTTTTCTGGATGATGCACTGGGGTGTCACTGCCCCTTCGTGTTGTGCCTTGTTCCACAGGATTGCCTTCGAGTTGGGTTCTGCCATCGGGTTCTTATCAAGAACGGACCAGGGAATCGGGGTCTTTTGGCATGCCGCACCACCCACGAGGCTATGTCTCGAATTTCCTCGTGAGACTGGCCTCATCTTGATGTGCGCCAGGAAGGTCGGGAACGCCTTCCAGACAAAGCAGGGGAATCGAACCTCCTGTCGCGATCAAGAGGGGAGAAGAGTCTCAGATGAAGTGGTGCCGGGAACCTCGGTGTTCTCCTCAAGTGAGACTGGTATGTTGGGGAACTTTTGGGGTCGCATCAAGGGTTCCAAGTAACTTTTCGCTCTTCAATACGGAACGTGGGACTTCTCTTGAGACGCTGTAGCGGGCAAGGGCCTCATCTTTCGATGACGGGGGAACCACGTGGTTTTTCTTGAGTTGGGGCGGGATTCTCATGTTACAACCGGGAATTCAGGCTTCCTGTTCAACTGGCCCAGGGAAGTCCAGTTTTCATTCGAATTGTGAGTTAGAACTGGGGATTGCTCTCGAGACACTGCAGGGCCAAATAGACCTCATCTAGGCTTGTGTCCAGGACCTAATGTTCCTCTGCTGGGGCGAAAGCGATCTCAGCATTGCATTCTCGACTCACCCGGGGAGTCAGGCCTCGTCTCGAGGGGAAGCCAAGGACACCGCTCTCCTGTCAAGTCGCGACGGGTATATCTTGGAGCTCACTGTGTGGCCTAAAATGAGTCAAGCCTCCTGTGGAGTTTGGAGAGAGGACTCAGGATTGCTCTCCAGGCCATACAGCAAAAGAAGGCCCTCATCTCGTGAGGACTGGGGCGTCTCGTGGGTATTCTCGAGCTGCGGCTCCAGTGTGGTGTTGCTCACGAGGTATAATGGGGAGCTCAGGGAGCCTCTCCTGTGGTGCCAGGGAAGTCAGGTTTCTATGCGCGTGGCTAGGGGGAGCGCGTCATTGCTCTCGAGTCATGGTAGGGGAATCGCACCTCAAGACGCGTTGAAGAAGGACTCTCGAGGTCTTTTACGGGTTGGGGCAGGAAACCCTTGGTTCCCTCGACTTGTGCCGGTGATCTCAGGAAGGTCTAAGGGTGCCTCTGAGAAGTCAGGGATACTGTGCAGTTGGGAGGGGTCTCTCGGGACTCCACTGGGTTCGGTGCAATGGAAGAGGGCCTCATCTCGAGTGGAGGCAGGAAACTCATGTTTCCTCTCCTGACTTGCCCTGGGCCAGATCTGACTCGGATCACAGTTTCGCTGCAGAGTTCGAACAGGAGAGTCAGGCCTCGTCTTGTGTGGAGGAATGGAACTCTGCTTGCCTCTCCAGTTGTTCACGGGGTGACAGGTCACTTCTCGAGCTGTGTGTGGTACCTGCGGGTTTCTCCGGACGATACCCAGGGGTGTCAGTGCCCCTAAGTGTTGTGCCTTCATCAAAAGTGTTATCTTCAAAGAGGTGTCCGGGCATCAGGATCTTATCAAGAGCGGACCGGGAAATCGGGGTCTTTCGGCATGTGTCACCATCCACGTGGCTATGTCTCGAATATCCTCGTGAGACCGGCCTCATCCTGAGATGCACCGGGAAAGGCGGGAACCCCTTCAAGACAAAACAGGGGAATCGACCCTCCTGTCGCAATCAGGAGGGGAGAAGGGGCCCAGATGTAGTGGTGCCGGGAACCTCGGTGTTCTCCTCAAGTGAGACTGGTATGTCGGGGAACTTTTGGGGTCGCATCAAGGGTTCCAAGTAACTTTTCGCTCTTCAATACGGAACGTGGGACTTCTCTTGAGACGCTGTAGGGGGCAAGGGCCTCATCTTGGGATGACGGGGGAACCACGTGGCGTTTCTCGAGTTGTGGCGGGATTCTCGAGTTTCGACGGGGAATACAGTCTTCCTCATGTGTTGGGCCAGGGAAGTCCTATCTTCCATTCGAGTTTAAAGGGAGAGCTGGGGATTGCTCTCGAGTCACTGCAGGGCAAAATAGACCTCATCTAGGCTTGTGTCCAGGACTTAATGCTCGTCCCTAGGGGAGACAGGGATCTTGGGGTTGCATACCAGACTCACCCGGGGAATCAGGCCTCGTCTCGAAGGGAAGCAAAGAACTCCGCTGTCCTTTTGAGTCGCGATGGGTATCTCTTGGAGCCCACTGTGTGCCCTAAAGGGAGTCAAGCCTCCTGTGCTGTTTGGATAGAGGACTCGGGATTCCTCTCCAGGCCATGCAGGAAAAGAAGGCCCTCATCTCGCGATGATGGCGGCGTCTCGTGGGTTTTCTAGACTGCTGCGCTAGTGCCGGGTTTCTGACGAGGTACGAGAGGGAGCTCAGGGAGCCTCTCGTGTGGCGCCAGGGAAGTCAGGTCCCTATGAGATGGCTAGGGGGAGCTCGTCATTGCTCTCGAGTCATGGTAGGGTAATCGGGCCTCAAGACGGGTTGAAGAAGGACTCTTGAGGTCTTTCTCGGATCACTGCATAAAACCCAGGGTTCCCTTGACTTGTGCCTGCGACCTCAGGGAGCTTCTCAGAGTGCCTCTGAGAAGTCAGGGATACTGTGCAGTTTGGAGGGGCCTCTTGAGACTCCTCTGCATTTGGTGGAATGTAAGAGGGACTCATCTCGAGTTGAAGCAGGAATCTCAGTGTTCCTCTCCATTTCTGACTCAGATCGCAAGGTCCCTGCATGTTGGTACAGGAGAGTCAGGCCTCGTCTTTTCTGGAGGATGGGACTCCTCTTGCCTCTCGAGCTGTTCTCGAGGTGACAGGCCACTTGTCGAGCTGTGTGTGTAACCTGCCCGTTTTTCCGGATGATGCACAGGTGTGTTAGTGCCCCTTCGTGTTGTACCTTCATACTCAAGGCTGCCTTCCAAGAGGTGTCCGAGCATCGGATTCTTATCAAGAGCGGACCGGGAAATTGGAGTCTTTCAGCAAGTGGCACCACCCACAAAGCTACGTATCGAATTTCCCCATGAGACCGGCCTCATCCTGAGTTGTGCAGGGAAGGTCGGGCCCCCTTGCAGACAAAGCAGGGGAATCGACCCACGGGTCACGATCAGGAGGGGAGAAGGGGCTTAAATGAAGTGGTGCCGGGAACCTCGGTGTTCCCCTTGAGTGAGACCGGCGTGTTGGGGGACTTTTGGGGTCGCATCAAGGGTGCCAAGTACCGTTTCGCATTTCAAGACGGAACCTGGGACATCTTTTGAAACGCTGTAGCGGGCAAGGGCCTCATCTTGCGATGACGGGAGAACCACGTGGTTTTGCTCGAGTTGCGGCGGGATTCTCGAGTTATGACCGGGAATTTAGGCTTCCTCTTGTTGACCTTGAAATCCAATCTTCCATTCGGGTTGCGAGGGGGAGCTGGGGATTGCGCTAGAGTCACTGCAGGGCAAAAGAGACCTAATCTAGGCTTGTGTCCAGGATCTAACGTTGCTCTCCAGGGGCGACAGGGATCTCGGGTTTGCATTCCAGACTCATCCGGGGAGTCAGTTCTCACCTCGAGGGTAAGTAAATAATTCCGCTCTCATCTCGAGTCGCGATGGGTATCTCTTGGAGCCCACTGTGTGTACTAAAGGGAGTCAAGCCTCCTGTGGAGTTTGGAGAGAGGACTCGGGATTGGACTCCAGGCCATGCAGGAAAAGAAGGCCCTCATCTCGAGATGACGGTGGCGTCTCGTGGGTTTTCTCGAGCTGCGGCGCCAGTGTGGGGTGTCTCATGAAGTACCACGGGGATCTCAGGGAGCCTCTTGTATGGCGCCAGGAAAATCCAGTATTCCATTCGAGTTGCAAGTTAGAACTGGGGATTGCTCTCCAGTCACTGCAGGGCAAAATAGACCTCATCTACGCTTGTGTCCAGGACCTAGTGTTCCACTACTGGGCCAACAGGGATCTCAGGGTTGCATTCTCGACTCACCCGGAGAGTCAGGCCTCGTCTTGAGGGGAAAAAAAGGACTCCGCTCTCCTGTCGAGTCGCGACGGGTATCTCTTGGAGCCCACTGCGTGGCGTAAAGGGAGTGAAGCCTCCTATGGAGTTTGGAGATGACTCGGGATTGTTTTCCTGGCCATGCAGGAAAAAAGGCCCTCATCTCGCGATGATGGGGGCATCTCCTGGGTTTTCTCCAGCTGCGGCGCCAGTATCAGATTTCTCACGAGGTACAACGGGGAGCTCAGAGAGCCTCTCGTGTGGTGCTAGGGACGTCAGGTCTCCGTGTGTGTGGTGAAGGGGAGTGCGTGATTGCTCTCGAGTCATAGTAGGCGAATCGGGCCTCAAGACACATTGAAGAAGGACTCTTGAGGTCTTTCTCGGGTTGCGGCAGGGAACCCTGGGTTCCCTTGATTTGTGTCGGTGACCTCAGGCAACTTCTAAGGGTGCCTCTGAGAAGTCAGGGACACTGTGGATTTGGGAGGGGCCTTTCGTTACTCAACTGGGTTTGGTGCAATCGAAGAGGGCCTCATCTCGAATGGAGGCAGGAACCTCAGGGGTCCTCTCCATATCTGACTCGGGTCGCAGGGTACCTGCAGAGTATGGACAAGAGAGTCACGCCTCGTCTTCCGTGGAGGAATGGATTTCCCCTTGCCTTTCGAGTTGTTCACGGAGTGACAGGCCACTTGTTGAGCTGAGTGTGGAACCTGCAGGTTTTTCCGGACGATGCACGGGGGTGTCAGTGCCCCTTCGTGTTGTGCCTTCATCCACAGGGTTGCCTTCAAAGAGGTTTCCGGGCATCGGGTTCTTTTCAAGAGCGTACCGGAAAATTGGGGTCTTTCAGCATGTGGTACCACCCACGAGGCTACGTCTCGAATTTCCTCGGGAGACCGGCCTCATCCTGAGGTGCGCCGGGAAGGTCGGGAACCCCTTGCAGACAAAGCAGGGGAATCGACCCACCGCTCGCGATCAGAAGGGGAGAAGGGGCTCAGATGAAGTGGTGCCGGGAACCTCGGTGGTCCCCTCGAGGGAGACCGGTATGTCACGGCACTTTTGAGGTCGCATCAAGGGTGCCAAGTACAGTTTCGCACTTCAAGATGGAACGTGGGAATTCTCTGGAGATGCTGTAGCGGGCAAGGGCCTCATATTGCGATGACGAGGGAAACACGTGGTTTTTCTCGAGTTGAGGCGGGATTCTCGAGTTACAACGGGGAATTCAGGCTTCCTCTTGTGTTGGCCCAGGAAGTCCAATCTTCCATTCAACTTGTCAGAGAGAGCTGGGGGTTGCTCTCGAGTCACTTCAGGGCAAAGAGTCCTCATCTAGGCTTGGGTCCAGGACGTAATGTTCCTCTCCAGGGGCCACAGGGATATCGGGGTCGCATTCCAGTCTCACCCGGTGGGTCACACCTCGTCTCGAGTGGAAGGAAGCAAAGGACTCCACTATCCTCTCGAGTCGGGACGCGTAACTCTTGGAGCCCAATGAGTGGCCTAAAGGGAGTCAAGCGTCCTGTGTAGCTTGGACAGAAGGTTCACGCTTGATCTGCATACCATGCAGTTAAAGATGGCCCTCCTCTCGTGAAGACGGGGGCGTCTCATGGGTTTTCTCGAGCTGCGGCGCCAGTGTGGGGTTTCTCACGAGATATGATGGGGAGTTCAGGGAGCCTCTCGTGCGGCGCCAGAGAAGCCTGACTCCATGCGTGTGGCCAGGCAGATCGCGTCATTGCTCTCGAGTCATGGGAGGGACTAGGGCCTCAAGAGGCATTTAAGAAGGACTCTCAAGGTCTTTCTTGGGTTGGGGCGGGAAACACTCGTTTCCCTCGACCTCTACAGGGGACCTTAGGGAACTTCCCAGGTGCCTCTGAGAGGTGAGGGATACTGAGGAGTTAGAGGGGCCTCTCGGGACTCCACTAGGTTTGACGAAATGAAAGAGGGCCTCATCTCGATTGGAGGCAGGAACCTCAGGCTTCCTCTCCATTTCTGACTCCGACCGCAGGGTCCCTGCAGAGTTGGGACAGGAGAGTCAGGCCTCGTCTGAGTAACGGAACTCTGCTTGCCTCTTGAGCCGTTCAGGGGGTCTCAGGGCCCTTGACAAGCTGTGTGTGGAACCTGCGGGTGTTTCCAGAAGATGCATGGGGGTGTCAGTGCCCCTTCGTTTGGTGCCTTCCCCCACAGGGTTTCCTTCAAAGAGGTGTCCGGGCATCGGGTTCATTTCAAGAGCGGACCGGGAAATCGGGGTCATTCGGCATGTGGCACCACCCACGTGGCTCATCTCGAATTTCCTCGTGAGACCAGCATCATCCTGAGGTGCGCCGGGAAGGCCGGGAACACCTTCCACACAAAGTAGGGGAATCGATTCTCCTGTCGCGATCAGGAGGGGAGATGGGGCTCAGATGAAGTGGGGCCGGGACCCTCGGTGTTCCACTCGAGGGAACCCGGCGTTTCAGGGAACTTTAGGGGTCGCATCAAGGGAGCCAAGTACCGTTTCCCACTTCAGGACGGAACATGGGACTTCCCTGGAGATGCTGTAGCGGGCAAGGGCCTCATCCTGTGAAGACGTTGGAACCACGTCGTTTTTCTCGAGTTGCATTGGGATTCTCAAAAACGACAGGAATTTCAGGCTTCCTCTTGGGTTGGCCCTGGGAAGCCCAATCTTCAGTTCGAGTTGCGATGGAAAGCTGGGGGTTCTGCTCGAGTCACTACAGGGCCAAAGAGACCTCATCGAGGCGTGTGTCCAGGACCTAATATTCCTCTCAAGGGAAGACAGGGATCACGGGTTTCCATTCCAGACTCCCCCGGGGGGTCAGGTCTCGCCTGGAGGGGAAGCAAAGACTCCGCTTTCCTCTCAAGTCGCGACACGGATCTCTTGGAGCCCACTGAGTGGACTCAAGGGTGTCGAGCCTCCTCTTCAGTTTGGAGAGAGGACTCGGGATTGCTCTCCAGGCCAGGCAAGAAAAGAAGGCCCTCATCTCGCGATGACGGGGGCGTCTCATGGGTTTCCTCAGGCTGCTGCGCCCATGGGGGTTTTCTCACGAGGCACGATGAGGACCTCAGGGAGCCTCTCGTGCGGCGCCAGGCAAGTCAGGTCTCCATGCGCATGGCGAGGGGGAGCTGGTCATCACTCTCGAGTCATGGGAAACGGCTAGGTCCTCAAGAGGCGTTGAAGAAGGACTCTCGAGGTCTTTCTCGGGTTGCGGCGGGAAACCCTCGTTTCCCTCGACTTCTGCAGGGGACCTTAGGGAACTTCCCACGGTGCCTCTGAGAGGTGAGGGATGCTGTGTAGTTGGCAGGGCCTCTCGGGACTCTGCTGGGTTCGGCGCAATGGAAGAGGGCCTCATCTCGAGGGGAGGCAGGAACCTCAGGCTTCCTCTCGGATTCGGACTCCGACTGCACGGTCCCTGCAGTGTTGGGACAGGAGAGTCATGCCTCGTCTTGTCTGAGGAATGGAATTCTGGTTGCCTCTCGAGTTGTTCCGGGAGTCTCAGGCCCCTTGTCGAGCTGTGTGTAGACCCTGCAGGTTTTTCCGGATGATGCACGGGGGTGTCAGTGCCCCTTCGTGTTGTGCCTTCACCCACAGGGTTGCCTTCGAAGAGGTGTCCGGGCATCGGGTTCTTATCAAGAGCGGACCGGAAAATCGGAGTCGTTCGGCACGTGGCACCTCACATGTGGCTACTCTCGAATTTCTTCCTGAGACCGGCCTCATCCTGAGGTGCGCCGGGAAGGCCGGGAACCCCTTCCAGACCACGCAGGGGAATCGACTCTCCTGTCGTGATCAGGAGGGGAGAAGGGGCTCAGATGAAGTGGTGCCGGGACCCTCGGTGTTCCCCTCGAGGGAACCCAGCGTGTTGGGGAACTTTTGCGGTCGCATCAAGGGTGTCAAGTACCGTGTCGCCCTTCAGGGCTGAACATGGGACTTCCCTGGAGACACCGGGAACTTCGGTGTTCCCCTGGAGTGAGACCGGTATGTTGGGGAACTTTGGGGTCACATCAAGTGTGCCAAGTAGCATTTCGAACTTTAAGATGGAACGTGGGACTTCTCTTGAGACTCTAGCTGGCAAGGGCCTCATATTGCAATGAAGGGGGAACCACATGGTTTTTAAGACTTGAGGCTGAATTCTCGAATTACGATGGGAAATTCAGACTTCCTCTTGTGTTGACCGTGGGAAGACCAATCTTCCATTCAAATTGTGAGGGAGAGATGGAGGTTGCTCGAGTCACTGTAGGGCAAAATAGACCTCATCTAGGCTTGTGTCTAGGACATAATGTTCCACTCCAGGGGCGACATGGATCTCGGGGTTGCATTCCAAACGCACCCGGGGAGTCAGGCCTCGTCTCCAGGGAAGCAAAGGACTCCGCTCTCCTCTCGAGTCGCACCGGGTATTTCTTGGACCCAACTGAGTGGCCTAAAGGGAGTCAATACTCCTGTGAAGTTTGGAGAGAGGACCAGGAATTGCTCTCCAGGTCAGGCAGGAAAAGAAGGCCCCCATCTCTCCTTGACGGGGGCATCTTGTGGTTTTTCTCAAACTGCGGCGCCAGTGTGGGTTTTCTCACGAGGTACGATGGGGTACTCAGGGAGCCTCTTGTGTGGTACTAGGGAAGTCAGTTTTCCTGCTTGTGGCGAGGGGAGCGCGTCCTTGCTCTGGAGTCATGGTAGGGGAATCGGGCATCAAGAGACGTTGAAAAAGGACTCTCCAAGTCTTTCTCGGGTTACTTCAGGAAACTCTGGGTTCCCTCGACTTGTGCCAGTGACCTCAGGTAGCTTCTCACGGAGCCTCTGAGAGTTCAGGGATACTGTGGTGTTGGGAGGGGCCTCTCGGGACACCACTGAGTTTGGTTCAATGGAAGGGGGCCTCTTCTCTAGTTGAGGCAGGAACCTCAGGGTTCCTCTCCATTTCTGACTCCAATTGCAGGGTCCCTGAAGAGTTGGGACAGGAGAGTAAGGCCTCGTCTTGTGTGAAGGAATGCAACTTCACTTGCCTCTCGAGTTGTTCACGAGGTGACAGTCCACATTTGGAGCTGTGAGTGGAATCTGCGGGTTTTTCCAGATGATGCATGGGGATGTCAGTGTCCCTTCGTGTTGTGCCTTCATCCACAGGGTTGCCTTCGAAGAGATGTCCGGGCGTCAGGTTCTTATCTAGAGTGGACCGGGAATTCGGGATCTTTCAGCATATGGCACCAACCATGAGGCTACTTTTCGAATTTCCTCATGAGACCGGCCTCATCCGGAGGTTCGCGGGGAACGTCGGGAACCCCTTGCAGACAAAACATGGGAATCGACCCTTCTGTCGCGATCAGGAGGGGTGAAGGGGCTCACAGGAAGTGGTGCCGTGAACTTTGGTGTTTCCCTCGAGTGAGACCGGTATGTCAGGGAACTTTGGGGGTCGCATCAAGGGTGCCAAGTACCGTTTTGTACTTCAGGATGGAACGTGGGACTTCTCTTGATACGCTGTAGCGGCCAAGGGCCTCATCTTGCGATGACGGGGGAGCCACGTGGTTTTTCTCGAGTTGCGGCGGGATTCTCGAGTTACGACGGGGATTTCAGGCTTCCTCTTGTGTTGGGCCAGGGAAGTCCAATCATCCATTCGAGTTGCGAGGGAGAGCTGGGGGTTGCGCTCGAGTCACTGCAGGGCAAAGGAGACCTCATCTAGGCTTGTGTCCAGGACCTAATGTTCCTCTCCAAGGGCCACAGGGATCTCAGGTTTGCATTCCAGACTCACCCAGGGAGTCAGGCTAATGTCGAAGGGAAGCAAAGGACTCCGCTCTCCTTTTGAGTCGCGACGGGCACCCCTTGGAGCCCACTTTGTGCCCTAAAGGGAGTCAAGCCTCCTGTGAAGTTTGGAGAGAGGACTTGGGACTGCTCTCCAGGCCATGCAGGAAAAGATGGCCCTCATCTCGCGATGACGGAGGGATCTTGTGGGTTTTCTCGAGCTGCGGCGCCAGTGTGGGGTTTCTCACGAGGTATGACGGGGAGCTCAGGGAGCCTCTCATGTGGCCCCAGGGAAGTCAGGTGTCCATGCGCATGGCGAGGGGGAGCGTGTCATTGCTCTCGAGCTATGGTAGGGGAATCTGACCTCAAGACACATTGAAGAAGGACTCTCGAGGTCTTTCTTCGGTTGTGGCAGGAAACCCTTATTTCCCTCGACTTTTGCCGGTGGCCTCAAGGAGCTTCTCAGAATGCCTATGAGAAGTCAGGGATACTGTGGAGATGGGAGGGGACTCTCGGGACTCCACTGGGTTTGTTTTAATGGAAGAGGGCCTCATCTCGGGTTGAGGCAGGAACCTCAGGTTTCCTCTCCATTTCTGACTCAGATCGAAGCGTGCCTGCAGAGTTGGGATTGGATACTCAGGCCTCGTCTTGTCTGAGGAAGGGGACTCCGCTTTCCTCTCTCATTGTTTAAGGGGTGACAGGCCAGTTGTGGAGCTGTATGTGGATCCTGCGGGGTTTTCCGGACGATGAACAGGGTTGCCAGTGCCCCCTCGTGTAGTGCCTTCATCCACAGGGTTGCCTTAGAAGAGGTGTCCGGGCATCGGGTTCTTATCAAGAGCAAGACCGAGAAATCGGGGTCTTTTGGCACGTGGCACCAACACGAGGCTACGTCTCGAATTTCTTCGTGAGACTGGCCTCATCCTGAGGTGCGCCATGAAGGTCGGGAACCCCTTCTAGACAAAGCAGGGGGATCGACCTTCCTGCGGTGATCAGGAGCGGAGAAGGGGCTCAAATGAAGTGGTGCCAGGAACTTCGGTGTTCCCTTGGAGTGAGACCGGTATATTGGGGAACTTTTGGGGTCGCATCAAGGGTGCCAAGTAGCATCTCGAACTTTATGACGAAACATGGGACTTCTCTTGAGACTCTGTAGCGGGCAAAGGCCTCATATTGCGATGAATGGGGAACCACGTGGTTTTTAAGAGTTGCGGTGGGATTCTCGAGTTACAACGGGAAATTCAGACTTCCTCTTGTGTTGGCCCAATGAAGACCAATCTTCCATTCGAATTGCGAGGGAGAGATGGGTGTTGCTCTCGAGTCACTGTAGGGCAAAATAGACCTCATCTAGGCTTTTGTCCAGGACATAATGTTCCTCTCCAGGGACAACAGGGATCTCGGGGTTGCATTCCAGACTCACCCGAGGTAAGGCCTCGTCTCGAGGGGAAACAAAGTACTCTGCTTTCCTCTCAAGTCGCGACAGGTATCTCTTGGAGCCCATTGAGTGGCCTAAAGGGAGGAAAGCCTCCTGCGAAGTTTGGAGAAAAGACCAGGGATTGCTCTCCAGGTCAGGCAGGAAAAGAAGTCCCCAATCTCGCGATGACGGTGGGTTTTCCCGAGCTGCGGCGCCAGTGTGGGGTTTCTCACGAGGTATGACGGGGAGCTCAGGGAGCCTCTCATGTGGCGCCAGGGAAGTCAGGTGTCCATGCGCATGGCGAGGGGGAGCGTGTCATTGCTCTCGAGTCATGGTAGGGGAATCCGTCCTCAAGACGCGTTGAAGAAGGACTCTTGAGGTCTTTCTCGGGTTGCGGCAGGATACCCTGTGTTCCCTCGACTTGTGCCGGTGACCTCAGGGAGTTGCTCAGGGTGCCTCTGAGAAGACACTGATACTGTGGAGTTGGGAGGGGCCTCTCGGGACTCCACTGGGTTTGGTGCAATGGAAGAGGGCCTCATCTCGAGTGGAGGCAGGAAACTCATGTTTCCTCTCCTGACTTCCCCTGGGCCAGATCTGACTCGGATCGCAGTTTCGCTGCAGAGTTCGAACAGGAGAGTCAGGCCTCGTCTTGTGTGGAGGAATGGAACTCTGCTTGCCTCTCCAGTTGTTCACGGGGTGACAGGTCACTTCTCGAGCTGTGTGTGGTACCTGCGGGTTTCTCCGGACGATACCCGGGGGTGTCAGTGCCCGTAAGTGTTGTGCCTTCATCAAAAGGGTTATCTTCAAAGAGGTGTCCGGGCATCAGGATCTTATCAAGAGCGGACCGGGAAATCGGGGTCTTTCGGCATGTGTCACCATCCACGTGGCTATGTCTCGAATATCCTCGTGAGACCGGCCTCATCCTGAGATGCACCGGGAAAGGTGGGAACCCCTTCAAGACAAAACAGGGGAATCGACCCTCCTGTCGCGATCAGGAGGGGAGAAGGGGCCCAGATGTAGTGGTGCCGGGAACCTCGGTGTTCTCCTCGAGTCAGACTGGTGTGTCGAGGAACATTTGAGGGCGCATCAAGGGTGCCAATACCGTTTCGCACTTCAAGACGGAACGTGGGACTTCTCTTGAGACGCTGTAGGGGGCAAGGGCCTCATCTTGGGATGACGGGGGAACCACGTGGCGTTTCTCGAGTTGTGGCGGGATTCTCGAGTTTCGACGGGGAATACAGTCTTCCTCATGTGTTGGGCCAGGGAAGTCCTATCTTCCATTCGAGTTTAAAGGGAGAGCTGGGGATTGCTCTCGAGTCACTGCAGGGCAAAATAGACCTCATCTAGGCTTGTGTCCAGGACTTAATGCTCGTCCCTAGGGGAGACAGGGATCTTGGGGTTGCATACCAGACTCACCCGGGGAATCAGGCCTCGTCTCGAAGGGAAGCAAAGAACTCCGCTGTCCTTTTGAGTCGCGATGGGTATCTCTTGGAGCCCACTGTGTGCCCTAAAGGGAGTCAAGCCTCCTGTGCTGTTTGGATAGAGGACTCGGGATTCCTCTCCAGGCCATGCAGGAAAAGAAGGCCCTCATCTCGCGATGATGGCGGCGTCTCGTGGGTTTTCTAGACTGCTGCGCTAGTGCCGGGTTTCTGACGAGGTACGAGAGGGAGCTCAGGGAGCCTCTCGTGTGGCGCCAGGGAAGTCAGGTCCCTATGAGATGGCTAGGGGGAGCTCGTCATTGCTCTCGAGTCATGGTAGGGTAATCGGGCCTCAAGACGGGTTGAAGAAGGACTCTTGAGGTCTTTCTCGGATCACTGCATAAAACCCAGGGTTCCCTTGACTTGTGCCTGCGACCTCAGGGAGCTTCTCAGAGTGCCTCTGAGAAGTCAGGGATACTGTGCAGTTTGGAGGGGCCTCTTGAGACTCCTCTGCATTTGGTGGAATGTAAGAGGGACTCATCTCGAGTTGAAGCAGGAATCTCAGTGTTCCTCTCCATTTCTGACTCAGATCGCAAGGTCCCTGCATGTTGGTACAGGAGAGTCAGGCCTCGTCTTTTCTGGAGGATGGGACTCCTCTTGCCTCTCGAGCTGTTCTCGAGGTGACAGGCCACTTGTCGAGCTGTGTGTGTAACCTGCCCGTTTTTCCGGATGATGCACAGGTGTGTTAGTGCCCCTTCGTGTTGTACCTTCATACTCAAGGCTGCCTTCCAAGAGGTGTCCGAGCATCGGATTCTTATCAAGAGCGGACCGGGAAATTGGAGTCTTTCAGCAAGTGGCACCACCCACAAAGCTACGTATCGAATTTCCCCATGAGACCGGCCTCATCCTGAGTTGTGCAGGGAAGGTCGGGCCCCCTTGCAGACAAAGCAGGGGAATCGACCCACGGGTCACGATCAGGAGGGGAGAAGGGGCTTAAATGAAGTGGTGCCGGGAACCTCGGTGTTCCCCTTGAGTGAGACCGGCGTGTTGGGGGACTTTTGGGGTCGCATCAAGGGTGCCAAGTACCGTTTCGCATTTCAAGACGGAACCTGGGACATCTTTTGAAACGCTGTAGCGGGCAAGGGCCTCATCTTGCGATGACGGGAGAACCACGTGGTTTTGCTCGAGTTGCGGCGGGATTCTCGAGTTATGACCGGGAATTTAGGCTTCCTCTTGTTGACCTTGAAATCCAATCTTCCATTCGGGTTGCGAGGGGGAGCTGGGGATTGCGCTAGAGTCACTGCAGGGCAAAAGAGACCTAATCTAGGCTTGTGTCCAGGATCTAACGTTGCTCTCCAGGGGCGACAGGGATCTCGGGTTTGCATTCCAGACTCATCCGGGGAGTCAGTTCTCACCTCGAGGGTAAGTAAATAATTCCGCTCTCATCTCGAGTCGCGATGGGTATCTCTTGGAGCCCACTGTGTGTACTAAAGGGAGTCAAGCCTCCTGTGGAGTTTGGAGAGAGGACTCGGGATTGGACTCCAGGCCATGCAGGAAAAGAAGGCCCTCATCTCGAGATGACGGTGGCGTCTCGTGGGTTTTCTCGAGCTGCGGCGCCAGTGTGGGGTGTCTCATGAAGTACCACGGGGATCTCAGGGAGCCTCTTGTATGGCGCCAGGAAAATCCAGTATTCCATTCGAGTTGCAAGTTAGAACTGGGGATTGCTCTCCAGTCACTGCAGGGCAAAATAGACCTCATCTACGCTTGTGTCCAGGACCTAGTGTTCCACTACTGGGCCAACAGGGATCTCAGGGTTGCATTCTCGACTCACCCGGAGAGTCAGGCCTCGTCTTGAGGGGAAAAAAAGGACTCCGCTCTCCTGTCGAGTCGCGACGGGTATCTCTTGGAGCCCACTGCGTGGCGTAAAGGGAGTGAAGCCTCCTATGGAGTTTGGAGATGACTCGGGATTGTTTTCCTGGCCATGCAGGAAAAAAGGCCCTCATCTCGCGATGATGGGGGCATCTCCTGGGTTTTCTCCAGCTGCGGCGCCAGTATCAGATTTCTCACGAGGTACAACGGGGAGCTCAGAGAGCCTCTCGTGTGGTGCTAGGGACGTCAGGTCTCCGTGTGTGTGGTGAAGGGGAGTGCGTGATTGCTCTCGAGTCATAGTAGGCGAATCGGGCCTCAAGACACATTGAAGAAGGACTCTTGAGGTCTTTCTCGGGTTGCGGCAGGGAACCCTGGGTTCCCTTGATTTGTGTCGGTGACCTCAGGCAACTTCTAAGGGTGCCTCTGAGAAGTCAGGGACACTGTGGATTTGGGAGGGGCCTTTCGTTACTCAACTGGGTTTGGTGCAATCGAAGAGGGCCTCATCTCGAATGGAGGCAGGAACCTCAGGGGTCCTCTCCATATCTGACTCGGGTCGCAGGGTACCTGCAGAGTATGGACAAGAGAGTCACGCCTCGTCTTCCGTGGAGGAATGGATTTCCCCTTGCCTTTCGAGTTGTTCACGGAGTGACAGGCCACTTGTTGAGCTGAGTGTGGAACCTGCAGGTTTTTCCGGACGATGCACGGGGGTGTCAGTGCCCCTTCGTGTTGTGCCTTCATCCACAGGGTTGCCTTCAAAGAGGTTTCCGGGCATCGGGTTCTTTTCAAGAGCGTACCGGAAAATTGGGGTCTTTCAGCATGTGGTACCACCCACGAGGCTACGTCTCGAATTTCCTCGGGAGACCGGCCTCATCCTGAGTTGCGCCGGGAAGGTCGGGAACCCCTTGCAGACAAAGCAGGGGAATCGACCCACCGCTCGCGATCAGAAGGGGAGAAGGGGCTCAGATGAAGTGGTGCCGGGAACCTCGGTGGTCCCCTCGAGGGAGACCGGTATGTCACGGCACTTTTGAGGTCGCATCAAGGGTGCCAAGTACAGTTTCGCACTTCAAGATGGAACGTGGGAATTCTCTGGAGATGCTGTAGCGGGCAAGGGCCTCATATTGCGATGACGAGGGAAACACGTGGTTTTTCTCGAGTTGAGGCGGGATTCTCGAGTTACAACGGGGAATTCAGGCTTCCTCTTGTGTTGGCCCAGGAAGTCCAATCTTCCATTCAACTTGTCAGAGAGAGCTGGGGGTTGCTCTCGAGTCACTTCAGGGCAAAGAGTCCTCATCTAGGCTTGGGTCCAGGACGTAATGTTCCTCTCCAGGGGCCACAGGGATATCGGGGTCGCATTCCAGTCTCACCCGGTGGGTCACACCTCGTCTCGAGTGGAAGGAAGCAAAGGACTCCACTATCCTCTCGAGTCGGGACGCGTAACTCTTGGAGCCCAATGAGTGGCCTAAAGGGAGTCAAGCGTCCTGTGTAGCTTGGACAGAAGGTTCACGCTTGATCTGCATACCATGCAGTTAAAGATGGCCCTCCTCTCGTGATGACGGGGGCGTCTCATGGGTTTTCTCGAGCTGCGGCGCCAGTGTGGGGTTTCTCACGAGATATGATGGGGAGTTCAGGGAGCCTCTCGTGCGGCGCCAGAGAAGCCTGACTCCATGCGTGTGGCCAGGCAGATCGCGTCATTGCTCTCGAGTCATGGGAGGGACTAGGGCCTCAAGAGGCATTTAAGAAGGACTCTCAAGGTCTTTCTTGGGTTGGGGCGGGAAACACTCGTTTCCCTCGACCTCTACAGGGGACCTTAGGGAACTTCCCAGGTGCCTCTGAGAGGTGAGGGATACTGAGGAGTTAGAGGGGCCTCTCGGGACTCCACTAGGTTTGACGAAATGAAAGAGGGCCTCATCTCGATTGGAGGCAGGAACCTCAGGCTTCCTCTCCATTTCTGACTCCGACCGCAGGGTCCCTGCAGAGTTGGGACAGGAGAGTCAGGCCTCGTCTTGTCTGAGTAACGGAACTCTGCTTGCCTCTTGAGTCGTTCAGGGGGTCTCAGGGCCCTTGACAAGCTGTGTGTGGAACCTGCGGGTGTTTCCAGAAGATGCATGGGGGTGTCAGTGCCCCTTCGTTTGGTGCCTTCCCCCACAGGGTTTCCTTCAAAGAGGTGTCCGGGCATCGGGTTCATTTCAAGAGCGGACCGGGAAATCGGGGTCATTCGGCATGTGGCACCACCCACGTGGCTCATCTCGAATTTCCTCGTGAGACCAGCATCATCCTGAGGTGCGCCGGGAAGGCCGGGAACACCTTCCACACAAAGTAGGGGAATCGATTCTCCTGTCGCGATCAGGAGGGGAGATGGGGCTCAGATGAAGTGGGGCCGGGACCCTCGGTGTTCCACTCGAGGGAACCCGGCATTTCAGGGAACTTTAGGGGTCGCATCAAGGGAGCCAAGTACCGTTTCCCACTTCAGGACGGAACATGGGACTTCCCTGGAGACGCTGTAGCGGGCAAGGGCCTCATCCTGTGAAGACGTTGGAACCACGTCGTTTTTCTCGAGTTGCATTGGGATTCTCAAAAACGACAGGAATTTCAGGCTTCCTCTTGGGTTGGCCCTGGGAAGCCCAATCTTCAGTTCGAGTTGCGATGGAAAGCTGGGGGTTCTGCTCGAGTCACTACAGGGCCAAAGAGACCTCATCGAGGCGTGTGTCCAGGACCTAATATTCCTCTCAAGGGAAGACAGGGATCACGGGTTTCCATTCCAGACTCCCCTGGGGGGTCAGGACTCGCCTGGAGGGGAAGCAAAGACTCCGCTTTCCTCTCAAGTCGCGACACGGATCTCTTGGAGCCCACTGAGTGGACTCAAGGGTGTCGAGCCTCCTCTTCAATTTGGAGAGAGGACTCGGGATTGCTCTCCAGGCCAGGCAAGAAAAGAAGGCCCTCATCTCGCGATGACGGGGGCGTCTCATGGGTTTCCTCAGGCTGCTGCGCCCATGGGGGTTTTCTCACGAGGCACGATGAGGACCTCAGGGAGCCTCTCGTGCAGCGCCAGGCAAGTCAGGTCTCCATGCGCATGGCGAGGGGGAGCTGGTCATCACTCTCGAGTCATGGGAAACGGCTAGGTCCTCAAGAGGCGTTGAAGAAGGACTCTCGAGGTCTTTCTCGGGTTGCGGCGGGAAACCCTCGTTTCCCTCGACTTCTGCAGGGGACCTTAGGGAACTTCCCACGGTGCCTCTGAGAGGTGAGGGATGCTGTGTAGTTGGCAGGGCCTCTCGGGACTCTGCTGGGTTCGGCGCAATGGAAGAGGGCCTCATCTCGAGGGGAGGCAGGAACCTCAGGCTTCCTCTCGGATTCGGACTCCGACTGCACGGTCCCTGCAGTGTTGGGACAGGAGAGTCATGCCTCGTCTTGTCTGAGGAATGGAATTCTGGTTGCCTCTCGAGTTGTTCCGGGAGTCTCAGGCCCCTTGTCGAGCTGTGTGTAGACCCTGCAGGTTTTTCCGGATGATGCACGGGGGTGTCAGTGCCCCTTCGTGTTGTGCCTTCACCCACAGGGTTGCCTTCGAAGAGGTGTCCGGGCATCGGGTTCTTATCAAGAGCGGACCGGAAAATCGGAGTCGTTCGGCACGTGGCACCTCACATGTGGCTACTCTCGAATTTCTTCCTGAGACCGGCCTCATCCTGAGGTGCGCCGGGAAGGCCGGGAACCCCTTCCAGACCACGCAGGGGAATCGACTCTCCTGTCGTGATCAGGAGGGGAGAAGGGGCTCAGATGAAGTGGTGCCGGGACCCTCGGTGTTCCCCTCGAGGGAACCCAGCGTGTTGGGGAACTTTTGCGGTCGCATCAAGGGTGTCAAGTACCGTGTCGCCCTTCAGGGCTGAACATGGGACTTCCCTGGAGACACCGGGAACTTCGGTGTTCCCCTGGAGTGAGACCGGTATGTTGGGGAACTTTGGGGTCACATCAAGTGTGCCAAGTAGCATTTCGAACTTTAAGATGGAACGTGGGACTTCTCTTGAGACTCTAGCTGGCAAGGGCCTCATATTGCAATGAAGGGGGAACCACATGGTTTTTAAGACTTGAGGCTGAATTCTCGAATTACGATGGGAAATTCAGACTTCCTCTTGTGTTGACCGTGGGAAGACCAATCTTCCATTCAAATTGTGAGGGAGAGATGGAGGTTGCTCGAGTCACTGTAGGGCAAAATAGACCTCATCTAGGCTTGTGTCTAGGACATAATGTTCCACTCCAGGGGCGACATGGATCTCGGGGTTGCATTCCAAACGCACCCGGGGAGTCAGGCCTCGTCTCCAGGGAAGCAAAGGACTCCGCTCTCCTCTCGAGTCGCACCGGGTATTTCTTGGACCCAACTGAGTGGCCTAAAGGGAGTCAATACTCCTGTGAAGTTTGGAGAGAGGACCAGGAATTGCTCTCCAGGTCAGGCAGGAAAAGAAGGCCCCCATCTCTCCTTGACGGGGGCATCTTGTGGTTTTTCTCAAACTGCGGCGCCAGTGTGGGTTTTCTCACGAGGTACGATGGGGTACTCAGGGAGCCTCTTGTGTGGTACTAGGGAAGTCAGTTTTCCTGCTTGTGGCGAGGGGAGCGCGTCCTTGCTCTGGAGTCATGGTAGGGGAATCGGGCATCAAGAGACGTTGAAAAAGGACTCTCCAAGTCTTTCTCGGGTTACTTCAGGAAACTCTGGGTTCCCTCGACTTGTGCCAGTGACCTCAGGTAGCTTCTCACGGAGCCTCTGAGAGTTCAGGGATACTGTGGTGTTGGGAGGGGCCTCTCGGGACACCACTGAGTTTGGTTCAATGGAAGGGGGCCTCTTCTCTAGTTGAGGCAGGAACCTCAGGGTTCCTCTCCATTTCTGACTCCAATTGCAGGGTCCCTGAAGAGTTGGGACAGGAGAGTAAGGCCTCGTCTTGTGTGAAGGAATGCAACTTCACTTGCCTCTCGAGTTGTTCACGAGGTGACAGTCCACATTTGGAGCTGTGAGTGGAATCTGCGGGTTTTTCCAGATGATGCATGGGGATGTCAGTGTCCCTTCGTGTTGTGCCTTCATCCACAGGGTTGCCTTCGAAGAGATGTCCGGGCGTCAGGTTCTTATCTAGAGTGGACCGGGAATTCGGGATCTTTCAGCATATGGCACCAACCATGAGGCTACTTTTCGAATTTCCTCATGAGACCGGCCTCATCCGGAGGTTCGCGGGGAACGTCGGGAACCCCTTGCAGACAAAACATGGGAATCGACCCTTCTGTCGCGATCAGGAGGGGTGAAGGGGCTCACAGGAAGTGGTGCCGTGAACTTTGGTGTTTCCCTCGAGTGAGACCGGTATGTCAGGGAACTTTGGGGGTCGCATCAAGGGTGCCAAGTACCGTTTTGTACTTCAGGATGGAACGTGGGACTTCTCTTGATACGCTGTAGCGGCCAAGGGCCTCATCTTGCGATGACGGGGGAGCCACGTGGTTTTTCTCGAGTTGCGGCGGGATTCTCGAGTTACGACGGGGATTTCAGGCTTCCTCTTGTGTTGGGCCAGGGAAGTCCAATCATCCATTCGAGTTGCGAGGGAGAGCTGGGGGTTGCGCTCGAGTCACTGCAGGGCAAAGGAGACCTCATCTAGGCTTGTGTCCAGGACCTAATGTTCCTCTCCAAGGGCCACAGGGATCTCAGGTTTGCATTCCAGACTCACCCAGGGAGTCAGGCTAATGTCGAAGGGAAGCAAAGGACTCCGCTCTCCTTTTGAGTCGCGACGGGCACCCCTTGGAGCCCACTTTGTGCCCTAAAGGGAGTCAAGCCTCCTGTGAAGTTTGGAGAGAGGACTTGGGACTGCTCTCCAGGCCATGCAGGAAAAGATGGCCCTCATCTCGCGATGACGGAGGGATCTTGTGGGTTTTCTCGAGCTGCGGCGCCAGTGTGGGGTTTCTCACGAGGTATGACGGGGAGCTCAGGGAGCCTCTCATGTGGCCCCAGGGAAGTCAGGTGTCCATGCGCATGGCGAGGGGGAGCGTGTCATTGCTCTCGAGCTATGGTAGGGGAATCTGACCTCAAGACACATTGAAGAAGGACTCTCGAGGTCTTTCTTCGGTTGTGGCAGGAAACCCTTATTTCCCTCGACTTTTGCCGGTGGCCTCAAGGAGCTTCTCAGAATGCCTATGAGAAGTCAGGGATACTGTGGAGATGGGAGGGGACTCTCGGGACTCCACTGGGTTTGTTTTAATGGAAGAGGGCCTCATCTCGGGTTGAGGCAGGAACCTCAGGTTTCCTCTCCATTTCTGACTCAGATCGAAGCGTGCCTGCAGAGTTGGGATTGGATACTCAGGCCTCGTCTTGTCTGAGGAAGGGGACTCCGCTTTCCTCTCTCATTGTTTAAGGGGTGACAGGCCAGTTGTGGAGCTGTATGTGGATCCTGCGGGGTTTTCCGGACGATGAACAGGGTTGCCAGTGCCCCCTCGTGTAGTGCCTTCATCCACAGGGTTGCCTTAGAAGAGGTGTCCGGGCATCGGGTTCTTATCAAGAGCAAGACCGAGAAATCGGGGTCTTTTGGCACGTGGCACCAACACGAGGCTACGTCTCGAATTTCTTCGTGAGACTGGCCTCATCCTGAGGTGCGCCATGAAGGTCGGGAACCCCTTCTAGACAAAGCAGGGGGATCGACCTTCCTGCGGTGATCAGGAGCGGAGAAGGGGCTCAAATGAAGTGGTGCCAGGAACTTCGGTGTTCCCTTGGAGTGAGACCGGTATATTGGGGAACTTTTGGGGTCGCATCAAGGGTGCCAAGTAGCATCTCGAACTTTATGACGAAACATGGGACTTCTCTTGAGACTCTGTAGCGGGCAAAGGCCTCATATTGCGATGAATGGGGAACCACGTGGTTTTTAAGAGTTGCGGTGGGATTCTCGAGTTACAACGGGAAATTCAGACTTCCTCTTGTGTTGGCCCAATGAAGACCAATCTTCCATTCGAATTGCGAGGGAGAGATGGGTGTTGCTCTCGAGTCACTGTAGGGCAAAATAGACCTCATCTAGGCTTTTGTCCAGGACATAATGTTCCTCTCCAGGGACAACAGGGATCTCGGGGTTGCATTCCAGACTCACCCGAGGTAAGGCCTCGTCTCGAGGGGAAACAAAGTACTCTGCTTTCCTCTCAAGTCGCGACAGGTATCTCTTGGAGCCCATTGAGTGGCCTAAAGGGAGGAAAGCCTCCTGCGAAGTTTGGAGAAAAGACCAGGGATTGCTCTCCAGGTCAGGCAGGAAAAGAAGTCCCCAATCTCGCGATGACGGTGGGTTTTCCCGAGCTGCGGCGCCAGTGTGGGGTTTCTCACGAGGTATGACGGGGAGCTCAGGGAGCCTCTCATGTGGCGCCAGGGAAGTCAGGTGTCCATGCGCATGGCGAGGGGGAGCGTGTCATTGCTCTCGAGTCATGGTAGGGGAATCCGTCCTCAAGACGCGTTGAAGAAGGACTCTTGAGGTCTTTCTCGGGTTGCGGCAGGATACCCTGTGTTCCCTCGACTTGTGCCGGTGACCTCAGGGAGTTGCTCAGGGTGCCTCTGAGAAGACACTGATACTGTGGAGTTGGGAGGGGCCTCTCGGGACTCCACTGGGTGTGGTATAATACAAGAGGGCCTCATCTCGTGTTGAGGAAGGAACCTCAGGGTTCCTCTCCATTTCAGACTCCGATCTCAGGATTCCTGCAGAGTTGGGACAGGAGAGTCAGGCCTCGTATTCTGTGGAGAAATGAAACTTAGCTTGCCTCTCGAGTTGTTCACGAGGTAACAGGTCACTTGTAGAGCTGTATGTGGAACCTGCAGAATTTTCCAAAAGATGCACGGGTGTTCAGGGTCCCTCCTTGTTGTGCCTTCATCCTACGGGAGGCATTCCAAGACGTGTACGGGCATCAGGTTCTTATTAATAGCTGACCGGGAAATGGGGTCTTTCCGCATGTGGCACCACCCACGAGGCTACATCTCCAATTTCCTCGTGAGACAGGCCTCATCCTGATGTGCGCTGGGAAGATCGGTAACCCCTTCCACACAAAGCAGGAGAAAAGACACTCCTGTTGCAATCAGGAGGGGAGAAGGGGCTCAAATGATGTGGTGCGGGGAACATGGGTGTTACCCTCGAGTGAGGCCTGTAGTTGGGGAACTTTGGGGGTGCCATCATGGGTGCCAAGTACCGTTTTGCACTTCAGTAGGAACGTGGGACTTCTTTTGAGACGCTGTGGCGGGCAAGGGCCTCATGCTGCGAAGACGATGGAACCACGTGGTTTTTCTCGAGTTGCGGCGGGATTCTCGAGTTACGACGTGGATTTCAGGCGTCCTCTTGTGTTGGCCCTGGGAAGCCCAAACATCCCTTCGAGTTGCGAGGGAAAGCTGGATGTTGTGCTCGAACCACTGCAAGGCCAAAGAGACCTCATCTAGGCGTGTGTCCAGGACCTAATAGTCCTCTCAAGGGAAGACAAGGATCTCGGGATTGCACTCCAGACTCCCCCGGGGAGTCAGGCCTCGCCTAGAGGGGAAGCAAAGGACTGCGCTCTCCTCTAGAGCCCAGACGCGGATCTCTTGGAGCCCACTAAGTCGCCTCAAGGGAGTCCAGCCTCCTCTTCCGTTTGGAGAGAGGACCCGGGATTGCTCTCCAGGCCATGCAGGAAAAGAAGGCCCTCAGCTCGCGAGCACGGGGGCGTCTCCGGGGTTTCCTCGAGCTGTGGCGCCCGTGGGGGTTTTCTCCCGAGGCACGACGAGGATCTCAGGGAGCCTCTCGTGCGGCGCCAGGGAAGTCAGGTCTCCATGCGCGTGGCGAGGGGGAGCGCTTCCTGGCTCTCGAGGCACGTGAGGGGACTAGGGCCTCGAGACGCGTTGAAGAAGGACTCTCGAGGTCTTCCTCGGGGGCGGCGGGAAACCCTCGTGTCCCTCGCCTTCTGCCGGGGACTTAGGGAACTTCCCAGGGTGCCTCTGAGAGGCGAGGGAGCCTGTGGAGGTGGCGGGGCCCCTCGGGACTCCGCTGGGTCTGGCGCAACGGAAGAGGGCCTCACCTCGAGGGGAGGCAGGAACCTCAGGCTTCCTCTCCGTTTCGGACTCCGACCGCAGGGTCCCTGCAGAGTTGGGACAGGAGAGTCAGGCATCGTCTTGTCCGAGGACGGGAAACCCGCTGGCCTCTCGAGTTGCTCAGGGGGTCTCAGGCCCCTCGTCGAGCTGTGTGTGGAACCCGCGGGTCTTTGCGGACGATGCACGGGGGTGGCAGTGCCCCTTCGTGTTGTGCCTTCACCCACAGGGTTGCCTTCGAAGAGGGGTCCGGGCCTCGGGGCCTTCTCAAGGGCGGACCGGGGAATCGGGGGCGTTCGGCATGTGGCCCCACCCACGTGGCTCGTCTCGAATTTCCTCGTGAGACCGGCCTCATCCTGAGGTGCGCCGGGAAGGCCGGGAACCCCTTCCAGACCACGCAGGGGAATCGCCTCTCCTGTCGCGATCAGGAGGGGAGAAGGGGCTCAGAGGAAGCGGTGCCGGGACACTCGGTGTTCCCCTCGAGGGAACCCTGCGTGTCGGGGACTTTTGGGGGTCGCAGGAAGGCTGTCAGGGACCGTTTCGCCCTTCAGGGCGGAACAGGGGTCTTCCCTTGAGACGCCGTGGCGGGCAAGGGCCTCATCTTGCCAAGAGGTGGGAACCACGTGGTTTTTCTCGAGTTGCGGCGGGATTCTCGAGTTACGACGGGGATCTCAGCCTTCCCCTTGGGTTGGCCCTGGGAAGCCCAATCTTCCCCTCGGGTTGCGAGGGAAAGCTGGGGGTTGCGCTCGAGTCAGTGCAGGGCCGAAGAGACCTCACCTAGGCGTGTGTCCGGGACCTAATATTCCTCTCCAGGGAAGGCAGGGATCTCGGGGTTGCATTCCAGGCTCCCCCGGGGAGTCAGGCCTCGTCTCGAGGGGATGCCAAGGACTCCGCTCTCCTCTCGAGTCGCGACGCGGGTCTCTTGGAGCCCCCTGAGAGGCCTCAAGGGAGTCCAGCCTCCTCTTCCGTTTGGAGAGAGGACCCGGGATTGCTCTCCAGGCCATGCAGGAAAAGAAGGCCCTCAGCTCGCGAGGACGGGGGCGTCTCAGGGGTTTCCTCGAGCTGCGGCTCCCGTGGGGGTTTTCTCCCGAGGCACGACGAGGATCTCAGGGAGCCTCTCGTGCGGCGCCAGGGAAGTCAGGTCTCCATGCGCGTGGCGAGGGGGAGCGCGTCCTGGCTCTCGAGTCACGGGAGGGGACTAGGGCCTCGAGACGCGTTGAAGAAGGACTCTCGAGGTCTTCCTCGGGGGGCGGCGGGAAACCCTCGTGTCCCTCGCCTTCTGCCGGGGACCTTAGGGAACTTCCCAGGGTGCCTCTGAGAGGCAAGGGATCCTGTGGAGGTGGCGGGGCCCCTCGGGACTCCGCTGGGTCTGGCGCAACGGAAGAGGGCCTCACCTCGAGGGGAGGCAGGAACCTCAGGCTTCCTCTCCGTTTCGGACGCCGACCGCAGGGTTCCTGCAGAGTTGGGACAGGGGAGTCAGGCCTCGTCTTGTCTGAGGAAGGGAACCCCGCTGGCCTCTCGAGTTGCTCAGGGGGTCTGACGCCCCTCGTCGAGCTGTGTGTGGAACCCGTGGGTCTTTGCGGACGATGCACGGGGGTGGCAGTGCCCCTTCGTGTTGTGCCTTCCCCCACAGGGTTGCCTTCGAAGAGGGGTCCGGGCCTCGGGTCCTTCTCAAGGGCGGACCGGGGAATCGGGGGCGTTCGGCATGTTGCCCCACCCACGTGGCTCGTCTCGAATTTCCTCGTGAGACCGGCCTCCTCCTGAGGTGCGCCGGGAAGGCCGGGAACCCCTTCCAGACCACGCAGGGGAATCGCCTCTCCTGTCGCGATCAGGAGGGGAGAAGGGGCTTAGAGGAAGCAGTTCCGGGACTCTCGGTGTTCCCCTCGAGGGAACCCGGCGTGTCGGGGGACTTTTGGGGGTCGCACGAAGGCTGTCAGGGACCGATTCGCCCTTCAGGGCGGAACAGGGGACTTCCCTTGAGACGCCGTGGCGGGCAAGGGCCTCATCTTGCCAAGAGGTGGGAACCACGTGGTTTTTCTCGAGTTGCGGCGGGATTCTCGAGTTACGACGGGGATCTCAGCCTTCCCCTTGGGTTGGCCCTGGGAAGCCCAATCTTCCCCTCGGGTTGCGAGGGAAAGCTGGGGGTTGCGCTCGAGTCAGTGCAGGGCCGAAGAGACCTCACCTAGGCGTGTGTCCGGGACCTAATATTCCTCTCCAGGGAAGGCAGGGATCTCGGGGTTGCATTCCAGGCTCCCCCGGGGAGTCAGGCCTCGTCTCGAGGGGATGCCAAGGACTCCGCTCTCCTCTCGAGTCGCGACGCGTGTCTCTTGGAGCCCCCTGAGAGGCCTCAAGGGAGTCCAGCCTCCTCTTCCGTTTGGAGAGAGGACCCGGGATTGCTCTCCAGGCCATGCAGGAAAAGAGGGCCCTCAGCTCGCGAGGACGGGGGCGTCTCAGGGGTTTCCTCGAGCTGCGGCGCCCGTGGGGGTTTTCTCCCGAGGCACGACGAGGATCTCAGGGAGCCTCTCGTGCGGCGCCAGGGAAGTCAGGTCTTCATGCGCGTGTCGAGGGGGAGCGCGTCCTGGCTCTCGAGTCACGGGAGAGGACTAGGGCCTCGAGACGCGTTGAAGAAGGACTCTCGAGGTCTTCCTCGGGGGGCGGCGGGAAACCCTCGTGTCCCTCGCCTTCTGCCGGGGACCTGAGGGAACTTCCCAGGGTGCCTCTGAGAGGCGAGGGATCCTGTGGAGGTGTCGGGGCCCCTCGGGACTCCGCTGGGTCTGGCGCAACGGAAGAGGGCCTCACCTCGAGGGGAGGCAGGAACCTCAGGCTTCCTCTCCGTTTCGGACTCCGACCGCAGGGTCCCTGCAGAGTTGGGACAGGAGAGTCAGGCCTCGTCTTGTCCGAGGAAGGGAACCCCGCTGGCCTCTCGAGTTGCTCAGGGGGTCTCAGGCCCCTCGTCGAGCTGTGCGTGGAACCCGCGGGTCTTTGCGGACGATGCACGGGGGTGGCAGTGCCCCTTCGTGTTGTGCCTTCACCCACAGGGTTGCCTTCGAAGAGGGGTCCGGGCCTCGGGTACTTCTCCAGGGCGGACCGGGGAATCGGGGGCGTTCGGCATGTGGCCCCACCCACGTGGCTCGTCTCGAATTTCCTCGTGAGACCGGCCTCCTCCTGAGGTGCGCCGGGAAGCCCGGGAACCCCTTCCAGAACACGCAGGGGAATCGCCTCTCCTGTCGCGATCAGGAGGGGAGAAGGGGCTCAGAGGAAGCGGTGCCGGGACCCTCGGTGTTCCCCTCGAGGGAACCCGGCGTGTCGGGGGACTTTTGGGGGTCGCAGGAAGGCTGTCAGGGACCGTTTCGCCCTTCAGGTCGGAACAGGGGACTTCCCTTCAGACGCCGTGGCGGGCAAGGGCCTCATCTTGCCAAGAGGTGGGAACCACGTGGTTTTTCTCGAGTTGCGGCGGCATTCTCGAGTTACGACGGGGATCTCAGCCTTCCCCTTGGGTTGGCCCTGGGAAGCCCAATCTTCCCCTCGGGTTGCGAGGGAAAGCTGGGGGTTGCGCTCGAGTCACTGCAGGGCCGAAGAGACCTCACCTAGGCGTGTGTCCGGGACCTAATATTCCTCTCCAGGGAAGGCAGGGATCTCGGGGTTGCATTCCAGGCTCCCCCGGGGAGTCAGGCCTCGTCTCGAGGGGAAGCCAAGGACTCCGCTCTCCTCTCGAGTCGCGACGCGGGGCTCTTGGAGCCCCCTGAGAGGCCTCAAGGGAGTCCAGCCTCCTCTTCCGTTTGGAGAGAGGACCCGGGATTGCTCTCCAGGCCATGCAGAAAAGAAGGCCCTCAGCTCGCGAGGACGGGGGCGTCTCAGGGGTTTCCTCGAGCTGCGGCGCCCGTGGGGGTTTTCTCCCGAGGCACGACGAGGATCTCAGGGAGCCTCTCGTGCGGCGCCAGGGAAGTCAGGTCTCCATGCGCATGTCGAGGGGGAGCGCGTACTGGCTCTCGAGTCACGGGAGCGGACTAGGGCCTCGAGACGCGTTGAAGAAGGACTCTCGAGGTCTTCCTCGGGGGGCGGTGGGAAACCCTCGTGTCCCTCGCCTTCTGCCGGGGACCTTAGGGAACTTCCCAGGGTGCCTCTGAGAGGCGAGGGATCCTGTGGAGGTGGCGGGGCCCCTCGGGACTCCGCTGGGTCTGGCGCAACGGAAGAGGGCCTCACCTCGAGGGGAGGCAGGAACCTCAGGCTTCCTCTCCGTTTCGGACTCCGACCGCAGGGTCCCTGCAGAGTTGGGACAGGAGAGTCAGGCCTCGTCTTGTCTGAGGAAGGGAACCCCGCTGGCCTCTCGAGTTGCTCAGGGGGCCTCAGGCCCCTCGTCGAGCTGTGTGTGGAACTCGCGGGACTTTGCGGACGATGCACGGGGGTGGCAGTGCCCCTTCGTGTTGTGCCTTCCCCCACAGGGTTGCCTTCGAAGAGGGGTCCGGGCCTCGGGTTCTTCTCAAGCGCGGACCGGGGAATCGGGGGCGTTCGGCATGTGGCCCCACCCACGTGGCTCGTCTCGAATTTCCTCGTGAGACCGGCCTCATCCTGAGGTGCGCCGGGAAGGCCGGGAACCCCTTCCAGACCACGCAGGGGAATCGCCTCTCCTGTCGCGATCAGGAGGGGAGAAGGGGCTCAGAGGAAGCGGTGCCGGGACCCTCGGTGTTCCCCTCGAGGGAACCCGGCGTGTCGGGGGACTTTTGGGGGTCGCAGGAAGGCTGTCACGGACCGTTTGGCCCTTCAGGGCGGAACAGGGGACTTCCCTTGAGACGCCGTGGCGGGCAAGGGCCTCATCTTGCCAAGAGGTGGGAACCACGTGGTTTTTCTCGAGTTGCGGCGGGATTCTCGAGTTACGACGGGGATCTCAGCCTTCCCCTTGGGTTGGCCCTGGGAAGCCCAATCTTCCCCTCGGGTTGCGAGGGAAAGCTGGGGGTTGCGCTCGAGTCACTGCAGGGCCGAAGAGACCTCACCTAGGCGTGTGTCCGGGACCTAATAGTCCTCTACAGGGAAGGCAGGGATCTCAGGGTTGCATTCCAGGCTCCCCCGGGGAGTCAGGCCTCATCTCGAGGGGAAGCCAAGGACTCCGCTCTCCTCTCGAGTCGCGACGCGGGTGTCTTGGAGCCCCCTGAGTGGCCTCAAGGGAGTCCAGCCTCCTCTTCCGTTTGGAGAGAGGACCCGGGATTGCTCTCCAGGCCATGCAGGAAAAGAAGGCCCTCAGCTCGCGAGGACGGGGGCGTCTCAGGGGTTTCCTCGAGCTGCGGCGCCCGTGGGGGTTTTCTCCCGAGGCACGACGAGGATCTCAGGGAGCCTCTCGTGCGGCGCCAGGGAAGTCAGGTCTCCATGCGCGTGGCGAGGGGGAGCGCGTCCTGGCTCTCGAGTCACGGGAGGGGACTAGGGCCTTGAGACGCGTTGAAGAAGGACTCTCGAGGTCTTTCTCGGGGGGCGGCGGGAAACCCTCGTGTCCCTCGCCTTCTGCCGGGGACCTTAGGGAACTTCCCAGGGTGCCTCTGAGAGGCGAGGTATCCTGTGGAGGTGCGGGGCCCCTCGGGACTCCGCTGGGTCTGGCGCAACGGAAGAGGGCCTCACCTCGAGGGGAGGCAGGAACCTCAGGCTTCCTCTCCGTTTCGGACTCCGACCGCAGGGTCCCTGCAGAGTTGGGACAGGAGAGTCAGGCCTCGTCTTTTCTGAGGAAGGGAACCCCACTGGCCTCTCGAGTTGCTCAGGGGGTCTCAGGCCCCTCATCGAGCTGTGTGTGGAACCCGCGGGTCTTTGCGGACGATGCCCGGGGGTGGCAGTGCCCCTTCGTGTTGTGCCTTCACCCACAGGGTTGCCTTCGAAGAGGGGTCCGGGCCTCGGGTCCTTCTCAAGAGCGGAACGGGGAATCGGGGGCGTTCGGCATGTGGCCCCACCCACGTGGCTCGTCTCGAATTTCTCGTGAGACCGGCCTCATCCTGAGGTGCGCCGGGAAGTTCGGGAACCCCTTCCAGGCCACTCAGGGGAATCGCCTCTCCTGTAGCGATCAGGAGGGGAGAAGGGGCTCAGAGGAAGCGGTGCCGGGACCCTCGGTGTTCCCCTCGGGGGAAGCCGGTGTGTCGGGGGAATTTTGGGGGTCGCAGGAAGGCTGTCAGGGACCGTTTCGCCCTTCAGAGCGGAACAGGGGACTTCCCTTGAGACGCCTTCGCGGGCAAGGGCCTCATCTTGCCAAGAGGTGGGAACCACGTGGTTTTTCTCGAGTTGCGGCGGCATTCTCGAGTTACGACGGGGATCTCAGCCTTCCCCTTGGGTTGGCCCTGGGAAGCCCAATCTTCCCCTCGGGTTGTGAGAGAAAGCTGGGGGTTGCGCTCGAGCCACTGCAGGGCCGAAGAGACCTGACCAAGGCGTGTGTCCGGGACCTAATATTCCTCTCCAGGGAAGGCAGGGATCTCGGGGTTTCATTCCAGGCTCCCCGGGGAGTCAGGCCTCGTCTCGAGGGGAAGCCAAGGACTCCGCTCTCCTCTCGAGTGGCGACGCGGGTCTCTTGGAGGCCCCTGAGCGGCCTCAAGGGAGTCCAGCCTCCTCTTCCGTTTGGAGAGAGGACCCGGGATTGCTCTCCAGGCCATGCAGGAAAAGAAGGCCTTCAGCTCGCGAGGACGGGGGCGTCTCCGGGGTTTCCTCGAGCTGCGGCGCCCGTGAGGATTTTCTCCCGAGGCACGACGAGGATCTCAGGGAGCCTCTCGTGCGGCGCCAGGGAAGTCAGGTCTCCATGCGCGTGGCGAGGGGGAGCGCGTCCTGGCTCTCGAGTCACGGGAGGGGACTAGGGCCTCGAGACACGTTGAAGAAGGACTCTCGAGGTCTTTCTCAGGGGGCGGCGGGAAACCCTCGTTTCCCTCCCCTTCGGCCGGGGACCTTAGGGAACTTGCCAGGGTGCCTCTGAGAGGCGAGGGATCCTGTGGAGGTGGCGGGCCCCTCGGGACTCCCCTGGGTCTGGCGAAACGGAAGAGGGCCTCACCTCGAGGGGAGGCAGGAACCTCAGGCTTCCTCTCCGTTTCGGACTCCGACCGCAGGGTCCCCGCAGAGTTGGGATAGGAGAGTCAGGCCTCGTCTTGTCTGAGGAAGGGAACCCCGCTGGCCTCTCGAGTTGCTCAGGGGGTCTCAGGCCCCTCGTCGAGCTGTGTGTGGAACCCGCGGGTCTTTGCGGACGATGCACGGGGGTGGCAGTGCCCCTTCATGTTGTGCCTTCACCCACAGGGTTGCCTTCGAAGAGGGGTCCGGGCCTCGGGTCCGTCTAAAGAGCGGACCGGGGAATCGGGGGCATTCGGCATGTGGCCCCACCCACGTGGTTCGTCTCGAATTTCCTCGTGAGAACGGCCTCATCCTGAGGTGCGCCGGGAAGGCCGGGAATCCCTTCCAGACCACGCAGGGGAATCGCCTCTCCTGTCGCGATCAGGAGGGGAGAAGGGGCTCACAGGAAGCGGTGCCGGGACCCTCGGTGTTCCCCTCGGGGGACCCCGGCGTGTCGGGGGACTTTTGGGGGTCGCAGGAAGGCTGTCAGGGACCGTTTCGCCCTTCAGGGCCGAACAGGGGACTTCCCTTGAGATGCCGTGGCGTGGAAGGGCCTCATCTTGCCAAGAGGTGGGAACCACGTGGATTTACTCGAGTTGCTGCGGGATTCTCGAGTTATGACGGGGATCTCAGCCTTCCCCCTGGGTTGGCCCTGGGAAGCCCAATCTTCCCCTCGGGTTGCGAGGGAAAGCTGGGGGTAGCGCTCGAGTCACTGCAGGGCCGAAGAGACCTCACCTAGGCGTGTGTCCGGGACCTAATATTCCTCTCCAGGGAAGGCAGGGATCTCGGGGTTGCATTCCAGGCTCCCCCGGAGAGTCAGGCCTCGACTTGAGGGGAAGCCAAGGTCTCCGCTCTCCTCTCGAGTCGCGACACGGGTCTCTTGGAGCCCCCTGAGCGGCCTCAAGGGATTCCAGCCTCCTCTTCCGTTTGGAGAGAGGACCCGGGATTGCTCTCCAGGCCATGCAGGAAAAGAAGGACCTCAGCTCGCGAGGACGGGGGCGTCTCAGGGGTTTCCTCGAGCTGCGGCGCCCGTGGGGGTTTTCTCCCGAGGCACGACGAGGATCTCAGGGAGCCTCTCGTGCGGCGCCAGGGAAGTCAGGTCTCCATGCGCGTGGCGAGGGGGAGCGCGTCCTGGCTCTCGAGTCACGGGAGGGGACTAGGGCCTCGAGACCCATTGAAGAAGGACTCTCGAGGCCTTTCTCGGGGGGCGGCGGGAAACCCTCGTGTCCTTTGCCTTCTGCCGGGGACCTTAGGGAACTTGCCAGGGTGCCTCTGAGAGGCGAGGGATCCTGTGGAGGTGGCGGGGCCCCTCGGGACTCCGCTGGGTCTGGCGCAACGGAAGAGGGCCTCACCTCGAGGGGAGGCAGGAACCTCAGGCTTCCTCTCCGTTTCGGACTCCGACCGCAGGGTCCCTGCAGAGTTGGGACAGGAGAGTCAGGCCTCGTCTTGTCTGAGGAAGGGAACACCGCTGGCCTCTCGAGTTGCTCAGGGGGTCTCAGGCCCCTCGTCGAGCTGTGTGTGGAACCCGCGGGTCTTTGCGGACGATGCCCTGGGGTGGCAGTGCCCCTTCGTGTTGTGCCTTCACCCACAGGGTTGCCTTCGAACAGGGGTCCGGGCCTCGGGTCCTTCTCAAGAGCGGACCGGGGAATCGGGGGCGTTCGGCATGTGGCCCCACCCACGTGGCTCGTCTCGAATTTCCTCGTGAGACCGGCCTCATCCTGAGGTGCGCCGGGAAGGCCGGGAACCCCTTCCAGACCACGCAGGGGAATCGCCTCTCCTGTCGCGATCAGGAGGGGAGAAAGGGCTCAGAGGAAGCGGTGCCGGGACCCTCGGTGTTCCCCTCGGGGAACCCGGTGTGTCGGGGGACTCTTGGGGGTCGCAGGAAGGCTGTCAGGGACCGTTTCGCCCTTCAGGGTGGAACAGGGGACTTCCCTTGAGACGCCTTCGCGGGCAAGGGCCTCGTCTTGCCAAGAGGTGGGAACCACGTGGTTTTTCTCGAGTTGCGGCGGCATTCTCGAGTTACGACGGGGATCTCAGCCTTCCCCTTGGGTTGGCCCTGGGAAGCCCAATCTTCCCCTCGTGTTGCGAGGGAAAGCTGGGGGTTGCGCTCGAGTCACTGCAGAGCCGAAGAGACCTCACCTAGGCGTGTGTCCGGGACCTAATATTCCTCTCCAGGGAAGGCAGGGATCTCGGGGTTGCATTCCAGGCTCCCCCGGGGAGTCAGGCCTCGTCTCGAGGGGAAGCCAAGGACTCCGCTCTCCTCTCGAGTCCCTACGCGGGTCTCTTGGAGCCCCCTGAGCGGCCTCAAGGGAGTCCAGCCTCCTCTTCCGTTTGGAGAGAGGACCCGGGATTGCTCTCCAGGCCATGCAGGAAAAGAAGGCCTTCAGCTCGCGAGGACGGGGGCGTCTCAGGGGTTTCCTCGAGCTGCGGCGCCCGTGGGGGTTTTCTCCCGAGGCACGACGAGGATCTCAGGGAGCCTCTCGTGCGGCGCCAGGGAAGTCAGGTCTCCATGCGCGTGGCGAGGGGGAGCGCGTCCTGGCTCTCGAGTCACGGGAGGGGACTAGGGCCTCGAGACGCGTTGAAGAAGGACTCTCGAGGTCTTTGTCGGGGGGCGGCGGGAAACCCTCGTTTCCCTCGCCTTCTGCCGGGGACCTTAGGGAACTTGCCAGGGTGCCTCTGAGAGGCGAGGGATCCTGTGGAGCTGGCGGGGCCCCTCGGGACTCCGCTGGGTCTGGCGCAACGGAAGAGGGCCTCACCTCGAGGGGAGGCAGTAACCTCAGGCTTCCTCTCCGTTTTGGACTCCGACCGCAGGGTCCCTGCAGAGTTGGGACAGGAGAGTCAGGCCTCGTCTTGTCTGAGGAAGGGAACCCCGCTGGCCTCTCGAGTTGCTCAGGGGGTCTCAGGCCCCTCGTCGAGCTGTGTGTGGAACCCGCGGGTCTTTGCGGACGATGCCCTGGGGTGGCAGTGCCCCTTCGTGTTGTGCCTTCACCCACAGGGTTGCCTTCGAAGAGGGGTCCGGGCCTCGGGACCTTCTCAAGAGCGGACTGGGGAATCGGGGGCGTTCGGCATGTGGCCCCACCCACGTGGCTCGTCTCGAATTTCCTCGTGAGACCGGCCTCATCCTGAGGTGCGCCGGGAAGGCCGGGAACCCCTTCCAGACCACGCAGGGGAATCGCCTCTCCTGTCGCGATCAGGAGGGGAGAAGGGGCTCAGAGGAAGCGGTGCCGGGACCCTCGGTGTTCCCCTCGGGGGAACCCAGCGTGTCAGGGGACTTTTGGGGGTCGCAGGAAGGCTGTCAGGGACGGTTTCGCCCTTCAGTGCGGAAGAGGGGACTTTCATTGAGACGCCGTGGCGGGCAAGGGCCTCATCTTGCCAAGAGGTGGGAACCACGTGGTTTTTCTCGAGTTGCGGCGGCATTCTCGAGTTACGATGGGGATCTCAGCCTTCCTCTTGGGTTGGCCCTGGGAAGCCCAATCTTCCCCTCGAGTTGCGAGGGAAAGCTGGGGGTTGCGCTCGAGTCATTGCAGGGGCCAACAGACCTCACCTAGGCGTGTGTCCGGGACCTAATATTCCTCTCCAGGATAGGCGGGGATCTCAGGGTTGCATTCCAGCCTCCCCCGGGGAGTCAGGCCTCATCTCGAGGGGAAGCCAAAGACTCCGCTCTCCTCTCGAGTCGCGACGCGGATCTCTTGGAGCCCCCTGAGCGGCTTCAAGGGAGTCCAGCCTCCTCTTCAGTTTGGAGAGAGGACTCGTGATTGGTCTCCAGGCCATGCAGGAAAATAAGGCCCTCATCTCGCGATGACCGGGGTGTCTCATGTGTTTCCTCGAGCTGCCGCGCCAGTGTGGGTTTCCTCACGAGGTACGATGAGGAACTCATGGAGCCTCTCGTGCAGTGCCATGTTAGTCAGGTCTCCATGCGCGTGGCGAGGGGGAGCGTGTCATGGCTCTTGAGTCATGGTAGGGGAATCGCGACTCAACACATTTTGAAGCACTCTCGAGGTCTTTCTCGAGTCACGGCAGAAAACCCAGGGGTCCCTCGACTTGTGCCTGTGACCTCAGGGAGCTTCTTTTTGTGCCTCTGAGAACTCAGGGATACTGTGGAGTTGGTAGGGGCCTCTCGGGACTCCACTGGTTGTGGTGCAATGGAAGAGGGCTTCATCTCGAGTGGACGCAGGAACCTCAGGCTTGCTCTCCGTTTCTGACTCGGAACCCGTGGTCCCTGCAGAATAGGGACAAGAGAGTCACACCTAGTCTTCTGTTGAGGAATGGACCTTCGTTTGCCTTTCGAGTTGTTTACAGGATGACAGGCCACTTGTCGAAATGTCTGTGGGACCTGCGGGTTTTTCTGGACGATGCACGCGGGTGTCAGTGCCCCTTCGTGTGGTGCCTTCATCCACAGGTTTTCCTTCAAAGAGGTGTGCTGGCATCAGGTTCTTTTCAAGAGTGGACCGTGAAATTGGGGTCTTTCGACATGTGGCACCACCCATGAGGCTACGTCTCGAACTTCCTCATGAGACCGGCCTCATCCTGAGGTGCGCCCGGAAGGTCGGGAACCCCTTGCAGACAGAGAAGGGGAGTCGACCCTCCTGTCACAATCAGGAGAGGAGAAGGGGCTCAGATGAAGTGGTGCCGGGAACCTCGGTGTTCCCCTTGAGTGAGTCTGGTATGTCGCGGAACTTTTGGGGTCGCATCAAGGGTACCAAGTACCGTTTCGCACTTCAGGATGGAACGTGGGACTTCTGTTGAGATGCTGTAGCGGACAAAGGGCCTCATCTTGCGATGACGAGGGAAGCACGTGGTTTTTCTCGAGTTGCGGTGGGATTCTCGAGTTACGACGGGGAATTCAGGCTTCCTCTTGTGTTGGCCCAGGAAGTCTAATCTTCCATTCGAGTTGCCAGGGAGAGCTGGGGATTGGGCTCCATTCACTGAAGGGCAAACTAGACCTCATCTAGGCTTGTATCCAGGACTTAATGTTCCTCTCCATAGGCGACAGGGATTTGGGGTTGCATTCCATACTCACCCGGGGAGTCAGGCCTCATCTCGAGGGGAAGCAAAGGACTCCACTCTCTTCTCGAGTCGCGACAGGTATCTCTTGGAGCCCACTGAGTGGTCTTTGCTCTGTAGGAGAGCTCTAGTGTTCATAAGCCTGTACATAAGTGAACACAGACATTCTGTGTGCATGTTGCTGCATACCCAAAATAGGGCCACAAGGAGCCTCATGCTCTCCATGCGGCGCGGAAGCTGTGCAGACACGCAGCAGCTGAAGAATCCAACCAATTGCTCTTTTCTTACCTCTGACAGAGCTCGCATTGCCGTAGCCCTTGGCAGTTTGAAAACACTGGACCCTAACCCCTCTCAAAGTAGGCCTGGATTCTAGTTCGAATAGAAAGTCAATAGCGGAGCTGAGGACAGGAACGCGGCAGTCATTTATCACACGCTCCTGCAGCCTGCTACTACAGGGACACTAACGCTAGAAGCTAGGAATGTCTTTGCAAGGTGCGCAAAGGACAAGGGAGAACCTCGACCCTGACTCTAGTATTTCAGTCCCCTGAGCAGATCTGAGGTTCTCCCGCTATAGAAGCTAACCCATTCCTTTCAAATACAGGCTTCCTAACACAGGGCCAGTTGGCTGCTTGCTCTTCCACGAAGCAGGCTTCCTTAACTTGCAAACTGCGAATTCCGCTTAACAGCCTGGAGGAAAAATCGCTTCTTGCAAGATTTTTTTCAGAGGCTGTATCCCCGGAGCTGGGGCCAAGCTAGGGGACCCATACTGACAAGGGAAGGCAAAACCACATCCAATGTCTTTGCTCTGGAGGACAGCTTTGGTGAGCCTAAGTCTTTCAGGAATATTTCTGGCTCCAACAGAGTCAAATTCTGTGTGTGAAGCTGCACAGCCAAAATAGGGGAACAGAGACCCTGATTCTCTCTGTGTAGCTTTGAAGCTGTCATTCAAACAACAGCTTGAGAATCCATACAATGCTCTCCCTTACTGCTAAGAGAATTCTCATTGCTGTAGTCCTTGACAGTTTGTAGAAATCCGCACCCTAACCCTTCTCCAAGTAGGCCTGGGTCCTAGCTCGGAATAACAGGCAACGGCGGAGCTGAGGCCAGTAAGGCACAAGTGAGGTCTCACACACTCTTGCAGCCTGATCGTCCAGGAGCAGTAAGGCCTCTTTTTCCCTGTAGGAGGCTCGCTTGCCTTGCCTCCTGTGAACTGCATTTCCCAGCCTGGGCGCAAAGCTGTTCCTGGAGATTTTTTCTCAGGGGCTGTTTCCCTGGAGCTGGGTCGGACCTCGGGGGCCCAACTCACAGGGGAAGACAAAACCACATGGACAGGTCTATGCTCTGTAGGAGAGCTCTAGTGAACCTCGTCTCTCAGGAACATTCTTGGCTTCTACAGAGACACCTCTGTGCATGAAGCTACACACCCAACATAGTGGCAAAGGGAGTCTGATTCTCTCCGTGGGTGCTGATGCTTTGTGGCAAAGCACCTGCTAAGAATCCATCCGCATAGGCTTCCCTCACCTTGACAGAGGTCTCATTGCTGTAGTCCTTGGCAGTTTGGAAAGAAGCAGACCCTTACCCTTCACCAAGTAGGCCCTTGTCCTTGTTTGAATGGAAAGGCAGTAGCTGAGCTGAGGCCAGTAAGGTGCCAGTCAAGTCTGACATATTCCCGATGCCTGCTCCTTCATGGAAAATAACGTTAGAATCTGGGAATGTCTTTGCAAGGCTGGCAAAGGGCAGTCAGGAACCTCGACCCTGCCTCTGGAATTTCTATCTTCTCAGCACATCCGGAGGTCTCGGTCAGGAGAAACTAACCCATTCCTTGCAAATATAGGCTTCCAAACACAGGCCGGTTGGCTGTCTCTTCTTGCCGAAAGAAGCTTGCTTATCCCACCTCCTGTGAACTCCACTTCCCAGCCTGGGTGATAAGAGGTTCTTGGAGATCTTTTCTCAGAGGCTGTTTCCAAGGAGCAGGGGCTGATCCCAGAGACCCACACGCACAGGGGAAGGGAAAACCGCATGGATAAGTCTTTGCTCTCTAGGAGTGCTCTAGTGAACCTCAGTCTGTGGGGAGTGTTCTTGGCTCCAACGGGTACATCTCTGTGTGGGAAGCTGCATAGCCAACATAGAGACACAGAGACCTGATTCTCTCTGTGCAGCTTTGACGCTGTCGTTCAAACAACAAATTGAGAATCCACACAATGCTCTCCCTTACCACTGAGAGAGTTATCATTGCTGTAGCCCTTCGCAGTTTCTGGAAATCGGCACACAAACACTTCTCCAAGTAGGCCTGGGTTCAAGTTCAGATGAACATGCAGTAGCGGAGCTGAGGCCAGTAAGGCACCAGTCAGGTGTCACACACTCTGGCAGCCTGCTCCTCCAGGGACAGTAAGGCCTCTATTTCCCTTCAGGAGGCTCGCTTGCCTTACTTCCTGTGAACAGCGTTTCCCAGCCTGGGCGGAAAGCAGTTCCTGGAGATCTTTTCTCAGGGGCTGTTTCCCCGGAGTTGGGGCGGACCTCGGGGACCCAACTCACAGGGGAAGGCAAAACCAAATGGACAGGTCTATGCTCTGTAGGAGATCTCTAGTGAACTGCCGGGGTCCAGCCCCAGCTGATCCAGGGTATTCGAAGCAGAGACGGCGTAGGCGAGGGTCAGGGAACAACTGCTTAATTAAACGTTAATTAAGGATATAAAGAGTAATAAAATGAGGATAGCTCAGTAGGAAAATTCAGTGGAGAAAAGAGGCTGAGTAGCTTGGTTTACGCGGGGGACCAATAAAACTTCAAGACAAGAAGCTTGCACCACTTACGTAGGCCGCAGGCGTCCTTCCGTTCTCCCGAAGGAGAGGAGACACTGAGGCCTCCCCGGTCGGATCTTAGAAGCCCAGGCAAAATTAGTAAGCTTGGTGGGTTCCGCGCTCCAGATGGAGACTCAACCAGAGTGAGAGAGAGAGAGAGAGACATGGGGAGACCAGTATTTCGAGAAACTGATCCCAATTCTTTATTTTCCATGGTCTACTTTTATACACTGAGATGTTATGCAAAAGTCACGTGGGGTCAGCAGTCCTGACTTTTATCAAAGTCAGGTGCTTCATACAAAAGTATACAGAGGTCTTAGGGGTGTTACATCATCTTCTGGCCGGGGGGCCTGCTGACAATTTACGACCCTCTCCTTGTGACAGCGGTCAGTCAACCAGGACACTTATTTCTCCAGGGGTGATTATTCTTAAAACAGACGCCACCCAAATAAAGTTACATTCCTATAGGGTGAGGGTGTAGTGGGTTTTAGTTAAGGAAAGAATTTACTTAGCCTAAGGTCTAACGTGATTTATATCAAAGGTTAATACTTATTTCTTCTATATATTCATTAATGTGTATAAGGGCAGGGGATGTGGAGACTTAGCAGTAAACATCAGCTCAACAAATGAAAAAGCCTTCACCAATATGATTTCTAATCAGCCCATTATACTTATACTAATACTTTTCTAACTTTTCTAAGGAACCTGTTTTTAGAAGGTTTAAAGCATCTCGTGCCTCTCATGGTTGGGAGGCTGTGAGCAATCACATGTGGCCGGACAAGCCTGTCAGGCAGGCTAGAGAACCTTCAGAGGAGTTTGTAGGTTAAAACACTCTTGTCACACCCAGGGGTTTTTATCAACTGGAGCTCTAGGTTAACTCCTTCTCCGAAAGAGGTGGTGGGGGACAGCCCCCCGTAAAGTCAGAGGTGTAGGTGAGAGCACAAAGTAGTAAGGTAGGCAGGCTCTGGTTATGGGGGTAGATGCTCGAGGATTTCCAGGGGGACTCCTGAGGCTCGATCCCGCCTTTGCGTATGTCGAGCCTCCTTCCTCATGACCTTTGCCATGGGCGGAGTGCCTCACTCTGGCCCCCAACAGTGAACCTCCTCTCTCAGGAACATTCTTGGTTCCTATCGAGACACCTCTGTGCGTGTAGCTACACACGCAACGTAGGGGCAAAGGGAGCCAGATTCTTTCCGTGGGGTGCTGATGCTTTGTGGCAAAGCACCTGCTTGAGAATCCATCAGCTTACGCTTCCCTCGCCTTGACAGAGGTCTCATTGCTGTAGCCCTTGGCAGTTTGGAAAGAAGAGGACCCTTACCTTTCATAAAGTGGGCCCTTGTCCTAGTTTGAAAGGAAAGGCAAGAGCTGAGCTGAGGCCAATAAGGCGCCAGTCAAGTCTGACATATTCCCGAAGCCTGCTCCTTCATGGAAAATAACGCTGTAATCTAGGAATGTCTCTGCAAGGCTGGCAAAGGGCAGTCAGGAGCCTGCACCCTGCCTCTGGAATTACCGACTTCTGAACAGATCTGGAGGTCTCCCTTAGGGGAAGCTAACCCATTCTTCCAAATAGAGGCTTCCAAACGCAGGCCGCTTGGCTGCCTCTTGCTCTCTGAAGGAGGCCTGCTTTTCCCGCCTCCTATGAACCCCACATGCCAGCCTCTGGGAAAAGCGGATCTTGAAGATCTTTTCTCAGGGGTTGTTTCCACGGAGCTGGGGCCGAGCCTGGAGGCCCAAACGCACAGGGGAAGAAAAACCACATGTACAAGTCTTTGCTCTCTAGGAGAGCTCTAGTGAACTTCACTCTGTCAGGAACGTTCTTGTTTCCTATGGAGACACCCCTGTCTGTGAAGCTGTGTACCGAACATGGAGACACAGAGTCTGATTCTCTCTGTGCAGCTTTGAAGCTGTCGTTCAAACAACAGCTTGAAAATCCGTACAATGTTCTTCCTTACCCGTGACACAGTTCTCATTGCTATACCCCTTGGCAGTATTTAGAAATCCATACCCAAACCCTTCTCCTAGTAGGCCTGGGTCCTAGTTCGGAGAAACACGCAATGGCGGAGCTGAGGCCAGTAAGGCACCAGTCAGGTCTCACACACTCTGGCAGCCTGATCGTCCAGGGAGACTAAGGCCTGTTGTGCCTTGCAGGAGGCTCGCTTGTGTTACCTCCTGTGAACTGCGTTTGCCAGCCTGGGGGAATAGCGGTCCCTGGAGATCTTTTCTCAGGGGCTCCTTCCCCTGAGCTGGGGCGGACCTCGGGGACCCAACTCACAGGGCAAGGCAAAACCATATGGACAGGTCTATGCTCTGTAGCAGACTTCTAGTGAACCTCATCTCTCAGGAACATTCTTGGCTCCTATAGAGACACTTCTGTGTGTGAAGCTGCGTACCTAACATAGGGGCACAGAGAGCCTGATTCTCTCAGTTCATTTTGACCCTGTCGTTCAGAAAACAGCTTGAGAATCCATAAAATGCTCTCCCTTACCGCTGAGAGAATTCTCACTGCTGTAGCCCTTGGCACTTTGTAGAAATCCGCACCCAAACGCTTCTCCAAATAGGCCTGGGTCCTAGTTCGGAGGAACAGGCAATGGTGGAACTGAGGCCAGTAAGGCAACAGTCAGGTTTCACACACTCTGGCAGCCTGCTCCTCCAGGGACAGTAAGGCCTCTTTTTCTCTGCAGGAGATTCGCTTGCCTTACTTCCTGTGAACAGCGTTTCCCAGCCTCAGCGAAGCGGTTCCTGGAGATCTTTTCTCAGGGACAGTTTCCCCGGAGGTGTGGCAGACCTCGAGGACCCAACTCACAGGGGAAGGCAAAACCACATGGACAGGTCTATGCTCTGTAGGAGAGGTTTAGTGAACCTAATCTCTCAGGAACATTCTTGGCTCCTATAGAGACAACTCTGTGTGTGAAGCTACACTCCCAACATTGGTGCACAGGGAGCTTGATTCTCTCCGTGGGGTGCTGATGCTTTGTGGCAAAGCACCTGCTTGAGAATCCGTCCTCTTAGGCTTCCCTCACCTTGACAGAGGTCTCATTGCTGTAGCCCTTGGCAGTTTGCAAAGAAGAAGACCCTTACCCTTCATAAAGTAGGGCCTTGTCCTAGTTTGAATGGAATGGCAATAGCTGAGCTGAGGTCAATAAGGAGCCAGTCCCGTCTGACACATTCCCGAAGCCTGCTCCTTCATGGAAAATAACTCTAGAATCTAGGAATATCTTTGCAAGGCTAGCAAAGGGCAGTCAGGAACCAGTACCCTGCCTCTGGAATTACCGACTTCTGAGCAGATCTGGAGGTCTCCTTTAGGAGAAGCTAACCCATTCCTTCCAAATAGAGGCTTCAAAACACAGGCAGGTGGGCTGCCTTTTCGTTCCCTATGGAGGCGTGCTTTTCTCTCCTCCTACGAACCCCGGTTCCCAGACACTGGGAAAAGTGGATCTTGAAGATATTTTCTCAGGGGTTGTTTCCACGGAGCTGGGGCCGAGCCTGGAGACCCAAAGGCACAGGGGAAGGCAAGACCACATGGACAAGCCTTTGCTCTTTAGTATAGCTCTAATGAACCTCACTCTGTCAGGATCTTTCTTGATTCCTACGGAGACACACCTGTGTGTGAAGCTGCGGGCACAGAGAGCCTGATTACCCCTGTGCAGCGCTGAGTCTGGGCGGCTAAACAACAGCTTGGGAATGCAGCCTGGGGCGCTTCCCTTCCCTCGGACAGAGCTCTCCTTGCGGTAGGCCTTGGTAGTTTGCATACAATGGGGCCCTAAGCCCTCTGCAAGTTGGCCTGGCTCCTAGGTCCAAAGGGCAGGCCAGAGCGGAGCTGAGGCTGTCAGGCTCCAGACACATCTCCCATACTCCTACATCCTGCTCCTACCCGGGCGTGAACGCTAGAAGTTGGGAAGGTACCTGGACCGTGCAGGGGCGGGGCGAACGCGGGCGGCGTGGGGCGGGGGTCGGCTTCTGGCGGGGGTGGGGGCGGGCTTCCCAGTTGTGCTCTCGGAGGTGGACACTGAGGCTGAAAACGCGCCGGGAGTGCACCCGGGACTGGGTAAACCCGGGCTGCGCGGGTCGAGATTCCGATGGCTTTGGGTGGGGGTCGGTCCCAGTTGTGCTCCCGGGGGTCGCCACTGTGGCTGGGAACGCGCCGGGAGCGCGGCAGGGGCGGGGCTAACCCTGGGGGCGCGGGGCGGGGGTCGGCTCATGGGGGGGATGGGGAGGGGTTCCCAGTTTCGCTCTCGGGGGTTGCAACTGCGGCTGGGAACGCCCATTTCGTCCGCTCCTGGGTCCCCAAGGATCGCCATCCCGTGGGTGCAGTGGAGGGCTGCGGACCACAGGTAAGGGAACTGGGACTGCGTGGAGCAGGGAACCAAGTATTCCACCGTCTGTTGACACATTCTCGGAGCTCCCCAACCTGGCGGTCGCAGAAAGGCCTTGCCTTTGGGGTCAAGGCCTTTACCGCTCCACCCCTCTGCTGAAAAATCTCCGAGTCTGCGCATTTCTTCCAAGCAGCCTACTGTCTGCTGGAAGTCCAAGGGACAGAACACTGAACTCTGGCCGGCTGGCCCAGCCCTGCTTCTGGCACTTTGTAAGCCAGCGGGCCCTTGAGCACCTGCTGGGATGGGAAAGGGAAGGGTCCACGGATTGCACCCTAGAAACTTAGTAGGGTGCATGGATTTCAAACCCTGGTGGCCGCCCAGGCAGCAAAGAAGGAGGCAGGGCCCCTTGCTGCCCTTTCATGGCAGAATCTGTGGTTGTCCAGCTGCGTGGGCCTTTTCATGAGGACCCTGTGCAATAAAAGTTTGGTGTTTTGGAACTGAATAATTAGAACGTGTAAAAGCTTTAAATTATGTGGTGGTGTAATTAAAAAACAAAACAAAACAAAACCAAGCTCCAAGTGTTTTGCAAATGGAGGTTTAAATATTGAAGGGCTGTATTCCTTGCACTGTGGCATTCTATCAAGAAGTGTGCAGGATTTTTTTTTTTTTAAGAAAAGTGTTCGAAGTGAGGGAAACAGGAAACCCAGAGGTGCCCCTGTATTTTGGGGAAGGCCTTAGGAGGTCACTTGGAAATGCTGCTGGATGTGCGGGAGGGCGGCAGATGGGTTGTGCAGGCTTGTCCTTTGCATGGATGTTCTTGTGTGTGGAAACCCAGCTCGGAGCCATCTCCTGATGTGTAAGAATTTCGCAGACAAACCTTGAGCTAAGCAATGCATTTTTTCCTAAGAAAATGTTTGTCTTAAGCGATGTAAATATCCTATGTATTTCCGCTAGACTCTGGCTTCAGGTCGGTTCCCCCAAAAGGCTCAGAAGCGATTTGAACAAAACAGCATGTTTTCCTCCTAGCTTGTTCTCCTTATCTATGTTAAGGAAATGATATATTTGCCTGCAATACTGCCTTTCTTCAAGATTCATGTCAATCAAGTTTTGGCCCGGGATGACTCACCTGCTGCCAATATTATCTCAATGCATGTCGTGGGGGAGGGGCCTGGTGCCATTCCCTGAAACAGTTCCTTTCTTTCCTTAGCTGACTGCTAGTGCCTGTAGAATATCTGGCTAAAGACCAGCAGGGGGTACTCTTACTACCCCCCCCCACCCCGCCTCGAGTCTAAGTCAGCAGCTTTCTCTATCTCTTTAATACTTTAATAACACTTGATGACACAAAAGCTCTGAGCGATCAAATCATATCAAATCTTCATTTCAGATTGAAGATGCATTCCATGGTATTGCCATCTTAAGTCTTTCCATCGTTATGGAATATCTGTCCATGTATTCAGGATAGTTTTCAGCCAGGGTGTATAATTTCCAGTGTGCCAGTCTTGTCATCCTCGTTACATCCATGGCAAAGTGTTTTATTCATGTTGATATTATTGAAAGGGAATTTTTTAAAATTCCTTTTCAGATTATTATCTGCTAATGTATACAGATAAAACTGTGTAATCATTCATTTTTATCAGTTTGGACAGCTTGATAGTTGTCTTTAATTTCTTTACTTTCTGACACTTTAAGATTATCCTGGGACACATATGTAATGCCTCACCCCTAAATTCAGACATGTGTTCAAAGAACTTCTGTCCTTTTATTTATTTATTTATTTATTCTTTAACATTGAAATCGTTTTGAATATGCTGGGTGTTTGTTGCTAGATGGAAGTAGCTAGGACCTCTGGACTGCAGTCTCTCATCTCTTGCTGACCTCTTGTTGACCTCTGCAGATTCCTGGTAGGTGGGAGCTTGTTAGTTCCTTGTTCCTTATCAGAACCTCCTGTGGTAAGTGTTTTTCTCTTCTCTGTTGCCTGGTAAGGGTGGGTGGTCATGGGCATCCCAAAGTTGGCTAGAAGTCAATTATTTAGGCAGGCTTGTGCATAGATATGGGAGAAGGCAATGGCACCCCACTCCTGGAAAATCCCAAGGACGGAGGAGCCTGGTAGGCTGCAGTCCATGGGGTGGCTAAGAGTCGGACACCACTGAGCGACTTCATTTTCACTTTTCACTTTCATGCATAGGAGGAGGAAATGGCAACCCACTCCAGTGTTCTTGCCTAGAGAACCCCAGGGACTGCGGGGCCTGGTGGGCTGCCATCTATGGCGTGGCACAGGGTCGGCCTCAACTGAACCACTTAGCAGCTGCAGCAGCAGCAGCAGCAGTGCATAGATATCAAAGGGGATGAGAACAGTCAGGTAGGATCACATATGTCACCGTGAAACAATACTTCTCCTCTTAGCCAAAGCTAACAAAAGATTTCTGTTCTAGGTCAACCTAGAAGAGATCACTTAAGAGGTAAAGAAACTTAAACTCCATTAGCAAAGGCAGTTCAACATCTCAAGAAAACTTGTGCTAGGCACAGAACTCTTTTCTGGGGGCCTACTTTCCCTACAACCTCCTTATCCCATTCTGTACCCATTCCTTTGCTTCTCCCGTCCTGAAAATGCCACCTGTAAGACAGAACTACTTCGTTTTCCTTCTTAAAGTGTGATTGCATTCCATACATTCTTGTAATAACAAGTCATACATTTCCCTTCAGCAACCAAGAACTGACTCTTATATTGGCATTTGATAGATTGGTGAGCATACCTATCAGTGATAATAGCGCCCACCCCGCTTCCTGCAAGAACAGAACAAAACAAAACAAAACAAAAAAATTGCTTTCTTACATTTAATATGTTCGGATGGTGCCAGTCACTATTCATGCAGAGTCAAAAATCTCTTTTGTTTCTGTGTAAAAGGGAGGTCCTTTCAAGTCGTGAATGTTTAAGAAGTTTCATTTATTTGGAAGTGACCTAGCTATTCAATACACTGTCGTCACTTAGTTTAGCACCAGGATAGAAACTCAGGTAACCAAAACACCTGGAGGAACGATTGTAAGTTCAGTTCAGTTCAGTTGCTCAGTCGAGTCTGACTCTTTGTGACCCCGTGGCCCGCAGGACGCCAGGCTTCCGTGTCCATCACCAACTCCAGGGGCTTGCTCAAACTCATGTCCATCGAGTCAGTGATGCCATCCAACCATCTTATCCTCTGTCATCCCCTTCTCCTCTGCCTTCAATCAAGACTATGAGAGGCAGATATTTTAGAGTATAATTATTGTTAAGAGTTTATCTAAAAGCTCATATCACATTTACATTTTTTACATTGGTTGTTGCTGTTTCCAGGTACTTTCTTGCTGACAAGCTTGTGACACATATAACAATAGAGCAATTTTTACCTCAAAAGAAACCTAGGCACTATGAACATGTTGTGCTTAATGTTGTTGACTCTTAGACATGTCTATAGTGGAGGAGCAAAACCAAAAATACTAGATATTTAATATTGACTAGTTCCCAGTTCACGGGACTCTGACATTCATTTAGGTCAATGTTTTCTTGTATTTCCAGCAGTTTGATTTGGAAGGGCTGCCTTGTCTTGAGACCATTGAAATCAGAACTCAGAACTTGAGCAATATTATCAAAAAACACAAGGCTCACACTGACACATACCTTAATCCAGACAGACAGACAAGACATCTTCCAGTTTTCCGCCTGAGATTTAAAATATTTCTTTGAGCCGTTTTCCTGGGGAGTGGGGGGGGGAGTTGGGGTGGCAGCGAGGCAGGCTTGGGTAACAAGCTAATTGTTGTTCATTGCATATGCAAAGAACCAGCTTTCCGGGTTCCAAGGAAAAAAGTTTCCTTGGTACCCAATTTTGTTTGGATCTATTGACTCTCATGGCCCTCCTAGGTCAGGACATCTTTCCTTTCTGTAGTCCTCATTTTATCCCTAAATCATAGACAGCTTGGATTGTCTCTGTGGGGTGGATGTATTGTCCTCGTGTTTGACCTGGCGGCAGTAGCGAGGTCCGAGATCCTCTCCTGGAACCGGGCGTGGGGACGGGGCTCACCAGGAGCCCCTGGTGGAAGTGGGCAATGCCCCGGGAGCGCGCCAGGGGCGGGGCGATCCCGGGCGGCGCGGGTCGGGGTTCTGGTCGGGAGGGGGTGGGGGGCGGTAACAGTTGTGCTCTCGGGGGTCCCCACTGCAGCTGGAAACGCGCTGGGAGTGCGGCAGGGGCGGGGTGAACCCGGGTGGAGCGGGGCGGTGTTCGGCTCCTGGCGGGGGTGGGGGAGGGCTTCCCAGTTGTGCTCTCGGTGGTGGCCACTGCGGCTAGAAACGCGCCGGGAGCGCACCCGGGGCGGGGTAAACCTGGGCTGCGCGGGTCGAGATTTAGATGGCTGTGGGTGGGGGTTCGGTCCCAGTTGTGCTCTCGGGGGTCGCCACTGCGGCTAGGAACGCCCATTTCCTACGCTCCTGTGTCCCCAAGGATCCACATCTAGTGCGTGCAGCGGAGGGCTGCGGGCCACAGGTCAGGGAACTGGGACTGCTTGGAGCAGGGAACCAAGTATTCCGCCCTCTGTTGGCACATTCTCGGAGCTCCCCAACCTGGCGGTCGCAGAAAGGCCTCGCCCTTGGTGTCAAGGCCTTTACCGCTCCACCCCTTTGCTGAAAAATCTCAGTCTGCACGGTTTTCCCAAGCAGCCTAGTGTCCCCTGGAAGTCCAAGGGACAGAACACTGAACTCTGGCCGGCTGGCCCAGCCCTGCTTCTGGCACTTTGTAAGCCAGCGGGCCCTTGAGCACCTGCTGGGATGGGAAAGGGAAGGGTCCACGGATTGCACCCTAGAAACTTAGTAGGGTGCATGGATTTCAAACCCTGGTGGCCGCCCAGGCAGCAAAGAAGGGGGGAGGGCACCTTGCTGCCCTTTCATGGCAGAATCTGTGGCTGTCCTGATGCGTGGGCCTTTTCATGGGGACCTTGTGCAATAAAAGTTTGGTGTTTTGGTACTGAATAATTAGAAATTGTAAAAAGTTTAAATTATGTGGTGGTGTAATTAAAAAACAAAACAAAACAGAACCAAGCCCCAAGTGTTTGGCACAGGGAGGTTTAAGTATTGAAGGCCTGTTTTCCTTGCACTGTGGCATTCTATCAAGAAGTGTGCAGGATTTTTTTTTTTTTTAAGAAAAGTGTTCGAAGTGCTTGAAACAGGAAACCCAGAGGTGCCCCTGTATTTTGGGGAAGGCCTTAGGAGGTCACTTGGAAATGCTGCTGGCTGTGGGGGAGGGGGGCAGATGGGCTGTGCAGTCTTGTCCTTTGCATTCATGTTCTTGTGTGTAGAAACCCAGCTCGGAGCCATCTCCTGATGTGTAAGAATTTCGCAGACAAACCTTGAGCTAAGCAATGCATTTGTTCCTGAGGAAATGTTTGTCTTAAGCGATGTAAATATCCTATGTATATCTGCTGGACTCTGGTTTCAGGTCGGTTCCCCCAGTAGGCTCAGAAGCGACTTGAACAAAACAGTATGTTTTCCTCGTACCTTGTTCTCCTAATCTATGTTAAGGAAATGATATATTTGCCTGGAATACTGCCTTTCTTCAAGATTCATGTCAATCAGTTTTTGGCCCAGGATGACTCACCTGCTGCCAATGTGACCTCAAGGCATGTCGTGGGGGAGGGGCCTGGTGCCATTCCCTGAGACAGTGCCTTTCTTTCCTTAGCTGACTGCTAGTGCCTGTAGAATATCTGGCTAGAGACCAGCAGGGCGTACACCCCGCCTCAAGTCTAAGTCAGCAGTTTTCTCTATCTCATTTATACTTTAATAACAATTGATGACACAAAAGCTCTGAGCGATCAAATCATATCAAATCTTCATTTCAGATTGAAGATGCATTCCATGGTATTGCCATCTTAAGTCTTTCCATTGTTATGGAATACCTGTCCATGTATTCAGGATAGTTTTCAGCCAGGGTGTATAAGTTCCAGTGTGCCAGTCTTGTCATCCTCGTTACATCCATGGCAAAGTGTTGTATTCATGTTGACATTATTGAAAGAGAATTTTTTTTAATTCCTTTTCAGATTATTATCTGGTAATATATACAGAAAAAACCGTGTAATCTTTCGTTTTTATCAGTTTGGACAGCTTGATAGTTGTCTTTAATTTCTTTCCTTTCTCATACTTTAAGATTTTCCGGGCACTGTACATGTACTGCCTCACCCCTAATCTCAGTCATGTGTTCAAAGAACTTCTGTCCTTTATTTGTTTACTTATTTTTTGCAACATTGAATTCGTTTTGACTATGCTAGGTCTCTGCTGCAAGATGGAAGTTGCTAGGACCTCTGGACTGCAGTCTTCCATCTCTTACTGACCTCTTGTTGACCTCTGCAGAATCCTGGTTGGCGGGAGCTTGTTAGTTCCTCGTTCCTTACCAGGACCTCCTGTGGTAAGTGTTTTTCTCTTCTCTGTTGCCTTGTAAGGGTGGATGGTCATTGGCATCCCAAAGCTAGCTGGAAGTCAATGATTTAGGCAGGCTTGTGCATAGATATGGGAGAAGGCAATGGCACCCCACTCCAGTACTCTTGCGTGGAAAATCCCATGGATGGAGGAGCCTGGTAGGCTGCAGTCCACGGGGTCGCTAAGAGTCGGACACCACTGAGCGACTTCACGTTCACTTTTCACTTTCATGCATGGGAGGAGGAAATGGCAACCCACTCCAGTGTTCTTGCCTAGAGAACCCCAGGGACTGCGGGGCCTCGTGGGCTGCCGTCTATGGGGTCGCACAGAGTCGGACACGACTGAAACGACTTAGCAGCAGCAGCGGCGGCAGCAGCAGCAGAAGCAGTGCATCGATATCAAAAGGGCTGCAAACAGTCAGGAAGGATCACATATGTCACCGTGAAACACTACTTCTCCTCTTAGCCAAAGCTAACAAAAGATTTCTGTTCTAGGTCAACCTAGAAGAGATCACTTAAGAGGTAAAGAAACTAAAACTCCATTAGCAAAGGCATTTCGACATCTCAAGAAAACTTGTGCTAGGCACAGAACTCTTTTCTGGGGGTCCACTTTCCCTACAACCTCCTTATCCCGTTCTGTACCCATTCCTTTGCTTCTCCCATCCTGAAACGGCCACCTGTAAGACAGAACTACTTTGTTTTCCTTCCTCAAGTGCCATTGCATTCCACATACTTTCTTGTAATAACAAGTCATACATTTCCCTTCAGCAACCAAGAACTGACTTTTATATTGGCATTCGCTATAGCCCGCCCCCCTCCCCCCACCCCCAAGAACAGAACAAAACAAAACAAAACAATTGCTTTCTTACATTTAACATGTCAGGATGGTGCCAGACACTATTCATGGAGAGTCAAAAATCTCTTTTGTTTCTGTGTAAAAGGGAGGTCCTTTCAAGTCGTGAATGTTTCAGAACTTTCATTTATTTGGAAATGACCTAGCTATTCAATACACTGTCGTCACAAGGATAGAAACTCGGGTAACCAAAACACCTGGAGAAACGTTTGTTAGTTCAGTTCAGTTCAGTTGCTCAGTCGTGTCTGACTCTTTGTGACCCCGTGGCCTGAAGGACGCCAGGCTTCCGTGTCCGTCACCAGCTCCAGGGGCTTGCTCAAACTCATGTCCATCGAGTCAGTGATGCCATCCAACCATCTTATCCTCTGTCATCCCCTTCTCCTCTGCCTTCAATCAAGACTATGAGAGGCAGATATTTTAGAGTATAATTATTGTAAAGAGTTTGTCTAAAAGCTCATATCACATTTACATTTTTTACTTTTGTTGTTGTCGTTTCCAGGTAGTTTCTTGCTGACAAGCTTGTGACAGATATAACAATAGAGCAATTTTTACCTCAAAAGAAACCTAGGCACTATGAACATGTTGTGCTTAATGTTGTTGACTCTTAGACATGTCTATAATGGAGGAGCAAAACCAAAAATACTAGATATTTAATATTGACTAGTTCCCAGTTCACGGGACTCTGACATTCATTTAGGTCAATGTTTTCTTGTATTTCCAGCAGTTTGATTTGGAAGGGCTGCCTTGTCTTGAGACCATTGAAATCAGAACTCAGAACTTGAGCAATATTATCAAAAAACACAGGGCTCACACTGACACATACCTTAATCCAAACAGACAGACAAGACATCTTCCAGGTTTCCGCCTGAGATTTAAAATATTTCTTTGAGCCAGTCTTCTGGGGAGTGGGGGGATGGGGGTGGCAGTAAGGCAGGCTTGGGTAACAAGCTAATTGTTGGTCATTGCATATGCAAAGAACCAGCTTTCCGGGTTCCAAGGAAAAATGTTTCCTTGGTAACCAACTTTGTCTGGTTCTATAGAATATCATGGCCCTCCTAGGTCAGGTCATCTTGCCTTTCTGTAGTCCTCGTTTTATCCCTAAATCACAGACAGCTTGGATTGTCTCTGTGGGGTGTATGTATTGTCCTCATGTTTGACCTGGCGGCAGCAGCGAGGTCCGAGAGCCTCTCCTGGAACCGGGTGTGGGGACGGGGCTCACCGAGAGCCACTGGTGAAGGTGGGCAGCGCCCCTGGAGCGCGGCAGGGGCGGGGCGAACCCGGGTGGTGCAGGGCGGGTGTCGGCTCCTGACGGGGGTAGGGGAGGGCTTCCCAGTTGTGCTCTCGGAGATGGCCACTGCAGCTGGAAACGCGCCGGGAGCGCAGCCAGGGTGGGGTAAACCTGGGCTGCACAGGTCGAGATTCCGCTCACTGTGGGTGGGGGGTCGGTCCCTGTTGTGCTCCCGGGGGTCGCCAATATTGCTGGGAACCCACCGGGAGCCCGGCAGGGCCGGGGCGAAACCTGGCGGTGCGGGGCGGGGTGGGGTTCCATTCGCAGTGGGGGTCGGCTCCTGGCGGGGGTGGGGGAGGGCTTTCCAGATGTGCTGTTGGGGGTCGCCATTGCGGCTGGGAATGCCCATTTCGTGCACTCCTGGATCCCCAAGGATCGGCATCCATTGGCCACAGCGGAGGGGTGCAGAACACAGGTAAGGGAACGGGGACTGCGTGGAGCAGGGAACCATGTATTCCGCCCTGTGTTGGCACAGTCTCAGAGCTCCCCAACCTGGCGGTCGCAGAAAGGCCTCGTCTTTGGGGTCAAGGCCTTTACCGCTCCACCCCTCTGCTGAAAAACCTCATAGTCTGCGCGGTTTTCCCAAGCAGCCTAGTGTCCGCTGGAAGTCCAAGGGACAGAACCCTGAATTCTGGCCGGCTGGCCCAGCCCTGCTTCTGGCACTTTGTAGGCCAGCGGGCCCTGGAGCACCTGCTAGGACGGGAAAGGGAAGGGTACGCGAATTGCACGCTGGTGGCCGCCGAGGCAGCAAAGAAGGGGGGAGGGCACCTTACTGCCCTTTAATGGCAGACAGAATCTGTGGCTGTCCTGCTGCGTGGGCCTTTTCATGGGGACCTTGTGCAATAAAAGTTTACCGGTGACCTTAGGGAACTTCCCAGTGTGCTTCTGACAGATGAGGGATGCTGTGGAGTTGGCGGGGCCTCTCAGGACTCCGCTGGGTTTGGCGCAATGGAAGAGGGCCTCATCTCCAGGGAAGGCAGGAACCTCAGGCTTCCTCTCCGTTTCAGACTCCGACCGCAGGGTCCCTGCAGAGTTGGGACAGGAGAGTCAGGAATCGTCTTGTCTGAGGAAGGGAACTCCGCTTGCCTCTCGAGGTGCTCAGGGGGTCTCAGGCCCCTTGTTGAGCTGTGTGTGGAACCTGCGGGTGTTTCCGGAAATGCACGACGGTGACAGTGCCCCTTCGTGTTGTGCCTTCACCCACTGGGTTGCCTTCGAAGAGGTGTCCGGGCCTCGGGTTCTTTTCAAGAGTGGACAGGGAAATCGGGGTCTTTCGGCATGAGGGACCACCCACGGGGCTAGTCTCAAATCTCCTAGTGAGGCCAGCTTCATCCTGAGTTGTGCTGGGAAGGCCGGGGACCCTTCCAGACAATGCAGGGGGATTGACTCTCCTGTCGCCATCAGGAGGGGAGAAGGGTCTCAGATGAAGTGGGGCCAGAACCCTCGGTGTTACCCTCGAGGGAAACCGGCGTGTGGGGGACTTTTGGGGGTTGCATGAAAGGAGTCAGGTACCGTTTCGCACTTCAGGACAGAACCTGGGACTTCCCTTGAGACGCCGTAGCGGGCAAGGGCCTCATCTTGCGAAGACGTTGGGACCATGTGGATTTTCTCGAGTTGCGGCGGGATTCTCGAGTTACGAAGTGGATTTCAGGCTTCCTCTTGTGTTGGCCCCAGGAAGCCTAATCTTCCATTCGAGTTGCGAGGGAAAGCTGAGGGTTGCACTCGAGTCACTGCAGGGCCAAAGAGACCTCATCTAGGCCTGTGTCCGGGACTTAACGTTCCTCTCAAGGGAAGACAGGGATCTCAGGGTGGCGTTCCAGACTCCCCCGGGGAGTCAGGCCTCGCCTCGAGGGCAAGCCAAGGATGCCGCTCTCCTCTCAAGTCGCGACGCAGATCTCTTGGAGCCCACTGAGTGGCCTCAAGGGAGTCAGGCCTTCTCTTCAGTTTGGAGAGAGGACTCGGGATTGTGCTCTGGGTCAGGCAGGAAAAGAAGGCCCTCACCTCGCGAGGATGGGGGCTTCTCAGGGGTTTCCTCGAGCTGCGGCGCCCGTGGGGGTTTTCTCACGAGGCAAGACGAGGATCTCAGGGAGCCTCTCGTGCGGTGCCAGGGAAGTCAGGTCTCTGTGCACGTGGCGAGGGGGAGCGCGTCATGGCTCTCCAGTCATGGGAGAGGACTAGGGCCTCCAGAGGCGTTGAAGAAGGACACTCGAGGTCTTTCTGTGGTTGCGGCGGGAAAGCCTCGTTTCCCTCGACTTCTGCCGGGGACCTGAGGGAACTTCCCATGGTGCCTCTGATAGGTGAGGGATGCTGTGGAGTTGGCGGGGCCTCTCGGGACTCCGCTGGGCTTGGCGCAATGGAAGAGGGCCTCATCTCGAGGGGAGACAGGAAACATAGGCTTCCTCTCCTTTTCGGACTCCAACCACAGGGTCCCTGCAGAGTTGGGACAGGAGAGGCAGGCCTCGTCTTGTCTGAGGAAGGGAACTCTGCTTGCCTCTCGAATTGCTCAGGGTGTCTCACGCACCTCGTCAAGCTGTGTGTGGAAACCGCGGGTTTTTCCGGACGACGCACGGGGGTGTCAGTGCCCCTTCGAATGGTAACTTCACCCACAGGGTTGCCTTCGAAGAGGTGTCCGGGCATCGGGTTCTTATCCAGAGCGGACTGGGAAATCGGGGTCGTTCGGCATGTGGCACAACCCACGGGGCTCGTCTCGAATTTCCTCGGGAGGCCGGCCTCATCCTGAGGTGTGCCGGGAAAGCCGGGAACCCCTTCCAGAATACGCAGGGGAATCGACTCTCCTGTCGTGATGAGGAGGGGAGAAGGGGCTCAGATGAAGGGGTGCCAGGACCCTCGGTGTTCCCCTCGAGGGAACCCGGCGTGTCTGGGAAATTTTGGAGGTCGCATGAAGGGTGTCAGGTACCGTTTCGCTACTCAGGACGGAACGTGAGACTTCCCTTGAGACGCCGTAGCGGGCAAGGGCCCCATCTTGCTAAGACGTTGGGACCACGTGGTTTTTCTCGAGTTGCGGCGGGATTCTCGAGTTACGACGGGGATTTCAGGCTTCCTCTTGGGTTGGCCCTGTGAAGCCCCATCTTCCAGTCGAGTTGCTAGGGAAAGCTGGGGGTTGCGCTCGAGTCACTGCAGGGCCCAAGAGACCTCATCTAGGCGTGTGTCCAGGACCTAGTAGTACTCTCAAGGGAAGACAGGGATCCCGGGGTTGCACTCCAGAGTCCCCCGTGGAGTCAGGCCTCGTCTCGGGGGGAAGCCAAGGACTCCGCTCTCCTCTCGAGTCGCGACGCCGGTCGCTTGGAGCCCCCTGAGCGGCCTCAAGGGAGTCCAGCCTCCTCTTCCGTTTGGAGAGAGGACCCGGGATTGCTCTCCAGGCCATGCAGGAAAAGAAGGCCCTCAGCTCGCGAGGACGGGGGCGTCTCAGGGGTTTCCTCGAGCTGCGGCTCCCGTTTGGATTTTCTCCCGAGGCACGACGAGGATCTCAGGGAGCCTCTCGTGCGGCGCCAGGGAAGTCAGGTCTCCATGCGCGTGGAGAGGGGGAGCGCGTCATGGCTCTCGAGTCACGGGAGGAGTCTAGGGCCTCGAGACGCGTTGAAGAAGGACTCTCAAGGTCTTTCTCGGGCGGCGGCGGAAAAACCTCGTTTCCCTCGCCTTCTGCCTGGGACCTTAGGGAACTTCCCAGGGTGCCTCTGAGAGGCGAGGGATCCTGTGGAGGTGGCGGGGCCCCTCGGGACTCCGCTGGGTCTGGCGCAACGGAAGATGGCCTCACCTCGAGGGGAGGCAGGAACCTCAGGCTTCCTCTCCGTTTCGGACTCCGACCGCAGGGTCCCTGCAGAGTTGGGACAGGAGAGTCAGGCCTCGTCTTGTCTGAGGAAGGGAACCCCGCTTGCCTCTCGAGTTGCTCAGGGTGTCTCAGGCCCATCGTCGAGCTCTGTGTGGAACCCACGGGTCTTTGCGGATGATGCACGGGGGTGGCAGTGCCCGTTCTTGTTGTGCCTTCACCCACAGGGTTGCCTTCGAAGAGTGGTCCGGGCCGCGGGTCCTTCTCAAGAGCGGACCGGGGAATTGGGGTCGTTCGGCATGTGGCCCCACCCACGTGGCTCGTCTCGAATTTCCTCGTGAGACCGGCCTCATCCTTAGGTGCCCCGGGAAGGCCTGGAACCCCTTCCAGACCACGCAGGGGAATCGACTCTCCTGTCGCGATCAGGAGGGGAGAAGGGGCTCAGAGGAATCGGTTGCGGGACCCTCGGTGTTCCCCTCGAGGGAACCCGGCGTGTCAGGGAACTTTTGTGGGTCGCATGAAGGCTGGCAGGATCCTTTCCGCCCTTCAGGGCGGAAGAGGGGACTTCCCTTGAGACGCCGTCGTGGGCAAGGGTCTCATCTTGCCAAGAGTTTGGAACCACGTGGTTTTTCTCGAGTTGAGGCGGGATTCTCGAGTTACAATGGGGATCTCAGCCTTCCTCTTGGGTTGGCCCTGGGAAGCCCAATCTTCCCCTCGAGTTGCAAGGGAAATCTGGGGGTTGCGCTCGAGTCACTGCAGGGCCGAAGAGACCTCACCTAGGCGTGTGTCCGGGACCTACTATTCCTCTCCAGGGAAAGCAGGCATCTCGGGGTTGCATTCCAGGCTCCCCCGGGGAGTTAGACCTCGTCTCGGGGGGAAGCCAAGGACTCCGCTCTCCTCTCGAGTCGCGACAAGGATCTGTTGGAGCCCCCTGAGCGGCCTCAACGGAGTCCAGCCTGCTCTTCAGTTTGGAGAGAGGACTCGTGATTGGTCTCCAGGCCATGCAGGAATATAAGGCCCTCATCTCGCGATGACCGGGGTGTCTCATGTGTTTCCTCGAGCTGCCGCGGCAGTGTGGGTTTCCTCACGAGGTACGATGAGGATCTCAGGGAGCCTCTCGTGCAGTGCCAGGTTAGTCAGGTCTCCATGCGCGTGAAGAGGGGGCGCGTGTCATGGCTCTCGAGTCATGGTAGGGGAATCGTGACTCAACACATTTTGAAGCACTCTCGAGGTCTTTCTCGAGTCATGGCAGAAAACCCAGGGTTCCCTCGACTTGTGCCTGTGACCTCAGGGAGCTTCTCATTGTGCCTCTGAGAACTCAGGGATACTGTGGAGTTGGTAGGGGCCTCTCGGGACTCCACTGGGTGTGGTGCAATGGAAGAGGGCCTCATCTCGAGTGGACGCAGGAACCTCAGGCTTCCTCTCCGTTTCTGACTCGGATCCCATGGTCCCTGCAGAGTAGGGACAAGAGAGTCACACCTAGTCTTCTGTTGAGGAATGGACCTTCGTTTGCCTTTCGAGTTGTTTACAGGGTGACAGGCCACTTGTCGAAATGTCTGTGAGACCTGCGGGTTTTTCTGGACGATGCACGCGGGTGTCAGTGCCCCTTCGTGTTGTGCCTTCATCCACAGGTTTTCCTTCAAAGAGGTGTGCTGGCATCGGGTTCTTTTCAAGAGTGGACCGTGAAATTGGGGTCTTTCGGCATGTGGCACCACCCACGAGGCTACGTCTCGAACTTCCTCATGAGACCGGCCTCATCCTGAGGTGCGCCCGGAAGGTCGGGAACCCCTTGCAGACAGAGAAGGGGAGTCGACCCTCCTGTCGCAATCAGGAGAGGAGAAGGGGTCAGATGAAGTGGTGCCGGGAACCTCGGTGTTCCCCTTGAGTGAGTCTGGTATGTCGCGGAACTTTTGGGGTCGCATCAAGGGTGCCAAGTACCGTTTCGCACTTCAGGATGGAACGTGGGACTTCTCTTGAGATGCTGTAGCGGACAAAGGGCCTCATCTTGCGATGACGAGGGAAGCACGTGGATTTTCTCGAGTTTCGGTGGGATTCTCGAGTTACGACGGGGAATTCAGGCTTCCTCTTGTGTTGGCCCAGGAAGTCTAATCTTCCATTCGAGTTGCCAGGGAGAGCTGTGGATTGGGCTCCATTCACTGAAGGGCAAACTAGACCTCATCTAGGCTTGTATCCAGGACTTAATGTTCCTCTCCATAGGCGACAGGGATTTGGGGTTGCATTCCATACTCACCCGGGGAGTCAGGCCTCATCTCGAGGGGAAGCAAAGGACTCCACTCTCTTCTCGAGCCGCGACAGGTATCTCTTGGAGCCCACTGAGTGGTCTTTGCTCTGTAGGAGAGCTCTAGTGTACATAAGCCTGTACATAAGTGAACACAGACATTCTGTGTGCATGTTGCTGCGTACCCAAAATAGGGCCACAAGGAGCCTCATGCTCTCCATGCAGCTCGGAAGCTGTGCAGCCACGCAGCAGCTGAAGAATCCAACCAATTGCTCTTTTCTTACCTCTGACAGAGCTCGCATTGCCGTAGCCCTTGGCAGTTTGGAAACACTGGACCCTAACCCCTCTCAAAGTAGGCCTGGGTTCTAGTTCGAATAGAAAGTTAATAGCGGAGCTGAGGACAGGAACGCAGCAGTCATTTATCACACGCTCCTGCAGCCTGCTACTACAGGGACACTAACGCTAGAAGCTAGGAATGTCTTTGCAAGGTGCGCAAAGGACAAGGGAGAACCTCGACCCTGACTCTAGTATTTCAGCCCCCTGAGCAGATCTGAGGTTCTCCCGCTGTAGAAGCTAACCCATTCCTTTCAAATACAGGCTTCCTAACACAGGGCCAGTTGGCTGCTTGCTCTTCCACGAAGCAGGCTTCCTTAACTTGCAAACTGCGAATTCCGCTTAACAGCCTGGAGGAAAAATCGCTTCTTGGAAGATTTTTTTCAGAGGCTGTATCCCCAGAGCTGGGGCCAAGCTAGGGGACCCATACTGGCAAGGGAAGGCAAAACCACATCCAATGTCTTTGCTCTGGAGGACAGCTTTGGTGAGCCTAAGTCTTTCAGGAATATTTCTGGCTCCAACAGAGTCAAATTCTGTGTTTGAAGCTGCACAGCCAAAATAGGGGAACAGAGAGCCTGATTCTCTCTGTGTAGCTTTGAAGCTGTCATTCAAACAACAGCTTGAGAATCCATACAATGCTCTCCCTTACTGCTAAGAGAATTCTCATTGCTGTCGTCCTTGACAGTTTGTAGAAATCCGCACCCTAACCCTTCTCCAAGTAGGCCTGGGTCCTAGCTCGGAACAACAGGAAACGGCGGAGCTGAGGCCAGTAAGGCACAAGTGAGGTCTCACACACTCTTGCAGCCTGATCGTCCAGGAGCAGTAAGGCCTCTTTTTCCCTGCAGGAGGCTCGCTTGCCTTGCCTCCTGTGAACTGCATTTCCCAGCCTGGGCGCAAAGCTGTTCCTGGAGATTTTTTCTCAGGGGCTGTTTCCCTGGAGCTGGGTCGGACCTCGGGGGCCCAACTCACAGGGGAAGACAAAACCACATGGACAGGTCTATGCTCTGTAGGAGAGCTCTAGTGAACCTCATCTCTCAGGAACATTCTTGGCTTCTACAGAGACACCTCTGTGCATGAAGCTACACACCCAACATAGTGGCAAAGGGAGTCTGATTCTCTCCGTGGGTGCTGATGCTTTGTGGCAAAGCACCTGCTAAGAATCCGTCCGCATAGGCTTCCCTCACCTTGACAGAGGTCTCATTGCTGTAGTCCTTGGCAGTTTGGAAAGAAGCTGACCCTTACCCTTCACCAAGTAGGCCCTTGTCCTTGTTTGAATGGAAAGGCAGTAGCTGAGCTGAGGCCAGTAAGGCGCCAGTCAAGTCTGACATATTCCCGATGCCTGCTCCTTCATGGAAAATAACGTTAGAATCTGGGAATGTCTTTGCAAGGCTGGCAAAGGGCAGTCAGGAACCTCGACCCTGCCTCTGGAATTTCTATCTTCTCAGCACATCCGGAGGTCTCGGTCAGGAGAAACTAACCCATTCCTTGCAAATATAGGCTTCCAAACACAGGCCGGTTGGCTGTCTCTTCTTGCCGAAGGAAGCTTGCTTAACCCACCTCCTGCGAACTCCGCTTCCCAGCCTGGGGGATAAGAGGTTCTTGGAGATCTTTTCTCAGAGGCTGTTTCCACGGAGCAGGGGCCGATCCCGGAGACCCACACGCACAGGGGAAGGGAAAACCGCATGGATAAGTCTTTGCTCTCTAGGAGTGCTCTAGTGAACCTCACTCTATGGGGAATGTTCTTGGCTCCAACGGGGACATCTCTGTGTGGGAAGCTGCATAGCCAACATAGAGACACAGAGACCTGATTCTCTCTGTGCAGCTTTGACGCTGTCGTTCAAACAACAAATTGAGAATTCACACAATGCTCTCCCTTACCACTGAGAGAGTTATCATTGCTGTAGCCCTTCGCAGTTTCTGGAAATCGGCACACAAACACTTCTCCAAGTAGGCCTGGGTTCAAGTTCAGATGAACATGCAATAGCGGAGCTGAGGCCAGTAAGGCACCAGTCAGGTGTCACACACTCTGGCAGCCTGCTCCTCCAGGGACAGTAAGGCCTCTATTTCCCTTCAGGAGGCTCGCTTGCCTTACTTCCTGTGAACAGCGTTTCCCAGCCTGGGCGGAAAGCAGTTCCTGGAGATCTTTTCTCAGGGGCTGTTTCCCCGGAGTTGGGGCGGACCTCGGGGACCCAACTCACAGGGGAAGGCAAAACCAAATGGACAGGTCTATGCTCTGTAGGAGATCTCTAGTGAACTGCCGGGGTCCAGCCCCAGCTGATCCAGGGTATTCGAAGCAGAGACGGCGTAGGCGAGGGTCAGGGAACAACTGCTTAATTAAACGTTAATTAAGGATATAAAGAGTAATAAAATGAGGATAGCTCAGTAGGAAAATTCAGTGGAGAAAAGAGGCTGAGTAGCTTGGTTTACGCGGGGGACCAATAAAACTTCAAGACAAGAAGCTTGCACCACTTACGTAGGCCGCAGGCGTCCTTCCGTTCTCCCGAAGGAGAGGAGACACTGAGGCCTCCCCGGTCGGATCTTAGAAGCCCAGGCAAAATTAGTAAGCTTGGTGGGTTCCGCGCTCCAGATGGAGACTCAACCAGAGTGAGAGAGAGAGAGAGAGACATGGGGAGACCAGTATTTCGAGAAACTGATCCCAATTCTTTATTTTCCATGGTCTACTTTTATACACTGAGATGTTATGCAAAAGTCACGTGGGGTCAGCAGTCCTGACTTTTATCAAAGTCAGGTGCTTCATACAAAAGTATACAGAGGTCTTAGGGGTGTTACATCATCTTCTGGCCGGGGGGCCTGCTGACAATTTACGACCCTCTCCTTGTGACAGCGGTCAGTCAACCAGGACACTTATTTCTCCAGGGGTGATTATTCTTAAAACAGACGCCACCCAAATAAAGTTACATTCCTATAGGGTGAGGGTGTAGTGGGTTTTAGTTAAGGAAAGAATTTACTTAGCCTAAGGTCTAACGTGATTTATATCAAAGGTTAATACTTATTTCTTCTATATATTCATTAATGTGTATAAGGGCAGGGGATGTGGAGACTTAGCAGTAAACATCAGCTCAACAAATGAAAAAGCCTTCACCAATATGATTTCTAATCAGCCCATTATACTTATACTAATACTTTTCTAACTTTTCTAAGGAACCTGTTTTTAGAAGGTTTAAAGCATCTCGTGCCTCTCATGGTTGGGAGGCTGTGAGCAATCACATGTGGCCGGACAAGCCTGTCAGGCAGGCTAGAGAACCTTCAGAGGAGTTTGTAGGTTAAAACACTCTTGTCACACCCAGGGGTTTTTATCAACTGGAGCTCTAGGTTAACTCCTTCTCCGAAAGAGGTGGTGGGGGACAGCCCCCCGTAAAGTCAGAGGTGTAGGTGAGAGCACAAAGTAGTAAGGTAGGCAGGCTCTGGTTATGGGGGTAGATGCTCGAGGATTTCCAGGGGGACTCCTGAGGCTCGATCCCGCCTTTGCGTATGTCGAGCCTCCTTCCTCATGACCTTTGCCATGGGCGGAGTGCCTCACTCTGGCCCCCAACAGTGAACCTCCTCTCTCAGGAACATTTTTGGCTCCTATCGAGACACCTCTGTGTGTGTAGCTACACACGCAACGTAGGGGCAAAGGGAGCCAGATTCTTTCCATGGGGTGCTGATGCTTTGTGGCAAAGCACCTGCTTGAGAATCTATCAGCTTACGCTTCCCTCGCCTTGACAGAGGTCTCATTGCTGTAGCCCTTGGCAGTTTGGAAAGAAGAGGACCCTTACCTTTCATAAAGTGGGCCCTTGTCCTAGTTTGAAAGGAAAGGCAAGAGCTGAGCTGAGGCCAATAAGGCGCCAGTCAAGTCTGACATATTCCCGAAGCCTGCTCCTTCATGGAAAATAACGCTGGAATCTAGGAATGTCTCTGCAAGGCTGGCAAAGGGCAGTCAGGAGCCTGCACCCTGCCTCTGGAATTACCAATTTCTAAGCAGATCTGGAGGTCTCCTTTAGGAGAATCTAACTCATTCCTTCCATATTGAGACTTCCAAAAACAGGCCGGTCGGCTGCCTCTTCGTGCCCGAAGGAGGCTTGCTTTTCCTGCCTCCTATGAACCCAGCTTCCCAGGCTCTGGGAAAAGCGGATATTGAAGATCTTTTCTCAGGGGTTTTTTCCATGGAGCTGGGGCCGAGACCAGAGACCCAATTGCACAGGGGAAGGAAAACCACATGGACAAGTCTTTGTTCTCCAGGAGACCTCTAAGTGAAACTTACTCTGTCAGGAACGTTCTTGACTCCTATGGAGACACCCCTGTGTGTGAAGCTGCGTACCCAACAAGGGGGCACAGAGAGACTGATTCTCTCTTTGCAGCTTTGAAGCTGTCATTCAAACAACAGCTTGAGAATCCATACAATGCTCTCCCTTACCTCTGAGAGAGTTCTCATTGCTGTAGCCCTTGGCAGTTTTTAGAAATCCGCACCCAAACCCTTCTCCAAGTAGGCCTGGGTCCTGGTTTGGATGGCCATGCAATGGCGGAGCTGAGGTCAGTAAGGCACCAGTCAGGTGTCACACATTCTGGTAGCCTGCTCCTCCAGGGACAGTAAGGCCTCTTTTTCCCTGCAGGAGTCTCGCTTGCCTTGCCTCCTGTGAACTGCGTTTCCCAGCCTGGGCGAAAAGCGGTTCCTGGAGATCTTTTCTAAGGAGTTGTTTCCCCGGAGCTGGGGTGGACCTCGGGGACCAAACTCACAGGGGAAGGCAAAACTACACGGACAAGTCTATGCTCTGTAGGAGACCTTAGTGAATCTCAAGTCTTAGGAACATTCTTGGCTCGTACAGAGACACCTCTGTGTGTAAAGCTACACACCGAACATAGGGGCACAGGGAGCCTGATTCTCTCCGTGGGGTGCTGATGCTTTGTGGCAAAGCACCTGTTTGAGAATCCATCCGCTTACGCTTCCCTCGCCTTGACAGAGGTCTCATTGCTGTGTCCCTTGGCAGTTTGGAAAGAAGCAGACCCTTACCCTTTACCAAGTAGGCCCTGATCCTAGTTTGAAAGGAAAGGCAATAGCTGAGCTGAGGCCAGTAAGGCACCCGTCAACTCTGACATATTCCCGATGCCTGCTCCTTCATGGAAAATAGCGCTAGAATCTAGGAATGTCTTTGCAAGGCTGGCAAAGGGCAGTCAGGAACCTCGACCCTGCCTCTGGAATATCTATCTTCTGAGCAGATCTGGAGGTCTCCTTCTGGAGAAGCTAACCCATTCCTTGCAAATAGAGGCTTCCAAACACAGGCTAGTTGGCTGCCTCTTCTTGCCCGAAGGAGGCTTGCTTTTCCTGCCTCCTATGATCCCTGGTTCCCAGCATGGGGGAAAAGCAGATCTTGGAGATCTTTGCTCAGGGGTTGTTTCCACGGAGCTGAGGTTATGCCCGGAGACCCACACATACAGAGGAAAGCAAAACTACATGAACAAGTCTTTGCTCTCTAAGAGAGCTCTAGTGAACCTCAGTCTTTGACGAACGTTCTTGGTTCCTACAGGGACAACTTATGGGGTCAGAGAGCCTGATTCCCTCTGTGAAGGTTTAACGCTGTCGTTCAGAAAACAGCTTGAGAATCCATACAATTCTCTCCCTTATCTCTGAGAGAGTTCTCATTGCTGTAGCCCTTGGCAGTTTTTTAGAAATCCGCACCCAAACCCTTCTCCTAGTAGGCCTGGGTCCTAGTTCAGAGGAACATGCAATGGCGGAGCTGAGGCCAGTAAGGCACCAGTCAGGTCTCACACACTCTTGCAGCCTGCTCCTCCAGGGGCAGTAAGGCCTCTTTTTCTCTGCAGGAGGCTCGCTTGCCTTGCCTTCTGTGAACTGCGTTTCCCAGTCTGGACGAAAAGCAGTTCCTGGAGGTGTTTTCTCAGGGGTTTCTTCCTCGGAGCTGGGGTGAACATCGGGAACCCAACTCACAGGGGAAGGCAAAACCATATGGACAGGTCTATGCTCTGTAGCAGAGCTCTAGTGAACCTCATCTCCCAGGAACATTCTGGGCTCCTATAGAAACACCTCTGTGTTTGAAGCTACACACCCAACATAGGGGCAAATGCAGCCTGATTCTCTCCGTGGGGTGCAGATGCTTTGTGGCAAAGCACCTGTTTGAGAATCCATCCGCTTCCACTTCCCTCTCTTTGACAGAGGTCTCTTTGCTGTAGCCTTTGGCAGTTTGGAAAGAAGCAGACCCTTACCCTTCACCAAGTAGGCCCTTGTCCTAGTTTGAACGGAAAGGCGATAGCTGAGCTGAGGCCAGTAAGGCGCCAGTCAAGTCTGACATATTCCTGAAGCCTGCTCCTTCATGGAAAATAACGCTAGAATCTAGGAATGTCTCTGCAAGGCTGGTAAAGGACAGTCAGGAACCTCGACCCTGCCTCTGGAATTTCCATCTTCTGAGCAGATCTGGAGGTCTTCTTTTGGAGAAGCTAACCATTCCTTCCAAATAGAGGCTTCCAAACACAGGCTAGTTGGCTGCATCTACTTGCCCGAAGGAGGCTTGCTTGTTCCGCTTCCTGTGAACTCCGCTTCCCGCCTGGGGGAAAAGTGGTTCTTGGAGATCTTTTTTCAGGGGCTATTTCAACGGAGTTGGAGCCGAGCCCGGAGACCCACACGCACAGAGGAAGGCAAAACCACATGGACAAGTCTTTGCTCTGTAGGAGAACTCTAGTTAACCTCAGTATGTGAGGAAAGTCTTGGATTCCACGGGGATACCTCTGTGTGTGGAGCTGCGTACCCAACAAGGGGGCACACAGGGCCTGATTCTCTCTTTGCAGCTTTGAAGCTGTCATTCAAACAACAGCTTAAGAATCCATACAATGCTCTCCCTTACCTCTGAGAGACTTCTCATTGCTGTAACCCTTGGCAGTTTTTACAAATCCGCACCCAAACCCTTCTCCAAGTAGGCCTGGGTCCTGGTTTGGATGGCCATGCAGTGGCGGAGCTGAGGTCAGTAAGGCACCAGTCAGGTGTCACACACTCTGGCAGCGTGCTCCTCCAGGGACAGTAAGGCCTATTTTTCCCTGTGGGAGGCTCGCTTGCCTGGCCTCCTGTGAACTGCGTTTCCCAGCCTGGGCAAACAGCGGTTCCTGGAGATCTTTTCTCAGGGGCTCTATCCCCAGAGCTGGGGTGGACCTCGGGGACCCATCTCACAGGGGAAGGAAAAACCACATGGACAGGTCTATGCTCTGTAGGAGACGTTAGTGTGTCTCATCTCTTAGGAACAGTCTTGGCTCGTACAGAGACACCTCTGTGTGTAAAGCTACACACCGAACATAGGGGCACAGGGAGCCTGATTCTCTCCATGGGGTGCTGATGCTTTGTGGCAAAGCACCTGTTTGAGAATCCATCCGCTTACGCTTCCCTCGCCTTGACAGAGGTCTCATTGCTGTGTCTCTTGGCAGTTTGGAAAGAAGCAGACCCTTACCCTTCACCAAGTAGGCCCTGATCCTAGTTTGAAAGGAAAGGCAATAGCTGAGCTGAGGCCAGTGAGGCCCCCGTCAACTGTGACATATTCCCGATGCCTGCTCCTTCATGGAAAATATTGCTAGAATCTAGGAATGTCTTTGCAAGGCTGGCAAAGGGCAGTCAGGAACCTCGACCCTGCCTCTGGAATATCTATCTTCTGAGCAGATCTGGAGGTCTCCTTCTGGAGAAGCTAACCCATTCCTTGCAAATAGAGGCTTCCAAACACAGGCCGGTTGGCTGCCTCTTCTTGCCTGAAGGAGGCTTGCTTTTCCTGCCTCCTATGATCCCTGGTTTCCAGCATGGGGGAAAAGCAGATCTTGGAGATCTTTGCTCAGGGGTTGTTTCCACGGAGCTGGGGTTATGCCCAGAGACCCACACATACAGGGGAAGGCAAAACCACATGAACAAGTCTTTGCTCTCTAAGAGAGCTCTAGTGAACCTCAGTCTTTGACGAACGTTCTTGGCTCCTATGCGGACACCTCTGTGTGTGAAACTGCGTACCCAACATGGCGGCAGAGAGCCTGATTCTCTCTGTGCAGGTTTAATGCTGTCGTTCAGAAAACAGCTTGAGAATCCATACAATTCTCGCCCTTACCTCTGAGAGAGTTCTCATTGCAGTAGCCCTTGGCAGTTTGTAGAAATCTGCACCTAAACCCTTCTCCAAGTAGGCCTGAGTCCCAGTTCGGAGGAACAAGCAATGGCGGAGCTAAGACCAGTATGGCACCAGTCAGTTTTCACACACTCTGGCAGCCTGCTCCTCCAGGGACAGTAAGGCTTCTTTTTCTCTGCAGGAGGCTCACTTGCCTTACTTCCTGTGAACAGCTTTTCCCAGCCTGGGCGAAAAGCGGTTCCTGGAGATCTTTTCTCAGAGGCTGTTTTCTCGGAGCTGGGGCGGACCTCGGGGACCCAACTCACAGGGGAAGGTGAAACCACATGTACAGGTGAGCACTCTGTAGGAGAGCTCTTGTGAGCCTCATCTCTCAGGAACATTCTTGGCTCCTGTAGAGACACCACTGTGTGTGAATCTACACACCCCACATAGGGGCAAAGGGAGCCTGATTCTCTCCGTGGGGTGCTGATGCTTGGTGGCAAAGAACCTTCCTGATAATCCATCCGCTTATGCTTCCCTCGCATTTACGGAGGTCTCATTGCTGTAGCCCTCGGCAGTTTGGAAAGAAGAAGACCCTTACCCTTCATAAAGTAGGCCTTTGTCCTACTTTGAATGGAAAGGCAATAGCTGAGCTGAGGCCAATAAGGCGCCAGTCAAGTCCGACATATTCCCAAAGCCTGCTTCTTCAGGAAGATAACTGTAGAATCTAGGAATGTCTTTGCAAGGTTGGCAAAGGGCAGTCAGGACCCTGCACACTGCCTCTGGAATTACCGACTTCTGAACAGATCTGGAGGTCTCCCTTAGGGGAAGCTAACCCATTCTTCCAAGTAGAGGCTTCAAAACGCAGGCCGCTTGGCTGCCTCTTGCTCTCTGAAGGAGGCCTGCTTTTCCCGCCTCCTATGAACCCCACATCCCAGCCTCTGGGAAAAGCGGATCTTGAAGATCTTTTCTCAGGGGTTGTTTCCACGGAGCTGGGGCCGAGCCTGGAGCCCCAAACGCACAGGGGAAGAAAAACCACATGGACAAGTCTTTGCTCTCTAGGAGAGCTCTAGTGAACCTCACTCTGTCAGGAACATTCTTGTTTCCTATGCAGACACCCCTGTCTGTGAAGCTGTGTACCGAACATGGAGACACAGAGTCTGATTCTCTCTGTGCAGCTTTGAAGCTGTCGTTCAAACAACAGCTTGAAAATCCATACAATGCTCTTCCTTACCCGTGACACAGTTCTCATTGCTATACCCCTTGGCAGTATTTAGAAATCCATACCCAAACCCTTCTCCTAGTAGGCCTGGGTCCTAGATCGGAGGAACATGCAATGGCAGAGCTGAGGCCAGTAAGGCACCAGTCAGGTCTCACACACTCTGGCAGCCTGATCGTCCAGGGACACTAAGACCTGTTGTGCCTTGCAGGAGGCTCGCTTGCGTTACCTCCTGTGAACTGCGTTTGCCAGCCTGGGGGAATAGTGGTCCCTGGAGATCTTTTCTCAGGGGCTCCTTCCCCTGAGCTGGGGCGGACCTCGGGGACCCAACTCACAGGGCAAGGCAAAACCATATGGACAGGTCTATGCTCTGTAGCAGACTTCTAGTGAACCTCATCTCTCAGGAACATTCTTGGCTCCTATAGAGACACTTCTGTGTGTGAAGCTGCGTACCTAACATAGGGGCACAGAGAGCCTGATTCTCTCAGTTCATTTTGACGCAGTCGTTCAGAAAACAGCTTGAGAATCCATAAAATGCTCTCCATTACCGCTGAGAGAATTCTCGCTGCTGTAGCCCTTGGCACTTTGTAGAAATCCGCAGCCAAACGCTTCTCCAAATAGGCCTGGGTCCTAGTTCGGAGGAACAGGCAATGGTGGAACTGAGGCCAGTAAGGCAACAGTCAGGTTCCACACACTCTGGCAGCCTGCTCCTCCAGGGACAGTAAGGCCTCTTTTTCTCTGCAGGAGATTCGCTTGCCTTACTTCCTGTGAACAGCGTTTCCCAGCCTCAGCGAAGCGGTTCCTGGAGATCTTTTCTCAGGGACAGTTTCCCCGGAGGTGTGGTGGACCTCGGGGACCCAACTCACAGGGAAAGGAAAAACCACATGGACAGGTCTATACTCTGTAGGAGAGGTTTAGTGAACCTAATCTCTCAGGAACATTCTTGGCTCCTATAGAGACAACTCTGTGTGTGAAGCTACACTCCCAACATTGGGGAACAGGGATCTTGGTTCTCTCCGTGGGGTGCTGATGCTTTGTAGCAAAGCACCTGCTTGAGAATCCGTCCTCTTAGGCTTCCCTCACCTTGACAGAGGTCTCATTGCTGTAGCCCTTGGCAGTTTCAAAGAAGAAGACCCTTACACTTCATAAAGTAGGCCCTTGTCCTAGTTTGAATGGAAAGGCAATAGCTGAGCTGAGGCCAATAAGGAGCCAGTCCCCTCTGGCACATTCCCGAACCCTGCTCCTTCATGGAATATAACTCTAGAATCTTGGAATGTCTTTGCAAGGCTGGCAAAGGGCAGTCAGGAACCAGCACCCTGCCTCTGGAATTACCGACTTCTGAGCAGATCTGGAGGTCTCCTTTAGGAGAAGCTAACCCATTCCTTCCAAATAGAGGCTTCAAAACACAGGCAGGTTGGCAGCCTTTCGTGCCCGAAGGAGGCTTGCTTTTCTCTCCTCATATGAACCCCAGTTCCCAGCCTCTGGGAAAAGCGGGTCTTGAAGATATTTTCTCAGGGGTTCTTTCCACGGAGCTGGGGCCGAGCCCGGGGCCCAAAGGCACAGGGGAAGGCAAGACCACATGGACAGGTCTATGCTCTGTAGCAGACCTCTAGTGAACCTCATCTCTCAGGAGCATTCTTGGCTCCTATAGAGACACCTCTGTGTGTGAAGCTGCGTACCTAACATAGGGGCACAGAGAGCCTGATTCTCTCTGTTCATTTTGACGCTGTCGTTCAGAAAACAGCTTGAGAATCCATAAAATGCTCTCCCTTACCACCGAGAGAATTCTCACTGCTGTAGCCCTTGGCTCTTTGTAGAAATCTGCACCCAAACGCTTTTCCAAGTAGGCCTGGGTGCTAGCTCGGATGAACAGGCAATGGCGGAGCTGAGGCCAGTAAGGCAACAGTCAGGTTTCACACACTCTGGCAGCCTGCTCCTCCAGGGACTGTAAGGCCTCTTTTACTCTGCAGGAGATTCGCTTGCCTTACTTCCTGTGAACAGCATTTCCCAGCCTCGGCGAAGCGGTTCCTGGAGATCTTTTCTCAGGGACAGTTTCCCCGGAGGTGTGGCGGACCTCGAGGACCCAACTCACAGGGGAAGGCAAAACCACATTGACAGGTCTATGCTCTGTAGGAGAGGTTTAGTGAACCTAATCTCTCAGGAACATTCTTGGCTCCTATAGAGACAACTCTGTGTGTGAAGCTACACTCCCAACATTGGTGCACAGGGAGCTTGATTCTCTTCGTGGCGTGCTGATGCTTTGTGGCAAAGCACCTGCTTGAGAATCCATCCTCTTAGGCTTCCCTCACCTTGACAGAGGTCTCATTGCTGTAGCCCTTGGCAGTTTGCAAAGAAGAAGACCCTTACCCTTCATAAAGTAGGGCCTTGCCCTAGTTTGAATGGAAAGGCAATAGCTGAGCTGAGGTCAATAAGGAGCCAGTCCCGTCTGACACATTCCCGAAGCCTGCTCCTTCATGGAAAATAACTCTAGAATCTAGGAATATCTTTGCAAGGCTAGCAAAGGGCAGTCAGGAACCAGTACCCTGCCTCTGGAATTACCGACTTCTGAGCAGATCTGGAGGTCTCCTTTAGGAGAAGCTAACCCATTCCTTCCAAATAGAGGCTTCAAAACACAGGCAGGTGGACTGCCTTTTCGTTCCCGATGGAGGCGTGCTTTTCTCTCCTCCTACGAACCCCGGTTCCCAGACACTGGGAAAAGTGGATCTTGAAGATATTTTCTCAGGGGTTGTTTCCACGGAGCTGGGGCCGAGCCTGGAGACCCAAAGGCACAGGGGAAGGCAAGACCACATGGACAAGCCTTTGCTCTTTAGTATAGCTCTAATGAACCTCACTCTGTCAGGATCTTTCTTGATTCCTACGGAGACACACCTGTGTGTGAAGCTGCGGCCACAGAGAGCCTGATTACCCCTGTGCAGCGCTGAGTCTGGGCGGCTAAACAACAGCTTGGGAATGCAGCCTGGGGCGCTTCCCTTCCCTCTGACAGAGCTCTCCTTCGGTCCCTAAGCCCTCTGCAAGGAGGCATGGATCATAGGTGCAAAGGGAAAGGAAGAGCGGAGCTGAGGCCAGTAAGGCGCCCGCCAGTCACGTCTCCCCCACTTCCGCAGTCTGTTCCTTCCCCTGCGCGAAAGCTAGAAGCTGGGAAGGGCTTGGCGAGGCTCGCCCAGGCAGAGCAGCCTCTAGGCCGGGGCTCTGCGATATCGCGCCTGGGTGCAGATCTGGAGCTCCGCCGGAGTGGAAGCTCATTCGGTCCTTCCCAATACAGGCTTGCAAGCACCCGACGGCGGCCTGACTCTATTCTCCCGCGTGCTGGGAGTGGGCTTCCAATCCAGAGCACAGAGCACTGCCTGGAGCTCTCTGCTCAGGGGCTGGTTCCCCTGCACTGGGACTGTGCTAGGGAGCCCAAAGGCACAGGGGAAGGCCCCAAACCACATGCACATGACTCTGCTCTGGAGCTGAGCTCCGGGGAAGCCCACTCTGTAAGGCGGTTTCTGAACACAAACGGAGGAACACTCTGGCTGTGGAGCTCCCTCCCCACGACAGGGGCACTGGGACCCTGATTCCCTCCGTTCAGCGCTGAGTCTGGGCTACCAAGCAACAGCTTGGGAATGCAACCTGGGGCATTTCCCTTCCCTCAGACAGAGGTCTCCTTGCGGGAGGCTTTCGCAGTTTGCACACCCCCGTGCCCTAAGCCGTCTGCAAGGAGGCCTGGCTCCTAGGTCCAAAGGGAAGGCAAGAGCGGAGCTGAGGCCAGTCAGGAGCCAGTCATGTCGCCCACACTCCCGCAGCCTGCTCCTTTGCAGGCGCAAACGCTAGAAGCTGGGAAGGTCTTGGCGAGGCTCGCCCACGCAGAGCAGCCTCTCGACAGGGGCTCTGTCCTATCGCGCCTGGGCGCAGGTCTGCAGCTCCGACGGTGTGGAAGCTCACTCGGTCCTTTCCAATACAGGCTTGCAAGGACCCGCCGGCAGCCTAACTCATCTCTCCCGCGTGCTGGGACTGGGCATCCAGGCCTGGCACAAAGCACTGCCTGGAGCTCTTTGCTCAGGGGCTGGTTCCCCTACGCTGGGGCTGTGCTAGGGAGCCCAAACGCACATGTCAAGGCCCCAAAACACATCCACACGTCTCTGCTCTGCAACAGAGCTCCGGGGAAGCCCAGTCTGGCAGGCGCTTTCTGGGCACAAAGGGAGGAACACTCTGGCTGTGGAGCTTCCTCCCCAAGACAGGGGCACTAGGACCCTGATTCCCTCCGTTTACCGCTGAGTCTGCATTGCCAAGCAACAGCTTGGGAACGCAGCCTGGGGCGCTTCCCTTCCCTCGGACAGAGCTCTCCTTGCGGTAGGCCTTGGTAGTTTGCATACAATGGGGCCCTAAGCCCTCTGCAAGTTGGCCTGGCTCCTAGGTCCAAAGGGCAGGCCAGAGCGGAGCTGAGGCTGTCAGGCTCCAGACACATCTCCCATACTCCTACATCCTGCTCCTACCCGGGCGTGAACGCTAGAAGCTGGGAAGGTACCTGGACCGTGCAGGGGCGGGGCAAACGCGGGCGGCGTGGGGCGGGAGTCGGCTTCTGGCGGGGGTGGGGGCGGGCTTCCCAGTTGTGCTCTCGGAGGTGGACACTGAGGCTGAAAACGCGCCGGGAGCGCGGCAGGGGCGGGGCTAACCCTGGCGGCGCGGGGCGGGGGTCGGCTCATGGGGGGGATGGGGAGGGGTTCCCAGTTGCGCTCTCGGGGGTTGTAACTGCGGCTGGGAACTCCCATTTCGTCCGCTCCTGGGTCCCCAAGGATCGCCATCCCATGGGTGCAGCGGAGGGCTGCGGACCACAGGTAAGGGAACTGGGACTGCGTGGAGCAGGGAACCAAGTATTCCGCCGTCTGTTGGCACATTCTCGGAGCTCCCCAAACTGGCGGTCGCAGAAAGGCCTTGCCTTTGGGGTCAAGGCCTTTACCGCTCCACCCCTCTGCTGAAAAATCTCAGAGTCTGCGCGGTTCTTCCAAGCAGCCTAGTGTCCGCTGGAAGTCCAAGGGACAGAACACTGAATTCTTGCCGGCTGGCCCAGCCCTGCTTCTGGCACTTTGTAAGCCAGCGGGCCCTTGAGCACCTGCTGGGATGGGAAAGGGAAGGGTCCACGAATTGCACCCTAGAAACTTAGTAGGGTGCATGGATTTCAAACCCTGGTGGCCGCCCAGGCAGCAAAGAAGTGGGGAGGGCACCTTGCTCTCCTTTCATGGCAGAATCTGTGGCTGTCCTGATGCGTGGGCCTTTTCATGGGGACCTTGTGCAATAAAAGTTTGGTGTTTTGGTACTGAATAATTAGAAATTGTAAAAAGTTTAAATTATGTGGTGGTGTAATTAAAAAACAAAACAAAACAAAACCAAGCCCCAAGTGTTTGGCACAGGGAGGTTTAAGTATTGAAGGCCTGTTTTCCTTGCACTGTGGCATTCTATCAAGAAGTGTGCAGGATTTTTTTTTTTTTTTAAGAAAAGTGTTCGAAGAGCTTGAAACAGGAAACCCAGAGGTGCCCCTGTATTTTGGGGAAGGCCTTAGGAGGTCACTTGGAAATGCTGCTGGCTGTGGGGAAGGGGGGCAGATGGGCTGTGCAGTCTTGTCCTTTGCATTCATGTTCTTGTGTGTAGAAACCCAGCTCGGAGCCATCTCCTGATGTGTAAGAATTTCGCAGACAAACCTTGAGCTAAGCAATGCATTTGTTCCTGAGGAAATGTTTGTCTAAAGCGATGTAAATATCCTATGTATATCCGCTGGACTCTGGCTTCAGGTCGGTTCCCCCAATAGGCTCAGAAGCGACTTGAACAAAACTGTATGTTTTCCTCGTACCTTGTTCTCCTAATCTATGTTAAGGAAATGATATATTTGCCTGGAATACTGCCTTTCTTCAAGATTCATGTCAATCAGTTTTTGGCCCAGGATGACTCACCTGCTGCCAATGTGACCTCAAGGCATGTCGTGGGGGAGGGGCCTGGTGCCATTCCCTGAGACAGTGCCTTTCCTTCCTTAGCTGACTGCTAGTGCCTGTAGAATATCTGGCTAGAGACCAGCAGGGCGTACACCCCGCCTCAAGTCTAAGTCAGCAGCTTTCTCTATCTCATTTATACTTTAATAACAATTGATGACACAAAAGCTCTGAGCGATCAAATCATATCAAATCTTCATTTCAGATTGAAGATGCATTCCATGGTATTGCCATCTTAAGTCTTTCCATTGTTATGGAATATCTGTCCATGTATTCAGGATAGTTTTCAGCCAGGGTGTATAATATCCAGTGTACCAGTCTTGTCATCCTCGTTACATCCATGGCAAAGTGTTGTATTCATGTTGACATTATTGAAAGGGAATTTTTTTTAATTCCTTTTCAGATTATTATCTGGTAATATATACAGAAAAAACCGTGTAATCTTTCGTTTTTATCAGTTTGGACAGCTTGATAGTTGTCTTTAATTTCTTTCCTTTCTCATACTTTAAGATTTTCCGGGCACTGTACATGTACTGCCTCACCCCTAATCTCAGTCATGTGTTCAAAGAACTTCTGTCCTTTATTTGTTTACTTATTTTTTGCAACATTGAATTCGTTTTGACTATGCTAGGTCTCTGCTGCAAGATGGAAGTTGCTAGGACCTCTGGACTGCAGTCTTCCATCTCTTACTGACCTCTTGTTGACCTCTGCAGAATCCTGGTTGGCGGGAGCTTGTTAGTTCCTTGTTCCTTACCAGGACCTCCTGTGGTAAGTGTTTTTCTCTTCTCTGTTGCCTGGTAAGGGTGGATGGTCATTGGCATCCCAAAGCTAGCTAGAAGTCAATGATTTAGGCAGGCTTGTGCATAGATATGGGAGAAGGCAATGGCACCCCACTCCAGTACTCTTGCGTGGAAAATCCCATGGATGGAGGAGCCTGGTAGGCTGCAGTCCATGGGGTGGTTAAGAGTCGGACACCACTGAGCGACTTCACGTTCACTTTTCACTTTCATGCATGGGAGGAGGAAATGGCAACCCACTCCAGTGTTCTTGCCTAGAGAACCCCAGGGACTGCGGGGCCTGGTGGGCTGCCGTCTATGGGGTCGCACAGAGTCGGACACGACTGAAACGACTTAGCAGCAGCGGCGGCGGCAGCAGCAGCAGAAGCAAGGCATCTATATCAAAAGGGCTGCAAACAGTCAGGAAGGATCACATATGTCACCGTGAAACACTACTTCTCCACTTAGCCAAAGCTAACCAAAGATTTCTGTTCTAGGTCAACCTAGAAGAGATCACTTAAGAGGTAAAGAAACTTAAACTCCATTAGCAAAGGCAGTTCGACATCTCAAGAAAACTTGTGCTAGGCACAGAACTCTTTTCTGGGGGTCCACTTTCCCTACAACCTCCTTATCCCATTCTGTACCCATTCCTTTGCTTCTCCCATCCTGAAACTGCCACCTGTAAGACAGAACTACTTCGTTTTCCTTCCTCAAGTGCCATTGCATTCCACATACTTTCTTGATATAACAAGTCATACATTTCCCTTCAGCAACCAAGAACTGACTTTTATATTGGCATTGGCTATAGCCCGCCCCCCTCCCCCCACCCCCAAGAACAGAACAAAACAAAACAAAACAATTGCTTTCTTACATTTAACATGTCAGGATGGTGCCAGACACTATTCATGGAGAGTCAAAAATCTCTTTTGTTTCTGTGTAAAAGGGAGGTCCTTTCAAGTCGTGAATGTTTCAGAACTTTCATTTATTTGGAAATGACCTAGCTATTCAATACACTGTCGTCACAAGGATAGAAACTCGGGTAACCAAAACACCTGGAGAAACGTTTGTTAGTTCAGTTCAGTTCAGTTGCTCAGTCGTGTCTGACTCTTTGGGACCCCGTGGCCTGAAGGACGCTAGGCTTCCGTGTCCGTCACCAACTCCAGGGGCTTGCTCAAACTCATGTCCATCGAGTCAGTGATGCCATACAACCATCGTATCCTCTGTCATCCCCTTCTCCTCTGCCTTCAATCAAGACTATGAGAGGCAGATATTTTAGAGTATAATTATTGTAAAGAGTTTGTCTAAAAGCTCATATCACATTTACATTTTTTACTTTTGTTGTTGTCGTTTCCAGGTAGTTTCTTGCTGACAAGCTTGTGACAGATATAACAATAGAGCAATTTTTACCTCAAAAGAAACCTAGGCACTATGAACATGTTGTGCTTAATGTTGTTGACTCTTAGACATGTCTATAATGGAGGAGCAAAACCAAAAATACTAGATATTTAATATTGACTAGTTCCCAGTTCACGGGACTCTGACATTCATTTAGGTCAATGTTTTCTTGTATTTCCAGCAGTTTGATTTGGAAGGGCTGCCTTGTCTTGAGACCATTGAAATCAGAACACAGAACTTGAGCAATATTATCAAAAAACACAAGGCTCACACTGACACATACCTTAATCCAAACAGACAGACAAGACATCTTCCAGGTTTCCGCCTGAGATTTAAAATATTTCTTTGAGCCAGTCTTCTGGGGAGTGGGGGGATGGGGGTGGCAGTAAGGCAGGCTTGGGTAACAAGCTAATTGTTGGTCATTGCATATGCAAAGAACCAGCTTTCCGGGTTCCAAGGAAAAAAGTTTCCTTGGTAACCAACTTTGTCTGGTTCTATAGAATATCATGGCCCTCCTAGGTCAGGTCATCTTGCCTTTCTGTAGTCCTCGTTTTATCCCTAAATCATAGACAGCTTGGATTGTCTCTGTGGGGTGTATGTATTGTCCTCATGTTTGACCTGGCAGCAGCAGCGAGGTCCGAGAGCCTCTCCTGGAACCGGGCGTGGGGACGGGGCTCACTGAGAGCCGCTGGTGAAGGTGGGCAGCGCCCCTGGAGCGCGGCAGGGGCGGGGCGAACCCGGGCGGCACAGGGCGGGTGTCGGCTCCTGGCGGGGGTAGGGGAGGGCTTTCCAGTTGTGCTCTCGGAGATGGCCACTGCGGCTGGAAACACGCCGGGAGCACAGCCAGGGTGGGGTAAACCTGGGCTGCACAGGTCGAGATTCCGCTCGCTGTGGGTGGGGGGTCGGTCCCTGTTGTGCTCCCGGGGGTCGCCAATGTGGCTGGGAACCCGCCGGGAGCCCAGCAGGGCCGGGGCAAAACCTGGCGGCGCGGGGCGGGGTGGGGGGTCCGTTCGCAGCGGGGGTCGGCTCCTGGCGGGGGTGGGGGAGGGCTTTCCAGATGTGCTGTTGGGGGTCGCCATTGCGGCTGGGAATGCCCATTTCGTGAACTCCTGGATCCCCAAGGATCGGCATCCATCGGCCACAGCGGAGGGGTGCGGAACACAGGTAAGGGAACGGGGACTGCGTGGAGCAGGGAACCATGTATTCCGCCCTGTGTTGGCACAGTCTCAGAGCTCCCCAACCTGGCGGTCGCAGGAAGGCCTCGTCTTTGCGGTCAAGGCCTTTACCACTCCACCCCTCTGCTGAAAAACCTCATAGTCTGCGCGGTTTTCCCAAGCAGCCTAGTGTCCGCTGGAAGTCCAAGGGACAGAACCCTGAATTCTGGCCGGCTGGCCCAGCCCTGCTTCTGGCACTTTGTAGGCCAGCGGGCCCTGGAGCACCTGCTAGGATGGGAAAGGGAAGGGTACGCGAATTGCACCCTGGTGGCCACCGAGGCAGCAAAGAAGGGGGGAGGGCACCTTACTGCCCTTTAATGGCAGACAGAATCTGTGGCTGTCCTGCTGCGTGGGCCTTTTCATGTGGACCTTGTGCAATAAAAGTTTACCGGTGACCTTAGGGAACTTCCCAGTGTGCTTCTGACAGATGAGGGATGCTGTGGAGTTGGAGGGGCCTCTCAGGACTACGCTGGGTTTGGCGCAATGGAAGAGGGCCTCATCTCCAGGGAAGGCAGGAACCTCAGGCTTCCTCTCCGTTTCGGACTCCGACCGCAGGGTCCCTGCAGAGTTGGGACAGGAGAGTCAGGAATCGTCTTGTCTGAGGAAGGGAACTCCGCTTGCCTGTCGAGGTGTTCAGGGGGTCTCAGGCCCCTTGTTCAGCTGTGTGTGGAACCTGCGGGTGTTTCCGGACGATGCACGACGGTGACAGTGCCCCTTCGTGTTGTGCCTTCACCCACTGGGTTGCCTTCGAAGAGGTGTCCGGGCCTCGGGTTCTTTTCAAGAGCGGACAGGGAAATCGGGGTCTTTCGGCATGTGGGACCACCCACGGGGCTAGTCTCAAATTTCCTAGTGAGGCCGGCTACATCCTGAGGTATGCCGGGAAGGCCGGGGAGCCTTCCAGACAACGCAGGGGGATCGACTCTCCTGTCGCCATCAGGAGGGGAGAAGGGGCTCAGATGAAGTGGGGCCAGAACCCTCGGTGTTACCCTCGAGGGAACCCGGCGTGTCGAGGAACTTTTGGGGGTCGCATGAAGGCTGTCAGGGACCGTTTCACCCTTCAGGGAGGAACAGGGGACTTCCCTTCATACGCCGTCGCGGGCAAGGGCGTCATCTTGCGAAGACGTGGGAACCACGTGGTTTTTCTCGAGTTGCGGCGGATTCTTGAGTTACGACGGGGATCTCAGGCTTCCTCTTGGGTTGGCCCTGCGAAGCCCAATCTTCCCCTCGAGTTGCGAGGGAAAGCTGGGGGTTGCGCTCGAGTCACTTTAGGGCCCAAGACACCTCATCTAGGCGTGTGTCCGGGAACTAATATTCCTCTCCAGGGATGGCAGGGATCTCGGGGTTGCGTTCCAGGTTACCCCGGGGAGTCAGGGCTCGTCTCGAGGGGAAGCCAAGGACTCCGCTCTCCCCTTGAGTCGCGACCCGGATCTCTTGGAGCCCCCTGAGCGGCCTCAAGGGAGTCCAGACTCCTCTTCCGTTTGGAGAGAGGACCCGGGATTGCTCTGCAGGCCATGCAGGAACAGAAGGCCCTCAGCTCGCGAGGACGGGGGCGTCTCAGGGGTTTCCTCGAGCTGCGGCGCCCGTGGGGGTTTTCTCCCGAGGCACGACGAGGATCTCAGGGAGCCTCCCGTGCGGCGCCAGGGAAGTCAGATCTCCATGCGCATGGCGAGGGGGAGCGCGTCATGGCTCTCGAGTCACGGGAGGGGACTAGGGCCTGGAGACGCGTTGAAGAAGGACTCTCGAGGTCTTTCTCGGGGGGGGGGCGGGAAACCCTGGGTTCCATCGACTTGTGCCAGTGACCTCAGGAAGCTTCTCAGCGTGCCTCTGAGAAGTCAGGGTCACTGTGGAGTTGGGAGGGGCCTCTCGGAACTCCACTGGGTTTGGTGCAATGGAAGAGGGCCTCATGACAAGTTGAGGCAGGAACCACAGGGTTCCTCTCCTGGCTTCGAATGCGCCGGATCTGACTCGGATCGCAGAGTCCCTGCAGAGTTGGGACAGGAGAGTCAGGCCTCGTCTTGTGTGGAGGAATGGAACTCCGCTTGACTCTCGCGTTGTTCATGGGGTGACAGGCCACTTGTCGATTTGTATGTGGAACTTGCGGGTTTTCCTGGACGATGCACTGGGGTGTCACTGCCCCTTCGTGTTGTGCCTTGTTCCACAGGATTGCCTTCGAGTTGGGTTCTGCCATCGGGTTCTTTTCAAGAGCGGACCAGGGAATCGGGGTCTTTTGGCATGCCGCACCACCCACGAGGCTATGTCTCGAATTTCGTCGTGAGACTGGCCTCATCTTGATGTGCACCAGGAAGGTCGGGAACGCCTTCCAGACAAAGCAGGGGAATCGAACCTCCTGTCGCGATCAAGAGGGGAGAAGAGTCTCAGATGAAGTGGTGCCGGGAACCTCGGTGTTCTCCTCAAGTGAGACTGGTATGTCGGGGAACTTTTGGGGTCGCATCAAGGGTTCCAAGTAACTTTTCGCTCTTCAATACGGAACGTGGGACTTCTCTTGAGACGCTGTAGGGGGCAAGGGCCTCATCTTGGGATGACGGGGGAACCACGTGGCGTTTCTCGAGTTGTGGCGGGATTCTCGAGTTTCGACGGGGAATACAGTCTTCCTCATGTGTTGGGCCAGGGAAGTCCTATCTTCCATTCGAGTTTAAAGGGAGAGCTGGGGATTGCTCTCGAGTCACTGCAGGGCAAAATAGACCTCATCTAGGCTTGTGTCCAGGACTTAATGCTCGTCCCTAGGGGAGACAGGGATCTTGGGGTTGCATACCAGACTCACCCGGGGAATCAGGCCTCGTCTCGAAGGGAAGCAAAGAACTCCGCTGTCCTTTTGAGTCGCGATGGGTATCTCTTGGAGCCCACTGTGTGCCCTAAAGGGAGTCAAGCCTCCTGTGCTGTTTGGATAGAGGACTCGGGATTCCTCTCCAGGCCATGCAGGAAAAGAAGGCCCTCATCTCGCGATGATGGCGGCGTCTCGTGGGTTTTCTAGACTGCTGCGCTAGTGCCGGGTTTCTGACGAGGTACGAGAGGGAGCTCAGGGAGCCTCTCGTGTGGCGCCAGGGAAGTCAGGTCCCCATGAGATGGCTAGGGGGAGCTCATCATTGCTCTCGAGTCATGGTAGGGTAATCGGGCCTCAAGACGGGTTGAAGAAGGACTCTCGAGGTCTTTCTCGGATCACTGAATAAATCCCAGGGTTCCCTTGACTTGTGCCTGCGACCTCAGGGAGCTTCTCAGAGTGCCTCTGAGAAGTCAGGGATACTGTGCAGTTTGGAGGGACCTCTTGAGACTCCTCTGCATTTGGTGGAATGTAAGAGGGACTCATCTCGAGTTGAAGCAGGAATCTCAGTGTTCGTCTCCATTTCTGACTCAGATCGCAAGGTCCCTGCATGTTGGTACAGGAGAGTCAGGCCTCGTCTTTTCTGGAGGATGGGACTCCTCTTGCCTCTCGAGTTGTTCTCGAGGTGACAGGCCACTTGTCGAGCTGTGTGTGTAACCTGCCCGTTTTTCCGGATGATGCACAGGTGTGTTAGTGCCCCTTCGTGTTGTACCTTCATACTCAAGGCTGCCTTCCAAGAGGTGTCCGAGCATCGGATTCTTATCAAGAGCGGACCGGGAAATTGGAGTCTTTCAGCAAGTGGCACCATCCACAAAGCTACGTATCGAATTTCCCCATGAGACCGGCCTCATCCTGAGTTGTGCAGGGAAGGTCGGGCCCCCTTGCAGACAAAGCAGGGGAATCGACCCACGGGTCACGATCAGGAGGGGAGAAGGGGCTTAAATGAAGTGGTGCCGGGAACCTCGGTGTTCCCCTTGAGTGAGACCGGCGTGTTGGGGGACTTTTGGGGTCGCATCAAGGGTGCCAAGTACCGTTTCGCATTTCAAGACGGAACCTGGGACATCTTTTGAAACGCTGTAGCGGGCAAGGGCCTCATCTTGCGATGACGGGAGAACCACGTGGTTTTGCTCGAGTTGCGGCGGGATTCTCGAGTTATGACCGGGAATTTAGGCTTCCTCTTGTTGGCCTTGAAATCCAATCTTCCATTCGGGTTGCGAGGGGGAGCTGGGGATTGCGCTAGAGTCACTGCAGGGCAAAAGAGACCTAATCTAGGCTTGTGTCCAGGATCTAACGTTGCTCTCCAGGGGCGACAGGGATCTCGGGTTTGCATTCCAGACTCATCCGGGGAGTCAGTTCTCACCTCGAGGGTAAGTAAATAATTCCGCTCTCATCTCGAGTCGCGATGGGTATCTCTTGGAGCCCACTGTGTGTACTAAAGGGAGTCAAGCCTCCTGTGGAGTTTGGAGAGAGGACTCGGGATTGGACTCCAGGCCATGCAGGAAAAGAAGGCCCTCATCTCGAGATGACGGTGGCGTCTCGTGGGTTTTCTCGACCTGCGGCGCCAGTGTGGGGTGTCTCATGAAGTACCATGGGGATCTCAGGGAGCCTCTTGTATGGCGCCAGGAAAATCCAGTATTCCATTCGAGTTGCAAGTTAGAACTGGGGATTGCTCTCCAGTCACTGCAGGGCAAAATAGACCTCATCTACGCTTGTGTCCAGGACCTAGTGTTCCACTACTGGGCCAACAGGGATCTCAGGGTTGCATTCTCGACTCACCCGGAGAGTCAGGCCTCGTCTTGAGGGGAAAAAAAGGACTCCGCTCTCCTGTCGAGTCGCGACGGGTATCTCTTGGAGCCCACTGCGTGGCGTAAAGGGAGTGAAGCCTCCTATGGAGTTTGGAGATGACTCGGGATTGTTTTCCTGGCCATGCAGGAAAAAAGGCCCTCATCTCGCGATGATGGGGGCATCTCGTGGGTTTTCTCCAGCTGCGGCGCCAGTATCAGATTTCTCACGAGGTACAACGGGGAGCTCAGAGAGCCTCTCGTGTGGTGCTAGGGACGTCAGGTCTCCGTGCGTGTGGTGAAGGGGAGTGCGTGATTGCTCTCGAGTCATAGTAGGCGAATCGGGCCTCAAGACACATTGAAGAAGGACTCTTGAGGTCTTTCTCGGGTTGCGGCAGGGAACCCTGGGTTCCCTTGATTTGTGTCGGTGACCTCAGGCAACTTCTCAGGGTGCCTCTGAGAAGTCAGGGACACTGTGGATTTGGGAGGGGCCTTTCGTTACTCAACTGGGTTTGGTGCAATCGAAGAGGGCCTCATCTCGAATGGAGGCAGGAACCTCAGGGGTCCTCTCCATATCTGACTCGGGTCGCAGGGTACCTGCAGAGTATGGACAAGAGAGTCACGCCTCGTCTTCCGTGGAGGAATGGATTTCCCCTTGCCTTTCGAGTTGTTCACGGAGTGACAGGCCACTTGTTGAGCTGAGTGTGGAACCTGCAGGTTTTTCCGGACGATGCACGGGGGTGTCAGTGCCCCTTCGTGTTGTGCCTTCATCCACAGGGTTGCCTTCAAAGAGGTTTCCGGGCATCGGGTTCTTTTCAAGAGCGTACCGGAAAATTGGGGTCTTTCAGCATGTGGTACCACCCACGAGGCTACGTCTCGAATTTCCTCGGGAGACCGGCCTCATCCTGAGGTGCGCCGGGAAGGTCGGGAACCCCTTGCAGACAAAGCAGGGGAATCGACCCACCGCTCGCGATCAGAAGGGGAGAAGGGGCTCAGATGAAGTGGTGCCGGGAACCTCAGTGGTCCCCTCGAGTGAGACCGGTATGTCACGGCACTTTTGAGGTCGCATCAAGGGTGCCAAGTACAGTTTCGCACTTCAAGATGGAACGTGGGAATTCTCTGGAGATGCTGTAGCGGGCAAGGGCCTCATATTGCGATGACGAGGGAAACACGTGGTTTTTCTCGAGTTGAGGCGGGATTCTCGAGTTACAACGGGGAATTCAGGCTTCCTCTTGTGTTGGCCCAGGAAGTCCAATCTTCCATTCAACTTGTCAGAGAGAGCTGGGGGTTGCTCTCGAGTCACTTCAGGGCAAAGAGTCCTCATCTAGGCTTGGGTCCAGGACGTAATGTTCCTCTCCAGGGGCCACAGGGATATCGGGGTCGCATTCCAGTCTCACCCGGTGGGTCACACCTCGTCTCGAGTGGAAGGAAGCAAAGGACTCCACTATCCTCTCGAGTCGGGACGCGTAACTCTTGGAGCCCAATGAGTGGCCTAAAGGGAGTCAAGCGTCCTGTGTAGCTTGGACAGAAGGTTCACGCTTGATCTGCATACCATGCAGTTAAAGATGGCCCTCCTCTCGTGAAGACGGGGGCGTCTCATGGGTTTTCTCGAGCTGCGGCGCCAGTGTGGGGTTTCTCACGAGATATGATGGGGAGTTCAGGGAGCCTCTCGTGCGGCGCCAGAGAAGCCTGACTCCATGCGTGTGGCCAGGCAGATCGCGTCATTGCTCTCGAGTCATGGGAGGGACTAGGGCCTCAAGAGGCATTTAAGAAGGACTCTCAAGGTCTTTCTTGGGTTGGGGCGGGAAACACTCGTTTCCCTCGACCTCTACAGGGGACCTTAGGGAACTTCCCAGGTGCCTCTGAGAGGTGAGGGATACTGAGGAGTTAGAGGGGCCTCTCGGGACTCCACTAGGTTTGACGAAATGAAAGAGGGCCTCATCTCGATTGGAGGCAGGAACCTCAGGCTTCCTCTCCATTTCTGACTCCGACCGCAGGGTCCCTGCAGAGTTGGGACAGGAGAGTCAGGCCTCGTCTGAGTAACGGAACTCTGCTTGCCTCTTGAGCCGTTCAGGGGGTCTCAGGGCCCTTGACAAGCTGTGTGTGGAACCTGCGGGTGTTTCCAGAAGATGCATGGGGGTGTCAGTGCCCCTTCGTTTGGTGCCTTCCCCCACAGGGTTTCCTTCAAAGAGGTGTCCGGGCATCGGGTTCATTTCAAGAGCGGACCGGGAAATCGGGGTCATTCGGCATGTGGCACCACCCACGTGGCTCATCTCGAATTTCCTCGTGAGACCAGCATCATCCTGAGGTGCGCCGGGAAGGCCGGGAACACCTTCCACACAAAGTAGGGGAATCGATTCTCCTGTCGCGATCAGGAGGGGAGATGGGGCTCAGATGAAGTGGGGCCGGGACCCTCGGTGTTCCACTCGAGGGAACCCGGCGTTTCAGGGAACTTTAGGGGTCGCATCAAGGGAGCCAAGTACCGTTTCCCACTTCAGGACGGAACATGGGACTTCCCTGGAGATGCTGTAGCGGGCAAGGGCCTCATCCTGTGAAGACGTTGGAACCACGTCGTTTTTCTCGAGTTGCATTGGGATTCTCAAAAACGACAGGAATTTCAGGCTTCCTCTTGGGTTGGCCCTGGGAAGCCCAATCTTCAGTTCGAGTTGCGATGGAAAGCTGGGGGTTCTGCTCGAGTCACTACAGGGCCAAAGAGACCTCATCGAGGCGTGTGTCCAGGACCTAATATTCCTCTCAAGGGAAGACAGGGATCACGGGTTTCCATTCCAGACTCCCCCGGGGGGTCAGGACTCGCCTGGAGGGGAAGCAAAGACTCCGCTTTCCTCTCAAGTCGCGACACGGATCTCTTGGAGCCCACTGAGTGGACTCAAGGGTGTCGAGCCTCCTCTTCAGTTTGGAGAGAGGACTCGGGATTGCTCTCCAGGCCAGGCAAGAAAAGAAGGCCCTCATCTCGCGATGACGGGGGCGTCTCATGGGTTTCCTCAGGCTGCTGCGCCCATGGGGGTTTTCTCACGAGGCACGATGAGGACCTCAGGGAGCCTCTCGTGCGGCGCCAGGCAAGTCAGGTCTCCATGCGCATGGCGAGGGGGAGCTGGTCATCACTCTCGAGTCATGGGAAACGGCTAGGTCCTCAAGAGGCGTTGAAGAAGGACTCTCGAGGTCTTTCTCGGGTTGCGGCGGGAAACCCTCGTTTCCCTCGACTTCTGCAGGGGACCTTAGGGAACTTCCCACGGTGCCTCTGAGAGGTGAGGGATGCTGTGTAGTTGGCAGGGCCTCTCGGGACTCTGCTGGGTTCGGCGCAATGGAAGAGGGCCTCATCTCGAGGGGAGGCAGGAACCTCAGGCTTCCTCTCGGATTCGGACTCCGACTGCACGGTCCCTGCAGTGTTGGGACAGGAGAGTCATGCCTCGTCTTGTCTGAGGAATGGAATTCTGGTTGCCTCTCGAGTTGTTCCGGGAGTCTCAGGCCCCTTGTCGAGCTGTGTGTAGACCCTGCAGGTTTTTCCGGATGATGCACGGGGGTGTCAGTGCCCCTTCGTGTTGTGCCTTCACCCACAGGGTTGCCTTCGAAGAGGTGTCCGGGCATCGGGTTCTTATCAAGAGCGGACCGGAAAATCGGAGTCGTTCGGCACGTGGCACCTCACATGTGGCTACTCTCGAATTTCCTCCTGAGACTGGCCTCATCCTGAGGTGCGCCGGGAAGGCTGGGAACCCCTTCCAGACCACGCAGGGGAATCGACTCTCCTGTCGTGATCAGGAGGGGAGAAGGGGCTCAGATGAAGTGGTGCCGGGACCCTCGGTGTTCCCCTCGAGGGAACCCAGCGTGTTGGGGAACTTTTGCGGTCGCATCAAGGGTGTCAAGTACCGTGTCGCCCTTCAGGGCTGAACATGGGACTTCCCTGGAGACACCGGGAACTTCGGTGTTCCCCTGGAGTGAGACCGGTATGTTGGGGAACTTTGGGGTCACATCAAGGGTGCCAAGTAGCATTTCGAACTTTAAGATGGAACGTGGGACTTCTCTTGAGACTCTAGCTGGCAAGGGCCTCATATTGCAATGAAGGGGGAACCACATGGTTTTTAAGACTTGAGGCTGAATTCTCGAATTACGATGGGAAATTCAGACTTCCTCTTGTGTTGACCGTGGGAAGACCAATCTTCCATTCAAATTGTGAGGGAGAGATGGAGGTTGCTCGAGTCACTGTAGGGCAAAATAGACCTCATCTAGGCTTGTGTCTAGGACATAATGTTCCACTCCAGGGGCGACATGGATCTCGGGGTTGCATTCCAAACTCACCCGGGGAGTCAGGCCTCGTCTCCAGGGAAGCAAAGGACTCCGCTCTCCTCTCGAGTCGCACCGGGTATTTCTTGGACCCAACTGAGTGGCCTAAAGGGAGTCAATACTCCTGTGAAGTTTGGAGAGAGGACCAGGAATTGCTCTCCAGGTCAGGCAGGAAAAGAAGGCCCCCATCTCTCCTTGACGGGGGCATCTTGTGGTTTTTCTCAAACTGCGGCGCCAGTGTGGGTTTTCTCACGAGGTACGATGGGGTACTCAGGGAGCCTCTTGTGTGGTACTAGGGAAGTCAGTTTTCCTGCTTGTGGCGAGGGGAGCGCGTCCTTGCTCTGGAGTCATGGTAGGGGAATCGGGCATCAAGAGACGTTGAAAAAGGACTCTCCAAGTCTTTCTCGGGTTACTTCAGGAAACTCTGGGTTCCCTCGACTTGTGCCAGTGACCTCAGGTAGCTTCTCACGGAGCCTCTGAGAGTTCAGGGATACTGTGGTGTTGGGAGGGGCCTCTCAGTACACCACTGAGTTTGGTTCAATGGAAGGGGGCCTCTTCTCTAGTTGAGGCAGGAACCTCAGGGTTCCTCTCCATTTCTGACTCCAATTGCAGGGTCCCTGAAGAGTTGGGACAGGAGAGTAAGGCCTCGTCTTGTGTGAAGGAATGCAACTTCACTTGCCTCTCGAGTTGTTCACGAGGTGACAGTCCACATTTGGAGCTGTGAGTGGAATCTGCGGGTTTTTCCAGACGATGCATGGGGATGTCAGTGTCCCTTCGTGTTGTGCCTTCATCCACAGGGTTGCCTTCGAAGAGATGTCCGTGCGTCAGGTTCTTATCTAGAGTGGACCGGGAATTCGGGATCTTTCAGCATATGGCACCAACCATGAGGCTACTTTTCGAATTTCCTCATGAGACCGGCCTCATCCGGAGGTTCGCGGGGAACGTCGGGAACCCCTTGCAGACAAAACATGGGAATCGACCCTTCTGTCGCGATCAGGAGGGGTGAAGGGGCTCACAGGAAGTGGTGCCGTGAACTTTGGTGTTTCCCTCGAGTGAGACCGGTATGTCAGGGAACTTTGGGGGTCGCATCAAGGGTGCCAAGTACCGTTTTGTACTTCAGGATGGAACGTGGGACTTCTCTTGATACGCTGTAGCGGCCAAGGGCCTCATCTTGCGATGACGGGGGAGTCACGTGGTTTTTCTCGAGTTGCGGCGGGATTCTCGAGTTACGACGGGGATTTCAGGCTTCCTCTTGTGTTGGGCCAGGGAAGTCCAATCATCCATTCGAGTTGCGAGGGAGAGCTGGGGGTTGCGCTCGAGTCACTGCAGGGCAAAGGAGACCTCATCTAGGCTTGTGTCCAGGACCTAATGTTCCTCTCCAAGGGCCACAGGGATCTCAGGTTTGCATTCCAGACTCACCCAGGGAGTCAGGCTAATGTCGAAGGGAAGCAAAGGACTCCGCTCTCCTTTTGAGTCGCGACGGGCACCTCTTGGAGCCCACTTTGTGGCCTAAAGGGAGTCAAGCCTCCTGTGAAGTTTGGAGAGAGGACTTGGGACTGCTCTCCAGGCCATGCAGGAAAAGATGGCCCTCATCTTGCGATGACGGAGGGATCTTGTGGGTTTTCTCGAGCTGCGGCGCCAGTGTGGGGTTTCTCACGAGGTATGACGGGGAGCTCAGGGAGCCTCTCATGTGGCGCCAGGGAAGTCAGGTGTCCATGCGCATGGCGAGGGGGAGCGTGTCATTGCTCTCGAGTCATGGTAGGGGAATCCGTCCTCAAGACGCATTGAAGAAGGACTCTTGAGGTCTTTCTCGGGTTGCGGCAGGATACCCTGTGTTCCCTCGACTTGTGCCGGTGACCTCAGGGAGTTGCTCAGGGTGCCTCTGAGAAGACACTGATACTGTGGAGTTGGGAGGGGCCTCTCGGGACTCCACTGGGTGTGGTATAATACAAGAGGGCCTCATCTCGTGTTGAGGAAGGAACCTCAGGGTTCCTCTCCATTTCAGACTCCGATCTCAGGATTCCTGCAGAGTTGGGACAGGAGAGTCAGGCCTCGTATTCTGTGGAGAAATGAAACTTAGCTTGCCTCTCGAGTTGTTCACGAGGTAACAGGTCACTTGTAGAGCTGTATGTGGAACCTGCAGAATTTTCCAAAAGATGCACGGGTGTTCAGGGTCCCTCCTTGTTGTGCCTTCATCCTACGGGAGGCATTCCAAGACGTGTACGGGCATCAGGTTCTTATTAATAGCTGACCGGGAAATGGGGTCTTTCCGCATGTGGCACCACCCACGAGGCTACATCTCCAATTTCCTCGTGAGACAGGCCTCATCCTGATGTGCGCTGGGAAGATCGGTAACCCCTTCCACACAAAGCAGGAGAAAAGACACTCCTGTTGCAATCAGGAGGGGAGAAGGGGCTCAAATGATGTGGTGCGGGGAACATGGGTGTTACCCTCGAGTGAGGCCTGTAGTTGGGGAACTTTGGGGGTGCCATCATGGGTGCCAAGTACCGTTTTGCACTTCAGTAGGAACGTGGGACTTCTTTTGAGACGCTGTGGCGGGCAAGGGCCTCATGCTGCGAAGACGATGGAACCACGTGGTTTTTCTCGAGTTGCGGCGGGATTCTCGAGTTACGACGTGGATTTCAGGCGTCCTCTTGTGTTGGCCCTGGGAAGCCCAAACATCCCTTCGAGTTGCGAGGGAAAGCTGGATGTTGTGCTCGAACCACTGCAAGGCCAAAGAGACCTCATCAAGGCGTGTGTCCAGGACCTAATAGTCCTCTCAAGGGAAGACAAGGATCTCGGGATTGCACTCCAGACTCCCCCGGGGAGTCAGGCCTCGCCTAGAGGGGAAGCAAAGGACTGCGCTCTCCTCTAGAGCCCCGACGCGGATCTCTTGGAGCCCACTAAGTCGCCTCAAGGGAGTCCAGCCTCCTCTTCCGTTTGGAGAGAGGACCCGGAATTGCTCTCCAGGCCATGCAGGAAAAGAAGGCCCTCAGCTCGCGAGGACGGGGGCTTCTCAGGGGTTTCCTCGAGCTGCGGCGCCCGTGGGGGTTTTCTCCCGAGGCACGACGAGGACCTCAGGGAGCCTCTCGTGCGGCGCCAGGGAAGTCAGGTCTCCATGCGCGTGGCGAGGGGGAGCGCGTCCTGGCTCTCGAGTCACGGGAGGGGACTAGGGCCTCGAGACGCGTTGAAGAAGGACTCTCGAGGTCTTTCTCGGGGGGCGGCGGGAAACCCTCGTGTCCCTCGCCTTCTGCCGGGGACCTTAGGGAACTTCCCAGGGTGCCTCTGAGAGGCGAGGGATCCTGTGGAGGTGGCGGGGCCCCTCGGGACTCCGCTGGGTCTGGCGCAACGAAGAGGACCTCACCTCGAGGGGAGGCAGGAACCTCAGGCTTCCTCTCCGTTTCGGACTCCGACCTCAGGGTCCCTGCAGAGTTGGCACAGGAGAGTCAGGCCTCGTCTTGTCTGAGGAAGGGAACCCCGCTGGCCTCTCGAGTTGCTCAGGGGGCCTCAGGCCCCTCGTCGAGCTGTGTGTGGAACCCGCGGGACTTTGCGGACGATGCACGGGGGTGGCAGTGCCCCTTCGTGTTGTGCCTTCACCCAAAGGGTTGCCTTCGAAGAGGGGTCCGGGCCTCGGGTCCTTCTCAAGGGCGGACCGGGGAATCGGGGGCGTTCGGCATGTGTCCCCACCCACGTGGCTCGTCTCGAATTTCCTCGTGAGACCGGCCTCATCCTGAGGTGCGCCGGGAAGGCCGGGAACCCCTTCCAGACCACGCAGGGGAATCGCCTCTCCTGTCGCGATCAGGAGGGGAGAAGGGGCTCAGAGGAAGCGGTGCCGGGACCCTCGGTGTTCCCCTCGAGGGAACCCGGCGTGTCGGGGGACTTTTGGGGGTCGCAGGAAGGCTGTCACGGACCGTTTCGCCCTTCAGGGCGGAACAGGGGACTTCCCTTGAGACGCCGTGGCGGGCAAGGGCCTCATCTTGCCAAGAGGTGGGAACCACGTGGTTTTTCTCGAGTTGCGGCGGGATTCTCGAGTTACGACGGGGATCTCAGCCTTCCCCTTGGGTTGGCCCTGGGAAGCCCAATCTTCCCCTCGGGTTGCGAGGGAAAGCTGGGGGTTGCGCTCGAGTCACTGCAGGGCCGAAGGGACCTCACCTAGGCGTGTGTCCGGGACCTCATATTCCTCTCCAGGGAAGGCAGGGATCTCGGGGTTGCATTCCAGGCTCCCCCGGGGAGTCAGGCCTCGTCTCGAGGGGAAGCCAAGGACTCCGCTCTCCTCTCGAGTCGCTACGCGGGGCTCTTGGAGCCCCCTGAGCGGCCTCAAGGGAGTCCAGCCTCCTCTTCCGTTTGGAGAGAGGACCCGGGATTGCTCTCCAGGCCATGCAGGAAAAGAAGGCCCTCAGCTCGCGAGGACGGGGGCGTCTCAGGGGTTTCCTCGAGCTGCGGCGCCCGTGGGGATTTTCTCCCGAGGCACGACGAGGATCTCAGGGAGCCTCTCGTGCGGCGCCAGGGAAGTCAGGTCTCCATGCGCGTGGCGAGGGGGAGCGCGTCCTGGCTCTCGAGTCACGGGAGGGGACTAGGGCCTCGAGACGCGCTGAAGAAGGACTCTCGAGTTCTTCCTCGGGGGGCGGCGGGAAACCCTCGTGTCCCTCGCCTTCTGCCGGGGACCTTAGGGAACTTCCCAGGGTGCCTCTGAGAGGCGAGGGATCCTGTGGAGGTGGCGGGGCCCCTCGGGACTCCGCTGGGTCTGGCGCAACGGAAGAGGGCCTCACCTCGAGGGGAGGCAGGAACCTCAGGCTTCCTCTCCGTTTCGGACTCCGACCGCAGGGTTCCTGCAGAGTTGGGACAGGGGAGTCAGGCCTCGTCTTGTCTGAGGAAGGGAACCCCGCTGGCCTCTCGAGTTGCTCAGGGGGTCTGAGGCCCCTCGTCGAGCTGTGTGTGGAACCCGTGGGTCTTTGCGGACGATGCACGGGGGTGGCAGTGCCCCTTCGTGTTGTGCCTTCCCCCACAGGGTTGCCTTCGAAGAGGGGTCCGGGCCTCGGGTCCTTCTCAAGGGCGGACCGGGGAATCGGGGGCGTTCGGCATGTGGCCCCACCCACGTGGCTCGTCTCGAATTTCCTCGTGAGACCGGCCTCATCCTGAGGTGCGCCGTGAAGGCCGGGAACCCCTTCCAGACCACGCAGGGGAATCGCCTCTCCTGTCGCGGTCAGGAGGGGAGAAGGGGCTCAGAGGAAGCGGTGCCGGGACCCTCGGTGTTCCCCTCGAGGGAACCCGGCGTGTCGGGGGACTTTTGGGGGTCGCACGAAGGCTGTCAGGGACCGATTCGCCCTTCAGGGCGGAACAGGGGACTTCCATTGAGACGCCGTGGCGGGCAAGGGCCTCATCTTGCCAAGAGGTGGGAACCACGTGGTTTTTCTCGAGTTGCGGCGGGATTCTCGAGTTACGACGGGGATCTCAGCCTTCCCCTTGGGTTGGCCCTGGGAAGCCCAATCTTCTCCTCGGGTTGCGAGGGAAAGCTGGGGGTAGCGCTCGAGTCACTGCAGGGCCGAAGAGACCTCACCTAGGCGTGTGTCCGGGACCTAATATTCCTCTCCAGGGAAGGCAGGGATCTCGGGGTTGCATTCCAGGCTCCCCCGGGGAGTCAGGCCTCGTCTCGAGGGGAAGCCAAGGACTCCGCTCTCCTCTCGAGTCGCGACGCGGGTCTCTTGGAGCCCCCTGAGCGGCCTCAAGGGAGTCCAGCCTCCTCTTCCGTTTGGAGAGAGGACCCGGGATTGCTCTCCAGGCCATGCAGGAAAAGAAGGCCCTCAGCTCGCGAGGACGGGGGCGTCTCAGGGGTTTCCTCGAGCTGCGGCGCCCGTGGGGATTTTCTCCCGAGGCACGACGAGGATCTCAGGGAGCCTCTCGTGCGGCGCCAGGGAAGTCAGGTCTCCATGCGTGTGGCGAGGGGGAGCGCGTCCTGGCTCTCGAGTCACGGAAGGGGACTAGGGCCTCGAGACGCGTTGAAGAAGGACTCTCGAGGTCTTCCTCGGGGGGCGGCGGGAAACCCTCGTGTCCCTCGCCTTCTGCCGGGGACCTTAGGGAACTTCCCGGGGTGCCTCTGAGAGGCGAGGGATCGTGTGGAGGTGGCGGGGCCCCTCGGGACTCCGCTGGGTCTGGCGCAACGGAAGAGGGCCTCACCTCGAGGGGAGGCAGGAACCTCAGGCTTCCTCTCCGTTTCGGACTCCGACCGCAGGGTCCCTGCAGAGTTGGCACAGGAGAGTCAGGCCTCGTCTTGTCTGAGGAAGGGAACCCCGCTGGCCTCTCGAGTTGCTCAGGGGGCCTCAGGCCCCTCGTCGAGCTGTGTGTGGAACCCGCGGGTCTTTGCGGACGATGCACGGGGGTGGCAGTGCCCCTTAGTGTTGTGCCTTCACCCACAGGGTTGCCTTCGAAGAGGGGTCCGGGCCTGGGGTCCTTCTCAAGGGCGGACCGGGGAATCGGGGGCGTTCGGCATGTGGCCCCACCCACATGGCTCGTCTCGAATTTCCTCGTGAGACCGGCCTCATCCTGAGGTGCGCAGGGAAGGCCGGGAACCCCTTCCAGACCACGCAGGGGAATCGCCTCTCCTGTCGCGATCAGGAGGGGAGAAGGGGCTCAGAGGAAGCGGTGCCGGGACCCTCGGTGTTCCCCTCGAGGGAACCCGGCGTGTCGGGGGACTTTTGGGGGTCGCAGGAAGGCTGTCAGGGACCGTTTCGCCCTTCAGGGCTGAACAGGGGACTTCCCTTGAGACGGCGTCGCGGGCAAGGGCCTCATCTTGCCAAGAGGTGGGAACCACGTGGTTTTTCTCGAGTTGCGGCGGGATTCTCGAGTTACGACGGGGATCTCAGCCTTCCCCTTGGGTTGGCCCTGGGAAGCCCAATCTTCCCCTCGGGTTGCGAGGGAAAGCTGGGGGTTGCGCTCGAGTCACTGCAGGGCCGAAGAGACCTCACCTAGGCGTGTGTCCGGGACCTAATATTCCTCTCCAGGGAAGGCAGGGATCTCGGGGTTGCATTCCAGGCTCCCCCGGGGAGTCAGGCCTCGTCTCGAGGGGAAGCCAAGGACTCCGCTCTCCTCTCGAGTCGCGACGCGGGTCTCTTGGAGCCCCCTGAGCGGCCTCAAGGGAGTCCAGCCTCCTCTTCCGTTTGGAGAGAGGACCCGGGATTGCTCTCCAGGCCATGCAGGAAAAGAAGGCCCTCAGCTCGCGAGGACGGGGGCGTCTCAGGGGTTTCCTCGAGCTGCGGCGCCCGTGGGGGTTTTCTCCCGAGGCACGACGAGGATCTCAGGGAGCCTCTCGTGCGGCGCCAGGGAAGTCAGGTCTCCATGAGCGTGGCGAGGGGGAGCGCGTCCTGGCTCTCGAGTCACGGGAGGGGACTAGGGCCTGGAGACGCGTTGAAGAAGGACTCTCGAGGTCTTCCTCGGGGGGCGGCGGGAAACCCTCGTGTCCCTCGCCTTCTGCCGGGGACCTTAGGGAACTTCCCAGGGTGCCTCTGAGAGGCGAGGGATCCTGTGGAGGTGGCGGGGCCCCTCGGGACTCCGCTGGGTCTGGCGCAACGGAAGAGGGCCTCACCTCGAGGGGAGGCAGGAACCTCAGGCTTCCTCTCCGTTTCGGACTCCGACCGCAGGGTCCCTGCAGAGTTGGCACAGGAGAGTCAGGCCTCGTCTTGTCTGAGGAAGGGAACCCCGCTAGCCTCTCGAGTTGCTCAGGGGGTCTCAGGCCCCTCGTCGAGCTGTGTGTGGCACCCGCCGGTATTTGCAGACGATGCACGGGGGTGGCAGGGCCCCTTCGTGTTGTGCCTTCACCCACAGGGTTGCCTTCGAAGAGGGGTCCGGGCCTCGGGTCCTTCTCAAGGGCGGACCGGGGAATCGGGGGCGTTCGGCATGTGGCCCCATCCACGTGGCTCGTCTCGAATTTCCTCGTGAGACCGGCCTCCTCCTGAGGTGCGCCGGGAAGGCCAGGAACCCCTTCCAGACTACGCAGGGGAATCGCCTCTCCTGTCGCGATCAGGAGGGGAGAAGGGGCTCAGAGGAAGCGGTGCCGGGACCCTCGGTGTTCCCCTCGAGGGAACCCGGCGTGTCGGGGGACTTTTGGGGGTCGCAGGAAGGCTGTCAGGGACCGTTTCGCCCTTCAGGGCGGAACAGGGGACTTCCCTTGAGACGGCGTCGCGGGCAAGGGCCTCATCTTGCCAAGAGGTGGGAACCACGTGGTTTTTCTCGAGTTGCGGCGGGATTCTCGAGTTACGACGGGGATCTCAGCCTTCCCCTTGGGTTGGCCCTGGGAAGCCCAATCTTCCCCTCGGGTTGCGAGGGAAAGCTGGGGCTTGCGCTCGAGTCACTGCAGGGCCGAAGAGACCTCACCTAGGCGTGTGTCCGGGACCTAATATTCCTCTCCAGGGAAGGCAGGGATCTCGGGGTTGCATTCCAGGCTCCCCCAGGGAGTCAGGCCTCGTCTCGAGGGGAAGCCAAGGACTCCGCTCTCCTCTCGAGTCGCGACGCGGGTCTCTTGGAGCCCCCTGAGCGGCCTCAAGGGAGTCCAGCCTCCTCTTCCGTTTGGAGAGAGGACCCGGGATTGCTCTCCAGGCCATGCAGGAAAAGAAGGCCCTCAGCTCGCGAGGACGGGGGCGTCTCAGGGGTTTCCTCGAGCTGCGGCGCCCGTGGGGGTTTTCTCCCGAGGCACGACGAGGATCTCAGGGAGCCTCTCGTGCGGCGCCAGGGAAGTCAGGTCTCCATGCGCGTGGCGAGGGGGAGCGCGTCCTGGCTCTCGAGTCACGGGAGGGGACTAGGGCCTGGAGACGCGTTGAAGAAGGACTCTCGAGGTCTTCCTCGGGGGGCGGCGGGAAACCCTCGTGTCCCTCGCCTTCTGCCGGGGACCTTAGGGAACTTCCCAGGGTGCCTCTGAGAGGCGAGGGATCCTGTGGAGGTGGCGGGGCCCCTCGGGACTCCGCTGGGTCTGGCGCAACGGAAGAGGGCCTCACCTCGAGGGGAGGCAGGAACCTCAGGCTTCCTCTCCGTTTCGGACTCCGACCGCAGGGTCCCTGCAGAGTTGGGACAGGAGAATCAGGCCTCGTCTTGTCTGAGGAAGGGAACCCCGCTGGCCTCTCGAGTTGCTCAGGGGGTCTCAGGCCCCTCGTCGAGCTGTGTGTGGAACCCGCGGGTCTTTGCGGACGATGCACGGGGGTGGCAGTGCCCCTTCGTGTTGTGCCTTCCCCCACAGGGTTGCCTTCGAAGAGGGGTCCGGGCCTCGGGTCCTTCTCAAGGGCGGACCGGGGAATCGGGGGCGTTCGGCATGTGGCCCCACCCACGTGGCTCGTCTCGAATTTCCTCGTGAAACCGGCCTCATCCTGAGGTGCGCCGGGAAGTCCGGGAACCCCTTCCAGACCACGCAGGGGAATCGCCTCTCCTGTCGCGCTCAGGAGGGGAGAAGGGGCTCAGAGGAAGCGGTGCCGGGACCCTCGGTGTTCCCCTCGGGGGACCCCGGCGTGTCGGGGGACTCTTGGGGGTCGCAGGAAGGCTGTCAGGGACCGTTTCGCCCTTCAGGGCCGAACAGGGGACTTCCCTTGAGACGCCGTCGCGGGCAAGGGCCTAATCTTGCCAAGAGGTGGGAACCACGTGGTTTTTCTCGAGTTGCGTCGGCATTCTCGAGTTACGACGGGGATCTCAGCCTTCCCCTTGGGTTGGCCCTGGGAAGCCCAATCTTCCCCCCGGGTTGCGAGGGAAAGCTGGGGGTTGCGCTCGAGTCACTGCAGGGCCGAAGAGACCTCACCTAGGCGTGTGTCCGGGACCTAATATTCCTCTCCAGGGAAGGCAGGGATCTCGGGGTTGCATTCCAGGCTCCCCCGGGGAGTCAGGCCTCGTCTCTAGGGGAAGCCAAGGACTCCGCTCTCCTCTCGAGTCGCGACGCGGGTCTCTTGGACCCCCTGAGCGGCCTCAAGGGAGTCTAGCCTCCTGTTCCGTTTGGAGAGAGGACCCGGGATTGCTCTCCAGGCCATGCAGGAAAAGAAGGCCCTCAGCTCGCGAGGACGGGGGCGTCTCCGGGGTTTCCTCGAGCTGCGGGGCCCGTGGGGGTTTTCTCCCGAGGCATGACGAGGATCTCAGGGAGCCTCTCGTGCGGCGCCAGGGAAGTCAGGTCTCCATGAGCGTGGCGAGGGGGAGCGCGTCCTGGCTCTCGAGTCACGGGAGGGGACTAGGGCCTCGGGACGCGTTGAAGAAGGACTCTCGAGGTCTTTCTAGGGGGGCGGCGGGAAACCCTCGGTTCCCTCGCCTTCTTCCGGGGACCTTAGGGAACTTCCCAGGGTGCCTCTGAGAGGCGAGGGATCCTGTGGAGGTGGCGGGGCCCCTCGGGACTCCGCTGGGTCTGGCGCAACGGAAGAGGGCCTCACCTCGAGGGGAGGCAGGAACCTCAGGCTTCCTCTCCGTTTCGGACTCCGACCGCAGGGTCCCTGCAGAGTTGGCACAGGAGAGTCAGGCCTCGTCTTGTCTGAGGAAGGGAACCCCGCTGGCCTCTCGAGTTGCTCAGGGGGTCTCAGGCCCCTCATCGAGCTGTGTGTGGAACCCGCGGGTCTTTGCGGACGATGCCCGGGGGTGGCAGTGCCCCTTCGTGTTGTGCCTTCACCCACAGGGTTGCCTTCGAAGAGGGGTCCGGGCCTCGGGACCTTCTCAAGAGCGGACTGGGGAATCGGGGGTGTTCGGCATGTGGCCCCACCCACGTGGCTCGTCTCGAATTTCCTCGTGAGACCGGCCTCATCCTGAGGTGCGCCGGGAAGGCCGGGAACCCCTTCCAGACCACGCAGGGGAATCGCCTCTCCTGTCGCGATCAGGAGGGTAGAAGGGGCTCAGAGGAAGCGGTGCCGGGACCCTCGGTGTTCCCCTCGGGGGAACCCAGCGTGTCAGGGGACTTTTGGGGGTCGCAGGAAGGCTGTCAGGGACGGTTTCGCCCTTCAGTGCGGAAGAGGGGACTTTCATTGAGACGCCGTGGCGGGCAAGGGCCTCATCTTGCCAAGAGGTGGGAACCACGTGGTTTTTCTCGAGTTGCGGCGGCATTCTCGAGTTACGATGGGGATCTCAGCCTTCCTCTTGGGTTGGCCCTGGGAAGCCCAATCTTCCCCTCGAGTTGCGAGGGAAAGCTGGGGGTTGCGCTCGAGTCATTGCAGGGGCCAACAGACCTCACCTAGGCGTGTGTCCGGGACCTAATATTCCTCTCCAGGATAGGCGGGGATCTCAGGGTTGCATTCCAGCCTCCCCCGGGGAGTCAGGCCTCATCTCGAGGGGAAGCCAAAGACTCCGCTCTCCTCTTGAGTCGCGACGCGGATCTCTTGGAGCCCCCTGAGCGGCTTCAAGGGAGTCCAGCCTCCTCTTCAGTTTGGAGAGAGGACTCGTGATTGGTCTCCAGGCCATGCAGGAAAATAAGGCCCTCATCTCGCGATGACCGGGGTGTCTCATGTGTTTCCTCGAGCTGCCGCGCCAGTGTGGGTTTCCTCACGAGGTACGATGAGGAACTCATGGAGCCTCTCGTGCAGTGCCATGTTAGTCAGGTCTCCATGCGCGTGGCGAGGGGGAGCGTGTCATGGCTCTTGAGTCATGGTAGGGGAATCGCGACTCAACACATTTTGAAGCACTCTCGAGGTCTTTCTCGAGTCACGGCAGAAAACCCAGGGGTCCCTCGACTTGTGCCTGTGACCTCAGGGAGCTTCTTTTTGTGCCTCTGAGAACTCAGGGATACTGTGGAGTTGGTAGGGGCCTCTCGGGACTCCACTGGTTGTGGTGCAATGGAAGAGGGCTTCATCTCGAGTGGACGCAGGAACCTCAGGCTTGCTCTCCGTTTCTGACTCGGAACCCGTGGTCCCTGCATAATAGGGACAAGAGACTCACACCTAGTCTTCTGTTGAGGAATGGACCTTCGTTTGCCTTTCGAGTTGTTTACAGGATGACAGGCCACTTGTCGAAATGTCTGTGGGACCTGCGGGTTTTTCTGGACGATGCACGCGGGTGTCAGTGCCCCTTCGTGTTGTGCCTTCATCCACAGGTTTTCCTTCAAAGAGGTGTGCTGGCATCGGGTTCTTTTCAAGAGTGGACCTTGAAATTGGGGTCTTTCGACATGTGGCACCACCCACGAGGCTATGTCTCGAACTTCCTCATGAGACCGGCCTCATCCTGAGGTGCGCCCTGAAGGTCGGGAACCCCTTGCAGACAGAGAAGGGGAGTCGACCCTCCTGTCACAATCAGGAGAGGAGAAGGGGCTCAGATGAAGTGGTGCCGGGAACCTCGGTGTTCCCCTTGAGTGAGTCTGGTATGTCGCGGAACTTTTGGGGTCGCATCAAGGGTACCAAGTACCGTTTCGCACTTCACGATGGAACGTGGGACTTCTCTTCAGATGCTGTAGCGGACAAAGGGCCTCATCTTGCGATGACGAGGGAAGCACGTGGTTTTTCTCGAGTTGCGTTGGGATTCTCGAGTTACGACGGGGAATTCAGGCTTCCTCTTGTGTTGGCCCAGGAAGTCTAATCTTCCATTCGAGTTGCCAGGGAGAGCTGGGGATTGGGCTCCATTCACTGAAGGGCAAACTAGACCTCATCTAGGCTTGTATCCAGGACTTAATGTTCCTCTCCATAGGCGACAGGGATTTGGGGTTGCATTCCATACTCACCCGGGGAGTCAGGCCTCATCTCGAGGGGAAGCAAAGGACTCCACTCTCTTCTCGAGTCGCGACAGGTATCTCTTGGAGCCCACTGAGTGGTCTTTGCTCTGTAGGAGAGCTCTAGTGTTCATAAGCCTGTACATAAGTGAACACAGACATTCTGTGTGCATGTTGCTGCATACCCAAAATAGGGCCACAAGGAGCCTCATGCTCTCCATGTGGCGCGGAAGCTGTGCAGACACGCAGCAGCTGAAGAATCCAACCAATTGCTCTTTTCTTACCTCTGACAGAGCTCGCATTGCCGTAGCCCTTGGCAGTTTGAAAACACTGGACCCTAACCCCTCTCAAAGTAGGCCTGGGTTCTAGTTCGAATAGAAAGTCAATAGCGGAGCTGAGGACAGGAACGCGGCAGTCATTTATCACAGGCTCCTGCAGCCTGCTACTACAGGGACACTAACGCTAGAAGCTAGGAATGTCTTTGCAAGGTTCTCAAAGGACAAGGGAGAACCTCGACCCTGACTCTAGTATTTCAGTCCCCTGAGCAGATCTGAGGTTCTCCCGCTATAGAAGCTAACCCATTCCTTTCAAATACAGGCTTCCTAACACAGGGCCAGTTGGCTGCTTGCTCTTCCACGAAGCAGGCTTCCTTAACTTGCAAACTGCGAATTCCGCTTAACAGCCTGGAGGAAAAATCGCTTCTTGCAAGATTTTTTTCAGAGGCTGTATCCCCGGAGCTGGGGCCAAGCTAGGGGACCCATACTGGCAAGGGAAGGCAAAACCACATCCAATGTCTTTGCTCTGGAGGACAGCTTTGGTGAGCCTAAGTCTTTCAGGAATATTTCTGGCTCCAACAGAGTCAAATTCTGTGTGTGAAGCTGCACAGCCAAAATAGGGGAACAGAGAGCCTGATTCTCTCTGTGTAGCTTTGAAGCTGTCATTCAAACAACAGCTTGAGAATCCATACAATGCTCTCCCTTACTGCTAAGAGAATTCTCATTGCTGTCGTCCTTGACAGTTTGTAGAAATCCGCACCCTAACCCTTCTCCAAGTAGGCCTGGGTCCTAGCTCGGAACAACAGGCAACGGCGGAGCTGAGGCCAGTAAGGCACAAGTGAGGTCTCACACACTCTTGCAGCCTGATCGTCCAGGAGCAGTAAGGCCTCTTTTTCCCTGTAGGAGGCTCGCTTGCCTTGCCTCCTGTGAACTGCATTTCCCAGCCTGGGCGCAAAGCTGTTCCTGGAGATTTTTTCTCAGGGGCTGTTTCCCTGGAGCTGGGTCGGACCTCGGGGGCCCAACTCACAGGGGAAGACAAAACCACATGGACAGGTCTATGCTCTGTAGGAGAGCTCTAGTGAACCTCGTCTCTCAGGAACATTCTTGGCTTCTACAGAGACACCTCTGTGCATGAAGCTACACACCCAACATAGTGGCAAAGGGAGTCTGATTCTCTCCGTGGGTGCTGATGCTTTGTGGCAAAGCACCTGCTAAGAATCCATCCGCATAGGCTTCCCTCACCTTGACAGAGGTCTCATTGCTGTAGTCCTTGGCAGTTTGGAAAGAAGCAGACCCTTACCCTTCACCAAGTAGGCCCTTGTCCTTGTTTGAATGGAAAGGCAGTAGCTGAGCTGAGGCCAGTAAGGCGCCAGTCAAGTCTGACATATTCCCGATGCCTGCTCCTTCATGGAAAATAACGTTAGAATCTGGGAATGTCTTTGCAAGGCTGGCAAAGGGCAGTCAGGAACCTCGACCCTGCCTCTGGAATTTCTATCTTCTCAGCACATCTGGCGGTCTCGGTCAGGAGAAACTAACCCATTCCTTGCAAATATAGGCTTCCAAACACAGTCCGGTTGGCTGTCTCTTCTTGCCGAAGGAAGCTTGCTTATCCCACCTCCTGTGAACTCCACTTCCCAGCCTGGGTGATAAGAGGTTCTTGGAGATCTTTTCTCAGAGGCTGTTTCCAAGGAGCAGGGGCTGATCCCAGAGACCCACACGCACAGGGGAAGGGAAAACCGCATGGATAAGTCTTTGCTCTCTAGGAGTGCTCTAGTGAACCTCAGTCTGTGGGGAGTGTTCTTGGCTCCAACGGGGACATCTCTGTGTGGGAAGCTGCATAGCCAACATAGAGACACAGAGACCTGATTCTCTCTGTGCAGCTTTGACGCTGTCGTTCAAACAACAAATTGAGAATCCACACAATGCTCTCCCTTACCACTGAGAGAGTTATCATTGCTGTAGCCCTTCGCAGTTTCTGGAAATCGGCACACAAAGACTTCTCCAAGTAGGCCTGGGTTCAAGTTCAGATGAACATGCAATAGCGGAGCTGAGGCCAGTAAGGCACCAGTCAGGTGTCACACACTCTGGCAGCCTGCTCCTCCAGGGACAGTAAGGCCTCTATTTCCCTTCAGGAGGCTCGCTTGCCTTACTTCCTGTGAACAGCGTTTCCCAGCCTGGGCGGAAAGCAGTTCCTGGAGATCTTTTCTCAGGGGCTGTTTCCCCGGAGTTGGGGCGGACCTCGGGGACCCAACTCACAGGGGAAGGCAAAACCAAATGGACAGGTCTATGCTCTGTAGGAGATCTCTAGTGAACTGCCGGGGTCCAGCCCCAGCTGATCCAGGGTATTCGAAGCAGAGACGGCGTAGGCGAGGGTCAGGGAACAACTGCTTAATTAAACGTTAATTAAGGATATAAAGAGTAATAAAATGAGGATAGCTCAGTAGGAAAATTCAGTGGAGAAAAGAGGCTGAGTAGCTTGGTTTACGCGGGGGACCAATAAAACTTCAAGACAAGAAGCTTGCACCACTTACGTAGGCCGCAGGCGTCCTTCCGTTGTCCCGAAGGTGAGGAGACACTGAGGCCTCCCCGGTCGGATCTTAGAAGCCCAGGCAAAATTAGTAAGCTTGGTGGGTTCCGCGCTCCAGATGGAGACTCAGCCAGAGTGAGAGAGAGAGAGAGACATGGGGAGACCAGTATTTCGAGAAACTGATCCCAATTCTTTATTTTCCATGGTCTACTTTTATACACTGAGATGTTATGCAAAAGTCACGTGGGGTCAGCAGTCCTGACTTTTATCAAAGTCAGGTGCTTCATACAAAAGTATACAGAGGTCTTAGGGGTGTTACATCATCTTCAGGCCGGGGGGCCTGCTGACAATTTACGACCCTCTCCTTGTGACAGCGGTCAGTCAACCAGGACACTTATTTCTCCAGGGGTGATTATTCTTAAAACAGACGCCACCCAAATAAAGTTACATTCCTATAGGGTGAGGGTGTAGTGGGTTTTAGTTAAGGAAAGAATTTACTTAGCCTAAGGTCTAACGTGATTTCTATCAAAGGTTAATACTTATTTCTTCTATATATTCATTAATGTGTATAAGGGCAGGGGATGTGGAGACTTAGCAGTAAACATCAGCTCAACAAATGAAAAACCCTTCACCAATATGATTTCTAATCAGCCCATTATACTTATACTAATAATTTTCTAACTTTTCTAAGGAACCTGTTTTTAGAAGGTTTAAAGCATCTCGTGCCTCTCATGGTTGGGAGGCTGTGAGCAATCACATGTGGCCGGACAAGCCTGTCAGGCAGGCTAGAGAACCTTCAGAGGAGTTTGTAGGTTAAAACACTCTTGTCACACCCAGGGGTTTTTATCAACTGGAGCTCTAGGTTAACTCCTTCTCCGAAAGAGGTGGTGGGGGACAGCCCCCCGTAAAGTCAGAGGTGTAGGTGAGAGCACAAAGTAGTAAGGTAGGCAGGCTCTGGTTATGGGGGTAGATGCTCGAGGATTTCCAGGGGGACTCCTGAGGCTCGATCCCGCCTTTGCGTATGTCGAGCCTCCTTCCTCATGACCTTTGCCATGGGCGGAGTGCCTCACTCTGGCCCCCAACAGTGAACCTCCTCTCTCAGGAACATTCTTGGCTCCTATCGAGACACCTCTGTGCGTGTAGCTACACACGCAACGTAGGGGCAAAGGGAGCCAGATTCTTTCCGTGGGGTGCTGATGCTTTGTGGCAAAGCACCTGCTTGAGAATCCATCAGCTTACGCTTCCCTCGCCTTGACAGAGGTCTCATTGCTGTAGCCCTTGGCAGTTTGGAAAGAAGAGGACCCTTACCTTTCATAAAGTGGGCCCTTGTCCTAGTTTGAAAGGAAAGGCAAGAGCTGAGCTGAGGCCAATAAGGCGCCAGTCAAGTCTGACATATTCCCGAAGCCTGCTCCTTCATGGAAAATAACGCTGTAATCTAGGAATATCTCTGCAAGGCTGGCAAAGGGCAGTCAGGAGCCTGCACCCTGCCTCTGGAATTACCGACTTCTGAACAGATCTGGAGGTCTCCCTTAGGGGAAGCTAACCCATTCTTCCAAATAGAGGCTTCCAAACGCAGGCCGCTTGGCTGCCTCTTGCTCTCTGAAGGAGGCCTGCTTTTCCCGCCTCCTATGAACCCCACATGCCAGCCTCTGGGAAAAGCGGATCTTGAAGATCTTTTCTCAGGGGTTGTTTCCACGGAGCTGGGGCCGAGCCTGGAGCCCCAAACGCACAGGGGAAGAAAAACCACATGTACAAGTCTTTGCTCTCTAGGAGAGCTCTAGTGAACTTCACTCTGTCAGGAACGTTCTTGTTTCCTATGGAGACACCCCTGTCTGTGAAGCTGTGTACCGAACATGGAGACACAGAGTCTGATTCTCTCTGTGCAGCTTTGAAGCTGTCGTTCAAACAACAGCTTGAAAATCCATACAATGTTCTTCCTTACCCGTGACACAGTTCTCATTGCTATACCCCTTGGCAGTATTTAGAAATCCATACCCAAACCCTTCTCCTAGTAGGCCTGGGTCCTAGTTCGGAGAAACACGCAATGGCGGAGCTGAGGCCAGTAAGGCACCAGTCAGGTCTCACACACTCTGGCAGCCTGATCGTCCAGGGAGACTAAGGCCTGTTGTGCCTTGCAGGAGGCTCGCTTGTGTTACCTCCTGTGAACTGCGTTTGCCAGCCTGGGGGAATAGCGGTCCCTGGAGATCTTTTCTCAGGGGCTCCTTCCCCTGAGCTGGGGCGGACCTCGGGGACCCAACTCACAGGGCAAGGCAAAACCATATGGACAGGTCTATGCTCTGTAGCAGACTTCTAGTGAACCTCATCTCTCAGGAACATTCTTGGCTCCTATAGAGACACTTCTGTGTGTGAAGCTGCGTACCTAACATAGGGGCACAGAGAGCCTGATTCTCTCAGTTCATTTTGACGCAGTCGTTCAGAAAACAGCTTGAGAATCCATAAAATGCTCTCCCTTACCGCTGAGAGAATTCTCACTGCTGTAGCCCTTGGCACTTTGTAGAAATCCGCACCCAAACGCTTCTCCAAATAGGCCTGGGTCCTAGTTCGGAGGAACAGGCAATGGTGGAACTGAGGCCAGTAAGGCAACAGTCAGGTTTCACACACTCTGGCAGCCTGCTCCTCCAGGGACAGTAAGGCCTCTTTTTCTCTGCAGGATATTCGCTTGCCTTACTTCCTGTGAACAGCGTTTCCCAGCCTCAGCGAAGCGGTTCCTGGAGATCTTTTCTCAGGGACAGTTTCCCCGGAGGTGTGGCAGACCTCGAGGACCCAAGTCACAGGGGAAGGCAAAACCACATGGACAGGTCTATGCTCTGTAGGAGAGGTTTAGTGAACCTAATCTCTCAGGAACATTCTTGGCTCCTATAGAGACAACTCTGTGTGTGAAGCTACACTCCCAACATTGGTGCACAGGGAGCTTGATTCTCTCCGTGGGGTGCTGATGCTTTGTGGCAAAGCACCTGCTTGAGAATCCGTCCTCTTAGGCTTCCCTCACCTTGACAGAGGTCTCATTGCTGTAGCCCTTGGCAGTTTGCAAAGAAGAAGACCCTTACCCTTCATAAAGTAGGGCCTTGTCCTAGTTTGAATGGAATGGCAATAGCTGAGCTGAGGTCAATAAGGAGCCAGTCCCGTCTGACACATTCCCGAAGCCTGCTCCTTCATGGAAAATAACTCTAGAATCTAGGAATATCTTTGCAAGGCTAGCAAAGGGCAGTCAGGAACCAGTACCCTGCCTCTGGAATTACCGACTTCTGAGCAGATCTGGAGGTCTCCTTTAGGAGAAGCTAACCCATTCCTTCCAAATAGAGGCTTCAAAACACAGGCAGGTGGGCTGCCTTTTCGTTCCCTATGGAGGCGTGCTTTTCTCTCCTCCTACGAACCCCGGTTCCCGGACACTGGGAAAAGTGGATCTTGAAGATATTTTCTCAGGGGTTGTTTCCACGGAGCTGGGGCCGAGCCTGGAGACCCAAAGGCACAGGGGAAGGCAAGACCACATGGACAAGCCTTTGCTCTTTAGTATAGCTCTAATGAACCTCACTCTGTCAGGATCTTTCTTGATTCCTACGGAGACACACCTGTGTGTGAAGCTGCGGGCACAGAGAGCCTGATTACCCCTGTGCAGCGCTGAGTCTGGGCGGCTAAACAACAGCTTGGGAATGCAGCCTGGGGCGCTTCCCTTCCCTCGGACAGAGCTCTCCTTGCGGTAGGCCTTGGTAGTTTGCATACAATGGGGCCCTAAGCCCTCTGCAAGTTGGCCTGGCTCCTAGGTCCAAAGGGCAGGCCAGAGCGGAGCTGAGGCTGTCAGGCTCCAGACACATCTCCCATACTCCTACATCCTGCTCCTACCCGGGCGTGAAGGCTAGAAGTTGGGAAGGTACCTGGACCGTGCAGGGGCGGGGCGAACGCGGGCGGCGTGGGGCGGGGGTCGGCTTCTGGCGGGGGTGGGGGCGGGCTTCCCAGTTGTGCTCTCGGAGGTGGACACTGAGGCTGAAAACGCGCCTGGAGTGCACCCGGGACTGGGTAAACCCGGGCTGCACGGGTCGAGATTCCGATGGCTTTGGGTGGGGGTCGGTCCCAGTTGTGCTCCCGGGGGTCGCCACTGCGGCTGGGAACGCGCCGGGAGCGCGGCAGGGGCGGGGCTAACCCTGGGGGCGCGGGGCGGGGGTCGGCTCATGCGGGGGATGGGGAGGGGTTCCCAGTTGCGCTCTCGGGGGTTGCAACTGCGGCTGGGAACGCCCATTTCGTCCGCTCCTGGGTCCTCAAGGATCGCCATCCCATGGGTGCAGTGGAGGGCTGCGGACCACAGGTAAGGGAACTGGGACTGCGTGGAGCAGGGAACCAAGTATTCCGCCGTCTGTTGACACATTCTCGGAGCTCCCCAACCTGGCGGTCACAGAAAGGCCTTGCCTTTGGGGTCAAGGCCTTTACCGCTCCACCCCTCTGCTGAAAAATCTCCGAGTCTGCGCATTTCTTCCAAGCAGCCTACTGTCTGCTGGAAGTCCAAGGGACAGAACACTGAACTCTGGCCGGCTGGCCCAGCCCTGCTTCTGGCACTTTGTAAGCCAGCGGGCCCTTGAGCACCTGCTGGGATGGGAAAGGGAAGGGTCCACGGATTGCACCCTAGAAACTTAGTAGGGTGCATGGATTTCAAACCCTGGTGGCCGCCCAGGCAGCAAAGAAGGGGGCAGGGCACCTTGCTGCCCTTTCATGGCAGAATCTGTGGTTGTCCAGCTGCGTGGGCCTTTTCATGAGGACCCTGTGCAATAAAAGTTTGGTGTTTTGGAACTGAATAATTTGAACGTGTAAAAGCTTTAAATTATGTGGTGGTGTAATTAAAAAACAAAACAAAACAAAACCAAGCTCCAAGTGTTTTGCAAATGGAGGTTTAAATATTGAAGGACTGTATTCCTTGCACTGTGGCATTCTATCAAGAAGTGTGCAGGATTTTTTTTTTTTTTAAGAAAAGTGTTCGAAGTGAGGGAAACAGGAAACCCAGAGGTGCCCCTGTATTTTGGGGAAGGCCTTAGGAGGTCACTTGGAAATGCTGCTGGATGTGCGGGAGGGCGGCAGATGGGTTGTGCAGGCTTGTCCTTTGCATGGATGTTCTTGTGTGTGGAAACCCAGCTCGGAGCCATCTCCTGATGTGTAAGAATTTCGCAGACAAACCTTGAGCTAAGCAATGCATTTTTTCCTAAGAAAATGTTTGTCTTAAGCGATGTAAATATCCTATGTATTTCCGCTAGACTCTGGCTTCAGGTCGGTTCCCCCAAAAGGCTCAGAAGCGATTTGAACAAAACAGCATGTTTTCCTCCTAGCTTGTTCTCCTTATCTATGTTAAGGAAATGATATATTTGCCTGCAATACTGCCTTTCTTCAAGATTCATGTCAATCAAGTTTTGGCCCGGGATGACTCACCTGCTGCCAATATTATCTCAATGCATGTCGTGGGGGAGGGGCCTGGTGCCATTCCCTGAAACAGTTCCTTTCTTTCCTTAGCTGACTGCTAGTGCCTGTAGAATATATGGCTAAAGACCAGCAGGGGGTACTCTTACTACCCCCCCCCACCCCGCCTCGAGTCTAAGTCAGCAGCTTTCTCTATCTCTTTAATACTTTAATAACACTTGATGACACAAAAGCTCTGAGCGATCAAATCATATCAAATCTTCATTTCAGATTGAAGATGCATTCCATGGTATTGCCATCTTAAGTCTTTCCATCGTTATGGAATATCTGTCCATGTATTCAGGATAGTTTTCAGCCAGGGTGTATAATTTCCAGTGTGCCAGTCTTGTCATCCTCGTTACATCCATGGCAAAGTGTTTTATTCATGTTGATATTATTGAAAGGGAATTTTTTAAAATTCCTTTTCAGATTATTATCTGCTAATGTATACAGATAAAACTGTGTAATCATTCATTTTTATCAGTTTGGACAGCTTGATAGTTGTCTTTAATTTCTTTACTTTCTGACACTTTAAGATTATCCTGGGACACATATGTAATGCCTCACCCCTAAATTCAGACATGTGTTCAAAGAACTTCTGTCCTTTTATTTATTTATTTATTAATTCTTTAACATTGAAATCGTTTTGACTATGCTGGGTGTTTGTTGCTAGATGGAAGTAGCTAGGACCTCTGGACTGCAGTCTCTCATCTCTTGCTGACCTCTTGTTGACCTCTGCAGATTCCTGGTAGGTGGGAGCTTGTTAGTTCCTTGTTCCTTATCAGAACCTCCTGTGGTAAGTGTTTTTCTCTTCTCTGTTGCCTGGTAAGGGTGGGTGGTCATGGGCATCCCAAAGTTGGCTAGAAGTCAATTATTTAGGCAGGCTTGTGCACAGATATGGGAGAAGGCAATGGCACCCCACTCCTGGAAAATCCCAAGGACGGAGGAGCCTGGTAGGCTGCAGTCCATGGGGTGGCTAAGAGTCGGACACCACTGAGCGACTTCATTTTCACTTTTCACTTTCATGCATAGGAGGAGGAAATGGCAACCCACTCCAGTGTTCTTGCCTAGAGAACCCCAGGGACTGCGGGGCCTGGTGGGCTGCCATCTATGGCGTGGCACAGGGTCGGCCTCAACTGAACCACTTAGCAGCTGCAGCAGCAGCAGCAGCAGTGCATAGATATCAAAGGGGATGAGAACAGTCAGGTAGGATCACATATGTCACCGTGAAACAATACTTCTCCTCTTAGCCAAAGCTAACAAAAGATTTCTGTTCTAGGTCAACCTAGAAGAGATCACTTAAGAGGTAAAGAAACTTAAACTCCATTAGCAAAGGCAGTTCAACATCTCAAGAAAACTTGTGCTAGGCACAGAACTCTTTTCTGGGGGCCTACTTTCCCTACAACCTCCTTATCCCATTCTGTACCCATTCCTTTGCTTCTCCCGTCCTGAAAATGCCACCTGTAAGACAGAACTACTTCGTTTTCCTTCTTAAAGTGTGATTGCATTCCATACATTCTTGTAATAACAAGTCATACATTTCCCTTCAGCAACCAAGAACTGACTCTTATATTGGCATTTGATAGATTGGTGAGCATACCTATCAGTGATAATAGCACCCACCCCGCTTCCTGCAAGAACAGAACAAAACAAAACAAAACAAAAAAATTGCTTTCTTACATTTAATATGTTCGGATGGTGCCAGTCACTATTCATGCAGAGTCAAAAATCTCTTTTGTTTCTGTGTAAAAGGGAGGTCCTTTCAAGTCGTGAATGTTTAAGAAGTTTCATTTATTTGGAAGTGACCTAGCTATTCAATACACTGTCGTCACTTAGTTTAGCACCAGGATAGAAACTCAGGTAACCAAAACACCTGGAGGAACGATTGTAAGTTCAGTTCAGTTCAGTTGCTCAGTCGAGTCTGACTCTTTGTGACCCCGTGGCCCGCAGGACGCCAGGCTTCCGTGTCCATCACCAACTCCAGGGGCTTGCTCAAACTCATGTCCATCGAGTCAGTGATGCCATCCAACCATCTTATCCTCTGTCATCCCCTTCTCCTCTGCCTTCAATCAAGACTATGAGAGGCAGATATTTTAGAGTATAATTATTGTTAAGAGTTTATCTAAAAGCTCATATCACATTTACATTTTTTACATTGGTTGTTGCTGTTTCCAGGTACTTTCTTGCTGACAAGCTTGTGACACATATAACAATAGAGCAATTTTTACCTCAAAAGAAACCTAGGCACTATGAACATGTTGTGCTTAATGTTGTTGACTCTTAGACATGTCTATAGTGGAGGAGCAAAACCAAAAATACTAGATATTTAATATTGACTAGTTCCCAGTTCACGGGACTCTGACATTCATTTAGGTCAATGTTTTCTTGTATTTCCAGCAGTTTGATTTGGAAGGGCTGCCTTGTCTTGAGACCATTGAAATCAGAACTCAGAACTTGAGCAATATTATCAAAAAACACAAGGCTCACACTGACACATACCTTAATCCAGACAGACAGACAAGACATCTTCCAGTTTTCCGCCTGAGATTTAAAATATTTCTTTGAGCCGTTTTCCTGGGGAGTGGGGGGGGGAGTTGGGGTGGCAGCGAGGCAGGCTTGGGTAACAAGCTAATTGTTGTTCATTGCATATGCAAAGAACCAGCTTTCCGGGTTCCAAGGAAAAAAGTTTCCTTGGTACCCAATTTTGTTTGGATCTATAGACTCTCATGGCCCTCCTAGGTCAGGACATCTTTCCTTTCTGTAGTCCTCATTTTATCCCTAAATCATAGACAGCTTGGATTGTCTCTGTGGGGTGGATGTATTGTCCTCGTGTTTGACCTGGCGGCAGTAGCGAGGTCCGAGAGCCTCTCCTGGAACCGGGCGTGGGGACGGGGCTCACCAGGAGCCCCTGGTGGAAGTGGGCAACGCCCCGGGAGCGCGCCAGGGGCGGGGCGATCCCGGGCGGCGCGGGTCGGGGTTCTGGTCGGGAGGGGGTGGGGGGCGGTAACAGTTGTGCTCTCGGGGGTCCCCACTGCAGCTGGAAACGCGCTGGGAGTGCGGCAGGGGCGGGGTGAACCCGGGTGGCGCGGGGCGGGGTTCGGCTCCTGGCGGGGGTGGGGGAGGGCTTCCCAGTTGTGCTCTCGGTGGTGGCCACTGCGGCTGGAAACGCGCCGGGAGCGCACCCGGGGCGGGGTAAACCTGGGCTGCGCGGGTCGAGATTTAGATGGCTGTGGGTGGGGGTTCAGTCCCAGTTGTGCTCTCGGGGGTCGCCACTGCGGCTTGGAACGCCCATTTCCTACGCTCCTGTGTCCCCAAGGATCCACATCTAGTGCGTGCAGCGGAGGGCTGCGGGCCACAGGTCAGGGAACTGGGACTGCTTGGAGCAGGGAACCAAGTATTCCGCCCTCTGTTGGCACATTCTCGGAGCTCCCCAACCTGGCGGTCGCAGAAAGGCCTCGCCCTTGGTGTCAAGGCCTTTACCGCTCCACCCCTTTGCTGAAAAATCTCAGTCTGCACGGTTTTCCCAAGCAGCCTAGTGTCCCCTGGAAGTCCAAGGGACAGAACACTGAACTCTGGCCGGCTGGCCCAGCCCTGCTTCTGGCACTTTGTAAGCCAGCGGGCCCTTGAGCACCTGCTGGGATGGGAAAGGGAAGGGTCCACGGATTGCACCCTAGAAACTTAGTAGGGTGCATGGATTTCAAACCCTGGTGGCCGCCCAGGCAGCAAAGAAGGGGGGAGGGCACCTTGCTGCCCTTTCATGGCAGAATCTGTGGCTGTCCTGATGCGTGGGCCTTTTCATGGGGACCTTGTGCAATAAAAGTTTGGTGTTTTGGTACTGAATAATTAGAAATTGTAAAAAGTTTAAATTATGTGGTGGTGTAATTAAAAAACAAAACAAAACAGAACCAAGCCCCAAGTGTTTGGCACAGGGAGGTTTAAGTATTGAAGGCCTGTTTTCCTTGCACTGTGGCATTCTATCAAGAAGTGTGCAGGATTTTTTTTTTTTTTTAAGAAAAGTGTTCGAAGTGCTTGAAACAGGAAACCCAGAGGTGCCCCTGTATTTTGGGGAAGGCCTTAGGAGGTCACTTGGAAATGCTGCTGGCTGTGGGGGAGGGGGGCAGATGGGCTGTGCAGTCTTGTCCTTTGCATTCATGTTCTTGTGTGTAGAAACCCAGCTCGGAGCCATCTCCTGATGTGTAAGAATTTCGCAGACAAACCTTGAGCTAAGCAATGCATTTGTTCCTGAGGAAATGTTTGTCTTAAGCGATGTAAATATCCTATGTATATCTGCTGGACTCTGGCTTCAGGTCGGTTCCCCCAGTAGGCTCAGAAGCGACTTGAACAAAACAGTATGTTTTCCTCGTACCTTGTTCTCCTAATCTATGTTAAGGAAATGATATATTTGCCTGGAATACTGCCTTTCTTCAAGATTCATGTCAATCAGTTTTTGGCCCAGGATGACTCACCTGCTGCCAATGTGACCTCAAGGCATGTCGTGGGGGAGGGGCCTGGTGCCATTCCCTGAGACAGTGCCTTTCTTTCCTTAGCTGACTGCTAGTGCCTGTAGAATATCTGGCTAGAGACCAGCAGGGCGTACACCCCGCCTCAAGTCTAAGTCAGCAGTTTTCTCTATCTCATTTATACTTTAATAACAATTGATGACACAAAAGCTCTGAGCGATCAAATCATATCAAATCTTCATTTCAGATTGAAGATGCATTCCATGGTATTGCCATCTTAAGTCTTTCCATTGTTATGGAATATCTGTCCATGTATTCAGGATAGTTTTCAGCCAGGGTGTATAATATCCAGTGTACCAGTCTTGTCATCCTCGTTACATCCATGGCAAAGTGTTGTATTCATGTTGACATTATTGAAAGGGAATTTTTTTTAATTCCTTTTCAGATTATTATCTGGTAATATATACAGAAAAAACCGTGTAATCTTTCGTTTTTATCAGTTTGGACAGCTTGATAGTTGTCTTTAATTTCTTTCCTTTCTCATACTTTAAGATTTTCCGGGCACTGTACATGTACTGCCTCACCCCTAATCTCAGTCATGTGTTCAAAGAACTTCTGTCCTTTATTTGTTTACTTATTTTTTGCAACATTGAATTCGTTTTGACTATGCTAGGTCTCTGCTGCAAGATGGAAGTTGCTAGGACCTCTGGACTGCAGTCTTCCATCTCTTACTGACCTCTTGTTGACCTCTGCAGAATCCTGGTTGGCGGGAGCTTGTTAGTTCCTCGTTCCTTACCAGGACCTCCTGTGGTAAGTGTTTTTCTCTTCTCTGTTGCCTTGTAAGGGTGGATGGTCATTGGCATCCCAAAGCTAGCTGGAAGTCAATGATTTAGGCAGGCTTGTGCATAGATATGGGAGAAGGCAATGGCACCCCACTCCAGTACTCTTGCGTGGAAAATCCCATGGATGGAGGAGCCTGGTAGGCTGCAGTCCACGGGGTCGCTAAGAGTCGGACACCACTGAGTGACTTCACGTTCACTTTTCACTTTCATGCATGGGAGGAGGAAATGGCAACCCACTCCAGTGTTCTTGCCTAGAGAACCCCAGGGACTGCGGGGCCTCGTGGGCTGCCGTCTATGGGGTCGCACAGAGTCGGACACGACTGAAACGACTTAGCAGCAGCAGCGGCGGCAGCAGCAGCAGAAGCAGTGCATCGATATCAAAAGGGCTGCAAACAGTCAGGAAGGATCACATATGTCACCGTGAAACACTACTTCTCCTCTTAGCCAAAGCTAACAAAAGATTTCTGTTCTAGGTCAACCTAGAAGAGATCACTTAAGAGGTAAAGAAACTAAAACTCCATTAGCAAAGGCATTTCGACATCTCAAGAAAACTTGTGCTAGGCACAGAACTCTTTTCTGGGGGTCCACTTTCCCTACAACCTCCTTATCCCATTCTGTACCCATTCCTTTGCTTCTCCCATCCTGAAACGGCCACCTGTAAGACAGAACTACTTTGTTTTCCTTCCTCAAGTGCCATTGCATTCCACATACTTTCTTGTAATAACAAGTCATAAATTTCCCTTCAGCAACCAAGAACTGACTTTTATATTGGCATTCGCTATAGCCCGCCCCCCTCCCCCCACCCCCAAGAACAGAACAAAACAAAACAAAACAATTGCTTTCTTACATTTAACATGTCAGGATGGTGCCAGACACTATTCATGGAGAGTCAAAAATCTCTTTTGTTTCTGTGTAAAAGGGAGGTCCTTTCAAGTCGTGAATGTTTCAGAACTTTCATTTATTTGGAAATGACCTAGCTATTCAATACACTGTCGTCCCAAGGATAGAAACTCGGGTAACCAAAACACCTGGAGAAACGTTTGTTAGTTCAGTTCAGTTCAGTTGCTCAGTCGTGTCTGACTCTTTGTGACCCCGTGGCCTGAAGGACGCCAGGCTTCCGTGTCCGTCACCAGCTCCAGGGGCTTGCTCAAACTCATGTCCATCGAGTCAGTGATGCCATCCAACCATCTTATCCTCTGTCATCCCCTTCTCCTCTGCCTTCAATCAAGACTATGAGAGGCAGATATTTTAGAGTATAATTATTGTAAAGAGTTTGTCTAAAAGCTCATATCACATTTACATTTTTTACTTTTGTTGTTGTCGTTTCCAGGTAGTTTCTTGCTGACAAGCTTGTGACAGATATAACAATAGAGCAATTTTTACCTCAAAAGAAACCTAGGCACTATGAACATGTTGTGCTTAATGTTGTTGACTCTTAGACATGTCTATAATGGAGGAGCAAAACCAAAAATACTAGATATTTAATATTGACTAGTTCCCAGTTCACGGGACTCTGACATTCATTTAGGTCAATGTTTTCTTGTATTTCCAGCAGTTTGATTTGGAAGGGCTGCCTTGTCTTGAGACCATTGAAATCAGAACTCAGAACTTGAGCAATATTATCAAAAAACACAGGGCTCACACTGACACATACCTTAATCCAAACAGACAGACAAGACATCTTCCAGGTTTCCGCCTGAGATTTAAAATATTTCTTTGAGCCAGTCTTCTGGGGAGTGGGGGGATGGGGGTGGCAGTAAGGCAGGCTTGGGTAACAAGCTAATTGTTGGTCATTGCATATGCAAAGAACCAGCTTTCCGGGTTCCAAGGAAAAAAGTTTCCTTGGTAACCAACTTTGTCTGGTTCTATAGAATATCATGGCCCTCCTAGGTCAGGTCATCTTGCCTTTCTGTAGTCCTCGTTTTATCCCTAAATCACAGACAGCTTGGATTGTCTCTGTGGGGTGTATGTATTGTCCTCATGTTTGACCTGGCGGCAGCAGCGAGGTCCGAGAGCCTCTCCTGGAACCGGGCGTGGGGACGGGGCTCACCGAGAGCCACTGGTGAAGGTGGGCAGCGCCCCTGGAGCGCGGCAGGGGCGGGGCGAACCCGGGTGGTGCAGGGCGGGTGTCGGCTCCTGACGGGGGTAGGGGAGGGCTTCCCAGTTGTGCTCTCGGAGATGGCCACTGCAGCTGGAAACGCGCCGGGAGCGCAGCCAGGGTGGGGTAAACCTGGGCTGCACAGGTCGAGATTCCGCTCACTGTGGGTGGGGGGTCGGTCCCTGTTGTGCTCCCGGGGGTCGCCAATATTGCTGGGAACCCAACGGGAGCCCGGCAGGGCCGGGGCGAAACCTGGCGGTGCGGGGCGGGGTGGGGTTCCATTCGCAGTGGGGGTCGGCTCCTGGCGGGGGTGGGGGAGGGCTTTCCAGATGTGCTGTTGGGGGTCGCCATTGCGGCTGGGAATGCCCATTTCGTGAACTCCTGGATCCCCAAGGATCGGCATCCATTGGCCACAGCGGAGGGGTGCAGAACACAGGTAAGGGAACGGGGACTGCGTGGAGCAGGGAACCATGTATTCCGCCCTGTGTTGGCACAGTCTCAGAGCTCCCCAACCTGGCGGTCGCAGAAAGGCCTCGTCTTTGGGGTCAAGGCCTTTACCGCTCCACCCCTCTGCTGAAAAACCTCATAGTCTGCGCGGTTTTCCCAAGCAGCCTAGTGTCCGCTGGAAGTCCAAGGGACAGAACCCTGAATTCTGGCCGGCTGGCCCAGCCCTGCTTCTGGCACTTTGTAGGCCAGCGGGCCCTGGAGCACCTGCTAGGACGGGAAAGGGAAGGGTACGCGAATTGCACGCTGGTGGCCGCCGAGGCAGCAAAGAAGGGGGGAGGGCACCTTACTGCCCTTTAATGGCAGACAGAATCTGTGGGTGTCCTGCTGCGTGGGCCTTTTCATGGGGACCTTGTGCAATAAAAGTTTACCGGTGACCTTAGGGAACTTCCCAGTGTGCTTCTGACAGATGAGGGATGCTGTGGAGTTGGCGGGGCCTCTCAGGACTCCGCTGGGTTTGGCGCAATGGAAGAGGGCCTCATCTCCAGGGAAGGCAGGAACCTCAGGCTTCCTCTCCGTTTCAGACTCCGACCGCAGGGTCCCTGCAGAGTTTGGACAGGAGAGTCAGGAATCGTCTTGTCTGAGGAAGGGAACTCCGCTTGCCTCTCGAGGTGCTCAGGGGGTCTCAGGCCCCTTGTTGAGCTGTGTGTGGAACCTGCGGGTGTTTCCGGAAATGCACGACGGTGACAGTGCCCCTTCGTGTTGTGCCTTCACCCACTGGGTTGCCTTCGAAGAGGTGTCCGGGCCTCGGGTTCTTTTCAAGAGTGGACAGGGAAATCGGGGTCTTTCGGCATGAGGGACCACCCACGGGGCTAGTCTCAAATCTCCTAGTGAGGCCAGCTTCATCCTGAGTTGTGCTGGGAAGGCCGGGGACCCTTCCAGACAATGCAGGGGGATTGACTCTCCTGTCGCCATCAGGAGGGGAGAAGGGGCTCAGATGAAGTGGGGCCAGAACCCTCGGTGTTACCCTCGAGGGAAACCGGCGTGTGGGGGACTTTTGGGGGTTGCATGAAAGGAGTCAGGTACCGTTTCGCACTTCAGGACAGAACCTGGGACTTCCCTTGAGACGCCGTAGCGGGCAAGGGCCTCATCTTGCGAAGACGTTGGGACCATGTGGATTTTCTCGAGTTGCGGCGGGATTCTCGAGTTACGAAGTGGATTTCAGGCTTCCTCTTGTGTTGGCCCCAGGAAGCCTAATCTTCCATTCGAGTTGCGAGGGAAAGCTGAGGGTTGCACTCGAGTCACTGCAGGGCCAAAGAGACCTCATCTAGGCCTGTGTCCGGGACTTAACGTTCCTCTCAAGGGAAGACAGGGATCTCAGGGTGGCGTTCCAGACTCCCCCGGGGAGTCAGGCCTCGCCTCGAGGGCAAGCCAAGGATGCCGCTCTCCTCTCAAGTCGCGACGCAGATCTCTTGGAGCCCACTGAGTGGCCTCAAGGGAGTCAGGCCTTCTCTTCAGTTTGGAGAGAGGACTCGGGATTGTGCTCTGGGTCAGGCAGGAAAAGAAGGCCCTCACCTCGCGAGGATGGGGGCTTCTCAGGGGTTTCCTCGAGCTGCGGCGCCCGTGGGGGTTTTCTCACGAGGCAAGACGAGGATCTCAGGGAGCCTCTCGTGCGGTGCCAGGGAAGTCAGGTCTCTGTGCACGTGGCGAGGGGGAGCGCGTCATGGCTCTCCAGTCATGGGAGAGGACTAGGGCCTCCAGAGGCGTTGAAGAAGGACACTCGAGGTCTTTCTGTGGTTGCGGCGGGAAAGCCTCGTTTCCCTCGACTTCTGCCGGGGACCTGAGGGAACTTCCCATGGTGCCTCTGATAGGTGAGGGATGCTGTGGAGTTGGCGGGGCCTCTCGGGACTCCGCTGGGCTTGGCGCAATGGAAGAGGGCCTCATCTCGAGGGGAGACAGGAAACATAGGCTTCCTCTCCTTTTCGGACTCCAACCACAGGGTCCCTGCAGAGTTGGGACAGGAGAGGCAGGCCTCGTCTTGTCTGAGGAAGGGAACTCTGCTTGCCTCTCGAATTGCTCAGGGTGTCTCACGCACCTCGTCAAGCTGTGTGTGGAAACCGCGGGTTTTTCCGGACGACGCACGGGGGTGTCAGTGCCCCTTCGAATGGTAACTTCACCCACAGGGTTGCCTTCGAAGAGGTGTCCGGGCATCGGGTTCTTATCCAGAGCGGACTGGGAAATCGGGGTCGTTCGGCATGTGGCACAACCCACGGGGCTCGTCTCGAATTTCCTCGGGAGGCCGGCCTCATCCTGAGGTGTGCCGGGAAAGCCGGGAACCCCTTCCAGAATACGCAGGGGAATCGACTCTCCTGTCGTGATGAGGAGGGGAGAAGGGGCTCAGATGAAGGGGTGCCAGGACCCTCGGTGTTCCCCTCGAGGGAACCCGGCGTGTCTGGGAAATTTTGGAGGTCGCATGAAGGGTGTCAGGTACCGTTTCGCTACTCAGGACGGAACGTGAGACTTCCCTTGAGACGCCGTAGCGGGCAAGGGCCCCATCTTGCTAAGACGTTGGGACCACGTGGTTTTTCTCGAGTTGCGGCGGGATTCTCGAGTTACGACGGGGATTTCAGGCTTCCTCTTGGGTTGGCCCTGTGAAGCCCCATCTTCCAGTCGAGTTGCTAGGGAAAGCTGGGGGTTGCGCTCGAGTCACTGCAGGGCCCAAGAGACCTCATCTAGGCGTGTGTCCAGGACCTAGTAGTACTCTCAAGGGAAGACAGGGATCCCGGGGTTGCACTCCAGAGTCCCCCGTGGAGTCAGGCCTCGCCTCGAGGGGAAGCAAAGGACTCCGCTCTTCTCTTGAGCCACGACGCGGATCTCTTGGAGCCCTCTGAGTGGCCTCAAGGGAGTCAAGCCTAATCTTCAGTTTGGAGAGAGGACTCGGGATTGCTCTCCAGGAAAGGCAGGAAAAGAAGGCCCTCACCTCGCGAGGACGGGGGCTTCTCAGGGGTTTCCTCGAGCTGCGGCGTCCGTGGGGCTTTTCTCACGAGGCACGACGAGGTTCTCAGGGAGCCTCTCGTGCGGCGCCAGGGAAGTCAGGTCTCCATGAGCGTGGCAAGGGGGAGCGCGTCATTGTTCTCGAGTCCTGGGAGGGGACTAGGGCATCAAGGCGTGTAGAAGAAGGTCTCACGAGGTCTTTCTCGGCTTGCAGCGGGAAACCCTCGTTTCCCTCGACTTCTCCCGGTGACCTGAGGGAACTTCCCAGGGTTCCTCTTAGAGGTGAGGGATGCTGTGGAGTTGGTGGGCCATCTCGGGACTCCTCTGGGTTTGGCGCAATCGAAGAGGGCCTCATCTCGAGGGGAGACAGGACCGCAGGCTTCCTCTCCGTTTCGTACTCCGACAGCAGTGTCCCTGCAGCGTTGGGGCAGGAGAGTCAGGCCTCGTCTTGTCTGAGGAAGGGAACTCCGCTTGCCTCTCGAGTTGCTCAGGGAGTCTCAGTCCCCTCGTGGAGCTGTGTGTGGAAACCGCGGGTGTTTCCGGACGATGCACGGGAGTGTCAGTGCCCCTTCGTGTTGTTCCTTCACTCACAGGGTGGCCTTCGAAGAGGCGTCCGGGCATCGGGTTCTCCTCAACTGCGGACCGGGAAATCAGGGTCGTTCAACATGGGGCACCAGCCACGGGGCTTGTCTCGAATTTCCTCGCGAGGCCGGCCTCATCCTGAGGGGCGCCGTGCAGGCCGGGAACCCCTTCCAGACCACGCAGGGGAATCAACTCTCCTGTCGCGAACAGGAGAGGAGTAGGTGCTCAGAGGAAGTGGTGCTGGGACTCTCGGTGTTCCCCTCAAGGGAACCCAGCATGTCGGGGAACTTTTGGATGTCGCATGAAGGGTGTCAGGTACCGTGTCTCACTTCACGACGGAACATGGGACTTCCCTTGAGACGCCGTACCGGGCAAGGGCCTCATCTTGCGAAGACGTTGAAACCACCTCGTTTTTCTCGAGTTGCGGCAGGATTCTCGAGTTTCGACGAGGATTTCAGGCTTCCTCTGGGTTGGCCTTGGGAAGCCCCATCTCCCATTCAAGTAGCGAGGGAAATCTGGGGGTAGCGCTCGAGTCACTGCAGGGCCAAAGAGACCTCATCAAGGCGTGTGTCCTGGAACTAATATTCCTCTCCAGGGAAGGCAGGAATCTCGGGGTTGCATTTCAGGCTCCCTCGGGGAGTCAGGCCTCGTCTCGAGGGGAAGCCAAGGACTCCGCTCTCCTCTCGAGTGGCGACGCGGATCTCTTGGAGCCCACTGAGTGGCCTCAAGGGAGTCCAGCCTCCTCTTCAGTTTGGAGAGAGGACCCGGGATTGCTCTCCAGGCCATGCAGGAATAGAAGGCCCTCAGCTGGCCAGGACGGGGGCGTCTCAGGGGTTTCCTCGAGCTGCGGCGCCCGTGGGGGTTTTCTCCCGAGGCACGACGAGGATCTCAGGGAGCCTCTCGTGCGGCGCCAGGGAAGTCAAGTCTCCATGCGCGTGGCGAGGGGGAGCGCGTCCTGGCTCTCGAGTCACGGGAGGGGACTAGGGCCTCGAGACTCATTGAAGAAGGACTCTCGAGGTCTTTCTCGGGTGGCGGCGGGAAACCCTCGTTTCCCTCGCCTTCTGCCGGGGATCTTAGGGAACTTCCCAGGGTGCCCCTGAGAGGCGAGGGATCCTGTGAAGTTGGCGGGGCCTCTCGGGACTCCGCTGGGTCTGGCGCAACGGAAGAGGGCCTCACCTCGAGGGGAGGCAGGAACCTCAGGCTTCCTCTCCGTTTCGGCTCCGACCACAGGGTCCCTGCAGAGTTGGGACAGGAGAGTCATACCTCGTCTTGTCTGAGGAAGGGAACCCCGCTTGCCTCTCGAGTTGTCAGGGGTTTTCAGGCCCCTGGTCGAGCTGTGTGTGGAACCTGCGGGTCTTTCCGGATGATGCACGGGGGTGTCAGTGCCCCTTCGTGTTGTGCCTTCACCCACAGGGTTGCCTTCGAAGAGGGGTCCGGGCCTCGGGTCCTTCTCAAAAGCGGACCGGGGAATCGGGGGCATTTGGCATGTGGCACCACCCACGTGGCTCGTCTCGAATTTCCCTGTGAGACCGGCCTCATCCTGAGGTGCACCGGGAAGGCCGGGAACCCCTTCTGAACCACGCAGGGGAATCGACTCTCCTGTCGTGATCAGGAGGGGAGAACGGGCTCAGATGAAGCTGTGCCGGGACTCTCGGTGTTCCCTCGAGGGTACCCGGCGTGTCGGGGAGCTTTTGGGGGTCGCACGAAGGGTGTCAGGTACTGTTTCGCACTTCAGGGCGGAACATGGGACTTCCCCTGAGACGCTGTAGTGGGCAAGGGCCTCATCTTGCGAAGACGTTGGAACCACGTGTTTTTTCTCGAGTTGCGCCGGGATTCTCGAGTGACGATGGGGATTACAGGCTTCCTCCTCTGTTGGCCCTGGGAAGCCCAGTCTTCCATTCGATTGGCGAGGGAAAGCTGGGGGTTGCGCTCGAGTCATTGCAGGGCCAAAGAGACCTCATCTAGGCTTGTGTCCAGGACCTAATGTTCCTCTCCAGGGAAGGCAGGGATCTCGGGGTTGCATTCCAGGATCCCCCTGGGTGTCAGGCCTCGTCTCGAGGGGAAGCAAAGGACTCTGCTGTCCTCCCGAGTCGCGACGCGGATATCTTGGAGCCCCCTAGTGGCGTCAGTGGAGTCAAGCCTCCTCTTCATTTTGGAGAGAGGGCTCGGGATTGTTCTCCAGGCCATGCAGGAAAAGAAGTCCCTTCACATCGCGAGGACGGGGGCGTCTCAGGGGTTTCCTCGAGCTGCGGCGCCAGTGGGGGTTTTCTCGCGAGGCACGGCGAGGATCTCAGGGAGCCTCTCGTGCGGCGCCAGGGAAGTCAGGTCTCCCTGCGCGTAGCGAGGGGGAGCGCGTCCTGGCTCTCGAGTCACGGGAGGGGACTAGGGCCTCGAGACGCGTTGAAGAAGGATTCTCGAGGTCTTTCTCAGGGGGCGGCGGGAAACCCTCGTTTCCCTCGCCTTCTGCCGGGGACCTTAGGGAACTTCCCAGGGTGTCTCTGAGAGTTGAGGGATACTGTGGAGTTGGCGGTGCCTCTCGGGACTCCGCTGGGTTTGTCGCAATGGAAGAGGGGCTCATCTCGAGGGGAGGCAGGAACCTCAGACTTCCTCTCTGTTTCGGACTCCGACATCAGGGTCCCTGCAGAGTTGGGACAGGAGAGACAGGCTACGTCTTTTCTGAGGAATGGAACTCCGCTTGCCTCTCGAGTTGTTCATGGGGTTTCAGGCCCCTTGTCAAACTGTGTGTCGAATCTGCAGGTTTTTCCAGACGATGCACGGGGGTGTCAGTGACCCTTCGTTTTGTGTCTTCATCCACAGGGTTGCCTTCGAAGAGGTGTCCGGGCATCGGGTTCTTATGAAGAGTGGACCGGGATATCGGGGTCGTTCAGCATTTGGCGCCACCCACGTGGGTTGTCTCGAATTTCCTCATGAAACCGGCCTCATCCTGAAATGTGCCGCGAAGTTCATGAAACTCTTCCAGACAAAGCAGAGGAATCGACCCTCCTGTGGCGATCAGGAGGGGAGAAGTGGCTCAGATGAAGTGCTGCTGGGAACCTCGGTGTTTCCCTCAAGTGAGAAAGGTATGTCGGGTAACTTTTGGGGTCGCATAAAGCGTTCCAAGTACCGTTTCGCTCTTCAAAATGGAACGTTGGACTTCTCTTGGGGTGCTCCAGCGGGCATGGGCCTCATCTTGGAATGACTGCGGAACCACTTGGTTTTTCTCGAGTTGCGGTGGGATATTTGAGTTACCACAGGGAATTCATGCTTCCTCTTGTGTTGGCCCACAAAATTCTTATCTTCCATTCGAGATTCGAGGAAGAGCTGGAGGTGCGCTCTAGTCACTGAAGGCAAAAGAGACCCCACCAAGGCTTGTGTGCAGGACCTAATGTTCATGTCCAGGCTCGACAGAAATCTCGGGGTTGCATTCCAGACTCACCTTGGAGTCAGCCCTCATCTCGAGGGGAAGCAAAGGACTCTGCTCTCCTCTCGAGTCGGACGGGTATGTCTTGGAGCCCACTGAGTGGCTTAAAGGGAGTCAAACCTCCTTTGGTGTTTGGAGGGAGGACACGGGATTGCTCTCCAGGGAATGCATGAAATGAAGGCCCTCATCTCCCAATGACTGGGGCGTCTCGTAGGTTTTCTCGAGCTGTGGCGGTAGTGTGGGGTTTCTCACGAAGTAAGACTGGGAGCTCAGTGAGCCTCTCACGTGGTGCCAGGGCAGTCAGGTCTCTATGCACGTGGTGAGAGGGAGCCCGTCATTGTTCTCGAGTCATGGTAGGGGAATTGGGCCTGAAGAGGTGTTAAAGAAGGACTCTCGAGGTCTTTCCTGCGTTGCAGCAGGAAACCCTGGGTTCCATCGACTTGTGCCAGTGACTTCAGGAAGCTTCTCAGCGTGCCTCTGAGAAGTCAGGGTCACTGTGGAGTTGGGAGGGGCCTCTCGGAACTCCACTGGGTTTGGTGCAATGGAAGAGGGCCTCATGACAAGTTGAAGCAGGAACCTCAGGGTTCCTCTCCTGGCTTCGAATGCGCCGGATCTGACTCGGATCGCAGAGTCCCTGCAGAGTTGGGACAGGAGAGTCAGGCCTCGTCTTGTGTGGAGGACTGGAACTCCGCTTGACTCTCGCGTTGTTCATGGGGTGACAGGCCACTTGTCGATTTGTATGTGGAACTTGCGGGTTTTTCTGGACGATGCACCGGGGTGTCACTGCCCCTTCGTGTTGTGCCTTGATCCACAGGATTGCCTTCGAGTTGGGTTCTGCCATCGGGTTCTTATCAAGAGCGGACCAGGGAATTGGGGTCTTTTGGCATGCCGCACCACCCACGAGGCTATGTCTAAAATTTCCTCATGAGACTGGCCTCATCATGCGCCAGGAAGGTCGGGAATGCCTTCCAGACAAAGCAGGGGAATCGAACCTCCTGTCGCAATCAAGAGGGGAGAAGAGTCTCAGATGAAGTGGTGCCGGGAACCTCGGTGTTCTCCTCAAGTGAGACTGGTATGTCGGGGAACTTTTGGGGTCGCATCAAGGGTTCCAAGTAACTTTTCGCTCTTCAATACGGAACGTGGGACTTCTCTTGAGACGCTGTAGCGGGCAAGGGCCTCATCTTTCTATGACGGGGGAACCACGTGGTTTTTCTTGAGTTGCGGCGGGATTCTCGAGTTACGACGGGGAATTCAGGCTTCCTGTTCAACTGGCCCAGGGAAGTCCAGTTTTCATTCGAATTGCGAGTTAGAACTGGGGATTGCTCTCGAGACACTGCAGGGCCAAATAGACCTCATCTAGGCTTGTGTCCAGGACCTAATGTTCCTCTGCTGGGGCGACAGTGATCTCGGCATTGCATTCTCGACTCACCCGGGGAATCAGGCCTCGTCTCGAGGGGAAGCCAAGGACACCGCTCTCCTGTCAAGTCGCGACGGGTATATCTTGGAGCTCACTGTGTGGCCTAAAATGAGTCAAGCCTCCTGTGGAGTTTGGAGAGAGGACTCAGGATTGCTCTCCAGGCCATACAGCAAAAGAAGGCCCTCATCTCGTGAGGACTGGGGCGTCTCGTGGGTATTCTCGAGCTGCGGCTCCAGTGTGGTGTTGCTCACGAGGTATAATGGGGAGCTCAGGGAGCCTCTCCTGTGGCGCCAGGGAAGTCAGGTTTCTATGCGCGTGGCTAGGCGGAGTGCGTCATTGCTCTCGAGTCATGGTAGGGGAATCGCACCTCAAGACGCGTTGAAGAAGGACTCTCGAGGTCTTTTACGGGTTGGGGCAGGAAACCCTTGGTTCCCTCGACTTGTGCCGGTGAACTCAGGAAGGTCTAAGGGTGCCTCTGAGAAGTCAGGGATACTGTGCAGTTGGGAGGGGCCTCTCGGGACTCCACTAGGTTCGGTGCAATGGAAGAGGGCCTCATCTTGAGTGGAGGCAGGAAACTCATGTTTCCTCTCCTGACTTCCCCTGGGCCAGATCTGACTCGGATCGCAGTTTCGCTGCAGAGTTCGAACAGGAGAGTCAGGCCTCGTCTTGTGTGGAGGAATGGAACTCTGCTTGCCTCTCCAGTTGTTCACGGGGTGACAGGTCACTTCTCGAGCTGTGTGTGGTACCTGCGGGTTTCTCCGGACGATACCCGGGGGTGTCAGTGCCCCTTCGTGTTGTGCCTTCATCAAAAGGGTTATCTTCAAAGAGGTGTCCGGGCACTGGGATCTTATCAAGAGCGAACCGGGAAATCGGGGTCTTTCGGCATGTGTCACCACCCACGAGGCTATGTCTCGAATATCCTCGTGAGACCGGCCTCATCCTGAGATGCACCGGGAAAGGCGGGAACCCCTTCAAGACAAAACAGGGGAATCGACCCTCCTGTCGCGATCAGGAGGGGAGAAGGGGCCCAGATGTAGTGGTGCCGGGAACCTCGGTGTTCTCCTCGAGTCAGACCAGTGTGTCGAGGAACTTTTGAGGTTGCATCAAGGGTGCCGATACCGTTTCGCACTTCAAGACGGAACGTGGGACTTCTCTTGAGACGCTGTAGGGGGCAAGGGCCTCATCTTGGGATGACGGGGGAACCACGTAGCGTTTCTCGAGTTGTGGCGGGATTCTCGAGTTTCGACGGGGAATACAGTCTTCCTCATGTGTTGGCCCAGGGAAGTCCTATCTTCCATTCGAGTTTCAAGGGAGAGCTGGGGATTGCCCTCGAGTCACTGCAGGGCAAAATAGACCTCATCTAGGCTTGTGTCCAGGACTTAATGTTCATCCCTAGGGGCGACAGGGATCTCGGGCTTGCATACCAGACTCACCCGGGGAATCAGGCCTCGTCTCGAGGGGAAGCAAAGAACTCCGCTGTCCTTTTGAGTCGCGATGGGTATCTCTTGGAGCCCACTGTGTGCCCTAAAGGGAGTCAAGCCTCCTGTGCTGTTTGGATAGAGGACTCGGGATTCCTCTCCAGGCCATGCAGGAAAAGAAGGCCCTCATCTCGCGATGACGGCGGCCTCTTGTGGGTTTTCTAGACTGCCGCGCTAGTGCCGGGTTTCTGACGAGGTACGAGAGGGAGCTCAGGGAGCCTCTCGTGTGGCGCCAGGGAAGTCAGGTCCCCATGAGATGGCAAGGGGGAGTTCGTCATTGCTCTCGAGTCATGGTAGGGTAATCGGGCCTCAAGACGGGTTGAAGAAGGACTCTCGAGGTCTTTCTCGGGTCACTGCATAAAACCCAGGGTTCCCTTGACTTGTGCCTGCGACCTCAGGGAGCTTCTCAGAGTGCCTCTGAGAAGTCAGGGATACTGTGCAGTTTGGAGGGGCCTCTCGAGACTCCTCTGCATTTGGTGGAATGTAAGAGGGACTCATCTCGAGTTGAAGCAGGAACCTCAGTGTTCCTCTCCATTTCTGACTCAGATCGCAAGGTCCCTGCATGTTGGTACAGGAGAGTCAGGCCTCGTCTTTTCTGGAGGATGGGACTCCTCTTGCCTCTCGAGTTGTTCTTGAGATGACAGGCCACTTGTCGAGCTGTGTATGTAACCTGCCCTTTTTTCCGGATGATGCACAGGTGTGTTAGTGCCCCTTAGTGTTGTACCTTCATACTCAAGGCTGCCTTCCAAGAGGTGTCCGAGCATCGGATTCTTATCAAGAGCGGACCGGGAAATTGGAGTCTTTCAGCAAGTGGCACCACCCACAAAGCTACGTATCGAATTTCCCCATGAGACCGGCCTCATCCTGAGTTGTGCAGGGAAGGTCGGGCCCCCTTGCAGACAAAGCAGGGGAATCGACCCACCGGTCACGATCAGGAGGGGAGAAGGGGCTTAAATGAAGTGGTGCCGGGAACCTCGGTGTTCCCCTTGAGTGAGACCGGCGTGTTGGGGGACTTTTGGGGTCGCATCAAGGGTGCCAAGTACCGTTTCGCATTTCAAGACGGAACCTGGGACATCTTTTGAAACGCTGTAGCGGGCAAGGGCCTCATCTTGCGATGACGGGAGAACCACGTGGTTTTGCTCGAGTTGCGGCGGGATTCTCGAGTTATGACCGGGAATTTAGGCTTCCTCTTGTTGGTCTTGAAATCCAATCTTCCATTCGGGTTGCGAGGGGGAGCTGGGGATTGCGCTAGAGTCACTGCAGGGCAAAAGAGACCTAATCTAGGCTTGTGTCCAGGATCTAACGTTGCTCTCCAGGGGCGACAGGGATCTCGGGTTTGCATTCCAGACTCATCCGGGGAGTCAGTTCTCACCTCGAGGGTAAGCAAAGAATTCCGCTCTCGTCTCGAGTCGCGATGGGTATCTCTTGGAGCCCACTGTGTGTACTAAAGGGAGTCAAGCCTCCTGTGGAGTTTGGAGAGAGGACTCAGGATTGGACTCCAGGCCATGCAGGAAAAGAAGGCCCTCATCTCGAGATGACGGTGGCGTCTCGTGGGTTTTCTCGAGCTGCGGCGCCAGTGTGGGGTGTCTCATGAAGTACCACAGGGATTTCAGGGAGCCTCTTGTGTGGCGTCAGGAAAATCCAGTATTCCATTCAAGTTGCAAGTTAGAACTGGGGATTGCTCTCCAGTCACTGCAGGGCAAAATAGACCTCATCTACGCTTGTGTCCAGGACCTAGTGTTCCACTACTGGGCCGACAGGGATCTCAGGGTTGCATTCTCGACTCACCTGGAGAGTCAGGCCTCGTCTTGAGGGGCAAAAAAGGACTCCGCTCTCCTGTCGAGTCGCGACGGGTATCTCTTGGAGCCCACTGCATGGCGTAAAGGGAGTGAAGCCTCCTATGGAGTTTGGAGAGATGACTCGGGAATGTTTTCCTGGCCATGCAGGAAAAAAGGCCCTCGTCTCGCGATGACGGGGGCGTCTCGTGGGTTTTCTCCAGCTGCGGCGCCAGTATCAGATTTCTCACGAGGTACGACGGGGAGCTCAGAGAGCCTCTCGTGTGGTGCTAGGGACGTCAGGTCTCCGTGTGTGTGGTGAAGGGGAGTGCGTGATTGCTCTCGAGTCATAGTAGGCGAATCGGGCCTCAAGACGCATTGAAGAAGGACTCTCGAGGTCTTTCTCGGGTTGCGACAGGGAACCCTGGGTTCCCTCGACTTGTGTCGGTGACCTCAGGCAACTTCTCAGGGTGCCTCTGAGAAGTCAGGGACACTGTGGATTTGGGAGGGGCCTTTCATTACTCAACTGGGTTTGGTGCAATCGAAGAGGGCCTCATCTCGAATGGAGGCAGGAACCTCAGGGGTCCTCTCCATTTCTGACTCGGGTCGCAGAGTACCCGCCGAGTACGGACAAGAGAGTCACGCCTCGTCTTCCGTGGAGGAATGGATCTCCGCTTGCCTTTCGAGTTGTTCACGGAGTGACAGGCCACTTGTTGAGCTGTGTGTGGAACCTGCGGGTTTTTCCGGACGATGCACGGGGGTGTCAGTGCCCCTTCGTGTTGTGCCTTCATCCACAGGGTTGCCTTCAAAGAGGTGTCCGGGCATCGGGTTCTTTTCAAGAGCGTACCAGAAAATTGGGGTCTTTCAGCATGTGGTACCACCCACGAGGCTACGTCTCGAATTTCCTCGGGAGACCAGCCTCATCCTGAGGTTCACCGGGAAGGTAGGGAACCCTTGCAGACAAAGCAGGGGAATCGACACACGGGTCGCGATCAGAAGGGGAGAAGGGGCTCAGATGAAGTGGTGCCGGGAACCTCGGTGGTCCCCTCGAGTGAGACCGGTATGTCATGGCACTTTTGAGGTCGCATCAAGGGTGCCAAGTACAGTTTCGCACTTCAAGACGAAACGTGGGAATTCTCTGGAGATGCTCTAGCGGGCAAGGGCCTCATATTGCGATGACGAGGGAAACACGTGGTTTTTCTCGAGTTGCGGCGGGATTCTCAAGTTACGACGGGGAATTCAGGCTTCCTCTTGTGTTGGTCCAGGAAGTCCAATCTTCCATTCAACTTGTCAGAGAGAGCTGTGGGTTGCTCTCGAGTCACTTCAGGGCAAAGAGTCCTCATCTAGGCTTGGGGCCAGGATGTAGTGTTCCTCTCCAGGGGCAACAGGGATATCGGGGTCGCATTCCAGTCTCACCCGGTGGGTCACGCCTCGTCTCGAGTGGAAGCAAAGGACTCCACTATCCTCTCGATTCGCGACGTGTAACTCTTGGAGCCCAATGAGTGGCCTAAAGGGAGTCAAGCGTCCTGTGTAGCTTGGACAGAAGGTTCACGCTTGATCTGCATACCATTCAGTTAAAGATGGCCCTCCTCTCGTGATGACGGGAGCGTCTCATGGGTTTTCTCGAGCTGCGGCGCAGTGTGGGGTTGCTCACGAGATATGATGGGGAGCTCAGGGAGCCTCTCGTGCGGCGCCAGAGAAGTCAGGCCTCCATGCGTGTGGCCAGGCAGATCGCGTCATTGCTCTGGAGTCATGGGAGGGACTAGGGCCTCCAGACGCATTTAAGAAGGACTCTCGAGGTCTTTCTTGGGTTGGGGCGGGAAACACTCGTTTCCCTCGACCTCTACCGGGACCTTAGGGAACTTCCCAGGTGCCTCTGAGAGGTGAGGGATACTGAGGAGTTAGAGGGGCCTCTCGGGACTCCACTAGGTTTGACGAAATGAAAGAGGGCCTCATCTCGATTGGAGGCAGGAACCTCAGGCTTCCTCTCCATTTCTGACTCTGACCGCAGGGTCCCTGCAGGGTTGGGACAGGAGAGTCAGGCCTCGTCTTGTCTGAGTAATGGAACTCTGCTTGCCTCTCGAGTCGTTCAGTGGGTCTCAGGCCCCTTGTCGAGCTGTGTGTGGAACCTGCGGGTGTTTCCAGAAGATGCACGGGGGTGTCATTGCCCCTTCATTTGGTGCCTTCCCCCACAGGGTTGCCTTCAAAGAGGTGTGCAGCATCAGGTTCATTTCAAGAGCGGACCGGGAAATCGGGGTCATTCGGCATGTGGCACCACCCACGTGGCTCATCTCGAATTTCCTCGTGAGACCAGCATCATCCTGAGGTGCGCCGGGAAGGCCGGGAACCCCTTCCACACAAAGAAGGGGAATCGACTCTCCTGTCGCGATCAGGAGGGGAGATGGGGCTCAGATGAAGTGGGGCCGGGACCCTCGGTGTTCCACTCGAGGGAACCCGGCGTTTCAGGGAACTTTAGGGGTCGCATCAAGGGAGCCAAGTACCATTTCCCACTTCAGGACGGAACATGGGACTTCCCTGGAGACGCTGTAGCGGGCAAGGGCCTCATCCTGTGAAGACGTTGGAACCACGTCGTTTTTCTCGAGTTGCGTCTGGATTCTCGAAAACGACGGGGATTTCAGGCTTCCTCTTGGGTTGGCCCTGGGAAGCCCAATCTTCCCCTGGAGTTGCGAGGGAAAGCTGGGGGTTCTGCTCGAGTCACTACAGGGCCAAAGAGACCTCATCGAGGCGTGTGTCCAGGACCTAATATTCCTCTCAAGGGAAGACAGAGATCTCGGGTTTCCATTCCAGACTCCCCCGGGGAGTCAGGCCTCGCCTCGAGGGGAAGCAGAGGACTCCACTTTCCTCTCAAGTCGCGACACGGATCTCTTGGAGCCCACTGAGTGGACTCAAGGGTGTCGAGCCTCCTCTTCAGTTTGGAGAGAGGACTCGGGATTGCTCTCCAGGTCAGGCAGGAAAAGAAGGCCCTCATCTCGCGATGACGGGGGCGTCTCATGGGTTTCCTCAGGCTGCGGCGCCCGTGGGGGTTTTCTCACGAGGCACGACGAGGACCTCAGGGAGCCTCTCGTGCGGCGCCAGGCAAGTCAGGTCTCCATGCGCATGGCGAGGGGGAGCTGGTCATCACTCTTGAGTCATGGGAAACGGCTAGGTCCTCAAGAGGCGTTGAAGAAGGACTCTCGAGGTCTTTCTCGGGTTGCGGCGGGAAACCCTCGTTTCCCTCGACTTCTGCAGGGGACCTTAGGGAACTTCCCACGGTGCCTCTGAGAGGTGAGGGATGCTGTGTAGTTGGCAGGGCCTCTCGGGACTCTGCTGGGTTCGGCGCAATGGAAGAGGGCCTCATCTCGAGGGGAGGCAGGAACCTCAGGCTTCCTCTCGGATTCGGACTCCGACTGCACGGTCCCTGCAGTGTTGGGACAGGAGAGTCATGCCTCGTCTTGTCTGAGGAATGGAATTCTGGTTGCCTCTCGAGTTGTTCCGGGAGTCTCAGGCCCCTTGTCGAGCTGTGTGTAGACCCTGCGGGTTTTTCCGGATGATGCACGGGGGTGTCAGTGCCCCTTCGTGTTGTGCCTTCACCCACAGGGTTGCCTTCGAAGAGGTGTCCGGGCATCGGGTTCTTATCAAGAGCGGACCGGAAAATCGGAGTCGTTCGGCACGTGGCACCTCACATGTGGCTAGTCTCGAATTTCCTCCTGAGACTGGCCTCATCCTGAGGTGCGCCGGGAAGGCCGGGAACCCCTTCCAGACCACGCAGGGGAATCGACTCTCCTGTCGTGATCAGGAGGGGAGAAGGGGCTCAGATGAAGTGGTGCCGGGACCCTCGGTGTTCCCCTCGAGGGAACCCAGCATGTTGGGGAACTTTTGCGGTCGCATCAAGGGTGTCAAGTACCGTGTCGCCCTTCAGGGCTGAACATGGGACTTCCCTGGAGACACCGGGAACTTCGGTGTTCCCCTGGAGTGAGACCGGTATGTTGGGGAACTTTGGGGTCACATCAAGTGTGCCAAGTAGCATTTCGAACTTTAAGATGGAACGTGGGACTTCTCTTGAGACTCTAGCTGGCAAGGGCCTCATATTGCAATGAAGGGGGAACCACATGGTTTTTAAGACTTGAGGCTGAATTCTCGAATTACGATGGGAAATTCAGACTTCCTCTTGTGTTGACCGTGGGAAGACCAATCTTCCATTCAAATTGTGAGGGAGAGATGGAGGTTGCTCGAGTCACTGTAGGGCAAAATAGACCTCATCTAGGCTTGTGTCTAGGACATAATGTTCCACTCCAGGGGCGACATGGATCTCGGGGTTGCATTCCAAACTCACCCGGGGAGTCAGGCCTCGTCTCCAGGGAAGCAAAGGACTCCGCTCTCCTCTCGAGTCGCACCGGGTATTTCTTGGACCCAACTGAGTGGCCTAAAGGGAGTCAATACTCCTGTGAAGTTTGGAGAGAGGACCAGGGATTGCTCTCCAGGTCAGGCAGGAAAAGAAGGCCCCCATCTCTCCTTGACGGGGGCATCTTGTGGTTTTTCTCAAACTGCGGCGCCAGTGTGGGTTTTCTCACGAGGTACGATGGGGTACTCAGGGAGCCTCTTGTGTGGTACTAGGGAAGTCAGTTTTCCTGCTTGTGGCGAGGGGAGCGCGTCCTTGCTCTGGAGTCATGGTAGGGGAATCGGGCATCAAGAGACGTTGAAAAAGGACTCTCCAAGTCTTTCTCGGGTTACTTCAGGAAACTCTGGGTTCCCTCGACTTGTGCCAGTGACCTCAGGTAGCTTCTCACGGAGCCTCTGAGAGTTCAGGGATACTGTGGTGTTGGGAGGGGCCTCTCGGGACACCACTGAGTTTGGTTCAATGGAAGAGGGCCTCTTCTCTAGTTGAGGCAGGAACCTCAGGGTTCCTCTCCATTTCTGACTCCGATCGCAGGGTCCCTGAAGAGTTGGGCCAGGAGGGTAAGGCCTCGTCTTGTGTGAAGGAATGCAACTTCACTTGCCTCTAGAGTTGTTCACGGGGTGACAGTCCACATTTGGAGCTGTGAGTGGAATCGGCGGGTTTTTCCAGACGATGCATGGGGATGTCAGTGTCCCTTCGTGTTGTGCCTTCATCCACAGGGTTGCCTTCGAAGAGACGTCCGGGCGTCAGGTTCTTATATAGAGTGGACCGGGAATTCAGGATCTTTCAACATGTGGCACCAACCATGAGGCTACTTTTCGAATTTCCTCATGAGACTGGCCTCATCCGGAGGTTTGCGGGGAACGTCGGGAACCCCTTGCAGAAAAAGCATGGGAGTCGACCCTCCTGTCGCGATCAGGAGGGGTGAAGGGGCTCACAGGAAGTGGTGCCGTGAACTTTGGTGTTTCCCTCGAGTGAGACCAGTATGTCAGGGAACTTTGGGGGTCGCATCAAGGGTGCCAAGTACCGTTTTGTACTTCAGGATGGAACGTGGGACTTCTCTTGATACGCTGTAGCGGCCAAGGGCCTCATCTTGCGATGACGGGGGAGCCACGTGGTTTTTCTCGAGTTGCGGCGGGATTCTCGAGTTACGACGGGGATTTCAGGCTTCCTCTTGTGTTGGGCCAGGGAAGTCCAATCATCCATTCGAGTTGCGAGGGAGAGCTGGGGGTTGCGCTCGAGTCACTGCAGGGCAAAGGAGACCTCATCTAGGCTTGTGTCCAGGACCTAATGTTCCTCTCCAAGGGCCACAGGGATCTCAGGTTTGCATTCCAGACTCACCCAGGGAGTCAGGCCTCGTGTCGAAGGGAAGCAAAGGACTCTGCTCTCCTTTCGAGTCGCGACGGGCACCTCTTGGAGCCCACTTTGTGGCCTAAAGGGAGTCAAGCCTCCTGTGAAGTTTGGAGAGAGGACTTGGGACTGCTTTCCAGGCCATGCAGGAAAAGATGGCCCTCATCTCGCGATGACGGAGGGGTCTTGTGTGTTTTCTCGAGCTGCGGCGCCAGTGTGGGGTTTCACACGAGGTACGACAGGGAGCTCAGGGAGCCTCTCATGTGGCGCCAGGGAAGTCAGGTCTCCATGTGCGTGGCGAGGGGGAGCGCGTTATTGCTCTCGAGCTATGGTAGGGGAATCTGACCTCAAGACGCGTTGAAGAAGGACTCTCGAGGTCTTTCTTCGGTTGTGGCAGGAAACCCTTATTTCCCTCGACTTTTGCCGGTGGCCTCAAGGAGCTTCTCAGAATGCCTATGAGAAGTCAGGGATACTGTGGAGATGGGAGGGGACTCTCGGGACTCCACTGGGTTTGTTTTAATGGAAGAGGGCCTCATCTCGGGTTGAGGCAGGAACCTCAGGTTTCCTCTCCATTTCTGACTCAGATCGAAGCGTGCCTGCAGAGTTGGGATTGGATACTCAGGCCTCGTCTTGTCTGAGGAAGGGAACTCCGCTTGCCTCTCTCGTTGTTTAAGGGGTGACAGGCCAGTTGTGGAGCTGTATGTGGATCCTGCGGGGTTTTCCGGACGATGAACAGGGTTGCCAGTGCCCCCTCGTGTAGTGCCTTCATCCACAGGGTTGCCTTAGAAGAGGTGTCCGGGCATCGGGTTCTTATCAAGAGCAAGACCGAGAAATCGGGGTCTTTCGGCACGTGGCACCAACACGAGGCTACGTCTCGAATTTCTTCGTGAGACTGGCCTCATCCTGAGGTGCGCCATGAAGGTCGGGAACCCCTTCTAGACAAAGCAGGGGAATCGACCTTCCTGCCATGATCAGGAGGGGAGAAGGGGCTCAAATGAAGTGGTGCCAGGAACTTCGGTGTTCCCTTGGAGTGAGACCGGTATATTGGGGAACTTTTGGGGTCGCATCAAGGGTGCCAAGTAGCATCTCGAACTTTATGACGAAACATGGGACTTCTCTTGAGACTCTGTAGCGGGCAAAGGCCTCATATTGCGATGAATGGGGAACCACGTGGTTTTTAAGAGTTGCGGTGGGATTCTCGAGTTACAACGGGAAATTCAGACTTCCTCTTGTGTTGGCCCAGTGAAGACCAATCTTCCATTCGAATTGCGAGGGAGAGATGGGTGTTGCTCTCGATTCACTGTAGGGCAAAATAGACCTCATCTAGGCTTTTGTCCAGGACATAATGTTCCTCTCCAGGGGCAACAGGGATCTCGGGGTTGCATTCCAGACTCACCCAAGGTAAGGCCTCATCTCGAGGGGAAACAAAGTACTCTGCTCTCCTCTCAAGTCGCGACAGGTATCTCTTGGAGCCCATTGAGTGGTCTAAAGGGAGTAAAGCCTCCTGTGAAGTTTGGAGAAAGGACCAGGGATTGCTCTCCAGGTCAGGCAGGAAAAGATGTCCCCAATCTCGCGATGACGGTGGCGTCTCGTGGGTTTTCCCGAGCTGTGGCGCCAGTGTGGGGTTTCTCACGAGGTATGACGGGGAGCTCAGGGAGCCTCTCATGTGGCGCCAGGGAAGTCAGGTGTCCATGCGCATGGCGAGGGGGCGCATGTCATTGCTCTCGAGTCATGGTAGGGGAATCTGGCCTCAAGACGTGTTGAAGACGGACTCTTGAGGTCTTTCTCGGGTTACGGCAGGATACCCTGTGTTCCCTCGACTTGTGCCGGTGAACTCAGGGAGTTGCTCAGGGTGCCTCTGAGAAGACACTGATACTGTGGTGTTGGGAGGGGCCTCTCGGGACTCCACTGCGTTTAGTGCAATGGAAGATTGCCGGGAGCCAGCGAGAGATATTCCACTCGTGACAAATGTCATGAGGAAAGAGTCTCAGCATACGCAAAGGCGGGATCGAGCCTCCGGGAGTTCCCCCGTATATTCTTCAACATCTACCCCCCAAAACCAAAGTCTGCCTTCTTTATTGCTTTGTTCTCTCACCTCTGACATTACTGGGGATGTCCCCCACCACCATCTCACTCTCTCTGTCAAAGAGCTAACTTACAGCTCCAACTAATAATGTTCCTGGGCAATTAGGAGTGTTTAAATCCAAACCCCTCAGATGGTTTTCTAACTCGCCTGACAAGTTTACCCAGTCTCCTACAGCTATGCATACGATTGTGTACAGTCTCCCAGCCTCGAGACGCACGGGAAGTTTAAGATATTCAAATAGCTTAGAGCCTCTCAGAGAGTTAGAAACTGTCAGAATAAAACTAGTAAAAGATTTCATTGATGAACCAATGCTTTTTGCCAAGTTTCCACATCCCCTGAATTGTATCCTTGAATGTGTGCTAATTAATATAGTTGGTATGTAGAAAAAATAAGTAGTGGCCTTGATGTTGGTAACTTTAGACCCTTAAGGTAATAAATTCTTTTCTTTGTTGTAAACCCATTACACATCCTCCCTATAGGAATGCAATTTTATCTTCGAAAGATGGCGCCAAACCTTAAACAATTACTCTTAGAGAAAATAACTCTTATGGTTGATAAGTCTTTGTCAAGAGTCATAAAATGTTAATAGGTCTTCTGGCCAGAAGATGATGTAAATCATCTAAACCATTTTTATACGATAAATCTGCAGAAAAGAAACCCTGGTTTTTGATAAGGATTAAAGACTGCTGACTTTGCATCCCCTATTATCCTCTATGTGTAACTTAGGGTATTAAAACCTGTGTTGAAAATAAAGCTACGGGCCTTGCTCGCCAACGCTTGGTCTCCCCATGTCATTATTCCCCTCAATTTTCAGATGAGTGTCCATCTGGAGCGCAGATATCCTCTGCCACCATTTATTTGCCTGGGCTTCGAAGACCCACTCGATAAGGTGTCTAAGGTGGGGCACCTTCCTCTATTCTAGAGGGCACTTGCAGCCTCCGTGATCAGAGCTAACCTGGTGTCACGGGTTATATTGATTTTCCGCGTAAACCAAGCTACTCAGCTGCTTTTCTCCACTGAATTTTCCTACTGAGCTATCCTCATTCTATTACTCTTTATATCTTTGATGAATAAATAAATATATAAATAGGTCGCCTACTCCATCTTCCCTTCGAATACCCTGGATCAGCTGGGGCTGGACCTCTGCAGGTGGCGCCCGAGACAGGCATTTCGAAGGTAAATCCCCAACCCCATTCCCCCAGTGTTCAGTTTTGGGGACAGATAGGATCCCACTTAGGGGGCTGCAGATCCCCCTGTAGAATAGACAGGGCGAGAGGAGTGGGAAGTGTTGAAGAGTTAGAGAGAAAAAACGGTTTCTAAAAAGGCTGACAAAAAAGGCCTAATCTTTAGATAGCTAAAAGCAAAATCTTTTACTATCCTTAAGTTTCTGACATGGGCAACACTGAATCAAATGAAAGACAGCTCTTTATAGGAGTAATTTTACAGTTATTAAGTAAAAGAAGAATCAAGGTTAAAAAATCTTCCATTCAATCATTTTTTACATTTGTACAAGACCACTGCCCTTGGTTTCTACAACAAGGCACTGTTAACCTCGATATCTTGAAAAAACTAGGAAAACAGCTAAGAGCTTATTGTGCTCAGCAAGGTTTGGAAAAAATCCCTACTTACACCTTTCCTCTGTGGAATATGACTAGAGATGTTTTAGATCCAGCTCATGAATTTGAAAAGGTACCTGTTAAAGAGGAAAGTAAAGTTGGAAAAGTACCTGTTAAACAAAAAAGCAAATCTGAAAAGGTACCTGTTATAAAGAAAAGTGAAAATGAAGAGGCTATACCTAGCTATCGACAGCTAAATGAATGGCTGGCCGCTATGACTGCCAATGAGCATGTAAAAGATAGGGATGAAAAGAAAGATCAGCTCTCCCCTCAATTTGAAAAAGGTTTAGAGGAAACAGCAGCTCGATGCCATTCTGATGAGGATTTTTTATTTTTTAAGCTAAAGATGCTCCTAAAAGTTTAAGAAAACATCCCTAATCAGACCATCCGCTCCTAGGAGGTTGAGGGAAACATCCCCGATCAGACAGTTCGTAAGATTTAGTTACCAAACAGTTAAAGGATCTCAGGAACAGAAGAGGAAAACTTCGGGACGCTCCCATCCCCCTATGCCTCCTCCTCCATGTCGGGGTAAAGGGCCACTGCTAGGAGTTTCCCGGAGAAGGATTTTCTCTAGTCCCAAGGATGAACTTGATCCTCACCTTGAGGCTTCTTTTCTAGTCCCCTCTGCAGTTTAGCCAGGGTAAAGAGGTTACAAAATAAATAAAAATATTCTCTAAAATTAAAAAAAAAATTAAAAATGGATTTCTCTGCATCTAAGAATAGACAAATATTTATTGACTGTGGAATATGATTAGAAATGTCCTGGACCTCCGTCACGAGGCTGTTAAATAGACTATGGGGGAGGCTATAGAGGTGGATGGTGGTGAGTCTCCATTTACTGCACAGATCATATTTTCTGCCATTGAAGAAAAAAAAAAAAGGAGGGAGAAAGTGGTCTACCTCCCGAGGAAGGAGAGGGCTTACAGGACGCTGCGACCGAGAGCCCTGGCGAGCTCCCTCCCCCTCTGCGCAAACCTTTAAAAAACTTATCCACCACTTTCTGATTTAAGGCGACTGCCACCGCCTTCGATTGTGCCTCCCAGGACCCAGGAGTTCCCCACTTTGCCCCCAAAGCCTCCCAAAGTGTTGCCTAAGACTGAGGAAGATAAAAAGTTTTTTAAACAAAGGAGCTTTTAGTACACAATATGCAGAGTGTGCTCCTTGGAGAAAACTCCCTCAGGGGGGTCTCACCCAGGCTAGGAGAAAAGCGAAAAGGCAAGGAGATTTAATAACAATATTAACCCCTGATGTGCCGCTTACTCCAATTCCAACCGGAGTGGCTGGCCCCCTATCTGAGGACATTGTAAGATTTGTCCTGGGGCGTAGCTCGCTTTCTTTTAAAAAAAAGTGAAAAAAAAAAAAAAAAGAAAGAAAAAAAATTTCGCTGGTGCATGGTGTAGTAGATTCTGATGATATTGAGAAATTAAAGTCTTGATCTCACTGCCTATCAAAACTGTACAAATTAATAAAGGTCAAAGAGTAACACAGCTTTTACTTTTACCTTACTATCAGACAAGGAAAAACTTGACTTCTCAATCTAAGAGCCACAAAACATTTGGATCTAGTGATCTAGCCTTTTGGGTGCAGGAAATTACAGTTCCAAGGCCTTTAAAAGATCTTTTAATTCAAGAGAATAAAACGCCAGGGCTATTAGACACAGGAACAGACGTCTCTTAACATTGCTGGGAAAGACTGGCCCAGCTCCTGGCCAACACATAATACTGAAAATGAGTTGGTGGGATTAGAGAAAGTGGTATGTGGGGTGGAGATGCTGTACAGGTGGTACATTTAACAATACTTTATATATTGTTATAAATACATAATATAAATGTATTTGCCTAATTACAGTTTGCCTAATTAGGTATGGGTATAAATAAAATATAATAAAGGTATACCTAATTCTATTTATAGATCTATACTTAATTAATTTGTATATAAATTAATATGTATACTATATACACACACACATATATATACTGTATAATTAAATATATATGGCAGTAATATAATGTGTGTGTGGCTGATATTAAATGGTATGGATTGATGTGCTGTGATGATATATGCTCTATATACTGTATAATTATAAATGTGTGACATGTATTATTACAGTATATTGGTTTGTGTTGGTTGGTATTAGCTGTGTATGTGTTGTATTGTTGTAATATATATTAATTAATATATTAATTATAAAGATTAATTCAAGTATATTGATTTATATATATTATATGTCAATAACTTTATACTTGTTGCCATATATAAATACATATATAAATGCATTTTGCATTTAGGTATATCTGTATACCTGTATACCAAAATGAGATAAGGAGGTTATACATTTATTACTTAAATTTATACAGAGACCTAAACTAAACATTAGACCTAAATTAACATATCCATAGGGAAACAGCTAGACAAATAGTGAAGTTATGTTCCAATTGTAATTAATCACTTAAACGTAAACACACAGGGGCAGACTACAATGATGAGACACTAGATGCCTGAATTACAGGCTACGACTCGGCCCCTGGTCAAGTAAAAAGGCCTCCTTACGGGAGAGTGAAAAAGGCCAGATGTGTTGCTAACTTGTGGGAGAGGGTATGCTTGTATATTTCTACAGAATGCAGATTCTCCGGTTTGGATCTCAGACAAATTCATCATGTCACATTCCCCAAAGACCAGGTTCGCGGCGCGCGCACTCGCTCGCTCCCCCTCCCCCAGCCAGCTCTCGCCTCCGCGCCACCAGCAGCGCCTCGCACCCACCTCTCTGCACCCCGTGACCTAGAGCAAAGAAGTCTGTGCAGCGAGTGAGGGCCAGAGAGGAAAGCGCGCCCGCGGAGTGCCGTCCAGACCAGCGTGGCCCCACCGGCGAGAGGGGACCGCCCTGAGCCCAAGCGGTGGCGGCTAGCCCTAAACCACGAACCCTGCCCCTCCGCCCACCATAGGCGCCTTGGCCCACAGCCTGCCGCTCGCGTTCTGCCTCCTGATGCTGGGGACACTGCTCCCCCGGGCTGACGCCTACAGCTGCTCCCTGGTTCATCTTGTTTAAACCCTCAATATAATGTTTGCTCCTTTGTAATGCTACAACATCCACCTTATCTTATGATGTAACCACTTATTGAATTATGGTCTTGCTGTATTACAACAACTACAGGATTTAATGCAAACACGACGGTTTGTGGGCTTACTTATCTTGGGAACAGCAGCTTTGATAAGTGCAATCACTTCTGTTACTGTGGCAGCAATATCATTGACTCAACAAGTACATACTGCTCAATATGTTGATTCTATGTCCAAAAATGTTTCTTTAACATTGGCAACACAGGAAGCTATAGAGAGAAAATTAGAAATGAGGGTAGACGCCCTAGAGGAAGCAGTAATACATATTGGGACTGAATTGCAGGCTTTAAAGGTGAAAATGGCATTGTCTTGTCATGCTGACTATCGGTGGATATGTGTAACACCCCTGAAAGTAAATGAGACAGATTTTGAATGGGAAAAGATTAAAAACCATATTTCAGGTATCTGGAACAGCTCTGACATTGGTTGAGACGTAGGGAAACTTCACTATCAAATAGCAACCATGGAGCACTCCCGATTAGATTTTACTGCTGCTGGAACAGCAAATGATTTCTTCCATACTTTCCCTAACTACATCTCAGGAAAGAATATTCTGTCTAATGTCTTTAGCTATGCTGCGGTGGCTGCTTTAATTCTGCTTCTCATAATCATTCTTCCTTGTATTGTCAGGATTCTTCGGCAGAGTATTCAGAGGCTCGCGACTGAGCTACATCTGGCTGTTTTAAGAAATACAAAACGGGGAGATGCCGGGAGCCGGCGAGAGACATTCCACTCGTGACAAAGGTCATGAGGAAGGAGGCTGGGCATACACAAAGGCGGGATCGAGCCTCGGGAGTCCTCCCGGATATTCTTGAGCATCTACCCCCCAAAACCAGAGTCTGCCTACTTTATTGCTTTGTGCTCTCCCCTGTGACTTTACTGGGGGCTGTCCCCCACCACCATCTCACTCTCTCTGTCAAAGAGCTAACTTACAGCTCCAATTAATAAAGTTCCTGGGCAATGAGGAGTGTTTAAATCCAAACACGTCAGATGGCTCTCTAACTCGCCTGACAAATTTACCCGGTCTCCTACAGCAATGCATACAATTGTTTACAGTCTCCGAGCCTCGAGAGGCACGGGAAGCTTAAGATATTCAAATAGCTTAGAGCCTCTCAGAGAGTTAGAAACTGTCAGAATAAAACTAGTAAAAGATTTCATTGATGAACCAATGCTTGTTGCCAAGTTTCCACGTCCCCTGAATTGTATCCTTGAATGTGTATTAATTAATATAGTTGGTATGTAGAAGAAATAAGTAGTGGCCTTGGTGTTACTAACTTTAGACCCTTAAGGTAATAAATTATTTCCTTTGTTGTAAGCCCATTACACATCTGCCCTATAGGAATGCAATTTTATCTTCGAAAGATGGGGCCAAACCTTAAAATAATTACTCTTAGAGAAAATAAGTCTTACGGTTGATAAGTCTTTGTCAAGAGTCATAAAATGTTAATAGGTCTTCTGGCTAGAAGATGATGTAAATCACCTAAACCATTTGTATACGATACATTTGCAGGACAGAAACTCTGGTTTTTGATAAGGATCAAAGGCTGCTGTCTTTGCATCCCCATTATCCTCTATGTGTAACTTAGGGTATAAAAACCCCTGTTGAAAATAAAGCTACGGGCCTTGATTGCCAACGCTTAGTCTCCTAATGTCATTCTTCCCCTCAATTTTCAGATGAGTGTCCATCTGGAGCGCGGATATCCTCTGCGACCATTTATTTGCCTGGGCTTCGAAGACCACTTGAGAAGGTGTCTAAGGTGGGGCACTTTTCGCTATTCGAGAGGGAGCCTGCAGCCTCCGTGGTCAGAGCTTACCTGGTGTCACGGGTTATACTGATTTTCCGCATAAACCAAGCTACTCAGCTTCTTTTCTCCACTAAATTTTCCTACTGAGCTATCCTCATTCTATTACTCTTTATATCTTCGATAAATAAATCAATAGGTCGCCTACTCTGTCTCCCCTTCGAAAACCCTGGACCAGCCGAGTCTGGACCTTGTCAGAAGAAGGCCTCATCTCGATTTGAAGCAGGAACCTCAGGGTTGCTCTCCATTTCTGACTCCGAACACAGAGTCCCTACAGAGTTAGGACAGGAGAGTCAGGCCTCGTCTTGTGTGGAGGAATGGAACTCCACTGGACTCTCGAGTTGTTCACCGGATAACAGGCCACTTGTCGAGCTGTGTGTGGAACCTGCGGTTTTATCCGGACGATGCATGGGGGTGTCAGTTCCCCTTCGTTTTTTGCCTTCATACACAGGGTTGCCTTCGAAGAGGTATCCAGCCTTCAGATTCTTATCAAAAGCAGACCAGGAAATCAGTGTCTTTTGGCATGTGGCACCACCCACAAGCCTACGTCTCGAATTTCTTCTTGAGACGGACCTCAACCTGAGGTGCACCAGGAAGGTCGGTAACCCTTTCAGACAAAGCAAGTGAATCGACCCTCTTGTCCCGATCAGGAGGGGAGAAGGGGCTCAGATGAAGTGGTGCTGGGAACCTTGATGTTCCCCTCGAGTAAAACTGGGATGTCGGGGAAGTTTTGGAGTCACATCAAAGGTGCTAAGTACCGTTTCAAACTTCAAGACGGAACGTGAGACTTCTCTTGAGACGCTGTAGCTGGCAAGGGCCTCATCTTGTGGTGACGGGTTAACCACGTCGTTTTTCTCGAGTTGTGGCGGGATTCTCGAGTTAGGTCAGGAAATTCAGGCTTCCTCTTGTGTTGGCCCAGGGAAGTCCAGTCTTCCATTCGAGTTGCGAGGGAGAGCTAGGGATTGCGCTTGAGTTACTGCAGGGCAAAAGAGACCTTATCTAGGCTTGTGTCCAGGACATAATGTTCGTCTCCAGGGGGGACAGGGATCTCGGGGTTGCTTTCCTGATGCACCCGGGGAGTCAGTCCTTGTCTCGAGGGGAAGCGAAGGACTCCACTCTCCTCTCGAGTTGCGACGGGTATCTCTTGGAGCCCACTGAGTGGCCTAAAGGGAGTCAAGCCTCCTGTGGAGTTTGGAGAGAGGACTCGTGATTGCTCTCCAGGCCATGCAGGAAAAGAAGGCCATCATCTCGCGATGAAGGGGGCGTCTCGTGGGTTTTCTCGAGCTGCAGCGCCAGTGTGGGGTTTCTCATGAGGTACTACGGGGAGCTCAGGGAGCCTCTCATGTGGCGCTTGGGAAGTCAGGTCTCCATGCGCATTGTGAGGGGGAGCGCGTCATTGCTCTAGAGTCATGGAAGGTGTATCGGGCCTCAAGAACCGTTAAAGAAGGACTTTCAAGGTGTTTCTTGGGTCACGGCAGTAAACCCTGGGTTCCCTCGACTAGTGCCGGTGGCCTCAGGGAGCTTCTCAGTGTGTCTCTGAGAAGTCAAGGATACCCTGGAGTTGGGAGGGCCCTCTCGGGACTCCACTGGGTTTGGTGCAATAGAAGAGGGCCTCATCTCGAGTGGAGGCAGGAACCTCAGGGTTCGTCTCCATTTCTGACTCTGATCGCAGGGTCCCTGCAGAGTTGGGACAGGAGAGTCAGGCCTCGTCTTGTAAGGAGGAATGGAACTCCGCTTGCCTCTCGAGTTATTCACGGGGTGACAGGCAACTTGTCGAACTGTGTTTGGAATCTGCGGGTTTTTCCGGACGATGCACGAGGGTGTCAGTGCCCCGTCGTGTTGTGCCTTCTTCCACAGGGTTGCCTTTCAAGAGGTGTCCGGGCATCGGGTTCTTATCAAGAGTGGACCAGGGAATCGGGGTCTTTCAGCATGTGTTACCACCCATGAAGCTACGTCTCAAATATTCTCGTTAGACCGGCCTCATCCTGAGGTGCGCTGGGAAGGTTGGGAACCCCTTCCAGACAAAGCACGGGAGTCGACCCTCCAGTCGCAATCAGGAGGGGAGAAGTGGCTCAGATGAAGTCATACCGGGAACCTCGGTGTTCCCCTCGAGAGAGACCAGGGTGTCGGGGAACTTTTGGAATCGCATCAAGGGTGCCAAGTTTTCACACTTGAAGTGTGAAAACACTTGAAGAAGAAACCTGGGACTTCTCTTTATTTTTTTTTTTTTTTTTTTTTTGTTCCTCTACATTATTTATTGAATCAAAATGACCTTTATGATTTCATTACTTTGTTTCAGCTTAAAACATTCAATCATTCCTCTTTTCCAGGAGGAGCAAATCACATTCTTCTGCTCACCACACAAGACCTGTACCAATTGAACTGGAGTGTCTCTTTCCTGCTATGCATGTTGTGTCCGTCCTCACGTGATCATTTGGCTTTTCCTTGCTTTTCTTTTTTTTTTTTTTTTTTTTTTTTTAATTTTATTTTATTTTTAAACTTTACATAACTGTATTAGATTTGCCAAATATCAAAATGAATCCGCCACAGGTATACATGTGTTCCCCATCCTGAACCCTCCTCCCTCCTCCCTCCCCATTCCATCCCTCTGGGTCGTCCCAGTGCACCAGCCCCAAGCATCCAGTATCGTGCATCGAACCTGGACTGGCAACTCATTTCATACATGATATTTACATGTTTCAATGCCATTCTCCCAAATCTTCCCACCCTCTCCCTCTCCCACAGAGTCCATAAGACTGTTCTATACATCAGTGTCTCTTTTGCTGTCTCGTACACAGGGTTATTGTTACCATCTTTCTAAATTCCATATATATGTGTTAGTATACTGTATTGGTGTTTTTCTTTCTGGCTTACTTCACTCTGTATAATAGGCTCCAGTTTCATCCACCTCATTAGAACTGATTCAAATGTATTCTTTTTAATGGCTGAATAATACTCCATTGTGTATATGTACCACAGCTTTCTTATCCATTCATCTGCTGATGGACATCTAGGTTGCTTCCATGTCCTGGCTATTATAAACAGTGCTGCGATGAACATTGGGGTACTCGTGTCTCTTTCCCTTCTGGTTTTCTCAGTGTGTATGCCCAGCAGTGGGATTGCTGGATCATAAGGCATGTCTATTTCCAGTTTTTTAAGGAATCTCCACACTGTTCTCCATAGTGGCTGCACTAGTTTGCATTCCCACCAACAGTGTAAGAGGGTTCCCTTTTCTCCACACCCTCTCCAGCATTTATTACTTGTAGACTTTTGGATTGCAGCCATTCTGACTGGCGTGAAATGGTACCTCATAGTGGTTTTGATTTGCATTTCTCTGATAATGAGTGTTGTTGAGCATCTTTTCATGTGTTTGTTAGCCATCTTTATGTCTTCTTTGGAGAAATGTCTATTTAGTTCTTTGGCCCATTTTTTGATTGGGTCATTTATTTTTCTGGAGTTGAGCTGTAGGAGTTGCTTGTATATTCTCGAGATTAGTTGTTTGTCAGTTGCTTCATTTGCTATTATCTTCTCCCATTCTGAAGGCTGTCTTTTCACCTTGCTAATAGTTTCCTTTGATGTGCAGAAGCTTTTAAGGTTAATTAGGTCCCATTTGTTTATTTTTGCTTTTATTTCCAATATTCTGGGAGGTGGGTCATAGAGGATCCTGCTGTGATGTATGTCAGAGAGTGTTTTGCCTATGTTCTCCTCTAGGAGTTTTATAGTTTCTGGTCTTACGTTTAGATCTTTAATCCATTTTGAGTTAATTTTTGTGTATGGTGTTAGAAAGTGTTCTAGTTTCATTCTTTTACAAGTGGTTGACCAGAGTTCCCAGCACCACTTGTTAAAGAGATTGTCTTTAATCCATTGTATATTCTTGCCTCCTTTGTCGAAGATAAGGTGTCCATATGTGCGTGGATTTATCTCTGGGCTTTCTATTTTGTTCCATTGATCTATATTTCTGTCTTTGTGCCAGTACCATACTGTCTTGATAACTGTGGCTTTGTAGTAGAGCCTGAAGTCAGGTAGGTTGATTCCTCCAGTTCCATTCTTCTTTCTCAAGATCGCTTTGGCTATTCGAGGTTTTTTGTTTTTCCATACAAATTGTGAAATTATTTGTTCTAGCTCTGTGAAGAATGCTGTTGGTAGCTTGATAGGGATTGCATTGAATCTATAGATTGCTTTGGGTAGTATACTCATTTTCACTACATTGATTCTTCCAATCCATGAACATGGTATATTTCTCCATCTGTTAGTGTCCTCTTTGATTTCTTTCACCAGTGTTTTATAGTTTTCTATATATAGGTCTTTAGATTCTTTAGGTAGATATATTCCTAAGTATTTTATTCTTTCCGTTGCAATGGTGAATGGAATTGTTTCCTTAATTTCTCTTTCTGTTTTCTCATTATTAGTGTATAGGAATGCAAGGGATTTCTGTGTGTTGATTTTATATCCTGCAACTTTACTATAGTCATTGATTAGTTCTAGTAATTTTCTGGTGGAGTCTTTAGGGTTTTCTATGTAGAGGATCATGTCATCTGCAAACAGTGAGAGCTTTACTTCTTCTTTTCCAATTTGGATTCCTTTTATTTCTTTTTCTGCTCTGATTGCTGTGGCCAAAACTTCCAAAACTATGTTGAATAGTAATGGTGAAAGTGGGCACCCTTGTCTTGTTCCTGACTTTAGAGGAAATGCTTTCAATTTTTCACCATTGAGGATAATGTTTGCTGTGGGTTTGTCATATATAGCTTTGATTATGTTGAGGTAGGTTCCTTCTATTCCTGCTTTCTGGAGAGTTTTGATCATAAATGGATGTTGAATTTTGTCAAAGGCTTTCTCTGCATCTATTGAGATAATCATATGGTTTTTATTTTTCAATTTGTTAATGTGGTGTATTACATTGATTGATTTGCGGATATTGAAGAATCCTTGCATCCCTGGGATAAAGCCCACTTGGTCATGGTGTATGATCTTTTTAATGTGTTGTTGGATTCTGATTGCTAGAATTTTGTTAAGGATTTTTGCATCTATGTTCATCAGTGATATTGGCCTGTAGTTTTCTTTTTTTGTGGGATCTTTGTCAGGTTTTGGTATTAGGGTGATGGTGGCCTCATAGAATGAGTTTGGAAGTTTACCATCCTCTGCAATTTTCTGGAAGAGTTTGAGCAGGATAGGTGTTAGCTCTTCTCTAAATTTTTGGTAGAATTCAGCTGTGAAGCCGTCTGGACCTGGGCTTTTGTTTGCTGGAAGATTTTTGATTACAGTTTCAATTTCCGTGCTTGTGATGGGTCTGTTAAGATTTTCTATTTCTTCCTGATCGAGTTTTGGAAAGTTGTACTTTTCTAAGAATTTGTCCATTTCTTCCACGTTGTCCATTTTATTGGCATATAATTGTTGATAGTAGTCTCTTATGATCCTTTGTATTTCTGTGTTGTCTGTTGTGATCTCTCCATTTTCATTTCTAATTTTATTGATTTGATTTTTCTCCCTTTGTTTCTTGATGAGTCTGGCTAATGGTTTGTCAATTTTATTTATCCTTTCAAAGAACCAGCTTTTGGTTTTGTTGATTTTTGCTATGGTCTCTTTTGTTTCTTTTGCATTTATTTCTGCTCTAATTTTTAAGATTTCTTTCCTTCTACTAACCCTGGGGTTCTTCATTTCTTCCTTTTCTAGTTGCTTTAGGTGTAGAGTTAGGTTGTTTATTTGACTTTTTTCTTGTTTCTTGAGGTGTGCCTGTATTGCTATGAACTTTCCCCTTAGGACTGCTTTTACCGTGTCCCACAGGTTTTGGGTTGTTGTGTTTTCATTTTCATTCGTTTCTATGCAAATTTTGATTTCTTTTTTGATTTCTTCTGTGATTTGTTGGTTGTTCAGCAGCGTGTTGTTCAGCCTCCATATGTTGGATTTTTTAATAGTTTTTCTCCTGTAATTGAGATCTAATCTTACTGCATTGTGGTCAGAAAAGATGCTTGGAATGATTTCTATTTTTTTGAATTTACCAAGGCTAGCTTTATGGCCCAGGATGTGATCTATCCTGGAGAAGGTTCCATGTGCACTTGAGAAGAAGGTGAAATTCATTGTTTTGGGATGAAATGTCCTATAGATATCAATTAGGTCTAACTGGTCTATTGTATCGTTTAAAGTTTGTGTTTCCTTGTTAATTTTCTGTTTAGTTGATCTATCCATAGGTGTGAGTGGGGTATTAAAGTCTCCCACTATTATTGTGTTATTGTTAATTTCTTCTTTCATACTTGTTAGCATTTGTCTTACATACTGCGGTGCTCCCGTGTTGGGTGCATATATATTTATAATTGTTATATCTTCTTCTTGGATTGATCCTTTGATCATTATGTAGTGACCATCTTTGTCTCTTTTCACAGTCTTTGTTTTAAAGTCTATTTTATCTGATATGAGTATTGCTACTCCTGCTTTCTTTTGGTCCCTATTCGCATGGAAAATCTTTTTCCAGCCCTTCACTTTCAGTCTGTATGTGTCCCCTGTTTTGAGGTGGGTCTCTTGTAGACAACATATGCAGGGGTCTTGTTTTTGTATCCATTCAGCCAGTCTTTGTCTTTTGGTTGGGGCATTCAACCCATTTACGTTTAAGGTAATTACTGATAAGTATGACCCCGTTGCCATTTACTTTATTGTTTTGGGTTCGAATTTATACACAATTTTTGTGTTTCCTGTCTAGAGAATATCCTTTAGTATTTGTTGGAGAGCTGGTTTGGTGGTGCAGAATTCTCTCAGCTTTTGCTTGTCTGAAAAGCTTTTGATTTCTCCTTCATACTTGAATGAGATCCTTGCTGGGTACAATAATCTTGGCTGTAGATTATTTTCTTTCATCATTTTAAGTATGTCTTGCCATTCCCTCCTGGCTTGAAGAGTTTCTATTGAAAGATCAGCTGTTATCCTTATGGGAATTCCCTTGTGTGTTATTTGTTGTTTTTCCCTTGCTGCTTTTAATATTTGTTCTTTGTGTTTGATCTTTGTTAATTTGATTACTATGTGTCTTGGGGTGTTTCGCCTTGGGTTTATCCTATTTGGGACTCTCTGGGTTTCTTGGACTTGGGTGATTATTTCCTTCCCCATTTTAGGGAAGTTTTCAACTATTATCTCCTCAAGTATTTTCTCATGGTCTTTCTTTTTGTCTTCTTCTTCTGGGACCCCTATGATTCGAATGTTGTAGCGTTTAATATTGTCCTGGAGGTCTCTGAGATTGTCCTCATTTCTTTTAATTCGTTTTTCTTTTATCCTCTCTGATTCATTTATTTCTACCATTCTATCTTCTAATTCACTAATCCTATCTTCTGCCTCTGTTATTCTACTATTTGTTGCCTCCAGAGTGTTTTTAATTTCACTTATTGCATTATTCATTATATATTGACTCTTTTTTATTTCTTCTAAGTCCTTGTTAAACCTTTCTTGCATCTTCTCAATCCTTGCCTCCAGGCTATTTATCTGTGATTCCATTTTAATTTCAAGATTTTGGATCAATTTCACTATCATTATTCGGAATTCTTTATCAGGTAGATTCCCTATCTCTTCCTCTTTGGTTTGGTTTGGTGGGCATTTATCCTGTTCCTTTATCTGCTGGCTATTCCTCTGTCTCTTCATCTTGTTTAAATTGCTGAGTTTGGGGTGTCCTTTCTGTATTCTGGCAGTTTGTGGAGTTCTCTTTATTGTGGCGTTTCCTCGCTGTGTGTGGGTTTGTACAGGTGGCTTGTCAAGGTTTCCTGGTTAGGGAAGCTTTTGTCGATGTTCTGGTGGATGGAGCTGTATTTCTTCTCTCTGGAGTGTAATGAAATGTCCAGTAATGAGTTATGAGATGTCTATGGTTTTGGGGTGACTTTGGGCAGCCTGTATCTTGAAGCTCAGGGCTGTGTTCCTTTGTTGCTGGAGAATTTGCTTGTTATGTCTTTCCCTGGAACTTGTTGGCCCTTGTGTGGTGCTTGGTTTCAGTGTCGGTATGGAGGCGTTTGATGAGCTCCTGTCAATTAATGTTCCTTGGAGTCAGGAGTTCCCTGGAGTCAGGGATTGGACTTAAGCCTCCTACTTCCAGTTATCGGTCTTAATTTTACAGTAGTTTCAAAACTTCTCCTTCTATACAGCACCACTGATAAAACATCTACGTTAAAGATGAAAAGTTTCTCTACTGTGAGGGTCACTCAGAGAGGTTCACAGCGTTACATGGAGAAGAGAAGAGGGAGGAGGGAGTTAGAGGTGACCTAAATGAGATGAGGTGGAATCAATAGTGGAGAGAGTGGGCTAGCCAGTAGTCACTTCCTTATGTGCACTCCACAACTGGACCACTCAGAGATGTTCACGGAGTTATACAGGGAAGAGAAGAAGGAGGCAGGAGACAGAGGTGGCCAGAAGGATAAAAGGGGGAAATGAAAAGGCGGGAGACAGATCCAGCCAGTAATCAGTTCCTTAAGTGTTCTCCACCGTCTGGAACACACAGAAATTCACAGAGTTGGGTAGAGTAGAGAGGGGTTAGGGAGGAGATACAGGTGACCTGGTGGAGAAAATGGAGAGTCCAAAGGGAGAGAGAGCAGTCAAGCCAGTAATCTCGTACACTAGTGAAAAATGGGTCCTGAAGATTGGGTTCTTAAAGGTACAAAATTGGTAACAAATACATAAAAACAAAAATTAGAAATTAGAGTAGAGTTTGGAATTTCAAAAATGCGATGTTAATGAAAAGGAGAAGGAAAAGAAAGAGAGAAAAAACGAACAAAGAAAAACAAACAAGGTCGTGAAAGTAATAAAGAAACTACAGGTACAAAATTGATAACTAATACCAAACAGCAAAAATTAAAAATCCAGAGTAGAGTTTGGAATTTCAAAAATACAACGTTAAAAAAAAAAAAAAAAAAAAAAGAAGAAGAAGAAAAATAAAGAGAGAAAACAAACAAACCAACAAAAACAATGTCGCAAAAATTATAAAGAAAATACAGGTACAAAATTGATATCAAATACCAAAAAGCATAAATTAAAAATCTTGAGTAGAGTTTGGAATTGCAGATATACGATGTTATATAAAAGAAGAAGAGAAAGAAACAGAGGAAAAAAAAAAAAGTCACAGCAATTATGAAAAAAACTATAGGTACAAAATTGATAACATATATCAAAAGGCTAAAATTAAAAATCTAGAGTAGAGTTTGGAATTTCAAAAATGCAATGTTAAAGAAAAGAAGAAAAAGAAAAAAGAAAAAAAAAAAAAAAAAAACCACGGTCAAAAAATTATAAAATATATATATGAAGTTTGCTGAAGAAGAAAAAAAAAAATAGGGTCTTTTTTTTTTTTTTGCAAAGTAATAGTTATAAAAGTGAAAATTAAAGGACAATAGAGGACTTAAAAAAATTTTTTTTTAATTAAAAAAAAAAGAAAGAAAGATTGATCGTAAAAATAGTAAAAATATATCTAGGTCTTTCTCTGGTTTTGTTGTGAGTATTGTGGGTTCAGTTCATTTTTGGCAGTTCCTTAGTCCGACTTATATTTCTCAAGATCTATAGGCCCCTTCCTATGTAATCCGTAGTAACCACAGGGTTTTAATCTATGGCCTGTAGCTTCCAAGGCGTTTCCCTCTGTTAGAGCTTCTTCTGTTTGCTGGTCTCTTCAGTGTCTGGTTCCCGCCCTGACACAAAGGGGACGGTGGAGGACCCTATTTTTTTTTTTTTTTTTTTTTAATTTAGGCTCACTTGTTCAGCCGCGCTGTGGGGAGGGAGGGAGGGATGCTGCAAACAGATAACACTGGCGTGCGCTCGAAGTGCCTCGGCCACACTGGGTCTGCCCCCGCTCACGGCGCGTGTAACCTCCCTGCCCACACTGCTTGGGCTCTAGGTTGTTCCGCCGGGAACAATCAGAGGCCGGCCCTGGACTGAGCTCCCAGGTCCAAGCCGCTCAGGTTCAGGCACTCGGGTAGTCCTCGGAGGCGCAGACTCGGTTGGGCCTGCGTTTTGTGTTCTTCCCAGGTCGAGCAGCTCAGGCGATGAGGTGCTTGGCGGGCGCCAATGCTGCGACTTATCGCCTCCCCGCCACTCGGTTATCTGGGTGTAAAACCGGCGCACCTTCTCAGGCAGATGTTGACCGTCCAGACCCCCAAGAAGTTTTAGTTAGCAAAGAAGCCTGCTTACAGTTTTATAGATAGTGTCTCTCTGGGGCTGCGATTGCCCCCTTCCGGCTCTGGTTGCCTGTCACCAGAGGGGGAGGTCTGCAGCCGGCTATCTCTGTTCAGTCCTTTGTTCTGTGCGCGGGCCTGGCGGTGTCTTAGGTTAGGGCTGGCTTTTCGCGTGGTAGATATCCCACAGTCTGGTTTGCTAGCCCAAATTATTTCGCTCAGATAGCGCTCAGGACATTCGGCCCGATTCTTACTCTAAGGGACACAGCCCGCGCCGCACTTCCCTGCCCAGCCCCCGCTTGCTAATGCCGTGTGCAGGCGTCTGCGCTGCTTCTCCGCTGGGGGAGTTCCCGTAGGGCTCACAATCCGCGATTTTTAATTGTTTATTTTTTTTTTCCCCTCCCTTTTATGTTGCCCTCTGTGCTTCCAAAGCTCGGCACAGATTCGGCAGTGAGAGGGTTTCCTGGTGTTTGGAAACTTCTCTCTTTTTAAGACTCCCTTCCCGGGACGGAACTCCGTCCCTCCCTCTTTTGTCTCTTTTTTTGTCTTTTATATTTTTTCCTACCTCCTTTCGAAGAGTTGGGCTGCTTTTCTGGGTGCCTGATGTCCTCTGCCGGCATTCGGAAGTTGTTTTGTGGAATTTACTCGATGTTTAAATGCTCTTTTGATGAATTTGTGGGGGAGAAAGTGTTCTCCCCGTCCTACTCCTCCGCCATCTTGGCTCCTCCGGGACTTCTCTTTAGACGCTGTAGCGGGCAAGGGCCTCATCTTGCGATGACAGGGTAACCATGTGGTTTTTCTCGAGTTTCGGCGGGATTCTCGAGTTACGATGGGGAATTCAGGCTTCCTCTTGTGTTGGCCCAGGGAAGTCCAATCTTCCATTGGAGTTGCGAGAGAGAGCTAGGGATTGCTCTCGAGTCACTTCAGGGCAAAAGAGACCTCATCTAAGCTTGTGTCCAGGACCTAATGTTCCTCTCCAGGGGCGACAGAGATCTCGGGGTTGCATTTTAGACGCACCCGAGGAGTCAGACCTCATCTTGAGAGGAAGGAAAGGACTCTGCTCTGCTCTCGAGTCCCGACGGGTATTTCTTGGAGACCACTGAGTGGCCTAAAGGGAGTCAAGCCTCCTGTGGATTTTTTTTTTAATTTTATTTTATTTTTAAACTTTACATAATTGTATTAGTTTTTCCAAATATCAAAATGAATCTGCCTCAGGTATACATGTGCTCCCCATCCTGAACCCTCCTCCCTCCTCCCCCCCCATAGCATCCCTCTGGGTCGTCCCAGTGCACTAGCCCCAAGCATCCAGTGTCATGCATCAAACCTGGACTGGCAACTCTTTTCATACATGATATTTTACATGTTTCAATGCCATTCTCCCAAATCTTCCCACCTTCTCCCTCTCCCACAGAGTCCATAAGACTCTTCTATACATCAGTGTCTCTTTTGCTGTCTCGTACTCAGGGTTATTGTTACCGTCTTTCAAAGTTCCATATATATGCGTTAGTATACTGTATTGGTGTTTTTCTTTCTGGCTTACTTCACTCTGTATAATAGGCTCCAGTTTCATCCACCTCATTAGAACTGATTCATTCTATTCTTTTTAATGGCGGAGTAATACTCCATTGTGTATATGTACCACAGCTTTCTTATCCATTCATCTGCTGATGGACATCTAGGTTGCTTCCATGTCCTGGCTATTAGAAACAGTGCTGCGATGAACATTGGGGTACACGTGTCTCTTTCCCTTCTGGTTTCCTCAGTGTGTATGCCCAGCAGTGGGATTGCTGGATCATAAGGCAGTTCTATTTCCAGTTGTTTAAGGAATCTCCACACTGTTCTCTATAGTGGCTGTACTAGTTTGCATTCCCACCAACAGTGTAAGAGGGTTCCCTTTTCTCCACACCCTCTCCAGCATTTATTATTTGTAGACTTTTGGATTGCAGCCATTCTGACTGGCGTGAAATGGTACCTCATAGTGGTTTTGATTTGCATTTCTATGATAATGAGTGATTTTGAGCATCTTTTCATGTGTTTGTTAGCCATCTGTATGTCTTCTTTGGAGAAATGTCTATTTAGTTCTTTGGCCCATTTTTTGATTGGGTCATCTATTTTTCTGGAGTTGAGCTGTAGGTGTTGCTTGTATATTTTTGAGATTAGTTGTTTGTCAGTTGCTTCATTTCCTATTATTTTCTCCCATTCCAAAGGCTGTCTTTTCACCTTGCTAATAGTTTGCTTTGATGTGCAGAAGCTTTTAAGGTTAATTAGGTCCCATTTGTTTATTTTTGTTTTTATTTCCAATATTCTGGGAGGTGGGTCATAGAGGATCCTGCTGTGATGTATTTCAGAGAGTGTTTTGCCTATGTTCTCCTCTAGGAGTTTTATAGTTTCTGGTCTTACGTTTAGATCTTTAATCCATTTTGAGTTTATTTTTGTGTATTGTGTTAGAAAGTGTTCTAGTTTCATTCTTTTACAAGTGGTTGACCAGATTTCCCAGCACCACTTGTTAAAGAGATTGTCTTTAATCCATTGTATATTTTTGCCTCCTTTGTCAAAGATAAGGTGTCCATATGTGTGTGGATTTATCTCTGGGCTTTCTATTTCGTTCCACTAATCTATATTTCTGTCTTTGTGCCAGTACCATACTGTCTTGATAACTGTGGCTTTGTAGCGGAGCCTGAAATCAGGTAGGTTGATTCCTCCAGTTCCATTCTTCTTTCTCAAGATCGCTTTGGCTATTCGAGGTTTTTTGTATTTCCATACAAATTGTGAAATTATTTGTTCTAGCTCTGTGAAGAATACTGTTGGTAGCTTGATAGGGATTGCATTGAATCTATAAATTGCCTTGGGTAGTATACTCATTTTCACTATATTGATTCTTCCAATCCATGAACATGGTATATTTCTCCACCTATTAGTGTCCTCTTTGATTTCTTTCACCAGTGTTTTATAGTTTTCTATATATAGGTCTTTAGTTTCTTTAGGTAGGTATATTCCTAAGTATTTTATTCTTTCCGTTGCAATGGTGAATGAAATTGTTTCCTTAATTTCTCTTTCTGTTTTCTCATTATTAGTGTATAGGAATTCAAGGGATTTCTGTGTGTTGATTTTATATCCTGCAACTTTACTATAGTCATTGACTAGTTCTAGTGATTTTCTGGTGGAGTCTTTAGGGTTTTCTACGTAGAGGATCATGTCATCTGCAAACAGTGAGAGTTTTACTTCTTCTTTTCCAATTTGGATTCCTTTTGTTTCTTTTTCTGCTCTGATTGCTGTGGCCAAAACTTCCAAAGCTATGTTGAATAGTAATGGTGAAAGTGGGCACCCTTGTCTAGTTCCTGACTTTAGAGGAAATGCTTTCAATTTTTCACCATTGAGGATAATGTTTGCTGTGGGTTTGTCATATATAGCTTTTATTATGTTGAGGTATGTTCCTTCTATTCCTGCTTTCTGGAGAGTTTTTATCATAAATGGATGTTGAATTTTGTCAAAGGCTTTCTCTGCATCTATTGAGAAAATCATATGGTTTTTATTTTTCAATTTGTTAAGGTGGTGTATTACATTGATTGATTTGCGGATATTGAAGAATCCTTGCATCCCTGGGATAAAGCCCACTTGGTCATGGTGTATGATCTTTTTAATGTGTTGTTGGATTCTGATTGCTAGAATTTTGTTAAGGATTTTTGCATCTATGTCATCAGTGATATTGGCCTGTAGTTTTCTTTTTTTGTGGGATCTTTGTCAGGTTTTGGTATTAGGCTGATGGTGGCCTCATAGAATGAGTTTGGAAGTTTACCTTCCTCTGCAATTTTCTGGAAGAGTTTGAGCAGGATAGGTGTTAGCTCTTCTCTAAATTTTTCGTAGAATTCAGCTGTGAAGCCGTCTGGACCTGGGCTTTTGTTGGCTGGAAGATTTTTGGTTACAGTTTCCATTTCCGTGCTTGTGATGGGTCTGTTAAGATTTTCTAGTTCTTCCCTGGTCCAGTTTTGGAAAGTTGTACTTTTCTAAGAGTTTGTCCATTTCTTCCACGTTGTCCATTTTATTGGCATATAATTGTTGATAGTAGTCTCTTATGATCCTTTGTATTTCTGTGTTTTCTGTTGTGATCTCTCCATTTTCATTTCTAATTTTATTGATTTGATTTTTCTCCCTTTGTTTCTTGATAAGTCTGGCTAATGGTTTGTCAATTTTATTTATCGTTTCAAAGAACCAGCTTTTGGTTTTGTTGATTTTTGCTATGGTCTCTTTTGTTTCTTTTGCATTTATTTCTGCTCTAATTTTTAAGATTTCTTTCCTTCTACTAACCCTGGGGTTCTTCATTTCTTCCTTTTCTAGTTGCTTTAGCTGTAGAGTTAGTTTATTTATTTGACTTTTTTCTTGTTTCTTGAGGTGTGCCTGTATTGCTATGAACTTTCCCCTTAGGACTGCTTTTACCGTGTCCCACAAGTTTTGGGTTGTTCTGTTTTCATTTTCATCCGTTTCTATGCAAATTTTGATTTCTTTTTTGATTTCTTCTGTGATTTGTTGGTTATTCAGCAGCGTGTTGTTCAGCCTCCATATGTTGGAATTTTTAATAGTTTTTCTCCTGTAATTGAGATCTAATCTTACTGCATTGTGGTCAGAAAAGATGCTTGGAATGATTTCTATTTTTTTGAATTTACCAATGCTAGCTTTATGGCCCAGGATGTGATCTATCCTGGAGAAGGTTCCATGTGCACTTTAGAAAAAGTTGAAATTCATTGTTTTGGGATGAATTGTCCTATAGATATCAATTAGGTCTAACTGGTCTATTGTATCATTTAAAGTTTGTGTTTCCTTGTTAAATTTCTGTTTAGTTGATCTATCCATAGGTGTGAGTGGGGTATTAAAATCTCCAACTATTATTGTGTTAGTGTTAATTTCTCCTTTCATACTTGTTAGCATTTGTCTTACATACTGTGGTGCTCCCACGTTGGGTGCATATATATTTATAATTGTTATATCGTCTTCTTGGATTGATCCTTTGATCATTATGTAGTGACCTTCTTTGTCTCTTTTCACAGCCTTTGTTTTAAAGTCTATTTTATCTGATATGAGTATCGCTACTCCTGCTTTCTTTTGGTCCCTATTTGCATGGAAAATCTTTTTCCAGCCCTTCACTTTCAGTCTGTATGTATCCCCTGTTTTGAGGTGGGTCTCTTGTAGACAACATATGTAGGGGTCTTTTTTTTGTATCCATTCAGCCAGTCTTTGTCTTTTGGTTGGAGCATTCAACCCATTTACGTTTAAGGTAATTACTGATAAGTATGATCCCATTGCCATTTACTTTATTGTTTGGGGTTTGAATTTATACACCGTTTTTGTGTTTCCTGTTTAGTATTTGTTGGAGAGCTGGTTTGGTGGTGCAGAATTCTCTCAGCTTTTGCTTGTCTGAAAAGCTTTTGATTTCTCATTCATACTTGAATGAGATCCTTGCTGGGTACAATAATCTGGGCTGTAGGTTATTTTCTTTCATCATTTTAAGTATGTCTTGCCATTCCCTCCTTGCTTGAAGAGTTTCTATTGAAAGATCAGCTGTTATCCTTATGGCAATTCCCTGGTGTGTTATTTGTTGTTTTTCCCTTGCTGCTTTTCATATTTGTTCTTTGTGTTTGATTTTTGTTACTGTGATTAATATGTGTCTTGGGGGGTTTCGCCTTGGCTTTATCCTGTTTGGGACTCTCTGGGTTTCTTGGACTTGAGTGAGTATTTCCTTCCCCATTTTAGGGAAGTTTTCAACTATTATCTCCTCAAGTATTTTCTCACGGTCTTTCTTTTTGTCTTCTTCTTCTGGGACCCCTATGATTCGAATGTTGTAGCGTTTAATATTGTCCTGGAGGTCTCTGAGATTGTGCTCATTTCTTTTAATTCGTTTTTCATTTATCCTCTCTGATTCATTTATTTCTACCATTCTATCTTCGAATTCACTAATCCTATCTTCTGCCTCTGTTATTCTACTATTTGTTGCCTCCAGAGTGTTTTTAATTTCATTTATTGCATTATTCATTATATATTGACTCTTTTTTTATTTCTTCTAGGTCCTTGTTAAACCTTTCTTGCATCTTCTCAATCCTTGTCTCCAGGCTATTTATCTGTGATTCCATTTTAATTTCAAGATTTTAGATCCATTTCACTATCCTTACTCGGAATTCTTTATCAGGTAGATTCCCTATCTCTTCCTCTTTTGTTTGGTTTGGTGGGCGTTTATCCTGTTCCTTTATCTGCTGGGTATTCCTCTGTCTCATCTTGTTTAAATTGCTGAGTTTGGGGTGTCCTTTCTGTATTCTGGCAGTTTGTGGAGTTCTTTACTCTGGCATTTCCTCGCTGTGTGTGGGTTTGTACAGGTGTCTTGTCAAGGTTTCCTGGTTAGGGAAGCTTGTGTCCGTGTTCTGGTGGGTGGAGCTGTATTTCTTCTCTCTGGAGTGCAATGAAGTGTCCAGTAATGAGTTATGAGATGTCTGTGGTTTTGGGGTGACTTTGGGCAGCCTGTATCTTGAAGCTCAGGGCTGCGTTCCTTTGTTGCTGGAGAATTTGCTTGGTATGTCTTGCCCTGGAACTTGTTGGCCCTTGTGTGGTGCTTGATTTCAGTGTCGGTATGGAGGCATTTGATGAGCTCCTGTCAATTAATGTTCCTTGGAGTCAGGAGTTCCCTGGAGTCAGGGTTTGGACTTAAGCCTCCTGCTTCCAGTTATCTGTCTTACTTTTACAGTAGTTTCAAAACTTCTCCTTCTATACAGCACCATTGATAAAACATCTACGTTAAAGAAGAAAAGTTTCTCTACTGTGAGGGCCACTTAGAAAGGTTCACAGCATTACATGGAGAAGAGAAGAGGGAGGAGGGAGTTAGAGGTGACCCAAATGAGATCAGGTGGAATCAATAGTGGAGAGAGTGGGCTGGCCAGTAGTCACTTCCTTATGTGCACTCCACAACTGGACCGCTCAGAGATGTTCACAGAGTTATACAGAGATGAGAAGAAGGAGGAAGGAGACAGAGGTGGCCAGAAGGATAAAAGGGGGGAATGAAAAGGAGGGAGACAGATCCAGCCAGTAATCAGTTCCCTAAGTGTTCTCCACCGTCTGGAATACACAGAAATTCACAGAGTTGGGTAGAGTAGAGAGGGGTTAGGGAGGAGACACAGGCGACCTGGTGGAGAAAAAGGAGAGTCCAAAGGGAGAGAGAGCAGTCAAGCCAGTAATCTCGCTCCCTAGTGAAAAATGGGTACTGAAGATTGGGTTCTTAAAGGTACAAAATTGGTAACAAATACATAAAAGCAAAAATTAAAAATCTAGAGTAGAGTTTGGAATTTCAAAAATACGATGTTAAAGAAAAGAAGAAGGAAAAGAAAGAGAGAAAAAACGAACAAAGAAAAACAAACATGGTCGCAAAAATTATCAAGAAAATACAGGTACAAAATTGATAACTAATACCAAAAAGCAAAAATTAAAAATCTAGAGTAGAGTTTGGAATTTCAAAAATACAATGTTAAAAAAAAGGAAGAAGAAAACTAAAGAGAAAACAAACAAACAAAAACAAGCAATGTCGCAAAAATTATAAAGAAACTACAGGTACAAAATTGATATCAAATATCAAAAAGCATAAATTAAAAATCTAGAGTACAGTTTGGAATTTCAAAAATACAATGTTAAAGAAAAGAAGAAAAAAAAACAAAACAAAAAAACAAGGTCAAAAAATTATTATATATATATATATATATATATATATGAAGTTTGCTGAAGAAGAAAAAAATAGGGTCTTTGTTTTGCAAAGTAATAGGTTATAAAAGTGAAAATTAAATGAACAATAGAGAACTTAAAATTAAAAAAATTAAAAAAAGTAAGAATGATCATAAAAATATATCTAGGACTTTCTCTGGTTTTGTTGTGAGTATCGTGGGTTCGGTTCATTTTTGGCTAGTTCCTTGGTCCAACTTATATTTCTCAAGATCTATAGGCGCCTTCCTATGTAGTCCTAGTAACCACAGGGTTTTAATCTATTGCCTGTAGCTTCCAAGGCGTTTCCCTCTGTTATAGCTTCTTTTGTTTGCCTGTCTCTTCAGTGTCTGGTTTACGCCCTGACACAAAGGGGACGGTGGAGGACACTTTTTTTTTTTTAGGCTCACTTGTTCAGTTGCGCTGTGGGGAGGGAGGGAGGGAGTGATGCTGCAAACAAATAACACTGGCGTGCGCTCGCAGTGCCTCAGCCACACTGGGTCTGCCCCCGCTCACGGCACGTGTAGCCTCCCTGCCCACACTGCTCGGGCTCTAGGTTGTTCCACCGGGAACAATCCGAGGCTGGCCCTGGGCTTCATGCACCTCCCAGGTCCAAGCCGCTCAGGTTCAGGCACTCGGGTAGTCCTCAGAGGCACAGACTCGGTTGGGCCTGCGTTTTGTGCTCTTCCCAGGTCCGAGCAGCTCAGGTGATGAGGTGTTTGGCGAGTGCCAATGTTGTGACTTATCGCCTCCCCGCCACTCGGTTATCTGGGTGTAAAACAGGCGCACCTTCTCAGGCAGATGTTGACCGTCCAGATCCCCAAGAAGTTTTAGTTAGCAAAGAAGGCTGCTTACAGTTTTATAGATAATGTCTCTCTGGGGCTGCGATTGCCCCCTTCTGGCTCTGGCTGCCTGTCACCGGAGGGGGAAGGTCTGCAGCCGGCTATCTCTGTTCAGTCCTTTGTTCCATGCGCGGGCCTGGCGGTGTCTTAGGTTAGGGCTGGCTTTTTGCGTGGTAGATATCCCAGAGTCTGGTTTGCTAGCCCAAGTTATTTCGTTCAGATAGCGCTCAGGGTATTCAGGCCAGATTCTTACTCTAAGCAATGCAGCCCGCGCCGCGCCTCCCTGCCCAGCCCCTGCTTGCTAATGGTGTGAGCAGGCGTCTGCACTGCTTTGCGGCTGGGGGAGTTACCGTAGGGCTTGCAATCTGCGAGTTTTAATTGTTTATTTATTTTTATCCCCCTTATGTTGCCCTTTGTGCTTCCAAAGCTTGGCAAAGATTTGGCAGTGAAAAGCTTTCCTGGTGTTTGGAAACTTTTCTCTTTTTAAGACTATCTTCCTGGGACGGAAATCCCTCCCTCCCTCTTTTGTCTCTTTTTTTGTCTTTTATACTTTTTCCTACCTACTTTCCAAGAGTTGGGTTCTTTTCTGGGTGCCTGATGTCCTCTGGCAGCATTCATAAGTTGTATTGTGGAATTTACTCGACGTTTAAATGCTCTTTTGATGAAATTGTTTGGGGGGGAAAGAGTTCTCCCCGTCCTACTCCTCAGCAATCTTGGCTCCTCTCTTGTGGAGTTTGGAGAGAGCACGCGGGATTGCTCTCCAGGCCATGCAGGAAAAGAAGGCCCTCATCTCGCGATGTCGGGGGAGTCTCGTGGTTTTTCTGGAGCTGCGGTGCCAGTGTGGGGTTTCTCACAAGGTACGACCGGGAGCTCAGGGAGCCTCTCGTGTGGTGTCAGGGAAGTCAAGTCTCCATACGAGTGGCGAGGGGGCGCACGTCATTGCTCTCGAGTCATGGTAGTGGAATCAGGGCTCAACGCAATGAAAAAGGACGCTCGAGGTCTTTCTCGGGTTGCGGCAGGAAACCCTGGGTTCCCTCGACTTGTGCCTGTGACCTCAGGTAGCTTCTCAGGGTGCCTCTGAGAAGTCAGGGATACTATGGAGCTGGGAGAGGCCTCTCGGGACTCCACTGGGTTTGCTGCAATGGAAGAGGGCCTAATCTCGAGATCAGGAAGGAACCTTAGGGTTCCTCTCCATTTCTGACTCAGATTGCAGGGTCCCTGCAGAGTTGGGACAGGAGAGTCAGGCCTCGTCTTGTGTGGAGGAATGGAACTCCGCTTGCCTCTCGAGTTGTTCAAGGAGTGACAGGCCACTTGTCGAGCTGTGTGTGGAACCTGCGGTTTTTTCCAGACAATGCACGGGGGTGTCAGTGCCCCTTCGTGATGTGCTTTCATCCACAGGGTTGCCTTCGAAGTGGTGTGCGGGCATCGGGTTCTTATTAAGAGCGGACCAGGAAATCGGGGTCTTTTGGAATGCGGCACCACACACGAGGCTACGTCTCGAATTTCCTCGTGAGACGGGCCTCATGCTGAGGTGCCCCTGGAAGGTCGGGAAAGCCTTCCAGACAAAGCAGGTTAATCGACCCTACTGTCGCGATCAGGAGGGGAGAAGGGGCTCAGATGAAGTGGTGCCGGGAACCTCGGTGTTCCCCTTGAGTGAGACCGGTATGTCAGGGAACTTTTGGGGTCTCATGAAGCTTGCCAAATACTGTTTCAAACTTCAAGATGAAACGTGGGACTTCTCTTGAGACGCTGTGGCGGGCAAGGGCCTCATCTTGTGATGAAGGGGAAACCACGTGGTTTTTTTCGAGTTGCGATGGGATTGTTGACTTACGACGGGGAATTCAGGTTTCCTCTTCTGTTGGCCCAGGGAAGTCCATTCTTCCATTCGAGTTGCCAGGGAGAGCTGGGTGGGAATTGCTCTCAAGTCACGGCAGGTCAAAATAGACCTCATCTATGCTTGTGTCCAGGACCTAATGTTCCTCTCCAGGGGCGATAGGGATGACGGGGATGCATTCCAGACTCACCCAGTGAGTCAGGCCTCGGCTCGAGGGGAAGCAAAGGATTCTGATATCCTCCTGGGTCGCAATAGGTATCTCTTGGAGCCCACTGAGTGGCCTCCAGGGAGTCAAGCCTCCTGTGGAGTTGGAGAGAGGACTCCGGATTGCTCTCCAGGCCATACAGGAAAGAAGGCCCTCAGCTCGCAATGACGGGGGCGTCTTGTGGGTTTTCTCGAGTTGGAGCGCAAGTATGAGTTTTCTCACGAGGTACGACGGGGAGCTCAGGGAGCCTCTCGTGTGGTGCCAGGAAAGTCAGGTGTCTATGCGTGTGATGAGGAGGAGCCCATAAATGCTCTCGAGTCATGGTAGGGAAATCGGGACTCAAGACGCGTTGAAGAAGGAGTCTCGAGGTCTTTCTCAGGTTGCGGCAGGAAACCCTGGGTTCCCTCGACTTGTACCGGTGACCTCAGGGAGCTTCTCAGGGTGCCTCTGAGAAGTCAGGCATACTGTGGACTTGGGAGGCGCTCTCGGAACTCCACTCGGTTTGGTGCAATGGCAAAGGTTCTCATCTCGAGTTGAGGCAGGAACCTAAGGGTTCCTCTCCATTTAAAACTCCGACCACAGGGTCCCTGAAGAGTTGGGACAGGAGAGTCAGGCCTCGTCTTGTGTGGAGGAATGGAACTCCACTTGCCTCTCGAGTTGTTCACAGGATAACAGACCATTTGTCGAGCTGTGAGTGGAACCTTCGGTTTTTTCCGTAAGATGCATGAGGGGGTCAGTGCCCCTTCGTGTTGTGCCTTCATCCACAGGGTTGCCTTCAAAGAGGTGTCCGGACATCGGGTTCTTATCAATAGCAGAGCAGGAAATCGGGGTCTTTCAGAACGTGGCACCATCCATGAGGCTACGTCTCGAATTTCTTCATTAGACTGGTGTCATCCTGAGGTGCGCCATGAAGATCGGGAACCCCTTCCAGACAAAGCAGGGGAATCGACCATCTTGTCACGATCAGGAGGAGTGAAAGGGCTCAGTTGAAGTCGTGCCGGGAACCTCGGTGTTCCCCTCGAGTGGGACCGGTGTGTCGGGAAACTTTTGGGGTCACTTCAAGGGTGCCAAGTACCGTTTTGCACTTCAATACGGACTTGGGGCTTCTCTTGACACGCTGTAGAGGGCAAGGGCCTCATCTTGGGATGACGGGGGAATCACGTGGTTTTTCTCAAGGTGCGGCGGGATTCTCGAGTTACGACGGGGAATTCAGGCTTCCTCTTGTGTTGGCCCAGGGAAGTCCAATCTTCCATTCGAGTTTCGAGGAAGAGCTGGGGTTTGCTCTTGAGTCACTGCAGGGCAAAAGAGACCTCATCTAGGCTTGTGTCCAGGACCTAATATTCCTCTCCAGGGCCGACAGCGATCTCGGGGTTGCATTCCAGACGCATCCTGGGAGTCAGAGCTCGACTCGAGGGGAAGCAAAGGACCCCGCTCTCCTCTTGAGTCACCGCAGGTGTCTCTTGGAGCCCACTGAGTGGCCTAAAGGGAGTCAAGCCCCCTGTGGAGTTTGGAGAGAGGACTCAGGATTGCTCTCCAGGCCATGCAGGAAAAGAAGACCCTCACCTCGCGATGACAGGGGCGTCTTGTTGGTTTTCTCGAGCTGCGGTGCCAGTGTGCGGTTTCTGACGAGGTGCGACGGGAAGCTCAGGGAGCCTTTCGTGTGGCACCAGGGAATTCAGGTCTCCATGCGCATGGCAAGGGGGAGCGCGTCATTGCTCTCGAGATACGATACGGGAATCGGGCCTCAAGACACGTTAAAGCAGGACTCTCAAGGTCTTTCTCGGGTTGCGGCAGGAAACCCTGGGTTCCGTCGACTTCTGCCGGTGACCTTAGGGAGCTTCTCAGGGTGCCTCTGAGAAGTCAGGCATACTGTGGATTTGGGACGGGCCTCTCGGGACTCCACTGGTTTTGTGGCAATGGAAAAGGGCCTCATCTTGAGTGGAGGCAGGAACCTCAGGCTTCCTCTCCATTTCTGACTCGGTGTGCAAGGTCCCTAGAGTTGTGACAGGAGAGTCAGGCATCGTCTTGTGTGGAGGAATGGAACTCCGCTTGCTTCTCGAGTTGTTCACGAGGTGACAGACCACTTGTGGAGCTGTGTGAGGAACCTGCGGGTTTTTCCGGAAGATGCACGGGGTGTCAGTGCCCCTACGTGTTGTGCCTTCATCCACAGGCTTGCCTTCGAAGAGGTGTCCATGAGTCTGGTTTTGATCAAAAGTGGACCATGGAATCGGGGTCTTTCGGCATGTAGTATGGCCCTCGAGGCTACCTCTCGAATTTCCTCATGAGACCGGCCTCATCCTGAGGTGTGCCGGGAAGGTCGGGAATCCCTTCGAGACAAAGCAGTGGAATCGACCCTCCTATCGCGATCAGGAGAGGAGAAAGGCCTCAGATGAAGTGATGCCGGAAACTTCAGTGTCCCCTCTAGTGAGATCGGTATATAGGGGAACTTTTGGGGTCGCATCAAGGGTGCCAAGTACTGTTTTGTACTTCAAGACGGAATGTGAGACTTCTCTTGAGACGCTGTAGGGGGCAAGGGCCTCATCTTGCAATACGGGGAACCACGTGATTTTTCTCGAGTTGCGGCGGGTTTCTCAAATTACAACTGGAAATTCAGGCTTCCTCTTGTGTTGGCTCAGAAAGGCCAATCTTCCATTCGAGTTGCAAGGGAAAGCTAGGGGTTGCGCTTGAGTCACTGCAGGGCCAAAGAGACCTCATCTAGGCTTTTGTCCAGGACCTAAGGTTCCTCTCCAGGGGCGACAGGAATCCAGGGTTGCATTCCAGACTCACCCTCGTAGTCAGGCCTCATCTCGAGGGGAAGCAAAGGACACCGCTCTCCTCCTGAGTATCGACGGGTATCTCTTGGAGCCCACTGAGTGACCTAAAGGGAGTCAAGCCTCCTTTGGAGTTTGGAGAGAGGATTCGGGATGGCTCTTCAGGTCATGCAGGAAAGGCCCTCATTTCACCATGACAGGGGCGTCTCGTGGGTTTTCTCGAGCTGCGGCGCCAGTGTGGGGTTTCTCACGAGGTACGATGGGGAGCTCAGGGAGCCTCTCATGTGGTGCCGGGGAAGTCAGATCTTCATGCGCGTGGCGAGGGGGAGCGCGTCATTTTTCTCCAGTCATGGTAGGGGAATCGGGCCTCAAGACGCGTGAAGAAGGACTCGCGAGGTTTTTCTCAGGTTACGGCAGGAAACCCTGGGTTCCGTCGACTTATGCCCGTGACCTCAGGGAGCTTCTCAGGGTGCCTCTGAGAAGTCGCGATACTGTGGATTTGGGAGGGGCCTCTCGGGCCTCCACTGTTTTTGGTGTAATGGAAGAGGGCCTCATCTCGAGTGGAGTCAGGAACCTCAGGGTTCCTCTCCATTTCGGACTCCGATCGCAGGGTCCCTTCAGAGTTGGGACCGGAGAGTCAGGCCTCGTCTTGAGTGGAGGAATGGAACTCTGCTTGCCTCTCGAGTTGTTCATGGGATGACAGGCCTCTTGTCGAGCTGTGTGTGGAACCTGCGGCTTTTACCGAATGATGCACGGGAGTGTCAGTGACCCTTCATTTTGTGCCTTCGTCCACAGGGTTGCCTTCGAAGAGGTGTCCGGGCATCGGGTTCTTCTCAAGAGTGGGCCGGGAAATCGGGGTATTTCGGCATGTGACACCACCCACGACGCTATGTCTCGAATTTACTCGTGAGACCGGCCTCATCCTTAGGTGCGCCGGGAATGTGGGAAACCCCTTCCAAACAAAGCAGGGGAATAGACCCTCCTGTCTCGAACAGGAGAGGAGAAGGTGCTCAGATGAAGTGGTGCGGGAACCTCGGTGTTCCTGTCGAGTGAGACCGGCGTGTCCGGGAACATTTGGTGTCGCATCAAGGGTGCAAAGTACCGTTTCGCACTTCAAGACGGAACGTGGTTCTTTTCTTGAGACGCCATAGCAGCAAGGGCCTCATCTTGGGATGACGTTGGAAACACGTGGTTTTTCTCGAGTTGCGGCGGGATTCTCGAGTTACGAAGGGGATTTCTGGCTTCCTCTTGTGTTGGCCCAGGGAAGCCCAATCTTCCATTCGAGTTGCGAGGGAGAGCTGGGGGTTGCGCTCGAGTCACTGCAGGGCAAAAGAAACCTCATCCAGGCTTGTGTCTAGGACCTAATGTTCCTCTCAAGGGATGACTGGGATCTTGGGGTTGCATTCTAGACTCACCCAGGAGTCAGGCGTCCTCTCGAGGGGAAACAAAGGACTTCTCTCTCTTCTCGAGTCGCGACGGGTATTTCTTGGAGCCCACTGAGTGGACTAAAGGGAATCAAGCCTCCTCTGGAGTTTGGAGAGAGGACTCGGGATTGCACTCCAGGACATGCAGGAAAAGAAGGCCCTCATCTCACGATGACGGGGGGGGTCTCGGTGGTTTTACCGAGCTGCAGCGCCTGTGTTGGTTTCTCAGGAGGTACGACGGGGAGCTCAGGGAGCCTCTTGTGTGGCGCCAGGGAAGTTAGGTCTCGATGCGTGTGGCGAGGGGGAGCGCGTCATTGCTCTCGAGTCATGGTAGGGGAATCAGGCCTCTAGACGCGTTGAAGGACTCTCAAGATCTCTCTCGGGTCTTGGCAAGAATACCTGGGTTCCCTCGACTTGTGCCGGTGACCTCAGGGAGATTCTCTGGGTGCCTCTGAGAAGTCAGGGATACTGTGGAGTTGGGAAAGACCTCTCGGGACTCCACTGGGTTTGGTGAAATGGAAGGGGGCCTCATCTCGAGGGGAGGCAGGAACCTCAGGGTTCCTCTCCATTTCTGATTCCGATCGCAGCCCCCTGCATAGTTGGGAGAGGTGAGTCAGGCCTTGTCTTGTGTGCAGGAATGGACCTCCGCTTGCCTCTCGAGTTGTTCACTGGGTGACAGGCACTTGTTGAGCTGTATGAGTAACCTGCGGTCTTTTCCGGACGATGCACGGGGGTGTCAGTGCCCCTTCGTGTTGTGCCTTCATCCACACTATCTTCGAATAGGTGTCTGGGCATCGCGTTCTTATCAAGAGCGGATCAGGAAATCGCGGTCTTTCGGCATGTGGCACCACCATCGAGGCTATGTCTCGAATTTCCTCGTGAGACAGCCTCATCTGAGGTGCGTGGAGAAGGTCGGGAACCCCTTGCAGACAAAGCAGGGGAATTGACCCTCCTTTCGCGATCAGGAGGGGAGAAGGGGCTCAGATGAAGTGGTGCCAGGAACCTCGGTGTTCCCCTCGAGTGCGACCCGTATGTCGGGGAACTTTTGGGGTAGCATTAAGGGTGCCAAATATCATTTCGCACTTGAAGACAGAACGTGGGACTACTCTTGAGACGCTGGAGCGGGCAAGGGCCTCATCTTGCAATGACGGGGGAACCACGTGGTTTTTCTCAAGTTGAGGCGGAATTCTCGAATTACTACTGGGAATTCAGGCTTCCTCTTGTGTTGGCCCAGGGAGGTCCAATCTTCCATTCGGGTTGCGAGGGAAAGCTGGGGAGTGCTCTCGAGTTACTGCAGGGCAAAAGCGACCTCATCTAGCCTTGTGTTCAGGACCCAGTGATCCTCTCCAAGGGCGACAGGGATCTCGGGTTTGCATTACAGACTCACCCGGGGAGTTAGGCCTCGTCTCGAGGGGAAGCAAAGGACTTGGCTATCCTCTCGAGTTGCGACGCGTATCTCTTGGAGCCCACTGAGTGGTCTAAAGGGAGTCAACCCTCCTCTTCAGTTTGGAGAGAGGACTCGGGATTGCTCTCCAGGCCATGCAGGAAAAGAAGGCCCACATCTCGAGATGACGGGGGCGTCTCGTGGGTTTTCTCGAGCTGCGGCACCAGTGTGGGGTTTCTCACGAGGTACGACGGGGAGTTCAGGTAGCCTCTCGTGTGGCAACAGGGAAGTCAGGTCTCCATGGGCGGGGCAAGAGGGAGCGCGTCATTGCTCTCAAGTCAGGGTAGGGGAATCGGGCCTCATGACGGGTTGAAAAAGAACTCTCGATGTCTTTCTAGGGTTGCGGCAGGAAACCCTGGGTTCCCTTGACTTGTGCCGGTGACCTCAGGGAGCGTCTCAGGGTGCCTCTGAGAAGTCAGGGATACTGTGGATTTGGGAGAGGCCTCTCGGGACTCCTTTGGGTTTGGTGCAATGGAAGTGGGCCTCATCTCGAGTTGAGGCAGGAACCTCAGGGTTCTGCTCCTGACTTCCTGGAGGCCGGATGTGACTCAGATCGCAGGGTCCCTGTTGAGTTTGCTCAGGAGTGTCAGGTCTCGTGTTCTGCGGAGGAATGGAACTCCGCTTACATCTCAAGTTGTTCAAGGATAACACCACTTTTCGTGATGTGTGTGGAACCTGCGGGTTTTTCGGAGATGCACGGGGGCGTCAGTGCTCCTTCCTGTTGTGCCTTCATCCACAAGGTTGCCTTCGAAGAGGTGTCCTGGTATCGTGTTCTCCTCAAGTGCGGACCGGGAAATTGGGGTCTTTCAGCATGTTGCACCACCCACTAGGCTACGTCTCGAATTTTCTCGTGAGACCGGCCTCATCCTGAGGCGCGCAGGAAAGTCCGGGAACCCTTTCCAAACAAAGCAGGGGAATCGACCCTACTTTCGGGATCAGGAGGAGAGAAAGGCCTCAGATGAAGTAGTGCCGGGAACCTCGGTGCTCTCCTTGAGTGAAAGTCGGGTAACTTTTCTGGTTGCATCAAGGGTGCCAAGTACCGTTTCGCACTTCAAGACGGAACCTGGGACTTCTCTTGAGATGCTGTAGTGGGCAAGGGCCTCATCTAGCACTGACGGGGGACCCACGTGTTTTTTCTCGAGTTGCGGCAGGATTCTTGAGTTACGATGGGGAATACAGGTTTCCTCTTGTGTTGGCCCAGGGAAGTCCAATCTTCCATTCGAGTTGCAAGTGAGAGCTGGAGATTGCTCTCGAGTCACTGCAGGGCAAAATAGAGCTCATCTAGGTTTGTGTCCAGGACCGAGTTTTTCTCTCCAGGGGCGACAGGGATCTCGGGGTTGCATTCCAGACTCACCCGGGGAGTCAGGCCTCGTCTCGAAGGGAATGAATGGACTCCGCTCTCCTCTCGAGTCGCGACGGGTATCCCTTGGAGCCCAAGAGTGGCCTAAATGCAGTTAAGCCTCCTGTGGAGTTTGGAGAGAGGACTCGGGATTGCTCTCTAGGCCATGCAGGAAAAGAAGGCCCTCATCTCGCGATGACGGGGGCGTCTCGTGGGTTTTCTCAAGGTGCAGTGCCTGGTTGGGGTTTCTCACGAGATAGGACGGGGAGCTCAGGGAGACTCCTGTGGTGCCACGGAAGTCAGGTCTCCATGGACGTGGCGTGGGGGAGCGCCTCATTGCTCTCGAGTCATGGTAGGGGAATCAAGCCTCAGGACGCTTCGAAGAAGAACTCTCGAGGTCTTTCTCGGGGTGTGGCAGGAAACCCTGGGTTCCCTCGACTTGTGCCCATGACCTCAGGGAGCTTAGCGGGGTTCCTCTGAGAAGTCAGGGATACTGTGGAGTTGAGAGGGGCTTCTCGGGACATCACAGGGACTGGTGCAATTGAAGAGGACCTAATCTCGGATTGAGGCAGTAACGTCAGGGTTCCTCTCCATTTCTGACTCGGATAGCAGGGTCCCTGCAGAGTTGGGACAGGAGAGTCAGACCTCGTCTTGTGTGGAGTAATGGAACTCCGCTTGCCTCTCGAGTTGTTCACGGGATGACAGGCCACCTGTCGAGTTGTATGTGGAACCTGCGGTTTTGGGGGACGATGCACAGGGGTGTCAGTGCCCCTTCGTGTTGTGCCTTCATCCACAGGGTTACCTTCGAAGAGGTGACCGGGCATCGGGATCTTATCAATAGCGGACCAGGAAATCGGGGTCTTTCGGCATGTGGCACAACCCACGAGGCTACGTCTCGACTTCCCTCGTGAGACTGGCCTCATCCTGAGGTTCGCCGGGAAGTCTGGGAACCCCTTCCAGACAAAGCAGGGGAATCGACCCTCCTGTCGCCATCAGGAGGGGAGAAGAGGCTCAGCTGAAGCGGTGCTGGGAACCTCCATGTTCTCCTCGAGTGAGACCGGGGTGTCAGGGAAATTTGGGGGTCGCATCAAGGGTGCCAAGTACCGTTTCACACTTCAAGACGGAACATGGGACTTCCCTGGAGACGCTATAGCTGACAGGGGCCTCATATTTCGATGACGGAGGAGCCACGTTGTTTTTCTCCAGTGGCCGCGGGATTCTCGAATTACAATGGGGAATACAGGCTTCCTCTTGTGTTGGCCCAGGGAAGTCCAATCATCCATTCGAGTTGCGAGGGAGAGCTGGGGATTGCACTTGAGTCAATGCAGGACAAAAAAGACCTCATTTAGGCTTGTGTCCAGGACCGAGTTTTCCTCTACAGGGGCGACACGGATCTCGGGATCCCATTCCAGACTCACCCAAGTAGTCAGGCCTCGGCTCGAGGGGAAGCAACGGACTCTGCTCTCCTCTAGAGTAGCGACGTGTATCTCTTGGAGGCTACTGAGTGGCCTAAAGGGAGTCAGGCCTCCAGTGGAGTTTGGAGAGTGGACTCGGGATTGCTCTCTAGGTCATGTAGGAAAAGAAGGCCCTCATCTTACGATGATGGGGGCGTCTCGTGAGTTTTCTCGAGCGGCGGTGCCAGTGTGGGGTTTTCATGAGGTAGGACGGGGAGCGCAGGGAGCCTCTCGTGTGGCGCCAGGGAAGTTAGGTTTCAATGGGCGTGGCGAGGGGAATGCGTCATTGCTCTCCAGTCATGGTAGGGTATCGGGCCTCAAGACGCGGTAAAGAAGGACTCTCAAGGTCTTTCTCAGAATGCAGCAGGAAACCCTGGGTTCACTCGACTTGTGCCAGTGACCGCAGAGAGCTTCTGAGGGTGCCTCTGAGAATCAGGGATACTGTGGAGTTTTAGGGGCCTCTCGGGACTCCACTGGGTATGGCGCAATGGAAGAGGGCCTCATTTCGAGTTGATGCAGGAACGTCAGGTTTCATCTACATTTCTGACTCCGATCACACGGTCCCTGCAGAGTTGGGAAAGGAGAGTCAGGCCTTCTCTTGTTTGGAGGAACGGAACTCCGCATGCCTCTCTAGTTCTTCAAGGGATGACAGGACACTTGTCGATCTGTGTTTGGAATCTGCGTGTTTTTCCGTACTATGCATGGGGATGTCAGTACCCCTTCGTGTTGTGCATTCCTCCACAGGTTTGCTTTCGAAGAGGTGTCCTGGCATCGGGTTCCTATTAAGAGCGGACTGGGAAATCGGGGTCTTTCCGCATGTGGCACCACCCACCAGGCTACGTCTCGAATTTCCTAGTGAGACCGGCCTCATCCTGAGGTGCGCCGGGAAGGTCGGAACCCCTTGCAGACAAAGCAGGGGAATCGACCCTCCTGTCTCGATCAGGAGGGGAGAAGGGGCACAGATGAGGTGATGCCGGGAACCTCGGTGTTCCCCTCCAGTGAGACCAGTGTGTTGGGGAACTTTTGGGGTCGCATCAAAGGTGCCAAGTACCGTATCGCACTTCAAGATGGAACGTAAGACTTCTTTTGAGACGCTGTAGCGGCAATGGCCGCATCTTGCGATGAAGAGGGAACGACGTGGTTTTTCTCGAGTTGTGGCGGGATTCTTGAGTTACAACGGGAAATTCAGGCTTCCTCTTCTGTTGGCCCAGGGAAGTCCAGTCTTCCATTCGAGTTGCGAGGGAGAGTTGGGGATTGCTCTCGAGTCACTGCAGGAAAAAAGAGACCTCATCTAGGCTTGTGTCCAGGACCTAATGTTTATCTCCAGGGGCGACAGGGATCTCCGGTTCACATATCAGACACACCCGAGGAGTCAGGCCTCGCCTCGAGGGGAAGGAAAAGACTCCGCTCTACTCTCGAGTCGCGACGGGTGTGTCTTGGAGTCCACTGAGTGACCAAAAGGGAGTCAAGCCTACTGTGGAGTTTGGAGAGAGGACTCGGGATTGCTCTCCAGGCCATGCTAGAAAAGAAGGCCGTCATGTCGCGAAAATGGGGGCGTCTCGTGGGTTTTCTCTATCTGTGGCGCCAGTGTTTGGTTTCTCACGAGGTATGACGGGGAGCTCAGGGAGCCTCTCGTGTGGCGCCAGGGAAGTCAGGGCTTCATGAGTGTAGCAGAGGGAGCGTGTCATTGCCCTCGAGTCATGGTAGGGGAATCAGGCCTCAAAATGCGTTGAAGAAGGACTCTTGAGTTCTTTCTATGGTGGCGGCAGTAAACCCTGGGTTCACTCGAATTGTGCTGGTGACCTCAGGGAGCTTCTCAGGGTGCCTCTGAGAAGTCAGGGATACTGTGGAGCTGGGACGCGTCTCTCGGGACTCCACTGGGTTTCGTGAAATGGAAGAGGTCCTAATCTCGAGTGGAGGCAGGAACCTCAGCGTTCCTCTCGTGACTTCACTGGCGCTGGTCTGATTCGGATCGCAAAGTCCCTGCAGAGTTGGAACAGGAGAGTCAGGCATCGTCTTGTGTAGAGGAATGAAACCCCACTTGCCTCTCGAGTTCTTCAGGGGTGACAAGCCACTTGTTGAGCTGTATGTGGAACCTGCGGGTTTTTCCGGACGATGCACGAGGGTGTCAGTGCCCCTTTGTGTTGTGCCTTCATCCACAGGGTTGCCTTCAAAGAGGTGTCCAGTCATCGGGTTCTTATCAAGAGCGTACCGGGAAATCATAGTCTTTTGGCATGTGGTACCACCCGCGAGCTACGTCTCGAATTTCCTCGTGAGACTGGCCTCATCCTGAAGTGCCCCGTGAAGGTCGGGAACCCCTTACAAACAAAGCAGGGGAAGTGACCCTGCTATCACGAACAGGAGGGGAGAAGGGGCTCAGATAAACTGGTGCCGGGAACCTCGGTGTTCACCTCGAGTGAGACCGATATTTCGGGGAACTTTTGGGGTCACATCAAGGGTGTCAAGTATCGTTTTGCACTTCAAGACGGAACGTGGGACTTTTCTTGAGAAGCTGTAGCGGGCAAGGGCCTCATCTTGTGATGACGAGGGAACCAAGTGCTTTTTCTCGAGTTGCGGCGGGATTCTCGAGTTACGAAGGGGAATTCAGGCTTCCTCTTTTGTTGGCCCAGGGAAGTCCAATCTTCCATTCGAGTTGTCAGGGAGAGCGGGGGATTGCTCTCGAGTTACAGAAGGGCAAAAGAGACCTCATCTAGGCTTGTTTCCAGGACCTAATGTTCCTCTCCAGGGGAGACAGGGATCTCGGGGTTGCATTCCAGACCCACCTGGTGAGTCAGGCCTTGTCTCGAAGGGAAGCAAAGGACTCAATTCTCCTCTCGAGTCGCGACGGGTATCTCTTGGAGCCCACTAAGTGGCCTAAAGGGAGTCAAGCCTCCTGTGGAGTTTGGAAAGAGGATTCGGGATTCCTCTCCAGGCCATGCAGGAAAAGAAGGCCCTCATCTCGCGATGACAGGGGCGTATGGTGAGTTTTCTCAAGCTGCGGCGTCAGTGTGGGGTTTCTCACGAGGTACGACAGGGAGCTCAGGGAGCCTCTCTTATGGCGCCAGGGAAGTCAGGTCTCCATATGCGTGGCGAGGGGGTGCTTGTCATTTCTATAGAGCCATGGAAGCAGATTCGGGCTTCAAGACACGTTGAAGTAGGACTCTCGAGGTCTTTTTCCCATTGTGGCAGGAAACCCTGGGTTCCCTCGACATGTGCCGGTGACCTCATGGAGCTTCTCCGGGTGCCTCTGAGAAGTCAGGGGTACTGTGGAGTTGGGAGGGGCCTCTCTGGACTCCACTGGGTTTGGTGCAATGGATGAGAGCCTCATCTCGAGTGGAGGCAGGTACCTCATGTTTCCTCTCCTGGGTTTCCTGTCGCTGGTACTGACTCGGATCGCAGTTTCCCTGCAGAGTTGGTACAGAAAATCAGGTCTCGTCTTGTGTGGAGGAATGGAACTCCACTTGCCTCTCTAGTTGTTCACGGGGTGACAGACCACTTGTTGAACTGTGTTTGTAACCTGCGGGTTTTTCTGGACGATGCACGGTGTCAGTGCCCCTTCGTGTTGTGCTTTCATCCACAGGTTTTCCTTCGTAAAGGTGTCAGGGCATCACGTTCTTATCAAGAGCAGACCGGGAAATCGGGGTCTTTCGGCTTGTGGCACCACCCACGAGGCTACGTTTCGAATTTCCTCGTGAGACCTGCCTCATCCTTAGGCGCGCTGGAAAGGTCGGGAACCCCTTCCAGACATAGCAGGGGAATCGACACTCCTGTCGCGATCACGAGGGGAGAAGGAGCTCAAATGATGTGGTTCCGGGAACCTCGGTGTTCCTTTCGAGTGAGACCGGTATGTCGGGGAATTTTGAGATTGCATCAAGGGTGCCAAGTACCGTTTCGCACTTCAAGACAGAAAGTGGGACTTCTCTTGAGTCGCTGTAGCGGGCAAGGGCCTCATCTAGCGCTGATGGGGGAACCACGTGGATTTTCCCGAGTTTCGGCGGGATTCTCGAGTTACAATGTCGAATTCAGGCTTCCAATTGTATTGGCCCAGGGAAGTCCAATCTTCAATTCGATTTGCGAGGGAGAGCTGGCGATTGCGCTCTAGTAACTGCAGTGCAAAATAGACCTCATCTAGGCTTGTGTCCAGGACCGAGTTTTCCTCTCCAGGTGTGACAGGAACTCGGGGTTGCATTCCAGACTCACACGGGGAGTCAGGCCTCGTCTCGAGGGGAAGCAAAGGACTCTGCTCTCCCTTCAGGTCCTGACAGGTATCTCTTGGAGCCAACTGAGAGGCCTAAAGAGAGTCAAGCCTCCTGTGGAGTCTGGAGAGAGGACTCGGTTTTGCTCTCCATGCCAGGCAGGAAACAAGTCCCTCATCTCGTGATGACGGGGGCGTATCGTGGGTTTTCTCGAGCTGCGGTGCCTGAATGGGGTTTCCGAAAAGGTACGATGGGGAGCTCAGGGAGACTCTCTTCAGGAGTCAGGGAAGTCAGGTCTCCATGCGCATGGCGATGGGGAGCGGGTCTTTGCTCTCGAGTCATGGTAGGGGAATCGGGCCTCAAGACGCGCCGAAGGACTCTCAAGGTCTTTCTCGGGTCGCAGCAGGAAACCCTGGGTTCCCTGGACTTGAGCCGATGACCTCAGGTAGATTCTCAAGGTGCCTCTGAGAATTCAGGGATACTGTGGAGTTGGGAGGGGCCTCTCGCGACTCATCTGGGTTTGGTGCAATGGAAGAGGGCCTCACCTCGAGGGGAGACAGGAACCTCAGGATTCATCTCCGTTTCGGACTCCGACCGCAGGGTCCCTGCAGAGTTGGGACAGGAGAGTCAGGCCTCGTCTTGTCTGAGGAAGGGAAGCCCGCTGGCCTCTCGAGTTGCTCAGGGGGTCGCAGGCCCCTCGTCGAGCTGTGTGTGGAACCCGCGGGTCGTTGCGGACGATGCACGGGGGTGGCAGTGCCCCTTCGTGTTGTGCCTTCCCCCACAGGGTTGCCTTCGAAGAGGGGTCCGGGCCTCGGGTCCTTCTCAAGAGCGGACCGGGGAATCGGGGGCGTTCGGCATGTGGCCCCACCCACGTGGCTCGTCTCGAATTTCCTCGTGAGTCCGGCCTCATCCTGAGGTGCGCCGGGAAGGCCGGGAACCCCTTCCAGACTACGCAGGGGAATCGCCTCTCCTGTTGCGATCAGGAGGGGAGAAGGGGCTCAGAGGAAGCGGTGCCGGGACCCTAGGTGTTCCTCTCAGGGGAACCCGGCGTGTCGGGGGACTCTTGGGGGTCGCAGGAAGGCTGTCAGGGACCGTTTCGCCCTTCAGGGCGGAACAGGGGACTTCCCTTGAGACGCCGTGGCGGGCAAGGGCCTCATCTTGCCAAGAGGTGGGAACCACGTGGTTTTTCTCGAGTTGCGGCGGGATTCTCGAGTTACGACGGGGATCTCAGCCTTCCCCTTGGGTTGGCCCTGGGAAGCCCAATCTTCCCCTCGGGTTGCGAGGGAAAGCTGGGGGTTGCGCTCGAGTCACCGCAGGGCCGAAGAGACCTCACCTAGGCGTGTGTCCGGGACCTAATATTCCTCTCCAGGGAAGGCAGGGATCTCGGGGTTGCATTCCAGGCTCCCCCGGGGAGTCAGGCCTCGTCTCGAGGGGAAGCCAAGGACTCCGCTCTCCTCTCGAGTCGCGACGCGGGTCTCTTGGAGCCCCCTGAGCGGCCTCAAGGGAGTCCAGCCTCCTCTTCTGTTTGGAGAGAGGACCCGGGATTGCTCTCCAGGCCATGCAGGAAAAGAAGGCCCTCAGCTCGCGAGGACGGGGGCGTCTCAGGGGTTTCCTCGAGCTGCGGCGCCCGTGGGGGTTTTCTCCCGAGGCACGACGAGGATCTCAGGGAGCCTCTCGTGCGGCGCCAGGGAAGTCAGGTCTCCATGCGCGTGGCGAGGGGGAGCGCGTCCTGGCTCTCGAGTCACGGGAGGGGACTAGGGCCTTGAGACACATTGAAGAAGGACTCTCGAGGTCTTTCTCGGGGGGCGGCGGGAAACCCTCGTGTCCCTCGCCTTCTGCCGGGGACCTTAGGGAACTTGCCAGGGTGCCTCTGAGAGGCGAGGGATCCTGTGGAGGTGGCGGGGCCCCTCGGGACTCCGCTGGGTCTGGCGCAACGGAAGAGGGCCTCACCTCGAGGGGAGGCAGGAACCTCAGGCTTCCTCTGCGTTTCGGACTCCGACCGCAGGGTCCCTGCAGAGTTGGGACAGGAGAGTCAGTCCTCGTCGTGTCTGAGGAAGGGAACCCCGCTGGCCTCTCGAGTTGCTCAGGGGGTCTCAGGCCCCTCGTCGAGCTGTGTGTGGAACCCGCGGGTCTTTGCGGACGATGCACGGTGGTGGCAGTGCCCCTTCGTGTTGTGCCTTCACCCACAGGGTTGCCTTCGAAGAGGGGTCCGGGCCTCGGGTCCTTCTCAAGGGCGGACCGGGGAATCGGGGGCGTTCGGCATGTGGCACCACCCACGTGGCTCGTCTCGAATTTCCTCGTGAGACCGGCCTCATCCTGAGGTGTGCCGGGAAGGCCGGGAACCCCTTCCAGACCACGCAGGGGAATCGCCTCTCCTGTCGCGCTCAGGAGGGGAGAAGGTGCTCAGAGGAAGCGGTGCCGGGACCCTCGGTGTTCCCCTCGGGGGACCCCGGTGTGTCGGGGGACTTTTGGGGGTCGCAGGAAGGCTGTCAGGGACCGTTTCGCCCTTCAGGTCCGAACAGGGGACTTCCCTTGAGACGACGTCGCGGGCAAGGGCCTCATCTTGCCAAGAGGTGGGAACCACGTGGTTTTTCTCGAGTTGCGGCGGGATTCTTTAGTTACGACGCGGATCTCAGCCTTCCCCTTGGGTTGGCCCTGGGAAGCCCAATCTTCCCCTCGGGTTGCGAGGGAAAGCTGGGGGTTGCGCTCGAGTCACTGCAGGGCCGAAGAGACCTCACCTAGGCGTGTGTCCGGGACCTAATATTCCTCTCCAGGGAAGGCAGGGATTTCGGGGTTGCCTTCCAGGCTCCCCTGGGGAGTCAGGCCTCGTCTCGAGGGGAAGCCAAGGACTCCGCTCTCCTCTCGAGTCGCGACGAGGGTCTCTTGGAGCCCCCTGAGCGGCCTCAAGGGAGTCCAGCCTCCTCTTCCGTTTGGAGAGAGGACCCGGGATTGCTCTCCAGGCCATGCAGGAAAAGAAGGCCCTCAGCTCGCGAGGACGGGTGCGTCTCAGGGGTTTCCTCGAGCTGCGGCGCCCGTGGGGGTTTTCTCCCGAGGCACGACGAGGATCTCAGGGAGCCTCCCGTGCGGCGCCAGGGAAGTCAGGTCTCCATGCGCATGGCGAGGGGGAGCGCGTCATGGCTCTCGAGTCACGGGAGGGGACTAGGGCCTCGAGACGCGTTGAAGAAGGACTCTCGAGGTCTTTCTCGGGGGGCGGCGGGAAACCCTCGTTTCCCTCGCCTTCTGCCGGGGACTTAGGGAACTTCCCAGGGTGCCTCTGAGAGGCGAGGGATCCTGTGGAGGTGGCGGGGCCCCTCGGGACTCCGCTGGGTCTGGCGCAACGGAAGAGGTCCTCATCTGGTTGGGAGGCAAGAACCTCAGGATTCCTCTCCGTTTTGGACTCCGACTGCAGGGTCCCTGCACAGTTGGGACAGGAAAGTCAGGCCTTGTCTTGTCTGAGGAAGGGAACCCCGCTTGCCTCTCGAGTTGTTCAGGGGGCCACAGGCCCCTCGTCGAGCTGTGTGTGGAACCCGCGGGTCTTTCCGGACGATGCACGGTGATGTCAATGCCGCTTAGGTCTGTGCCTTCACCCACAGGGTTGCCTTCTAAGAGGGGTACGTCATCGGGTTCTTCTCAAGAGCGGACCGGGGAATTGGGGTCGTTCGGCGTGTGGCACCACCCACGTGGCTCATTTCAAATGTCCTCGTGAGACCGGCCTCCTCCTGAGGTGCGCCAGGAAGGCCAGGAACCCCTTCCAGACCACGCAGGGGAATCGACTCTCCTGTCGCGCTCAGGAGGGGAGAAGGGGCTCAGATGAAGCGGTGCCGGGACCCTCGGTGTTCCCCTCGAGGGAACCAGGCGTGTCGGGGAACTTTTGGGGTCACATGAAGGCTGTCAGGTCCCGTTTCGCACTTCAGGGCGGAACAGGGGACTTCCCTTGAGACGCCTTCACGGGCAAGGGCATCATCTTGCGAAGAGGTAGGAACCACGTGGTTTTTCTTGAGTTGCGGCGGGATTCTCGTGTTACGACGGGGGATTACAGGCTTCCTCTTGTGTCGGCCCTGGGTAGCCCAATCTTCTATTCTAGTGGCGAGCGAAAGCTGGGGGTTGCGCTCGAGTCACTGCAGGGCCAAAGAGACCTCATCTAGGCCTGTGTCCAGGACCTAATGCTCCTCTCCAGGGAAGACAAGGATCTCGGAGTTGAATCCCATGCTCCCCCGGGGAGTCAGGCCTCGCCTCGAGGGGAAGCAAAGGACTCCGCTCTCCTCCCGAGTCGCGACGCGGATATCTTGGTGCCCCCTGAGTGGCCTCAAGGGAGTCCAGCCTCCTCTTCACTTTTGAGAGAGGACTCGTGATTACTCTCCAGGCCAGGCAGGAAAAGAAGGCCCTTACCTCGCGAGGAGGGGCCATCTCAGGGGTTTCCTCGAGCTGCGGCACCCGTGGGGGTTTTCTCCCGAGGCACGACGAGGATCTCAGGGAGCCTCTCGTGCGGTTCCAGGGAAGTCATGTCTCCATGCACATGGCGAGAAGGAGCGCGTCATTGTTCTCGAGTCATGGGAGGGGACTAGGGCCTCAAGACGCGTTGAAGAAGGACTCTCGATGTCTTTCTCGGGTTGCAGCGGGTAACCCTCGTTTCCCCCGACTTCTGCCGGGGACCTGAGGAAACTTCCCAGGGTGCTTCTGAGACGTGAGGGACGCTGTGGTGTTGGTGGGGCCTCTCGGGACTCCACTGGGTTTGTCGCAATGGAAGAGGGCCTCATCTCGAGTGGAGGCAGGAACCTCAGGCTTCCTCTCCAATTCTGACTCTGATCGTAGTGTCCCTGCAGAGTTGGGACAGGAGAGTCAGGCTATGTCTTTTCTGAGGAATGGAACTCCGCTTGCCTCTCGAGTTGTTCATGGGGTTTCAGGCCCCTTGTCAAACTGTGTGTGGAATCTGCAGGTTTTTCCAGACGATGCATGGGGGTGTCAGTGACCCTTCGTTTTGTGTCTTCATCCACAGGGTTGCCTTCGAAGAGGTGTCCGGGCATCGTGTTCTTATGAAGAGCGGACTGGGAAATCGGGGTCGTTTAGCATTTGGCACCACCCACGTGGCTAGTCTCGAATTTCCTCATGAAACCGGCCTCATCCTGAGGTGTGCAGCGAAGGTCATGAAACCCTTCCAGACAAAGCAGAGGAATCGACCCTCCTGTGGCGATCAGGAGGGGAGAAGTGGCTCAGATGAAGTGCTGCTGGGAACCTCGGTGTTTCCCTTAAGTGAGACAGGTATGTCGGGTAACTTTTGGGGTCGCATAACGCGTTCCAAGTACTGTTTCGCTCTTCAAATTGGAACGTGGGACTTCTCTTGGGGTGCTCCAGCGGGCAAGGGCCTCATCTTGGAATGACTGGGGAACCACTTGGTTTTTCTCTAGTTGCGGTGGGATATTTGAGTTACCACAGGGAATTCATGCTTCCTCTTGTGTTGGCCCACAAAAGTCTTATCTTCCATTCGAGATTCGAGGAAGAGCTGGAGGTGCGCTCTAGTCACTGAAGGCAAAAGAGACCCCACCAAGGCTTGTGTGCAGGACCTAATGTTCATGTCAAGGGGCGACAGGAATCTCGGGGTTGCATTCCAGACTCACCCTGGAGTCAGGCCTCGTCTCGAGGGGAAGCAAAGGACTCTGCTCTCCTCTCGAGTCGGACGGGTATGTCTTGGAGCCCACTGAGTGGCTTAAAGGGAGTCAAACCTCCCCTGGTGTTTGGAGGGAGGACACGGGATTGCTCTCCAGGCAATGCAGGAAATGAAGGCACTCATCTCCCGATGACTGGGGCGTCTCGTAGGTTTTCTCGAGCTGTGGCGCTAGTGTGGGGTTTCTCACGAAGTAAGACTGGGAGCTCAGTGAGCCTCTCATGTGGTGCCAGGGCAGTCAGGTCTCTATGAACGTGGTGAGAGGGAGCCCGTCATTGTTCTTGAGTCATGGTAGGGGAATTGGGCCTGAAGACGTGTTAAAGAAGGACTCTCGAGGTCTTTCTTGGGTTGCAGCAGGAAACCCTGGGTTCCATCGACTTGTGCCAGTGACCTCAGGAAGCTTCTCAGCGTGCCTCTGAGAAGTCAGGGTCACTGTGGAGTTGGGAGGGGCCTCTCGGAACTCCACTGGGTTTGGTGCAATGGAAGAGGGCCTCATGACAAGTTGAGGCAGGAACCACAGGGTTCCTCTCCTGGCTTCGAATGCGCCGGATCTGACTCGGATCCCAGAGTCCCTGCAGAGTTGGGACAGGAGAGTCAGGCCTCGTCTTGTGTGGAGGAATGGAACTCCACTTGACTCTTGCGTTGTTCATGGGGTGACAGGCCACTTGTCGATTTGTATGTGGAACTTGCGGGTTTTTCTGGACGATGCACCGTGGTGTCTCTGCCCCTTCGTGTTGTGCCTTGTTCCACAGGATTGCCTTCGAGTTGGGTTCTGCCATCGGGTTCTTATCAAGAGCAGACCAGGGAATCGGGGTCTTTTGGCATGCCGCACCACCCACGAGGCTATGTCTCGAATTTCGTCGTGAGACTGGCCTCATCTTGATGTGCACCAGGAAGGTCGGGAACGCCTTCCAGAAAAAGCAGGGGAATCGAACCTCCTGTCGCGATCAAGAGGGGAGAAGAGTCTCAGATGAAGTGGTGCCGGGAAGCTCGGTGTTCTCCTCAAGTGAGACTGGTATGTCGGGGAACTTTTGGGGTCGCATCAAGGGTTCCAAGTAACTTTTCGCTCTTCAATACGGAACGTTGGACTTCTCTTGAGACGCTGTAGCGGGCAAGGGCCTCATCTTTCGATGACGGGGGAACCACGTGGTTTTTCTTGAGTTGGGGCGGGATTCTCGAGTTACAACCGGGAATTCAGGCTTCCTCTTCAACTGGCCCAGGGAAGTCCAGTTTTCATTCGAATTGTGAGTTAGAACTGGGGATTGCTCTCGAGACACTGCAGGGCCAAATAGACCTCATCTAGGCTTGTGTCCAGGACCTAATGTTCCTCTGCTGGGGCGAAAGCGATCTCAGCATTGCATTCTCGACTCACCCGGGGAGTCAGGCCTCGTCTCGAGGGGAAGCCAAGGACACCGCTCTCCTGTCAAGTCGCGACGGGTATATCTTGGAGCTCACTGTGTGGCCTAAAATGAGTCAAGCCTCCTGTGGAGTTTGGAGAGAGGACTCAGGATTGCTCTCCAGGCCATACAGCAAAGGAAGGCCCTCATCTCGTGAGGACTGGGGCGTCTCGTGGGTATTCTCGAGCTGCGGCTCCAGTGTGGTGTTGCTCACGAGGTATAATGGGGAGCTCAGGGAGCCTCTCCTGTGGCGCCAGGGAAGTCAGGTTTCTATGCGCGTGGCTAGGGGGAGCGCGTCATTGCTCTCGAGTCATGGTAGGGGAATCGCACCTCAAGACGCGTTGAAGAAGGACTCTTGAGGTCTTTCTCGGGTTGCGGCAGGATACCCTGTGTTCCCTCGACTTGTGCCGGTGACCTCAGGGAGTTGCTCAGGGTGCCTCTGAGAAGACACTGATACTGTGGAGTTGGGAGGGGCCTCTCGGGACTCCACTGGGTGTGGTATAATACAAGAGGGCCTCATCTCGTGTTGAGGAAGGAACCTCAGGGTTCCTCTCCATTTCAGACTCCGATCTCAGGATTCCTGCAGAGTTGGGACAGGAGAGTCAGGCCTCGTATTCTGTGGAGAAATGAAACTTAGCTTGCCTCTCGAGTTGTTCACGAGGTAACAGGTCACTTGTCGAGCTGTATGTGGAACCTGCAGAATTTTCCAAAAGATGCACGGGTGTTCAGGGTCCCTCCTTTTTGTGCCTTCATCCTACGGGATGCATTCCAAGACGTGTACGGGCATCGGGTTCTTATTAATAGCTGACCGGGAAATGGGGTCTTTCCGCATGTGGCACCACCCACGAGGCTACATCTCCAATTTCCTCGTGAGACAGGCCTCATCCTGATGTGCGCTGGGAAGATCGGTAACCCCTTCCACACAAAGCAGGAGAAAAGACACTCCTGTTGCAATCAGGAGGGGAGAAGGGGCTCAAATGATGTGGTGCGGGGAACATGGGTGTTACACTCGAGTGAGGCCTGTATGTTGGGGAACTTTGGGGGTGCCATCATGGGTGCCAAGTACCGTTTTACACTTCAGTAGGAACGTGGGACTTCTTTTGAGACGCTGTGGCGGGCAAGGGCCTCATGCTGCGAAGACGATGGAACCACGTGGTTTTTCTCGAGTTGCGGCGGGATTCTCGAGTTACGACGGGGATCTCAGCCTTCCCCTTGGGTTGGCCCTGGGAAGCCCAATCTTCCCCTCGGGTTGTGAGGGAAAGCTGGGGGTTGTGCTCGAGTCACTGCAGGGCCGAAGAGACCTCACCTAGGCGTGTGTCCGGGACCTAATATTCCTCTCCAGGGAAGGCAGGGATCTCGGGGTTGCATTCCAGGCTCCCCCGGGGAGTCAGGCCTCGTCTCGAGGGGAAGCCAAGGACTCCGCTCTCCTCTCGAGTCGCGACGCGGGTCTCTTGGAGCCCCCTGAGCGGCCTCAAGGGAGTCCAGCCTCCTCTTCCGTTTGGAGAGAGGACCCGGGATTGCTCTCCAGGCCATGCAGGAAAAGAAGGCCCTCAGCTCGCGAGGATGGGGGCGTCTCAGGGGTTTCCTCGAGCTGCGGCGCCCGTGGGGGTTTTCTCCCGAGGCACGACGAGGATCTCAGGGAGCCTCTCGTGCGGCGCCAGGGAAGTCAGGTCTCCATGCGCGTGGCGAGGGGGAGCGCGTCCTGGCTCTCGAGTCACGGGAGTGGACTAGGGCCTCGAGACGCGTTGAAGAAGGACTCTCGAGGTCTTTCTCGGGGGGCGGCGGGAAACCCTCGTTTCCCTCGCCTTCTGCCGGGGACCTTAGAGAACTTCCCAGGGTGCCTCTGAGAGGCGAGGGATCCTGTGGAGGTGGCGGGGCCCCTCGGGACTCCGCTGGGTCTGGCGCAACGGAAGAGGGCCTCACCTCGAGGGGAGGCAGGAACCTCAGGCTTCCTCTCCGTTTCGGACTCCGACCGCAGGGTCCCTGCAGAGTTGGCACAGGAGAGTCAGGCCTCGTCTTGTCTGAGGAAGGGAACCCCGCTGGCCTCTCGAGTTGCTCAGGGGGTCTCAGGCCCCTCGTCGTGCTGTGTGTGGAACCCGCGGGTCTTTGCGGACGATGCACGGGGGTGGCAGTGCCCCTTCGTGTTGTGCCTTCACCCACAGGGTTGCCTTCGAAGAGGGGTCCGGGCCTCGGGTCCTTCTCAAGGGCGGACTGGGGAATCGGGGGCGTTCGGCATGTGGCCCCACCCACGTGGCTCGTCTCGAATTTCCTCGTGAAACAGGCCTCATCCTGATGTGCGCCGGGAAGGCTGGGAACCCCTTCCAGACCACGCAGGGGAATCGCCTCTCCTGTCGCGATCAGGAGGGGAGAAGGGGCTCAGAGGAAGCGGTGCCGGGACCCTCGGTGTTCCCCTTGAGGGAACCCGGCGTGTCGGGGGACTTTTGGGGGTCGCAGGAAGGCTGTCAGGGACCGTTTCGCCCTTCAGGGCGGAAAAGGGGACTTCCCTTGTGACGCCGTTGCGGGCAAGGGCCACATCTTGTCAAGAGGTGGGAACCACGTGGTTTTTCTCGAGTTGCGGCGGGATTCTCGAGTTACGACGGGGATCTCAGCCTTCCCCTTGGGTTGGCCCTGGGAAGCCCAATCTTCCCCTCGGGTTGCACGGGAAAGCTGGGGGTTGCGCTCGAGTACTGCAGGGCCGAAGAGACCTCACCTAGGCGTGTGTCCGGGACCTAATATTCCTCTCCAGGGAAGGCAGGGATCTCGGGGTTGCATTCCAGGCTCCCCCGGGGAGTCAGGCCTCGTCTCGAGGGGAAGCCACGGACTCCGCTCTCCTCTCGAGTCGCGACGCGGGGCTCTTGGAGCCCCCTGAGCGGCCTGAAGCGAGTCCAGCCTCGTCTTCCGTTTGGAGAGAGGACCCGGGATTGCTCTCCAGGCCATGCAGGAAAAGAAGGCCCTCAGCTCGCGAGGACGGGGGCGTCTCAGGGGTTTCCTCGAGCTGCGGCGTCCGTGGGGGTTTTCTCCCGAGGCACGACGAGGATCTCAGGGAGCCTCTCGTGCCATGCCAGGGAAGTCAGGTCTCCATGCGCGTGGCGAGGGGGAGCGCGTCCTGGCTCTCGAGTCACGGGAGGGGACTAGAGCCTCGAGACGCGTTGAAGAAGGACTCTCGAGGTCTTTCTCGGGGGGCGGCGGGAAACCCTCGTTTCCCTCGCCTTCTGCCGGGGACCTTAGGGAACTTGCCAGGGTGCCTCTGAGAGGCGAGGGATCCTATGGAGGTGGCGGGGCCCCTCGGGACTCCACTGGGTCTGGCGCAACGGAAGAGGGCCTCACCTCGAGGGAAGGCAGGAACCTCAGGATTCCTCTCCGTTTCAGACTCCGACCGCAGGGTCCCCGCAGAGTTGGGACAGGAGAGTCAGGCCTCGTCTTGTCTGAGGAAGGGATCACCACTGGCCTCTCGAGTTGCTCAGGGGGTCTCAGGCCCCTCGTCGAGCTGTGTGTGGAACCCGCGGGTCTTTGCGGACGATGCACGGGGGTGGCAGTGCCCCTTCGTGTTGTGCCTTCACCCACAGGGTTGCCTTCGAAGAGGGGTCTGGGCCTCGGGTCCTTCTCAAGGGCGGACCGGGGAATCGGGGGCGTTCGGCATGTGGCCCCACCCACGTGGCTCGTCTCGAATTTCCTCGTGAGACCGGCCTCATCCTGAGGTGCGCCGGGAAGGCCGGGAACCCCTTCCAGACCACGCAGGGGAATCGCCTCTCCTGTCGCGATCAGGAGGGGAGAAGGGGCTCAGAGGAAGCGGTGCCGGGACCCTCGGTGTTCCCCTCGGGGGACCCCGGCGTGTCGGGGGACTCTTGGGGGTCGCAGGAAGGCTGTCAGGGACTGTTTCGCCCTTCAGGGCGGAACAGGGCACTTCCCTTGAGACGCCGTGGCGGGCAAGGGCCTCATTTTGCCAAGAGGTGGGAACCACGTGGTTTTTCTTGAGTTGCGGCGGCATTCTCGATTTACGACGGGGATCTCAGCCTTCCCCTTGGCTTGGCCCTGGGAAGCCCAATCTTCCCCTCGGGTTGCGAGGGGAAGCTGGGGGTTGCGCTCGAGTCACTGCAGGACCGAAGAGACCTCACCTAGGCGTGTGTCCGGGACCTAATATTCCTCTCCATGGAAGGCAGGGATCTCGGGGTTGCATTCCAGGCTCCCCCGGGCAGTCAGGCCTCGTCTCGAGGGGAAGCCAAGGACTCCGCTCTCCTCTCGAGTGGCGACGCGGGGCTCTTGGAGCCCCCTGAGCGGCCTCGAGGGAGTGCAGCTTCCTCTTCCGTTTGGAGATTGGACCCGGGATTGCTCTCCAGGCCATGCAGGAAAAGAAGGCCCTCAGCTCGCGAGGACGGGGACGTCTCAGGGGTTTCCTCGATCTGCGGCGCCCGTGGGGGTTTTCTCCCGAGGCACGACGAGGATCTCAGGGAGCCTCTCGTGCGGCGCCAGGGAAGTCAGGTCTCCATGCGCGTGGCGAGGGGGAGTGCGTCATGGCTCTCGAGTCACGGGAGGGGACTATGGCCTGGAGACGCGTTGAAGAAAGACTCTCGAGGTCTTTCTCGGGGGGCAGCGGGAAACCCTCTTTTCCCTCGCCTTCTGCCGGGGACCTTAGGGAACTTCCCAGGGTGCCTCTGAGAGGCGAGGGATCCTGTGGAGGTGGCGGGGCCCCTCGGGACTCCGCTGGGTCTGGCACAACGGAAGAGGTCCTCATCTGGTTGGGAGGCAAGAACCTCAGGCTTCCTCTCCGTTTCGGACTCCGACTGCAGGGTCCCTGCAGAGTTGGGACAGGAGAGTCAGGCCTCGTCTTGTCTGAGGAAGGGAATCCCGCTTGCCTCTCGAGTTGTTCAGGGGGCCACAGGCCCCTCGTCAAGCTGTGTGTGGAACCCGCGGGTCTTTCCGGACACTGCACGGGGATGTCAATGCCGCTTAGGTGTGTGCCTTCCCCCACACGGTTGCCTTCGAAGAGGTGTACGTCATCGGGTTCTTCTCAAGAGCGGACCGGGGAATCGGGGTCGTTCGGCGTGTGGCACCACCCACGTGGCTCATTTCAAATGTCCTCGTGAGACCGGCCTCCTCCTGTGGTGCGCCAGGAAGGCCGGGAACCCCTTCCGGACCACGCAGGGGAATCGACTCTCCTGTCGCGCTCAGGAGGGGAGAAGGGGCTCAGATGATTCGGTGCCGGGACCCCCGGTGTTCTCCTCGAGGGAACCAGGCGTTTCGGGGAACTTTTGGGGTCACATGAAGGCTGTCAGGTCCCGTTTCTCACTTCAGGGCGGAACAGGGGACTTCCCTTGAGACGCCTTCACGGGCAAGGGCATCATCTTGCGAATAGGTGGGAACCACGTGGTTTTTCTCGAGTTGCGGCGGGATTCTCGTGTTACGACGGGGGATTACAGGCTTCCTCTTGTGTCGGCCCTGGGTAGCCCAATCTTCTATTCTAGTGGCGAGCGAAAGCTGGGGGTTGCGCTCGAGTCACTGCAGGGCCAAAGAGACCTCATCTAGGCCTGTGTCCAGGACCTAATGCTCCTCTCCAGGGAAGACAAGGATCTCGGAGTTGCATCCCATGCTCCCCCGGGGAGTCAGGCCTCGCCTCGAGGGGAAGCAAAGGACTCCGCTCTCCTCCCGAGTCGCGACGCGGATATCTTGGTGCCCCCTGAGTGGCCTCAAGGGAGTCCAGCCTCCTCTTCACTTTTGAGAGAGGACTCGTGATTACTCTCCAGACCAGGCAGGAAAAGAAGGCCCTCACCTCGCGAGGACGGGGGCATCTCAGGGGTTTCCTCGAGCTGCGGCACCTGTGGGGGTTTTCTCCCGAGGCACGACGAGGATCTCAGGGAGCCTCTCGTGCGGTTCCAGGGAAGTCATGTCTCCATGCACGTGGCGAGAAGGAGCGCGTCATTGTTCTCGAGTCATGGGAGGGGACTAGGGCCTCAAGACGCGTTGAAGAAGGACTCTCGATGTCTTTCTCGGGTTGCAGCGGGAAACCCTCGTTTCCCCCGACTTCTGCCGGGGACCTGAGGAAACTTCCCAGGGTGCCTCTGAGACGTGAGGGACGCTGTGAATTTGGCGGAGCCTCTCGGGACTCCACTGGGTTTGTCGCAATGGAAGAGGGCCTCATCTCGAGTGGAGGCAGGAACCTCAGGCTTCCTCTCCAATTCTGACTCTGATCGTAGTGTCCCTGCAGAGTTGGGACAGGAGAGTCAGGCCTCGTCTTTTCTGAGGAATGGAACTCCGCTTGCCTCTCGAGTTGTTCATGGGGTTTCAGGCCCCTTGTCAAACTATGTGTGGAATCTGCAGGTTTTTCCAGACGATGCATGGGGGTGTCAGTGACCCTTCGTTTTGTGTCTTCATCCACAGGGTTGCCTTCGAAGAGGTGTCTGGGCATCGTGTTCTTATGAAGAGCGGACTGGGAAATCGGGGTCGTTCAGCATTTGGCACCACCCACGTGGCTAGTCTCGAATTTCCTCATGAAATCGGCCTCATCCTGAGGTGTGCCGCGAAGGTCATGAAACCCTTCCAGACAAAGCAGAGGAATCGACCCTCCTGTGGCGATCAGGAGGGGAGAAGTGGCTCAGATGAAGTGCTGCTGGGAACCTCGGTGTTTCCCTCAAGTGAGATAGGTATGTCGGGTAACTTTTGGGGTCGCATAATGCGTTCCTAGTACCGTTTCGCTCTTCAAATTGGAACGTGGGTCTTCTCTTGGGGTGCTCCAGCGGGCAAGGGCCTCATCTTGGAATGACTGGGGAACCACTTGGTTTTTCTCTAGTTGCGGTGGGATATTTGAGTTACCACAGGGAATTCATGCTTCCTCTTGTGTTGGCCCACAAAAGTCTTATCTTCCATTCGAGATTCGAGGAAGAGCTGGAGGTGCGCTCTAGTCACTGAAGGCAAAAGAGACCCCACCAAGGCTTGTGTGCAGGACCTAATGTTCATGTCAAGGGGCGACAGGAATCTCGGGGTTGCATTCCAGACTCACCCTGGAGTCAGGCCTCGTCTCGAGGGGAAGCAAAGGACTCTGCTCTCCTCTCGAGTCGGACGGGTATGTCTTGGAGCCCACTGAGTGGCTTAAAGGGAGTCAAACCTCCTCTGGTGTTTGGAGGGAGGACACGGGATTGCTCTCCAGGCAATGCAGGAAATGAAGGCCCTCATCTCCCGATGACTGGGGCGTCTCGTAGGTTTTCTCGAGCTGTGGCGCTAGTGTGGGGTTTCTCACGAAGTAAGACTGGGAGCTCAGTGAGCCTCTCATGTGGTTCCAGGGCAGTCAGGTCTCTATGCACGTGGTGAGAGGGAGCCCGTCATTGTTCTCGAGTCATGGTAGGGGAATTGGGCCTGAAGACGTGTTAAAGAAGGACTCTCGAGGTCTTTCTTGGGTTGCAGCAGGAAACCCTGGGTTCCATCGACTTGTGCCAGTGACCTCAGGAAGCTTCTCAGCGTGCCTCTGAGAAGTCAGGGTCACTGTGGAGTTGGGAGGGGCCTCTCGGAACTCCACTGGGTTTGGTGCAATGGAAGAGGGCCTCATGACAAGTTGAGGCAGGAACCACAGGGTTCCTCTCCTGGCTTCGAATGCGCTGCATCTGACTCGGATCGCAGAGTCCCTGCAGAGTTGGGACAGGAGAGTCAGGCCTCGTCTTCTGTGGAGGACTGGAACTCCGCTTGACTCTCGCGTTGTTCATGGGGTGACAGGCCACTTGTCGATTTGTATGTGGAACTTGCAGGTTTTTCTGGACGATGCACCGTGGTGTCTCTGCCCCTTCGTGTTGTGCCTTGTTCCACAGGATTGCCTTCGAGTTGGGTTCTGCCATCGGGTTCTTATCAAGAGCAGACCAGGGAATCGGGGTCTTTTGGCATGCCGCACCACCCACGAGGCTATGTCTCGAATTTCGTCGTGAGACTGGCCTCATCTTGATGTGCACCAGGAAGGTCGGGAACGCCTTCCAGACAAAGCAGGGGAATCGAACCTCCTGTCGCGATCAAGAGGGGAGAAGAGTCTCAGATGAAGTGGTGCCAGGAAGCTCGGTGTTCTCCTCAAGTGAGACTGGTATGTCGGGGAACTTTTGGGGTCGCATCAAGGGTTCCAAGTAACTTTTCGCTCTTCAATACGGAACGTGGGACTTCTCTTGAGACGCTGTAGCGGGCAAGGGCCTCATCTTTCGATGACGGGGGAACCACGTGGTTTTTCTTGAGTTGGGGCGGGATTCTCGAGTTACAACCGGGAATTCAGGCTTCCTCTTCAACTGGCCCAGGGAAGTCCAGTTTTCATTCGAATTGTGAGTTAGAACTGGGGATTGCTCTCGAGACACTGCAGGGCCAAATAGACCTCATCTAGGCTTGTGTCCAGGACCTAATGTTCCTCTGCTGGGGCGAAAGCGATCTCAGCATTGCATTCTCGACTCACCCGGGGAGTCAGGCCTCGTCTCGAGGGGAAGCCAAGGACACCGCTCTCCTGTCAAGTCGCGACGGGTATATCTTGGAGCTCACTGTGTGGCCTAAAATGAGTCAAGCCTCCTGTGGAGTTTGGAGAGAGGACTCAGGATTGCTCTCCAGGCCATACAGCAAAAGAAGGCCCTCATCTCGTGAGGACTGGGGCGTCTCGTGGGTATTCTCGAGCTGCGGCTCCAGTGTGGTGTTGCTCACGAGGTATAATGGGGAGCTCAGGGAGCCTCTCCTGTGGCGCCAGGGAAGTCAGGTTTCTATGCGCGTGGCTAGGGGGAGCGCGTCATTGCTCTCGAGTCATGGTAGGGGAATCGCACCTCAAGACGCGTTGAAGAAGGACTCTCGAGGTCTTTTACGGGTTGGGGCAGGAAACCCTTGGTTCCCTCGACTTGTGCCGGTGATCTCAGGAAGGTCTAAGGGTGACTCTGAGAAGTCAGGGATACTGTGCAGTTGGGAGGGGTCTCTCGGGACTCCACTGGGTTCGGTGCAATGGAAGAGGGCCTCATCTCGAGTGGAGGCAGGAAACTCATGTTTCCTCTCCTGACTTCCCCTGGGCCAGATCTGACTCGGATCACAGTTTCGCTGCAGAGTTCGAACAGGAGAGTCAGGCCTCGTCTTGTGTGGAGGAATGGAACTCTGCTTGCCTCTCCAGTTGTTCACGTGGTGACAGGTCACTTCTCGAGCTGTGTGTGGTACCTGCGGGTTTCTCCGGACGATACCCAGGGGTGTCAGTGCCCCTAAGTGTTGTGCCTTCATCAAAAGGGTTATCTTCAAAGAGGTGTCCGGGCATCAGGATCTTATCAAGAGCGGACCGGGAAATCGGGGTCTTTCGGCATGTGTCACCATCCACGTGGCTATGTCTCGAATATCCTCGTGAGACAGGCCTCATCCTGAGATGCACCGGGAAAGGTGGGAACCCCTTCAAGACAAAACAGGGGAATCGACCCTCCTGTCGCGATCAGGAAAGGAGAAGGGGCCCAGATGTAGTGGTGCCGGGAACCTCGGTGTTCTCCTCGAGTCAGACTGGTGTGTCGAGGAACATTTGAGGGCGCATCAAGGGTGCCAATACCGTTTCGCACTTCAAGACGGAACGTGGGACTTCTCTTGAGACGCTGTAGGGGGCAAGGGCCTCATCTTGGGATGACGGGGGAACCACGTGGCGTTTCTCGAGTTGTGGCGGGATTCTCGAGTTTCGACGGGGAATACAGTCTTCCTCATGTGTTGGGCCAGGGAAGTCCTATCTTCCATTCGAGTTTAAAGGGAGAGCTGGGGATTGCTCTCGAGTCACTGCAGGGCAAAATAGACCTCATCTAGGCTTGTGTCCAGGACTTAATGCTCGTCCCTAGGGGAGACAGGGATCTTGGGGTTGCATACCAGACTCACCCGGGGAATCAGGCCTCGTCTCGAGGGGAAGCAAAGAACTCCGCTGTCCTTTTGAGTCGCGATGGGTATCTCTTGGAGCCCACTGTGTGCCCTAAATGGAGTCAAGCCTCCTGTGCTGTTTGGATAGAGGACTCGGGATTCCTCTCCAGGCCATGCAGGAAAAGAAGGCCCTCATCTCGCGATGATGGCGGCGTCTCGTGGGTTTTCTAGACTGCTGCGCTAGTGCCGGGTTTCTGACGAGGTACGAGAGGGAGCTCAGGGAGCCTCTCGTGTGGTGCCAGGGAAGTCAGGTCCCCATGAGACGGCTAGGGGGAGCTCGTCATTGCTCTCGAGTCATGGTAGGGGAATCGGGCCTCAAGACGGGTTGAAGAAGGACTCTCGAGGTCTTTCTCGGATCACTGCATAAAACCCAGGGTTCCCTTGACTTGTGCCTGCGACCTCAGGGAGCTTCTCAGAGTGCCTCTGAGAAGTCAGGGATACTGTGCAGTTTGGAGGGGCCTCTCGAGACTCCTCTGCATTTGGTGGAATGTAAGAGGGACTCATCTCGAGTTGAAGCAGGAACCTCAGTGTTCCTCTCCATTTCTGACTCAGATCGCAAGGTCCCTGCATGTTGGTACAGGAGAGTCAGGCCTCGTCTTTTCTGGAGGATGGGACTCCTCTTGCCTCTCGAGTTGTTCTCGAGGTGACAGGCCACTTGTCGAGCTGTGTGTGTAACCTGCCCGTTTTTCCGGATGATGCACAGGTGTGTTAGTGCCCCTTCGTGTTGTACCTTCATACTCAAGGCTGCCTTCCAAGAGGTGTCCAAGCATCGGATTCTTATCAAGAGCGGACCGGGAAATTGGAGTCTTTCAGCAAGTGGCACCGCCCACAAAGCTACGTATCGAATTTCCCCATGAGACCGGCCTCATCCTGAGTTGTGCAGGGAAGGTCGGGCCCCCTTGCAGACAAAGCAGGGGAATCGACCCACGGGTCACGATCAGGAGGGGAGAAGGGGCTTAAATGAAGTGGTGCCGGGAACCTCGGTGTTCCCCTTGAGTGAGACCGGCGTGTTGGGGGACTTTTGGGGTCGCATCAAGGGTGCCAAGTACCGTTTCGCATTTCAAGACGGAACCTGGGACATCTTTTGAAACGCTGTAGCGGGCAAGGGCCTCATCTTGCGATGACGGGAGAACCACGTGGTTTTGCTCGAGTTGCGGCGGGATTCTCGAGTTATGACCGGGAATTTAGGCTTCCTCTTGTTGGCCTTGAAATCCAATCTTCCATTCGGGTTGCGAGGGGGAGCTGGGGATTGCGCTAGAGTCACTGCAGGGCAAAAGAGACCTAATCTAGGCTTGTGTCCAGGATCTAACGTTGCTCTCCAGGGGCGACAGGGATCTCGGGTTTGCATTCCAGACTCATCCGGGGAGTCAGTTCTCACCTCGAGGGTAAGCAAAGAATTCCGCTCTCGTCTCGAGTCGCGATGGGTATCTCTTGGAGCCCACTGTGTGTACTAAAGGGAGTCAAGCCTCCTGTGGAGTTTGGAGAGAGGACTCGGGATTGGACTCCAGGCCATGCAGGAAAAGAAGGCCCTCATCTCGAGATGACGGTGGCGTCTCGTGGGTTTTCTCGAGCTGCGGCGCCAGTGTGGGGTGTCTCATGAAGTACCACGGGGATCTCAGGGAGCCTCTTGTATGGCGCCAGGAAAATCCAGTATTCCATTCGAGTTGCAAGTTAGAACTGGGGATTGCTCTCCAGTCACTGCAGGGCAAAATAGACCTCATCTACGCTTGTGTCCAGGACCTAGTGTTCCACTACTGGGCCAACAGGGATCTCAGGGTTGCATTCTCGACTCACCCGGAGAGTCAGGCCTCGTCTTGTGGGGAAAAAAAGGACTCCGCTCTCCTGTCGAATCGCGACGGGTATCTCTTGGAGCCCACTGCGTGGCGTAAAGGGAGTGAAGCCTCCTGTGGAGTTTGGAGATGACTCGGGATTGTTTTCCTGGCCATGCAGGCAAAAAGGCCCTCATCTCGCGATGATGGGGGCATCTCGTGGGTTTTCTCCAGCTGCGGCGCCAGTATCAGATTTCTCACGAGGTACGACTGGGAGCTCAGAGAGCCTCTCGTGTGGTGCTAAGGACGTCAGGTCTCCGTGCGTGTGGTGAAGGGGAGTGCGTGATTGCTCTCGAGTCATAGTAGGCGAATCGGGCCTCAAGACACATTGAAGAAGGACTCTTGAGGTCTTTCTCGGGTTGCGGCAGGGAACCCTGGGTTCCCTTGATTTGTGTCGGTGACCTCAGGCAACTTCTAAGGGTGCCTCTGAGAAGTCAGGGACACTGTGGATTTGGGAGGGGCCTTTCGTTACTCAACTGTGTTTGGTGCAATCGAAGAGGGCCTCATCTCGAATGGAGGCAGGAACCTCAGGGGTCCTCTCCATATCTGACTCGGGTCGCAAGGTACCTGCAGAGTATGGACAAGAGAGTCACGCCTCGTCTTCTGTTGAGGAATGGATTTCCCCTTGCATTTCGAGTTGTTCACGGAGTGACAGGCCACTTGTTGAGCTGAGTGTGGAACCTGCGGGTTTTTCCGGACGATGCACGGGGGTGTCAGTGCCCCTTCGTGTTGTGCCTTCATCCACAGGGTTGCCTTCAAAGAGGTTTCCGGGCATCGGGTTCTTTTCAAGAGCGTACCGGAAAATTGGGGTCTTTCAGCATGTGGTACCACCCACGAGGCTACGTCTCGAATTTCCTCGGGAGACCGGCCTCATCCTGAGGTTCGCCGGGAAGGTCGGGAACCCCTTGCAGACAAAGCAGGGGAATCGACCCACCGCTCGCGATCAGAAGGGGAGAAGGGGCTCAGATGAAGTGGTGCCGGGAACCTCGGTGGTCCCCTCGAGTGAGACCGGTATGTCACGGCACTTTTGAGGTCGCATCAAGGGTGCCAAGTACAGTTTCGCACTTCAAGATGGAACGTGGGAATTCTCTGGAGATGCTGTAGCGGGCAAGGGCCTCATATTGCGATGACGAGGGAAACACGTGGTTTTTCTCGAGTTGAGGCGGGATTCTCGAGTTACAACGGGGAATTCAGGCTTCCTCTTGTGTTGGCCCAGGAAGTCCAATCTTCCATTCAACTTGTCAGAGAGAGCTGTGGGTTGCTCTCGAGTCACTTCAGGGCAAAGAGTCCTCATCTAGGCTTGGGTCCAGGACGTAATGTTCCTCTCCAGGGGCGACAGGGATATCGGGGTCGCATTCCAGTCTCACCCAGTGGGTCACACCTCGTCTCGAGTGGAAGGAAGCAAAGGACTCCACTATCCTCTCGAGTCGGGACGCGTAACTCTTGGAGCCCAATGAGTGGCCTAAAGGGAGTCAAGCGTCCTGTGTAGCTTGGACAGAAGGTTCACGCTTGATCTGCATACCATGCAGTTAAAGATGGCCCTCCTCTCGTGATGACGGGGGCGTCTCATGGGTTTTCTCGAGCTGCGGCGCCAGTGTGGGGTTTCTCACGAGATATGATGGGGAGTTCAGGGAGCCTCTCGTGCGGCGCCAGAGAAGCCTGACTCCATGCGTGTGGCCAGGCAGATCGCGTCATTGCTCTCGAGTCATGGGAGGGACTAGGGCCTCAAGAGGCATTTAAGAAGGACTCTCAAGGTCTTTCTTGGGTTGGGGCGGGAAACACTCGTTTCCATCGACCTCTACAGGGGACCTTAGGGAACTTCCCAGGTGCCTCTGAGAGGTGAGGGATACTGAGGAGTTAGAGGGGCCTCTCGGGACTCCACTAGGTTTGACGAAATGAAAGAGGGCCTCATCTCGATTGGAGGCAGGAACCTCAGGCTTCCTCTCCATTTCTGACTCCGACCGCAGGGTCCCTGCAGAGTTGGGACAGGAGAGTCAGGCCTCGTCTTGTCTGAGTAACGGAACTCTGCTTGCCCCTTGAGTCGTTCAGGGGGTCTCAGGGCCCTTGACAAGCTGTGTGTGGAACCTGCGGGTGTTTCCAGAAGATGCATGGGGGTGTCAGTGCCCCTTCGTTTGGTGCCTTCCCCCACAGGGTTTCCTTCAAAGAGGTGTCCGGGCATCGGGTTCATTTCAAGAGCGGACCGGGAAATCGGGGTCATTCGGCATGTGGCACCACCCACGTGGCTCATCTCGAATTTCCTCGTGAGACCAGCATCATCCTGAGGTGCGGCAGGAAGGCCGGGAACACCTTCCACACAAAGTAGGGGAATCGATTCTCCTGTCGCGATCAGGAGGGGAGATGGGGCTCAGATGAAGTGGTGCCGGGACACTCGGTGTTCAACTCGAGGGAACCCGGCGTTTCAGGGAACTTTAGGGGTCGCATCAAGGGAGCCAAGTACCGTTTCCCACTTCAGGACGGAACATGGGACTTCCCTGGAGACGCTGTAGCGGGCAAGGGCCTCATCCTGTGAAGACGTTGGAACCACGTCGTTTTTCTCGAGTTGCATTGGGATTCTCAAAAACGACAGGAATTTCAGGCTTCCTCTTGGGTTGGCCCTGGGAAGCCCAATCTTCAATTCGAGTTGCGATGGAAAGCTGGGGGTTCTGCTCGAGTCACTACAGGGCCAAAGAGACCTCATCGAGGCGTGTGTCCAGGACCTAATATTCCTCTCAAGGGAAGACAGGGATCACGGGTTTCCATTCCAGACTCCCCCGGGGGGTCAGGACTCGCCTGGAGGGGAAGCAAAGACTCCGCTTTCCTCTCAAGTCGCGACACGGATCTCTTGGAGCCCACTGAGTGGACTCAAGGGTGTCGAGCCTCCTCTTCAGTTTGGAGAGAGGACTCGGGATTGCTCTCCAGGCCAGGCAAGAAAGAAGGCCCTCATCTCGCGATGACGGGGGCGTCTCATGGGTTTCCTCAGGCTGCTGTGCCCATGGGCGTTTTCTCACGAGGCACGATGAGGACCTCAGGGAGCCTCTCGTGCGGCGCCAGGCAAGTCAGGTCTCCATGCGCATGGCGAGGGGGAGCTGGTCATCACTCTCGAGTCATGGGAAACGGCTAGGTCCTCAAGAGGCGTTGAAGAAGGACTCTCGAGGTCTTTCTCGGGTTGCGGCGGGAAACCCTTGTTTCCCTCGACTTCTGCAGGGGACCTTAGGGAACTTCCCACGGTGCTTCTGAGAGGTGAGGGATGCTGTGCAGTTGGCAGGGCCTCTCGGGACTCTGCTGGGTTCGGCGCAATGGAAGAGGGCCTCATCTCGAGGTGAGGCAGGAACCTCAGGCTTCCTCTCGGATTCGGACTCCGACTGCACGGTCCCTGCAGTGTTGGGACAGGAGAGTCATGCCTCGTCTTGTCTGAGGAATGGAATTCTGGTTGCCTCTCGAGTTGTTCCGGGAGTCTCAGGCCCCTTGTCGAGCTGTGTGTAGACCCTGCGGGTTTTTCCGGATGATGCACGGGGGTGTCAGTGCCCCTTCGTGTTGTGCCTTCACCCACAGGGTTGCCTTCGAAGAGGTGTCCGGGCATCGGGTTCTTATCAAGAGCGGACCGGAAAATCGGAGTCGTTCGGCACGTGGCACCTCACATGTGGCTAGTCTCGAATTTCCTCCTGAGACCGGCCTCATCCTGAGGTGCGCCAGGAAGGCCTGGAACCCCTTCCAGACAAAGCAGGGGAATCGACTCTCCTGTCGCGATCAGGAGGGGAGACGGGGCTCAGATGAAGTGGTGCCGGGACCCTCGGTGTTCCCCTCGAGGGAACCCAGCGTGTCGGGGAACTTTTGCTGTCGCATCAAGGGTGTCAAGTACCGTGTCGCCCTTCAGGGCGGAACATGGGACTTCCCTGGAGACACCGGGAACTTCGGTGTTCCCCTGGAGTGAGACCGGTATGTTGGGGAACTTTGGGGTCACATCAAGGGTGCCAAGTAGCATTTCGAACTTTAAGATGGAACGTGGGACTTCTCTTGAGACTCTAGCTGGCAAGGGCCTCATATTGCGATGAAGGGGGAACCACATGGTTTTTAAGACTTGAGGCTGAATTCTCGAATTACGATGGGAAATTCAGACTTCCTCTTGTGTTGACCGTGGGAAGACCAATCTTCCATTCAAATTGTGAGGGAGAGATGGAAGTTGCTCGAGTCACTGTAGGGCAAAGTAGACCTCATCTAGGCTTGTGTCTAGGACATAATGTTCCACTCCAGGGGTGACATGGATCCCGGGGTTGCATTCCAAACTCACCCGGGGAGTCAGGCCTCGTCTCCAGGGAAGCAAAGGACTCCGCTCTCCTCTCGAGTCGCACCGGGTATTTCTTGGACACAACTGAGTGGCCTAAAGGGAGTCAATACTCCTGTGAAGTTTGGAGAGAGGACCAGGAATTGCTCTCCAGGTCAGGCAGGAAAAGAAGGCCCCCATCTCTCCTTGACGGGGGCATCTTGTGGTTTTTCTCGAACTGCGGCGCCAGTGTGGGTTTTCTCACGAGGTACGATGGGGTACTCAGGGAGCCTCTTGTGTGGTACTAGGGAAGTCAGTTTTCCTGCTCGTGGCGAGGGGAACCGGGCATCAAGAGACGTTGAAAAAGGACTCTCCAAGTCTTTCTCGGGTTACTTCAGGAAACTCTGGGTTCCCTCGACTTGTGCCAGTGACCTCAGGTAGCTTCTCACGGAGCCTCTGAGATTTCAGGGATACTGTGGTGTTGGGAGGGGCCTCTCGGGACACCACTGAGTTTGGTTCAATGGAAGAGGGCCTCTTCTCTAGTTGAGGCAGGAACCTCAGGGTTCCTCTCCATTTCTGACTCCAATTGCAGGGTCCCTGAAGAGTTGGGACAGGAGAGTAAGGCCTCGTCTTGTGTGAAGGAATGCAACTTCACTTGCCTCTCGAGTTGTTCACGAGGTGACAGTCCACATTTGGAGCTGTGAGTGGAATCTGCGGGTTTTTCCAGACGATGCATGGGGATGTCAGTGTCCCTTCGTGTTGTGCCTTCATCCACAGGATTGCCTTCGAAGAGATGTCCGGGCGTCAGTTTCTTATCTAGAGTGGACCGGGAATTCGGGATCTTTCAGCATATGGCACCAACCATGAGGCTACTTTTCGAATTTCCTCATGAGACCGGCCTCATCCGGAGGTTCGCGGGGAACGTCGGGAACCCCTTGCAGACAAAACATGGGAATCGACCCTTCTGTCGCGATCAGGAGGGGTGAAGGGGCTCACAGGAAGTGGTGCCGTGAACTTTGGTGTTTCCCTCGAGTGAGACCGGTATGTCAGGGAAATTTGGGGGTCGCATCAAGGGTGCCAAGTACCGTTTTGTACTTCAGGATGGAACGTGGGACTTCTCTTGATACGCTGTAGCGGCCAAGGGCCTCATCTTGCGATGACGGGGGAGCCACGTGGTTTTTCTCGAGTTGCGGCGGGATTCTCGAGTTACGACGGGGATTTCAGGCTTCCTCTTGTGTTGGGCCAGGGAAGTCCAATCATCCATTCGAGTTGCGAGGGAGAGCTGGGGGTTGCGCTCGAGTCACTGCAGGGCAAAGGAGACCTCATCTAGGCTTGTGTCCAGGACCTAATGTTCCTCTCCAAGGGCCACAGGGATCTCAGGTTTGCATTCCAGACTCACCCAGGGAATCAGGCCTCATGTCGAAGGGAAGCAAAGGACTCCGCTCTCCTTTCGAGTCGCGACGGGCACCTCTTGGAGCCCACTTCGTGGCCTAAAGGGAGTCAAGCCTCCTGTGAAGTTTGGAGAGAGGACTTGGGACTGCTCTCCAGGCCATGCAGGAAAAGATGGCCCTCATCTCGCGATGACGGAGGGATCTTGTGGGTTTTCTCGAGCTGCGGCGCCAGTGTGGGGTTTCACACGAGGTACGACGGGGAGCTCAGGGAGCCTCTCGTGTGGCGCCAGGGAAGTCAGGTCTCCATGTGCGTGGCGAGGGGGAGCGCATTATTGCTCTCGAGCTATGGTAGGGGAATCTGACCTCAAGACACATTGAAGAAGGACTCTCGAGGTCTTTCTTCGGTTGTGGCAGGAAACCCTTATTTCCCTCGACTTTTGCCGGTGGCCTCAAGGAGCTTCTCAGAATGCCTATGAGAAGTCAGGGATACTGTGGAGATGGGAGGGGACTCTCGGGACTCCACTGGGTTTGTTTTAATGGAAGAGGGCCTCATCTCGGGTTGAGGCAGGAACCTCAGGTTTCCTCTCCATTTCTGACTCAGATCGAAGCGTGCCTGCAGAGTTGGGATTGGATACTCAGGCATCGTCTTGTCTGAGGAAGGGGACTCCGCTTTCCTCTCTCATTGTTTAAGGGGTGACAGGCCAGTTGTGGAGCTGTATGTGGATCCTGCGGGGTTTTCCGGACGATGAACAGGGTTGCCTGTGCCCCCTCGTGTAGTGCCTTCATCCACAGGGTTGCCTTAGAAGAGGTGTCCGGGCATCGGGTTCTTATCAAGAGCAAGACCGAGAAATCGGGGTCTTTTGGCACGTGGCACCAACACGAGGCTACGTCTCGAATTTCTTCGTGAGACTGGCCTCATCCTGAGGTGTGCCATGAAGGTCGGGAACCCCTTCTAGACAAAGCAGGGGGATCGACCTTCCTGCCGTGATCAGGAGCGGAGAAGGGGCTCAAATGAAATGGTGCCAGGAACTTCGGTGTTCCCTTGGAGTGAGACCGGTATATTGGGGAACTTTTGGGGTCGCATCAAGGGTGCCAAGTAGCATCTCGAACTTTATGACGAAACATGGGACTTCTCTTGAGACTCTGTAGCGGGCAAAGGCCTCATATTGCGATGAATGGGGAACCACGTGGTTTTTAAGAGTTGCGGCGGGATTCTCGAGTTACAACGGGAAATTCAGACTTCCTCTTGTGTTGGCCCAATGAAGACCAATCTTCCATTCGAATTGCGAGGGAGAGATGGGTGTTGCTCTCGAGTCACTGTAGGGCAAAATAGACCTCATCTAGGCTTTTGTCCAGGACATAATGTTCCTCTCCAGGGACAACAGGGATCTCGGGGTTGCATTCCAGACTCACCAGAGGTAAGGCCTCGTCTCGAGGGGAAACAAAGTACTCTGCTCTCCTCTCAAGTCGCGACAGGTATCTCTTGGAGCCCATTGAGTGGCCTAAAGGGAGTAAAGCCTCCTGTGAAGTTTGGAGAAAAGACCAGGGATTGCTCTCCAGGTCAGGCAGGAAAAGAAGTCCCCAATCTCGCGATGACGGTGGGTTTTCCCGAGCTGCGGCGCCAGTGTGGGGTTTCTCACGAGGTATGACGGGGAGCTCAGGGAGCCTCTCATGTGGCGCCAGGGAAGTCAGGTGTCCATGCGCATGGCGAGGGGGAGCGTGTCATTGCTCTCGAGTCATGGTAGGGGAATCCGTCCTCAAGACGCGTTGAAGAAGGACTCTTGAGGTCTTTCTCGGGTTGCGGCAGGATACCCTGTGTTCCCTCGACTTGTGCCGGTGACCTCAGGGAGTTGCTCAGGGTGCCTCTGAGAAGACACTGATACTGTGGAGTTGGGAGGGGCCTCTCGGGACTCCACTGGGTGTGGTATAATACAAGAGGGCCTCATCTCGTGTTGAGGAAGGAACCTCAGGGTTCCTCTCCATTTCAGACTCCGATCTCAGGATTCCTGCAGAGTTGGGACAGGAGAGTCAGGCCTCGTATTCTGTGGAGAAATGAAACTTAGCTTGCCTCTCGAGTTGTTCACGAGGTAACAGGTCACTTGTAGAGCTGTATGTGGAACCTGCAGAATTTTCCAAAAGATGCACGGGTGTTCAGGGTCCCTCCTTGTTGTGCCTTCATCCTACGGGATGCATTCCAAGACGTGTACGGGCATCGGGTTCTTATTAATAGCTGACCGGGAAATGGGGTCTTTCCGCATGTGGCACCACCCACGAGGCTACATCTCCAATTTCCTCGTGAGACAGGCCTCATCCTGATGTGCGCTGGGAAGATCGGTAACCCCTTCCACACAAAGCAGGAGAAAAGACACTCCTGTTGCAATCAGGAGGGGAGAAGGGGCTCAAATGATGTGGTGCGGGGAACATGGGTGTTACCCTCGAGTGAGGCCTGTATGTTGGGGAACTTTGGGGGTGCCATCATGGGTGCCAAGTACCGTTTTGCACTTCAGTAGGAACGTGGGACTTCTTTTGAGACGCTGTGGCGGGCAAGGGCCTCATGCTGCGAAGACGATGGAACCACGTGGTTTTTCTCGAGTTGCGGCGGGATTCTCGAGTTACGACGTGGATTTCAGGCTTCCTATTGTGTTGGCCCTGGGAAGCCCAAACTTCCCTTCGAGTTGCGAGGGAAAGCTGGATGTTGTGCTCGAACCACTGCAAGGCCAAAGAGACCTCATCTAGGCGTGTGTCCAGGACCTAATAGTCCTCTCAAGGGAAGACAAGGATCTTGGGATTGCACTCCAGACTCCCCCTGGGACTCAGGCCTCGCCTCGAGGGGAAGCAAAGGACTGCGCTCTCCTCTAGAGCCCAGACGCGGATCTCTTGGAGCCCACTGAGTCGTCTCAAGGGAATCCATCCTACTCTTCAGTTTGGAGAGAGGACTCGGGATTGCACTCCAGGCCAGGCAGGAAAAGAAGGCCCTCAGCTCGCGAGGATGGGGGCGTCTCAGGGGTTTCCTCGAGCTGCGGTGCCCATGGGGGTTTTCTCCCGAGGCACGACGAGTATCTTAGGGAGCCTCTCGTGCGGCGCCAGGGAAGCCAGGTATGCATGCGCGAGGCGAGGGGGAGCGCATCATTGCTCTCTAGTCCAGAGAGGGGACAAGGGCCTCAAGACACTTTGAAGAAGGACTATCGAGGTCTTTCTCGAGTGGCGGCGGGAAACCCTTATTTCCCTCGACTTCTGCCGGGGACCTGAGGGAACTTCCCAGGGTGCCTCTGAGAGGTGAGGGATGCTGTGGAGTTAGCGGGGTCTCTCGGGACTCCGCTGGGGTTTGCGCAATGGAAGAGGGCTTCATCTCGAGGGGAGGCAGGAACATCAGGCTTCCTCTCTGTTTCTGACTCCGACCCTCCGACTACAGGGTCCCTGCAGAGTTGGGAGCGGAGAGTCAGGCCTCGTCTTGTCTGAGGAAGGGAACCCCGCTGGCCTCTCGAGTTGCTCAGGGGGTCTCAGGCCCCTCGTCGAGCTGTGTGTGGAACCCGCGGGCCTTTGCGGACGATGCACGGGGGTGGCAGTGCCCCTTCGTGTTGTGCCTTCACCCACAGGGTTGCCTTCGAAGAGGTGTCCGGGCCTCGGGTCCTTCTCAAGGGCGGACTGGGAATCGTGGGCGTTCGGCATGTGGCCCCACCCACGTGGCTCGTTTCGAATTTCCTCGTGAGACCGGCCTCATCCTGAGGTGCACCGGGAAGGCCGGGAACCCCTTCCAGACCACGCAGGGGAATCGCCTCTCCTGTCGCGATCAGGAGGGGAGAAGGGGCTCAGAGGAAGCGGTGCCGGGAACCTCGGTGCTCCCCTCGGGGGAACCCGGCATGTCGGGGTACTTATGGGGGTCGCAGGAAGGCTGTCAGGGATCGTTTCGCCCTTCAGGGCGGAACAGGGGACTTCCCTTGAGACGCCGTGGCGGGCAAGGGCCTCATCTTGCCAAAAGGTGGGAACCACGTGGTTTTTCTCGAGTTGCGGCGGGATTCTCGAGTTACGACGGGGATCTCAGCCTTCCCCTTGGGTTGGCCCTGGGAAGCCCAATCTTCCCCTCTGGTTGCGAGGGAAAGTTGGGGTTGCGCTCGAGTCACTGCAGGGCCGAAGAGACCTCACCTAGGCGTGTGTCCGGGACCTAATATTCCTCTCCAGGGAAGGCAGGGATCTCGGGGTTGCATTCCAGGCTCCCCCGGGGAGTCAGGCCTCGTCTCGAGGGGAAGCCAAGGACTCCGCTCTCCTCTCGAGTCGCGACGCGGGGCTCTTGGAGACCCCTGAGCGGCCTCAAGGGAGTCCAGCCTCCTCTTCCGTTTGGAGAGAGGACCCGGGATTGCTCTCCAGGCCATGCAGGAAAAGAAGGCCCTCAGCTCGCGAGGACGGGGGCGTCTCAGGGCTTTCTTCGAGCTGCGGCGCCCGTGGGGGTTTTCTCCCGAGGCACGACGAGGATCTCAGGGAGCCTCTCGTGCGGCGCCAGGGAAGTCAGGTCTCCATGCGCGTGGCCAGGGGGAGCGCGTCCTGGCTCTCGAGTCACGGGAGGGGACTAGGGCCTCGAGACGCGTTGAATAAGGACTCTCGAGGTCTTTCTCGGGGGGCGGCGGGAAACCCTCGTTTCCCTCGCCTTCTGCCGGGGACCTTAGGGAACTTGCCAGGGTGCCTCTGAGAGGCCAGGGATCCTGCAGAGGTGGCGGGGCCCCTCGGGACTCCGCTGGGTCTGGCGCAACGGAAGAGGGCCTCACCTCGAGGGGAGGCAGGAACCTCAGGCTTCCTCTCCGTTTCGGACTCCGACCGCAGGGTCCCTGCAGAGTTGGGACAGGAGAGTCAGGCCTCGTCGTGTCTGAGGAAGGGAACCCCGCTGGCCTCTCGAGTTGCTCAGGGGGTCTCAGGCCCCTCGTCGAGCTGTGTGTGGAACCCGCGGGTCTTTGTGGACGATGCACGGGGGTGGCAGTGCCCCTTCGTGTTGTGCCTTCACCACAGGGTTGCCTTCGAAGAGGGGTCCGGGCCTCGGGTCCTTCTCAAGATCGGACCGGGGAATCGGGGGCGTTCGGCATGTGGCCCCACCCACGTGGCTCGTCTCGAATTTCCTCGTGAGACCGGCCTCATCCTGAGGTGCGCCGGGAAGGCCGGGAACCCATTCCAGACCACGCAGGGGAATCGCCTCTCCTGTCGCGATCAGGAGGGGAGAAGGGGCTCAGAGGAAGCGGTGCCGGGACCCTCGGTGTTCCCCTCGGGGGACCCCGGCGTGTCGGGGGACTTTGGGGGTCGCAGGAAGGCTCTCAGGTACCGTTTCGCCCTTCAGGGCGGAACAGGGCACTTCCCTTGAGACGCCGTGGCGGGCAAGGGCCTCATCTTGCCAAGAGGTGGGAACCACGTGGTTTTTCTCGAGTTGCGGCGGGATTCTCGAGTTACGACGGGGATCTCAGCCTTCCCCTTGGGTTGGCCCTGTGAAGCCCAAACTTCCCCTAGCGTTGCGAGGGAAAGCTGGGGGTTGCGCTCGAGTCACTGCAGGGCCGAAGGGCCCTCACCTAGGCGTGTGACCGGGACCTAATATTCCTCTCCAGGGAAGGCAGGGATCTCGGGGTTACATTCCAGGCTCCCCCGGGGAGTCAGGCCTGGTCACGAGGGGAAACCAAGGACTCCGCTCTCCTCTCGAGTCGCGACGCGGGTCTCTTGGAGCCCCCTGAGCGGCCTCAAGGGAGTCCAGCCTCCTCTTCCGTTTGAAGAGAGGACCCGGGATTGCTCTCCAGGCCATGCAGGAAAAGAAGGCCCTCAGCTCGCGAGGACGGGGGCGTCTCAGGGGTTTCCTCGAGCTGCGGCGCCCGTGGGGGTTTTCTCCCGAGGCACGACGAGGATCTCAGGGAGCCTCTCGTGCGGCGCCAGGGAAGTCAGGTCTCCATGCGCGTGGCGAGGGGGAGCGCGTCCTGGCTCTCGAGTCACGGGAGGGGACTAGGGCCTCGAGACGCGTTGAAGAAGGACTCTCGAGGTCTTTCTCGGGGGGCGGCGGGAAACCCTCGTTTCCCTCGCCTTCTGCCGGGGACCTTAGGGAACTTGCCAGGGTGCCTCTGAGAGGCGAGCGATCCTATGGAGGTGGCCAGGCCCCTCGGGACTCCGCAGGGTCTGGCGCAACGGAAGAGGGCCTCACCTCGAGGGGAGGCAGGAACCTCAGTCTTCCTCTCCGTTTCGGACTCCGACCGCAGGGTCCCTGCAGAGTTGGGACAGGAGAGTCAGGCCTCGTCTTGTCTGAGGAAGGGAACCCCGCTGGCCTCTCGAGTTGCTCAGGGGGTCTCAGGCCCCTCGTCGAGCTGTGTGTGGAACCCGCGGGTCTTTGCGGACGATGCACGGGGGTGGCAGTGCCCCTTCGTGTTGTGCCTTCACCCACAGGGTTGCCTTCGAAGAGGGGTCCGGGCCTCAGGTCCTTCTCAAGAGCGGACCGGGGAATCGGGGGCGTGCGGCATGTGGCCCCAACCACGTGGCTCGTCTCGAATTTCCTCATGAGACCGGCCTCCTCCTGAGGTGCGCCGGGAAGTCCGGGAACCCCTTCCAGACCACGCAGGGGAATCGCCTCTCCTGTCGCGATCAGGAGGGGAGAAGGGGCTCAGAGGAAGCGGTGCCGGTACCCTCGGTGTTCCCCTCGGGGGACCCCGGCGTGTCGGGGGACTTTGGGGGTCGCAGGAAGGCTCTCAGGGACCATTTCGCCCTTCAGGGCGGAACAGGGGACTTCCCTTGAGACGCCGTGGCGGGCAAGGGCCTCATCTTGCCAAGAGGTGGGAACCATGTGATTTTTCTCGAGTTGCGGCGGCAGTCTCGAGTTACGACGGGGATCTCAGCCTTCCCCTTGGGTTGGCCCTGGGAAGCCCAATCTTCCCCTCGGGTTGCGAGGGAAAGCTGGGGGTTGCGCTTGAGTCACTGCAGGGCCGAAGTGCCCTCACCTAGGCATGTGTCCGGGACCTAATAATCCTCTCCAGGGAAGGCAGGGATCTCGGGGTTGCATTCCAGGCTCCCCCGGGGAGTCAGGCCTCGTCTAGAGGGGAAACCAAGGACTCCGCTCTCCTCTCGAGTCGCGATGCGGGTCTCTTGGAGCCCCCTGAGCGGCCTGAAGGGAGTCCAGCCTCCTCTTCCGTTTGGAGAGAGGACCCGGAATTGCTCTCCAGGCCATGCAGGAAAAGAAGGCCCTCAGCTCGCGAGGACGGGGGCGTCTCAGGGGTTTCCTCGAGCTGCGGCGCCCGTGGGGGTTTTCTCCCGAGGCACGACGAGGATCTCAGGGACCCTCTCGTGCGGCGCCAGTGAAGTCAGGTCTCCATGCGCGTGGCGAGGGGGAGCGCGTCCTGGCTCTCGAGTCACGGGAGGGGACTAGGGCCTCGAGACGCGTTGAAGAAGGACTCTCGAGGTCTTTGTCGGGGGGCGGCGGGAAACCCTCGTGTCCCTCGCCTTCTGCCGGGGACCTTAGGGAACTTCCCAGGGTGCCTCTGAGAGGCGAGGGATCCTGTGGAGGTGGCGGGGCCCCTCGGGACTCCGCTGGGTCTGGCGCAACGGAAGAGGGCCTCACCTCGAGGGGAGGCAGGAACCTCAGGCTTCCTCTCCGTTTCGGACTCCGACCGCAGGGTCCCTGCAGAGTTGGGACAGGAGAGTCAGGCCTCGTCTTGTCTGAGGAAGGGAACCCCGCTGGCCTCTCGAGTTGCTCAGGGGGTCTCAGGCCCCTCGTCGAGCTGTGTGTGGCACCCGCGGGTCTTTGCGGACGATGCACGGGGGTGGCAGTGCCCCTTCGTGTTGTGCCTTCACCCACAGGGTTGCCTTTGAAGAGGGGTCCGGGCCTCGGGTCCTTCTCAAGGGCGGACCGGGGAATCGGGGGCGTTCGGCATGTGGCCCCACCCACGTGGCTCGTCTCGAATTTCCTCGTGAGACCGGCCTCCTCCTGAGGTGCACCGGGAAGGCCGGGAACCCCTTCCAGACCACGCAGGGGAATCGCCTCTCCTGTCGCGATCAGGAGGGGAGAAGGTGCTCAGAGGAAGCGGTGCCGGGACCCTCGGTGTTCCCCTCGAGGGAACCCGGCGTGTCGGGGGACTTTTGGGGGTCGCAGGAAGGCTGTCAGGGACCGTTTCGCCCTTCAGGGCGGAACAGGGGACTTCCCTTGAGACGCCGTGGCGGGCAAGGGCCTCATCTTGCCAAGAGGTGGGAACCACGTGGTTTTTCTCGAGTTGCGGCGGGATTCTCGAGTTACGACGGGGATCTCAGCCTTCCCCTTGGGTTGGCCCTGGGAAGCCCAATCTTCCCCTCGGGTTGCGAGGGAAAGCTTGGGGTTGCGCTCGAGTCACTGCAGGGCCGAAGAGACCTCACCTAGGCGTGTGTCCGGGACCTCATATTCCTCTCCAGGGAAGGCAGGGATCTCGGGGTTGCATTCCAGGCTCCCCCGGGGAGTCAGGCCTCGTCTCGAGGGGAAGCCAAGGACTCCGCTCTCCTCTCGAGTCGCGACGCGGGGCTCTTGGAGCCCCCTGAGCGGCCTCAAGGGAGTCCAGCCTCCTCTTCCGTTTGGAGAGAGGACCCGGGATTGCTCTCCAGGCCATGCAGGAAAAGAAGGCCCTCAGCTCGCGAGGACGGGGGCGTCTCAGGGCTTTCCTCGAGCTGCGGCGCCCGTGGGGGTTTTCTCCCGAGGCACGACGAGGATCTCAGGGAGCCTCTCGTGCGGCGCCAGGGAAGTCAGGTCTCCATGCGCGTGGCGAGGGGGAGCGCGTCCTGGCTCTCGAGTCACGGGAGGGGACTAGGGCCTCGAGACGCGTTGAAGAAGGACTCTCGAGGTCTTTGTCGGGGGGCGGTGGGAAACTCTCGTGTCCCTCGCCTTCTGCCGGGGACCTTAGGGAACTTCCCAGGGTGCCTCTGAGAGGCGAGGGATCCTGTGGAGGTGGCGGGGCCCCTCGGGACTCCGCTGGGTCTGGCGCAACGGAAGAGGGCCTCACCTCGAGGGGAGGCAGGAACCTCAGGCTTCCTCTCCGTTTCGGACTCCGACCGCAGGGTCCCTGCAGAGTTTGGACAGGAGAGTCAGGCCTCGTCTTGCCTGAGGAAGGGAACCCCGCTGGCCTCTCGAGTTGCTCAGGGGGTCTCAGGCCCCTCGTCGAGCTGTGTGTGGAACCCGCGGGTCTTTGCGGACGATGCACTGGGGTGGCAGTGCCCCTTCGTGTTGTGCCTTCACCCACAGGGTTGCCTTCGAAGAGGGGTCCGGGCCTCGGGTCCTTCTCAAAGGCGGACCGGGGAATCGGGGGCGTTCGGCAGCTGCCCTCACCCACGTGGCTCGTCTCGAATTTCCTCGTGAGACAGGCCTCAGCCTGAGGTGCGCCGGGAAGGCCGGGAACCCCTTCCAGACCACGCAGGGGAATCGCCTCTCCTGTCGCGATCAGGAGGGGAGAAGGGGCTCAGAGGAAGCGGTGCCGGGACCCTCGGTGTTCCCCTCGAGGGAACCTGGCGTGTCGGGGGACTTTTGGGGGTCGCAGGAAGGCTGTCAGGGATCATTTCGCCATTCAGGGCGGAACAGGGGACTTCCCTTGAGACGCCGTGGCGGGCAAGGGCCTCATCTTGCCAAGAGGTGGGAACCACGTGGTTTTTCTCGAGTTGCGGCGGCATTCTCGAGTTACGACGGGGATCTCAGCCTTCCCCTTGGGTTGGCCCTGGGAAGCCCAATCTTCCCCTCGGGTTGCGAGGGAAAGCTGGGGGTTGCGCTCGAGTCACTGCAGGGCCGAAGAGACCTCACCTAGGCGTGTGTCCGGGACCTCATATTCCTCTCCAGGGAAGGCAGGGATCTCGGGGTTGCATTCCAGGCTCCCCCGGGGAGTCAGGCCTCGTCTCGAGGGGAAGCCAAGGACTCCGCTCTCCTCTCGAGTCGCGACGCGGGTCTCTTGGAGCCCCCTGAGCGGCCTCAAGGGAGTCCAGCCTCCTCTTCCGTTTGGAGAGAGGACCCGGGATTGCTCTCCAGGCCATGCAGGAAAAGAAGGCCCTCAGCTCGCGAGGACGGGGGCGTCTCAGGGGTTTCCTCGAGCTGCGGCGCCCGTGGGGGTTTTCTCCCGAGGCACGACGAGGATCTCAGGGAGCCTCTCGTGCGGCGCCAGGGAAGTCAGGTCTCCATGCGCGTGGCGAGGGGGAGCGCGTCCTGGCTCTCGAGTCACGGGAGGGGACTAGGGCCTCGAGACACGTTGAAGAAGGACTCTCGAGGTCTTTCTCGGGGGGCGGCGGGAAACCCTCGTGTCCCTCGCCTTCTGCCGGGGACCTTAGGGAACTTGCCAGGGTGCCTCTGAGAGGCGAGGGATTCTGTGGAGGTGGCGGTGCCCCTCGGGACCCCGCTGGGTCTGGCGCAACGGAAGAGGGCCTCAACTCGAGGGGAGGCAGGAACCTCAGGCTTCCTCTCCGTTTCGGACTCCGACCGCAGGGTCCCTGCAGAGTTGGCACAGGAGAGTCAGGCCTCGTCTTGTCTGAGGAAGGCAACCCCGCTGGCCTCTCGAGTTGCTCAGGTGGTCTCAGGCCCCTCGTCGAGCTGTGTGTGGAACCCGCGGATCTTTGCGGACGATGCACGGGGGTGGCAGTGCCCCTTCGTGTTGTGCCTTCACCCACAGGGTTGCCTTCGAAGAGGGGTCCGGGCCTCGGGTCCTTCTCAAGGGCGGACCGGGGAATCGGGGGCGTTCGGCATGTGGCCCCACCCACGTGGCTCGTCTCGAATTTCCTCGTGAGACCGGCCTCACCTGAGGTGCGCCGGGAAGGCCGGGAACCCCTTCCAGAACACGCAGGGGAATCGCCTCTCCTGTCGCGATCAGGAGGGGAGAAGGGGCTCAGAGGAAGCGGTGCCGGGACACTCGGTGTTCCCCTCGAGGGAACCCGGCGTGTCGGGGGACTTTTGGCGGTCGCAGGAAGGCTGTCAGGGACCGTTTCGCCCTTCAGGGCGGAACAGGGGACTTCCCTTGAGACGCCGTGGCGGGCAAGGGCCTCATCTTGCCAAGAGGTGGGAACCACGTGGTTTTTCTCGAGTTGCGGCGGGATTCTCGAGTTACGACGGGGATCTCAGCCTTCCCCTTGGGTTGGCCCTGGGAAGCCCAATCTTCCCCTCGGGTTGCGAGGGAAAGCTGGGGGTTGCGCTCGAGTCACCGCAGGGCCGAAGAGACCTCACCTAGGCGTGTGTCCGGGACCTAATATTCCTCTCCAGGGAAGGCAGGAATTTCGGGGTTGCATTCCAGGCTCCCCCAGGGAGTCAGGCCTCGTCTCGAGGGGAAGCCAAGGACTCCGCTCTCCTCTCGAGTCGCGACGCGGGTCTCTTGGAGCCCCCTGAGCGGCCTCAAGGGAGTCCAGCCTCCTCTTCCGTTTGGAGAGAGGACCCGGGATTGCTCTCCAGGCCATGCAGGAAAAGAAGGCCCTCAGCTCGCGAGGACGGGTGCGTCTCAGGGGTTTCCTCGAGCTGCGGCGCCCGTGGGGGTTTTCTCCCGAGGCACGACGATGATCTCAGGGAGCCTCTCCTGCGGCGCCAGGGAAGTCAGGTCTCCATGCGCGTGGCGAGGGGGAGCGCGTCCTGGCTCTCGAGTCACGGGAGGGGACTAGGGCCTCGAGACGCGTTGAAGAAGGACTCTCGAGGTCTTTCTCGGGGGGCGGCGGGAAACCCTCGTGTCCCTCGCCTTCTGCCGGGGACCTTAGGGAACTTCCCAGGGTGCCTCTGAGAGGCGAGGGATCCTGTGGAGGTGGCGGGGCTCCTCGGGACTCCGCTGGGTCTGGCGCAACGGAAGAGGGCCTCACCTCGAGGAGAGGCAGGAACCTCAGGCTTCCTCTCCGTTTCGGACTCCGACTGCAGGGTCCCTGCAGAGTTGGGACAGGAGAGTCAGGCCTCGTCTTGTCTGAGGAAGGGAGCCCCGCTGGCCTCTCGAGTTGCTCAGGGGGTCTCAGGCCCCTCGTCGAGCTGTGTGTGGAACCCGCGGGTCTTTGCGGACGATGCACGGGGGTGGCAGTGCCCCTTCGTGTTGTGCCTTCACCCACAGGGTTGCCTTCGAAGAGGGGTCCGGGCCTCGGGTCCTTCTCAAGGGCCGACCGGGGAATCGGGGGCGTTCGGCATGTGGCCCCACCCACGTGGCTCGTCTGGAATTTCCTCGTGAGACCGGCCTCTTCCTGAGGTGCGCCGGGAAGGCCGGGAACCCCTTCCAGACCACGCAGGGGAATCGCCTCTCCTGTCGCGATCAGGAGGGGAGAAGGGGCTCAGAGGAAGCGGTGCCGGGACCCTCGGTGTTCCCCTCGAGGGAACCCCGCGTGTCGGGGGACTTTTGGGGGTCGCAGGAAGGCTGTCAGGGACCGTTTCGCCCTTCAGGGCGGAACAGGGGACTTCCCTTGAGACGCCGTGGCGGGCAAGGGCCTCATCTTGCCAAGAGGTGGGAACCACGTGGTTTTTCTCGAGTTGCGGCGGGATTCTCGAGTTACGACGGGGATCTCAGCCTTCCCCTTGGGTTGGCCCTGGGAAGCCCAATCTTCCCCTCGGGTTGCGAGGGAAAGCTGGGGGTTGCGCTCGAGTCACTGCAGGGCCGAAGAGACCTCACCTAGGCGTGTGTCCGGGACCTAATATTCCTCTCCAGGGAAGGAAGGGATCTCGGGATTGCATTCCAGGCTCCCCCAGGTAGTCAGGCCTCGTCTCGAGGGGAAGCCAAGGACTCCGCTCTCCTCTCGAGGCGCGACGCGGGGCTCTTGGAGCCCCCTGAGCGGCCTCAAGGAAATCCATCCTCCTCTTCCATTTGGAGAGAGGACCCGGGATTGCTCTCCAGGCCATGCAGGAAAAGAAGGCCCTCAGCTCGCGAGGACGGGGGCGTCTCAGGGGTTTCCTCGAGCTGCGGCGCCCGTGGGGGTTTTCTCCAGAGGCACGACGAGGATCTCAGGGAGCCTCTCGTGCGGCGCCAGGGAAGTCAGGTCTCCATGCGCGTGGCCAGGGGGAGCGCGTCCTGGCTCTCGAGTCACGGGAGGGGACTAGGGCCTCGAGACGAGTTGAAGAAGGACTCTCGAGGTCTTTCTCGGGGGGCGGCGGGAAACCCTCGTGTCACTCGCCTTCTGCCGGGGACCTTAGGGAACTTCCCAGGGTGCCTCTGAGAGGCGAGGGATCCTGTGGAGGTGGCGGGGCCCCTCGGGACTCCGCTGGGTCTGGCGCAACGGAAGAGGGCCTCACCTCGAGGGGAGGCAGGAACCTCAGGCTTCCTCTCCGTTTCGGACTCCGACCGCAGGGTCCCTGCAGAGTTGGGACAGGAGAGTCAGGCCTCGTCTTGTCTGAGGAAGGGAACCCCGCTGGCCTCTCGAGTTGCTCAGGGGGTCTCAGGCCCCTCGTCGAGCTGTGTGTGGAACCCGCGGGTCTTTGCGGACGATGCACGGGGGTGGCAGTGCCCCTTCGTGTTGTGCCTTCACCCACAGGGTTGCCTTCGAAGAGGGGTCCGGCCTCGGGTCCTTCTCAAGGGCGGACCGGGGAATCGGGGGCGTTCGGCATCTGGCCCCAACCACGTGGCTCGTCTCGAATTTCCTCGTGAGACCGGCCTCATCCTGAGGTGCGCCGGTAAGGCCGGGAACCCCTTCCAGACCACGCAGGGGAATCGCCTCTCCTGTCACGATCAGGAGGGGAGAAGGGGCTCAGAGGAAGCGGTGCCGGGACTCTCGGTGTTCCCCTCGAGGGAACCCGGCGTGTCGGGGGACTTTTGGGGGTCGCAGGAAGGCTGTCAGGGACCGTTTCGCCCTTCAGGGCGGAACAGGGGACTTCCCTTGAGACGCCGTGGCGGGCAAGGGCCTCATCTTGCCAAGAGGTGGGAACCACGTGGTTTTTCTCGAGTTGCGGCGGGATTCTCGAGTTACGACGGGGATCTCAGCCTTCCCCTTGGGTTGGCCCTGGGAAGCCCAATCTTCCCCTCGGGTTGCGAGGGAAAGCTGGGGGTTGCGCTCGAGTCACTGCAGGGCCGAAGAGACCTCACCTAGGCGTGTGTCCGGGACCTAATATTCCTCTCCAGGGAAGGCAGGGATCTCGGGGTTGCATTCCAGGCTCCCCCGGGGAGTCAGGCCTCGTCTCGAGGGGAAGCCAAGGACTCCGCTCTCCTCTCGAGTCGCGACGCGGGTCTCTTGGAGCCCCCTGAGCGGCCTCAAGGGAGTCCAGCCTCCTCTTCCGTTTGGAGAGAGGACCCGGGATTGCTCTCCAGGCCATGCAGGAAAAGAAGGCCCTCAGCTCGCGAGGACGGGGGCGTCTCAGGGGTTTCCTCGAGCTGCGGCGCCCGTGGGGGTTTCCTCCCGAGGCACGACGAGGATCTCAGGGAGCCTCTCGTGCGGCGCCAGGGAAGTCAGGTCTCCATGAGCGTGGCGAGGGGGAGCGCGTCCTGGCTCTCGAGTCACGGGAGGGGACTAGGGCCTCGAGACGCGTTGAAGAAGGACTCTCGAGGTCTTCCTCGGGGGGCGGCGGGAAACCCTCGTGTCCCTCGCCTTCTGCCGGGGACCTTAGGGAACTTCCCAGGGTGCCTCTGAGAGGCGAGGGATCGTGTGGAGGTGGCGGGGCCCCTCGGGACTCCGCTGGGTCTGGCGCAACGGAAGAGGGCCTCACCTCGAGGGGAGGCAGGAACCTCAGGCTTCCTCTCCGTTTCGGACTCCGACCGCAGGGTCCCTGCAGAGTTGGGACAGGAGAGTCAGGCCTCGTCTTGTCTGAGGAAGGGAGCCCCGCTGGCCTCTCGAGTTGCTCAGGGGGTCGCAGGCCCCTCGTCGAGCTGTGTGTGGAACCCGCGGGTCTTTGCGGACGATGCACGGGGGTGGCAGTGCCCCTTCGTGTTGTGCCTTCCCCCACAGGGTTGCCTTCGAGGAGGGGTCCGGGCCTCGGGTCCTTCTCAAGGGCGGACCGGGGAATCGGGGGCGTTCGGCATGTGGCCCCACCCACGTGGCTCGTCTCGAATTTCCTCGTGAGACCGGCCTCATCCTGAGGTGCGCCGGGAAGGCCGGGAACCCCTTCCAGACCACGCAGGGGAATCGCCTCTCCTGTCGCGATCAGGAGGGGAGAAGGGGCTCAGAGGAAGCGGTGCCGGGACCCTCGGTGTTCCCCTCGAGGGAACCCGGCGTGTCGGGGGACTTTTGGGGGTCGCAGGAAGGCTGTCAGGGACCGTTTCGCCCTTCAGGGCGGAACAGGGGACTTCCCTTGAGACGCCGTGGCGGGCAAGGGCCTCATCTTGCCAAGAGGTGGGAACCACGTGGTTTTCTCGAGTTGCGGCGGGATTCTCGAGTTACGACGGGGATCTCAGCCTTCCCCTTGGGTTGGCCCTGGGAAGCCCAATCTTCCCCTCGGGTTGCGAGGGAAAGCTGGGGGTTGCACTCGAGTCACTGCAGGGCCGAAGAGACCTCACCTAGGCGTGTGTCCGGGACCTAATATTCCTCTCCAGGGGAGGCAGGGATCTCGGAGCTGCATTCCAGGCTCCCCCGGGGAGTCAGGCCTCGTCTCGAGGGGAAGCCAAGGACTCCGCTCTCCTCTCGAGTCGCGACGCGGGTCTCTTGGAGCCCCCTGAGCGGCCTCAAGGGAGTGCAGCCTCCTCTTCCGTTTGGAGAGAGGACCCGGGATTGCTCTCCAGGCCATGCAGGAAAAGAAGGCCCTCAGCTCGCGAGGACGGGGGCGTCTCAGGGGTTTCCTCGAGCTGCGGCGCCCGTAGGGCTTTTCTCCCGAGGCACGACGAGGATCTCAGGGAGCCTCTCGTGCGGCGCCAGGGAAGTCAGGTCTCCATGCGCGTGGCGAGGGGGAGCGCGTCCTGGCTCTCGAGTCACGGGAGGGGACTAGGGCCTGAGACGCGTTGAAGAAGGACTCTCGAGGTCTTTCTCGGGGGGCGGCGGGAAACCCTCGTGTCACTCGCCTTCTGCTGGGAACCTTAGGGAACTTCCCAGGGTGCCTCTGAGAGGCGAGGGATCCTGTGGAGGTGGCGGGGCCCCTCGGGACTCCGCTGGGTCTGGCGCAACGGAAGAGGGCCTCACCTCGAGGGGAGGCAGGAACCTCAGGCTTCCTCTCCGTTTCGGACTCCGACCGCAGGGTCCCTGCAGAGTTGGGACAGGAGAGTCAGGCCTCGTCTTGTCTGAGGAAGGGAAGCCCGCTGGCCTCTCGAGTTGCTCAGGGGGTCTCAGGCCCCTCGTTGAGCTGTGTGTGGAACCCGCGGGTCTTTGCGGACGATGCACGGGGGTGGCAGTGCCCCTTCGTGTTGTGCCTTCCCCCACAGGGTTGCCTTCGAAGAGGGGTCCGGGCCTCGGGTCCTTCTCAAGGGCGGACCGGGGAATCGGGGGCGTTCGGCATGTGGCCCCACCCACGTGGCTCGTCTCGAATTTCCTCGTGAGACCGGCCTCATCCTGAGGTGCGCCGGGAAGGCCGGGAACCCCTTCCAGACCACGCAGGGGAATCGCCTCTCCTGTCGCGATCAGGAGGGGAGAAGGGGCTCAGAGGAAGCGGTGCCGGGACCCTCAGTGTTCCCCTCGAGGGAACCCGGCGTGTCAGGGGACTTTTGGGGGTCGCAGGAAGGCTGTCAGGGACCGTTTCGCCCTTCAGGGCGGAACAGGGGACTTCCCTTGAGACGCCGTGGCGGGAAAGGGCCTCATCTTGCCAAGAGGTGGGAACCACGTGGTTTTTCTCGAGTTGCGGCGGGATTCTCGACTTACGACGAGGATCTCAGCCTTCCCCTTGGGTTGGCCCTGGGAAGCCCAATCTTCCCCTCGGGTTGCGAGGGAAAGCTGGGGGTTGCGCTCGAGTCACTGCAGGGCCGAAGAGACCTCACCTAGGCGTGTGTCCGGGACCTAATATTCCTCTCCAGGGAAGGCAGGGATCTCGGGGTTGCATTCCAGGCTCCCCGGGGAGTCAGGCCTCGTCTCGAGGGGAAGCCAAGGACTCCGCTCTCCTCTCGAGTCGCGACGCGGGTCTCTTGGAGCCCCCTGAGCGGCCTCAAGGGAGTCCAGCCTCCTCTTCCGTTTGGAGAGAGGACCCGGGATTGCTCTCCAGGCCATGCAGGAAAAGAAGGCCCTCAGCTCGCAAGGACGGGGGCGTCTCAGGGGTTTCCTCGAGCTGCGGCGCCCGTGGGGGTTTTCTCCCGAGGCACGACGAGGATCTCAGGGAGCCTCTCGTGCGGCGCCAGGGAAGTCAGGTCTCCATGCGCGTGGCGAGGGGGAGCGCGTCCTGGCTCTCGAGTCACGGGAGGGGACTAGGGCCTCGAGACGCGTTGAAGAAGGACTCTCGAGGTCTTTCTCGGGGGGCGGCGGGAAACCCTCGTGTCCCTCGCCTTCTGCCGGGGACCTTAGGGAACTTCCCAGGGTGCCTCTGAGAGGCGAGGGATCCTGTGGAGGTGGCGGGGCCCCTCGGGACTCCGCTGGGTCTGGCGCAACGGAAGAGGGCCTCACCTCGAGGGGCGGCAGGAACCTCAGGCTTCCTCTCCGTTTCGGACTCCGACCGCAGGGTCCCTGCAGAGTTGGGACAGGAGACTCAGGCCTCGTCTTGTCTGAGGAAGGGAACCCCGCTGGCCTCTCGAGTTGCTCAGGGGGTCTCAGGCCCCTCGTCGAGCTGTGTGTGGAACCCGCGGGCCTTTGCGGACGATGCACGGGGGTGGCAGTGCCCCTTCGTGTTGTGCCTTCCCCCACAGGGTTGCCTTCGAAGAGGGGTCCGGGCCTTGGTTCCTTCTCAAGGGCGGACCGGGGAATCGGGGGCGTTCGGCATGTGGCCCCACCCACGTGGCTCGTCTCGAATTTCCTCGTGAGACCGGCCTCATCCTGAGGTGCGCCGGGAAGGCCGGGAACCCCTTCCAGACCACGCAGGGGAATCGCCTATCCTGTCGCGATCAGGAGGGGAGAAGGGGCTCAGAGGAAGCGGTGCCGGGACCCTCGGTGTTCCCCTCGAGGGAACCCGGCGTGTCGGGGGACTTTTGGGGGTCGCAGGAAGGCTGTCAGGGACCGTTTCGCCCAGCAGGGCGGAACAGGGGACTTCCCTTGAGACGCCGTGGCGGGAAAGGGCCTCATCTTGCCAAGAGGTGGGAACCACGTGGTTTTTCTCGAGTTGCGGCGGGATTCTCGAGTTACGACGGGGATCTCAGCCTTCCCCTTGGGTTGGCCCTGGGAAGCCCAATCTTCCCCTCGGGTTGCGAGGGAAAGCTGGGGGTTGCGCTCGAGTCACTGCAGGGCCGAAGAGACCTCACCTAGGCGTGTGTCCGGGACCTCATATTCCTCTCCAGGGAAGGCAGGGATCTCGGGGTTGCACTCCAGGCTCCCCCGGGGAGTCAGGCCTCGTCTCGAGGGGAAGCCAAGGACTCCGCTCTCCTCTCGAGTCGCGACACGGGTCTCTTGGAGCCCCCTGAGCGGCCTCAAGGGAGTCCAGCCTCCTCTTCCGTTTGGAGAGAGGACCCGGGATTGCTCTCCAGGCCATGCAGGAAAAGAAGGCCCTCAGCTCACGAGGACGGGGGCGTCTCAGGGGTTTCCTCGAGCTGCGGCGCCCGTGGGGGTTTTCTCCCGAGGCACGACGAGGATCTCAGGGAGCCTCTCGTGCGGCGCCAGGGAAGTCAGGTCTCCATGCGCGTGGCGAGGGGGAGCGCGTCCTGGCTCTCGAGTCACGGGAGGGGACTAGGGCCTCGAGACGCGTTGAAGAAGGACTCTCGAGGTCTTTGTCGGGGGGCGTCGGGAAACCCTCGTGTCCTTCGCCTTCTGCCGGGGACCTTAGGGAACTTCCCAGGGTGCCTCTGAGAGGCGAGGGATCCTGTGGAGGTGGCGGGGCCCCTCGGGACTCCGCTGGGTGTGGCGCAACGGAAGAGGGCCTCACCTCGAGGGGCGGCAGGAACCTCAGGCTTCCTCTCCGTTTCGGACTCCGACCGCAGGGTCCCTGCAGAGTTGGGACAGGAGACTCAGGCCTCGTCTTGTCTGAGGAAGGGAACCCCGCTGGCCTCTCGAGTTGCTCAGGGGGTCTCAGGCCCCTCGTCGAGCTGTGTGTGGAACCCGCGGGTCTTTGCGGACGATGCACGGGGGTGGCAGTGCCCCTTCGTGTTGTGCTTTCACCCACAGGGTTGCCTTCGAAGAGGGGTCCGGGCCTCGGGTCCTTCTCAAGGGCGGACCGGGGAACCGGGGGCTTTCGGCATGTGGCCCCACCCACGTGGCTCGTCTCGAATTTCCTCGTGAGACCGGCCTCATCCTGAGGTGCGCAGGGAAGGCCGGGAACCCCTTCCAGACCACGCAGGGTAATCGCCTCTCCTGTCGCGATCAGGAGGGGAGAAGGGGCTCAGAGGAAGCGGTGCCGGGACCCTCGGTGTTCCCCTCGAGGGAACCCGGCGTGTCGGGGGACTTTTGGGGGTCGCAGGAAGGCTGTCAGGGACCGTTTAGCCCTTCAGGGCGGAACAGGGGACTTCCCTTGAGACGCCGTCGCGGGCAAAGGCCTCATCTTGCCAAGAGGTGGGAACCACGTGGTTTTTCTCGAGTTGCGGCGGGATTCTCGAGTTACGACGGGGATCTCAGCCTTCCCCTTGGGTTGGCCCTGGGAAGCCCAATCTTCCCCTCGGGTTGCTAGGGAAAGCTGGGGGTTGCGCTCGAGTCACTTCAGGGCCGAAGAGACCTCACCTAGGCGTGTGTCCGTTACCTAATATTCCTCTCCAGGGAAGGCAGGGATCTCGGGGTTGCATTCCAGGCTCCCCCGGGGAGTCAGGCCTCGTCTCGAGGGGAAGCCAAGGACTCCGCTCTCCTCTCGAGTCGCGACGCGGGTCTCTTGGAGCCCCCTGAGCGGCCTCAAGGGAGTCCAGCCTCCTCTTCCGTTTGGAGAGAGGACCCGGGATTGCTCTCCAGGCCATGCAGGAAAAGAAGGCCCTCAGCTCGCGAGGACGGGGGCGTCTCAGGGGTTTCCTCGAGCTGCGGCGCCCGTGGGGGTTTTCTCCCGAGGCACGACGAGGATCTCAGGGAGCCTCTCGTGCGGCGCCAGGGAAGTCAGGTCTCCATGCGCGTGGCGAGGGGGAGCGCGTCCTGGCTCTCGAGTCACGGGAAGGTACTAGGGCCTCGAGACGCGTTGAAGAAGGACTCTCGAGGTCTTTCTCGGGGGGCGGCGGGAAACCCTCGTGTCCCTCGCCTTCTGCCGGGGACATTAGGGAACTTGCCAGGGTGCCTCTGAGAGGCGAGGGATCCTGTGGAGTTGGCGGGGCCCCTCGGGACTCCGCTGGGTCTGGCGCAACGGAAGAGGGCCTCACCTCGAGGGGAGGCAGGAACCTCAGGCTTCCTCTCCGTTTCGGACTCCGACCGCAGGGTCCCTGCAGAGTTGGGACAGGAGAGTCAGGCCTCGTCTTGTCTGAGGAAGGGAACCCCGCTGGCCTCTCGAGTTGCTCAGGGGGTCTCAGGCCCCTCGTCGAGCTGTGTGTGGAACCCGCGGGTCTTTGCGGACGATGCACGGGGGTGGCAGTGCCCCTTCGTGTTGTGCCTTCCCCCACAGGGTTGCCTTCGAAGAGGGGTCCGGGCCTCGGGTCCTTCTCAAGGGCGGACCGGGGAACCGGGGGCATTCGGCATATGGCCCCACCCACGTGGCTCGTCTCGAATTTCCTCGTGAGACCGGCCTCATCCTGAGGTGCGCCGGGAAGGCCAGGAACCCCTTTCAGACCACGCAGGGGAATCGCCTCTCCTGTCGCGATCAGGAGGGGAGAAGGGGCTCAGAGGAAGCGGTGCCGGGACCCTCGGTGTTCCCCTCGGGGGACCCCGGCGTGTCGGGGGACTTTTGGGGGTCGCAGGAAGGCTGTCAGGGACCGTTTCGCCCTTCAGGGCGGAACAGGGGACTTCCCTTGAGACGCCGTGGCGGCCAAGGGCCTCATCTTTCCAAGAGGTGGGAACCACGTGGTTTTTCTCGAGTTGCGGCGGGATTCTCGAGTTACGACGGGGATCTCAGCCTTCCCCTTGGGTTGGCCCTGGGAAGCCCAATCTTCCCCTCGGGTTGCGAGGGAAAGCTGGGGGTTGCGCTCGAGTCACTGCAGGGCCGAAGAGACCTCACCTAGGCGTGTGTCCGGGACCTAATATTCCTCTCCAGGGAAGGCAGGGATCTCGGGGTTGCATTCCAGGCTCCCCCGGGGAGTCAGGCCTCGTCTCGAGGGGAAGCCAAGGACTCCGCTCTCCTCTCGAGTCGCGACGCGGGTCTCTTGGAGCCCCATGAGCGGCCTCAAGGGAGTCCAGCCTCCTCTTCCGTTTGGAGAGAGGACCCGGGATTGCTCTCCAGGCCATGCAGGAAAAGAAGGCCCTCAGCTCGCGAGGACGGCGGAGTCTCAGGGGTTTCCTCGAGCTGCGGCGCCTGTGGGTGCCGGGGTCCAGCCTCGGCTGATCCAGTGTCTTCGAAGGAGAGACGGCTAGGCGACCTATTCAAATGTTAATTAGATATAATAAAGAGGAATAGAATGATGATAGCTCAGTAGGAAAATTCAGTGGAGAAAAGAAGCTGAGTGGCTTTGTTTACGCGGAAAATCAATATAACCCATGACACCAGGTTAGCTCTGACCACGGAGGCCGCAGGCGCCCTCTCGAATAGCGGAAGGTGCCCCACCTTAGACACCTTCTCGAGTGGGTCTTAGAAGCCCAGGCAAATAAATGGTCGCAGAGGACATCCACGCTCCAGATGGACACTCAGCTAGAAGTTAAAGGGAAGAATGACATGGGGAGACCAAGCGTTGGTGAGCAAGGCCCATAGCTTTATTTTCAACAGGGGCTTTTATACCCTAAGTTACACATAGAGGACAATAGGGGATGCAAAATCAGCAGTCTTTGATGCTTATCAAAAACCAGGGTTTCTTTCCTGCAGATTTATCGTATACAAATGGTTTAGGTGATTTACATCATCTTCTGGCCAGAGGCCTATTAACATTTTATGACTCTTGACAAGGACTTATCAACAAAGACTTATTTTTTCTAAGAGTAATTATTTTAAGGTTTGGCGCCATCCTCCGAAGATAAGATTACGTTCCTATAGGGTGGATGTGTAGTGGGTTTACAAAGGAAAGAATTTACTACCTTAAGGGTCTAAAGTTACTAACACCAAGGCCACTACTTATTTTTTCTACATACCAACTATATTAATTAATGCACATTCAAGGATACAATTCAAGGGATGTGAAAACTTGGCAACAAACATTGGCTCATCAATGAAATCTTTTACTAGTTTTATTCTGACAGTTTCTAATTCTCTGAGAGGCTCTAAGCTATTTGAATATCTTAAGCTTCCCGTGCCTCTGGAGGCTGGGAGACTGTAAACAATCGTATGCATAGCTGTAGGTGTCTGGGTAAACTTGTCAGGCGAGTTAGAGAGCCATCTGAAGGGTTTGGATTTAAACACTCCTAATTGCCCAGGAACTTTATTAATTGGAGCTGTAAGTTAACTCTTTGACAGAGAGAGTGAGATGGTGGTGGGGGACAGCCCCCAGTAAAGTCAGAGGCGAGAGCACAAAGCAATAAAGTAGGCAGACTCTGGTTTTTGTGGGGTAGATGCTCGAGAATATCCGGGGGCACTCCCGAGGCTCGATCCCGCCTTTGCGTATGCTGAGCCCCCTTCCTCATGACCTTTGTCACGAGTGGAATGTCTCTCGCCGGCTCCCGGCATCTCCCCCTTTTTTATTTCTTAAAACAGCCAGATGTAGCTCAGTCGCGAGCCTCTGAATGCTCTGCCGAAGAATCCTGACAATACAAGGAAGAATGAATATGAGAAGCAGAATTAAAACAGCCACAGTAACATAGCTAAGGAAGGTAGACAGCATACTTTTTCCTGAAATGTAGTTAGAGAAAGTATGGAAGAAATCATTTGCTGTTCCAGCGGCAGTAAAATCTAATCGGGAGTGTTCCATAGTTGCTATTTGATTGTGAAGTTTCCCTAAGTCTAGACCAATGTCAGAGCTGTTCCAGATACCTGAAATATGGTTTTTAATCTTTTCCCATTCAAAATCTGTCTCATTTACTTTCAGGGGTGTTACACATATCCACCGATAGTCAGCATGACAGGACAATGCCATTTTCACCTTTAAAGCCTGCAATTCAGTCCCAATATGTATTACTGCTTCCTCTAGGGCGTCTACCCTCATTTCTAATTTCCTGTCTATAGCTTCCTGTGTTGCCAATGCTAAAGAAACATTTTTGGACATAGAATCAACATATTGAGCAGTATGTACTTGTTGAGTCAATGATATTGCTGTCACAGTAACAGAAGTGATTGCACTTATCAAAGCTGCTATTCCCAAGATAAGTAAGCCCACAAACCATCGGGTTCGCATTAAATCCTGCAGTTGTTGTGATACAGCCAAACCGTAATTATCATACCAATAAGAATGCACAGACACAGGTATCATGAGATAGGGTGGGCGTTTCAACACAACAAAAGAACAAACATTATATTGGGGGGTCAAACAAGATGAAAGCACACATTGTTCACAACACCACTACCACAAAGGAGCAAACATTATATTGAGGGTTTAAACAAGATGAGCCAGGAAGCAGCTGCAGGCGTCGGCCCCGGGGAGCAGTGTCCCCAGCATCAGGAGGCAGAACGCGAGCGGCAAGCTGTGGGCCTCGGCGCTTACGGCGGGCGGAGGGGCGGGGCTCGCGGCCTTGGGCTAGCCGCCGCGGCTTGGGCTCTCAGCGTTCCCCTCTCGCCGGCGGGAGCGCGCTGGTCTGGACTGCATTCCGCGGGCGCGCTTTCCTCTCTGGCCCTCACTCACCGCACAGACTTCTTTGCTCTAGGTCGCAGGGTGCAGCGAGAAGGGTACTGGGCGCTGCTGGCGGCGCGGAGGCGAGAGCTGGCTGGGGGAGGGGGAGCGAGCGAGTGCGCGCCGCGAACCTGGTCTTTGGGGAACGTGACATGACGAATTTGTCTGAGATCCAAATCGAAGAATCTGCATTCTGTAGAAATATACAAGCATACCCTCTCCCACAAGTTAGCAACACATCTGGCCTTTTTCACTCTCCAGTATGGAGGTCTTTTTACTTGACCAGGGGCCGAGTCGTAGCCTGTAATTCAGGCATCTAGTGTCTCATCATTGTAGTCTGCCCCTGTGTGTTTACGTTTAAGTGATTAATTACAATTTGGACATAACTATTTGTCTAGCTGTTTACCTAGAGATATGAAATTTATACCTTGAACCAGCTGCATTTTGATGGTGAATTTTGTGAGAATTTTTGGCCTTATCAATCTTTTTATTTAAGTTTAAAACAATTACTTTAGTCAATGCATCTGCCAAAGCATTTCCTTCATGTAAAGGGCCGGGCAAGCTGGAATGGGCTCTATGTCCCACAAAATATTTTTTATCTCTGTGTTTAATCTTTCTGTAAATCAGATAACAAGGAGAAGATAGTAGTTTTATTTTTTGGAATATTAGCAGTTTCAATATGAGGAAACAACCCTACAATATATCAGGAGTCAGTCAAAAGATTAAAGGTGTGGTTTCCTAAATGCTGAAAGGCCTAAATAACTGCTTGTAACTCAGTCTTGACATTTTATTCCCTTGAATTAAAAGATCTTTTAAAGGCCTTGGAGCTGTAATTTCCTGCACCCAAAAGGCTAGATCACTAGATTCAAATGTTTTGTGGCTCTTATCTTGAGAAGTCAAGTTTTTTCTTTTCTGATAATAAGGTAAAAGCAAAAGCTATGTTACTCTTTAACCTTTATTAATTTATACAGTTTTGGTAGACAGTGAGATCAAGACTTTAATTTCTCAATATAATCAGAATCTACTACACCATGCACCACCGAAATTTCTTTTTTTCTTTCTTTCTTTTTTTTTTTTATTTGAAAAGAAAGCGAGCTACGCCCCAGGACAAATCTTCCAAAGTCCTCGGGTAGGGGGCCAGCCACTCCCGTTGGAATTGAAGTAAGCGGCACGTCAAGGGTTAATATTGTTGCTCAATCCTCTTGCCTTTTCTCCTAGCCTGGGTGAGACCCCCCCTGAGGGGGTTTTCTCCAAGGAGCACGCTCTGCATATTGTGTACTAAAAGCTCCTTTGTTTAAAAAACTTTTTATCTTCCTCAGGCTTAGGCAACTCTTTGAGAGGCTTTGGGGGCAAAGTGGGGAACTCCTGGGTCCTGGGAGGCACAAACGGAGGCGGTGGCAATCGCCTTAAATCAGAAAGTGGTGGATAAGTTTTTTAAAGGTTTGCGCAGAGGGGGAGGGAGCTCGCCAGGGCGCTCAGCCACAGCGTCCTGTAAGCCCTCTCCTTCCTTGGGAGGTAAAGCACTTTCTCCCTCTTTTTTTTTTTTTCCAATAGCAGAAATTATGATCTGTGCAGAAAGTGGAGACTCACCACCATCCACCGCTATAGCCTCTCTCATAGGCTATTTAACAGCCTCATGACGGAGGTCCAGGACATGTCTAATCATAATACACAGAGCCAATAAACATTTGTCTATTCTTAGATGCAGAGAAACCCATTTTTTTTTTTTGAGAATATTTTTATTTATTTTGTACCCTCTTTACCCTATCTAAACTGCAGAGGGGACTAAAAAAGAAGCCTCAAGGTGAGGATCAAATTTATCCTCGGGACTAGAGAAAACCCCTTTCCGGGAAACTCCTAGCGGAGGCCCTTTACCCCCACATGGAGGAGGAGGCATGGGGGGATGGGAGCGTCCCGTATTTCTCTTCTCCTGTTCTGGAGATCTTTTAACTGTTTGGTGACTAAATCTTACAGACTGTCTGATAAGGGATGTTTCCCTCAAGCTCCTAGGAACGGGTGGTCTGACAGGGGAAGTTTCTCTTAGGCCTTTTGGGGCATCATTGTTTAAGAGATGCCGATCTCCATCAGAGTGATATTTAGCTATTATCTCGCCTAAATTCTCTTTTTCTTTTGGGGAAGGCTGATCTTGTTTCTCATCCCTAACTTTAAGTTGTTCCTGAGTAGTCATGGCTGCTAACATTTTTCTTAGTTGCCGATAGTCAGGTGGGTCTTCATTTTTCTCATTTTCCTGAGGTTTAACTACAGTTTCGACCTCATTTTCCTCTTTAAAGGTTACTTTTTTAGATTCAGGGGCAGGTTTAGCCACAGCATTTTCTTCACTATCCCCTTTAAGATGTACTTTTTCTGAATCGGGGGCAGGGTCTAAGACATCTCTAATGATGTTCCATAAGGAAAAAGCGTCATTAGGGACATTTTCTGAGCCATGTTCGGCATGGTAAGTTTTTAGCTGTTTTCCTACTTTTTCCCAGACATCTAAGTTAACAGAGCCTTCGTCTGGGAACCAGGGACAGTGCTCTTGTACAAATGAAAAAAATGATTGAATGGCAGATTTTTTAACTTTGATTCCTCTTTTATTTAATAACTGTAAGATTACTCCTATAAAGAGCTGTCTTTCATTTGATTCAGTGTTACCCATGTCAGAAAATTAAGTATAGTAAAAGATTTTGCTTTTAGCTATCAAAAGATCAGGCTTTTCTTTGGCCTTTTAACTTCAGAAACTGTTTTCTCTCTCTAAGTCTAACACTTTAACACTTTCAACACTTCCCACTCCTCTCGCCCTGTCTGTCCTACAGGGGGGTCCGCGGCACCCTTGAGTGGGGTCCTAGCCGTCCCGAACACTGGAAGGACATTAGGGCTGATGACCCAGATTGTCCCGGGGGGGGGGAACAGAAGGCTGGTGACCCAAACTGTTCCGAGGGGGGAGCAGTAGAGCTGATGACCCAAACTGCTCCGTGGGGGAACAAGAGAGCTGATGACCCAGTTGTTCCGAGAACGGGGGAGCAAAAGGGCTGATGACCCTAATTGCTTTGGGGAGCTTACCTTCGAAAAACCTGTTTCGGGCGCCACCTGCCGGGGTCCAGCCCCGGCTGATCCAGGGTCTTCGAAGGAGAGACGGCTAGGCGACCTATTCAAATGTTAATTAGATATAATAAAGAGGAATAGAATGAGGATAGCTCAGTAGGAAAATTCAGTGGAGAAAAGAAGCTGAGTGGCTTGGTTTACGCGGAAAATCAATATAACCCATGACACCAGGTTAGCTCTGACCACGGAGGCCGCAGGCGCCCTCTCGAATAGCGGAAGGTGCCCCACCTTAGACACCTTCTCGAGTGGGTCTTAGAAGCCCAGGCAAATAAATGGTCGCAGAGGACATCCACGCTCCAGATGGACACTCAGCTAGAAGTTAAAGGGAAGAATGACATGGGGAGACCAAGCGTTGGTGAGCAAGGCCCATAGCTTTATTTTCAACAGGGGCTTTTATACCCTAAGTTACACATAGAGGACAATAGGGGATGCAAAATCAGCAGTCTTTGATGCTTATCAAAAACCAGGGTTTCTTTCCTGCAGATTTATCGTATACAAATGGTTTAGGTGATTTACATCATCTTCTGGCCAGAGGCCTATTAACATTTTATGACTCTTGACAAGGACTTATCAACAAAGACTTATTTTCTCTAAGAGTAATTATTTTAAGGTTTGGCGCCATCCTCCGAAGATAAGATTACGTTCCTATAGGGTGGATGTGTAATGGGTTTACAAAGGAAAGAATTTACTACCTTAAGGGTCTAAAGTTACTAACACCAAGGCCACTACTTATTTTTTCTACATACCAACTATATTAATTAATGCACATTCAAGGATACAATTCAAGGGATGTGAAAACTTGGCAACAAACATTGGCTCATCAATGAAATCTTTTACTAGTTTTATTCTGACAGTTTCTAACTCTCTGAGAGGCTCTAAGCTATTTGAATATCTTAAGCTTCCCGTGCCTCTGGAGGCTGGGAGACTGTAAACAATCGTATGCATAGCTGTAGGTGTCCGGGTAAACTTGTCAGGCGAGTTAGAGAGCCATCTGAGGGGTTTGGATTTAAACACTCCTAAATGCCCAGGAACTTTATTAATTGGAGCTGTAAGTTAACTCTTTGACAGAGAGAGTGAGATGGTGGTGGGGGACAGCCCTCAGTAAAGTCAGAGGCGAGAGCACAAAGCAATAAAGTAGGCAGACTCTGGATATTGGGGGTAGATGCTCGAGAATATCCGGGGGCACTCCCGAGGCTCGATCCCGCCTTTGCGTATGCCGAGCCCCCTTCCTCATGACCTTTGTCACAGGTGGAATGTCTCTCGCCGGCTCCCGGCACGTGGGGGTTTTCTCCCGAGGCACGACGAGGATCTCAGGGAGCCTCTCGTGCGGCGCCAGGGAAGTCAGGTCTCCATGCGCGTGGCGAGGGGGAGCGCGTCCTGGCTCTCGAGTCACGGGAGGGGACTAGGGCCTCGAGACGCGTTGAAGAAGGACTCTCGAGGTCTTTCTCGGGGGGCGGCGGGAAACCCTCGTGTCCCTCGCCTTCTGCCGGGGACCTTAGGGAACTTCCCAGGGTGCCTCTGAGAGGCGAGGGATCCTGTGGAGGTGGCGGGGCCCCTCGGGACTCCGCTGGGTCTGGCGCAACGGAAGAGGGCCTCACCTCGAGGGGAGGCAGGAACCTCAGGCTTCCTCTCCGTTTCGGACTCCGACCGCAGGGTCCCTGCAGAGTTGGGACAGGAGAGTCAGGCCTCGTCTTGTCTGAGGAAGGGAAACCCGCTGGCCTCTCGAGTTGCTCAGGGGGTCACAGGCCCCTCGTCGAGCTGTGTGTGGAACCCGCGGGTCTTTGCGGACGATGCACGGGGGTGGCAGTGCCCCTTCGTGTTGTGCCTTCACCCACAGGGTTGCCTTCGAAGAGGGGTCCGGGCCTCGGGTCCTTCTCAAGGGCGGACCGGGGAACCGGGGTCGTTCGGCATGTGGCACCACCCACGTGGCTCGTCTCGAATTTCCTCATGAGACCGGCCTCATCCTGAGGTGCGCCCGGAAGGCTGGGAACCCCTTCCAGACCACGCAGGGGAATCGCCTCTCCTGTCGCGATCAGGAGGGGAGAAGGGGCTCAGAGGAAGCGGTGCCGGGACCCTCGGTGTTCCCCTCGAGGGAACCCGGCGTGTCGGGGGACTTTTGGGGGTCGCAGGAAGGCTGTCAGGGACCGTTTCGCCCTTCAGGGCGGAACAGGGGACTTCCCTTGAGACGCCGTGGCGGGCAAGGGCCTCATCTTGCCAAGACGTGGGAACCACGTCGTTTTTCTCAAGTTGCGGCGGGATTCTCGAGTTACGACGGGGATCTCAGCCTTCCCCTTGGGTTGGCCCTGGGAAGCCCAATCTTCCCCTCGGGTTGCGAGGGAAAGCTGGGGGTTGCGCTCGAGTCACTGCAGGGCCGAAGAGACCTCACCTAGGCGTGTGTCCGGGACCTAATATTCCTCTCCAGGGAAGGCAGGGATCTCGGGGTTGCATTCCAGGCTCCCCCGGGGAGTCAGGCCTCGTCTCGAGGGGAAGCCAAGGACTCCGCTCTCCTCTCGAGTCGCGAAGCGGGTATCTTGGAGCCCCCTGAGCGGACTCAAGGGAGTCCAGCCTCCTCTTCCTTTTGGAAAGAGGACCCGGGATTGCTCTCCAGGCCATGCAGGAAAAGAAGGCCCTCAGCTCGCGAGGACGGGGGCGTCTCAGGGGTTTCCTCGAGCTGCGGCGCCCGTGGGGGTTTTCTCCCGATGCACGACGAGGATCTCAGGGAGCCTCTCGTGCGGCGCCAGGGAAGTCAGGTCTCCATGCGCGTGGCGAGGGGGAGCGCGTCATGGCTCTCGAGTCAAGGGAGGGGATTAGGGCCTCGAGACGCGTTGAAGAAGGACTCTCGAGGTCTTTCTCGGGGGGCGGCGGGAAACCCTCGTTTCCCTCACCTTCTGCCGGGGACCTTAGGGAACTTCACAGGGTGCCTCTGAGAGGCGAGGGATCCTGTGGAGGTGGGGGGGCCCCTCGGGGCTCCGCTGGGTCTGGCGCAACGGAAGAGGGCCTCACCTCGAGGGGAGGCAGGATCCTCAGGCTTCCTCTCCGTTTCGGACTCCGACCGCAGGGTCCCTGCAGAGTTGGGACAGGAGAGTCAGGCCTCGTCTTGTCTGAGGAAGGGAACCCCGCTGGCCTCTCGAGTTGCTCAGGGGGTCTCAGGCCCCTCGTCGAGCTGTGTGTGGAACCCGCGGGTCTTTGCGGACGATGCACGGGGTTGGCAGTGCCTCGTCGTGTTGTGCCTTCACCCACAGGGTTGCCTTCGAAGAGGGGTCCGGGCCTCGGGTCCTTCTCAAGGGCGGACCGGGGAACCGGGGGCGTTCGGCATGTGGCACCACCCAAGTGGCTCGTCTCGAATTTCCTCGTGAGACCGGCCTCATCCTGAGGTGCGCCGGGAAGGCCGGGAACCCCTTCCAGACCACGCAGGGGAATCGCCTCTCCTGTCGCGATCAGGAGGGGAGAAGGGGCTCAGAGGAAGCGGTGCCGGGACCCTCGGTGTTCCCCTCGAGGGAACCCGGCGTGTCGGGGGACTTTTGGGGGTCGCAGGAAGACTGTCAGGGACCGTTTCGCCCTTCAGGGCGGAACAGGGGACTTCCCTTAAGACGCCGTGGCGGGCAGGGGCCTCATCTTGCCAAGAGGTGGGAACCACGTGATTTTTCTCGAGTTGCGGCGGGATTCTCGTGTTACTACGGGGATCTCAGCCTTCCCCTTGGGTTGGCCCTGGGAAGCCCAATCTTCCCCTCGGGTTGCGAGGGAAAGCTGGGGGTTGCGCTCGAGTCACTGCAGGGCCGAAGAGACCTCACCTAGGCGTGTGTCCGGGACCTAATATTCCTCTCCAGGGAAGGCAGGGATCTCGGGGTTGCACTCCAGGCTCCCCCGGGGAGTCAGGCCTCGTCTCGAGGGGAAACCAAGGACTCCGCTCTCCTCTCGAGTCGCGACGCGGGTATCTTGGAGCCCCCTGAGCGGAATCAAGGGAGTCCAGCCTCCTCTTCCGTTTGGAAAGAGGACCCGGGATTGCTCTCCAGGCCATGCAGGAAAAGAAGGCCCTCAGCTCGCGAGGACGGGGGCGTCTCAGGGGTTTCCTCGAGCTGCGGCGCCCGTGGGGGTTTTCTCCTGAGGCACGACGAGGATCTCAGGGAGCCTCTCGTGCGGCGCCAGGGAAGTCAGGTCTTCATGCGCGTGGCGAGGGGGAGCGCGTCCTGGCTCTCGAGTCACGGCAGGGGACTAGGGCCTCGAGAGTCGTTGAAGAAGGACTCTCGAGGTCTTTCTCGGGGGGCGGCGGGAAACCTTCGTGTCCCTCGCCTTCAGCCGGGGACCTTAGGGTACTTCCCAGGGTGCCTCTGAGAGGAGAGGGATCCTGTAGAGGTGGCGGGGCCCCTCGGGACTCCGCTGGGTCTGGCGCAACGGAGGAGGGCCTCACCTCGAGGGGAGGCAGGAACCTCAGGCTTCCTCTGCGTTTCGGACTCCGACCGCAGGGTCCCTGCAGAGTTGGGACAGGAGAGTCAGGCCTCGTCTTGTCTGAGGAAGGGAACCCCGCTGGCCTCTCGAATTGTTCAGGGCGTCTCAGGCCCCTCGTCGAGCTGTGTGTGGAACGCGCGGGTCTTTGCGGACGATGAAGGGGGGGGCAGTGCCCCTTCGTGTTGTGCCTTCACCCACAGGGTTGCCTTCGAAGAGGGGTCCGGGCCTCGGGTCCTTCTCAAGGGCGGACCGGGGAATCGGGGGCGTTCGGCATGTGGCCCCACCCACGTGGCTCGTCTCGAATTTCCTCGTGAGACCGGCCTCATCCTGAGGTGCGCCGGGAAGGCCGGGAACCCCTTCCAGACCACGCAGGGGAATCGCCTCTCCTGTCGCGATCAGGAGGGGAGAAGGGGCTCAGAGGAAGCGGTGCCGGGACCCTCGGTGTTCCCCTTGGGTTAACTCGGCGTGTCGGGGGACTTTTGGGGGTCGCAGGAAGGCTGTCAGGGACCGTTTCGCCCTTCAGGGCGGAACAGGGGACTTCCCTTGAGACGCCGTCGCGGGCAAGGGCCTCAATTTGCCAAGAGGTGGGAACCACGTGGTTTTTCTCGAGTTGCGGCGGGATTCTCGAGTTACGACTGGAATCTCAGCCTTCCCCTTGGGTTGGCCCTGGCAAGCCCAATCTTCCCCTCGGGTTCCGAGGGAAAGCTGGGGGTTGCGCTCGAGTCACTGCAGGGCCGAAGAGACCTCACCTAGGCGTGTGTCCGGGACCTAATATTCCTCTCCAGGGAAGGCAGGGATCTCGGGGTTGCATTCCAGGCTCCCCCGGGGAGTCAGGCCTCGTCTCGGGGGGAAGCCAAGGACTCCGCTCTCCTCTCGAGTCGCGACGCCGGTCGCTTGGAGCCCCCTGAGCGGCCTCAAGGGAGTCCAGCCTCCTCTTCCGTTTGGAGAGAGGACCCGGGATTGCTCTCCAAGCCATGCAGGAAAAGAAGGCCCTCAGCTCGCGAGGACGGCGGCGTCTCAGGGGTTTCCTCGAGCTGCGGCGCCCGTGCGGGTTTTCTCCCGAGGCACGACGAGGATCTCAGGGAGCCTCTCGTGCGGCGCCAGGGAAGTCAGGTCTCCATGCGCGTGGCGAGGGGGAGCGCGTCCTGGCTCTCGAGTCACGGGAGGAGTCTACGGTCTCGAGACGCGTTGAAGAAGGACTCTCAAGGTCTTTCTCGGGCGGCGGCGGAAAAACCTCGTTTCCCTCGCCTTCTGCCGGGGACCTTAGGGAACTTCCCAGGGTGCCTCTGAGAGGCGAGGGATCCTGTGGAGGTGGCGGGGCCCCTCGGGACTCCGCTGGGTCTGGCGCAACGGAAGAGGGCCTCACCTCGAGGGGAGGCAGGAACCTCAGGCTTCCTCTCCGTTTCGGACTCCGACCGCAGGGTCCCTGCAGAGTTGGGACAGGAGAGTCAGGCCTCGTCTTTTCTGAGGAATGGAACTCCGCTTGCCTCTCGAGTTGTTCATGGGGTTTCAGGCCCCTTGTCAAACTGTGTGTCGAATCTGCAGGTTTTTCCAGACGATGCACGGGGGTGTCAGTGACCCTTCGTTTTGTGTCTTCATCCACAGGGTTGCCTTCGAAGAGGTGTCCGGGCATCGGGTTCTTATGAAGAGTGGACCGGGATATCGGGGTCGTTCAGCATTTGGCACCACCCACGTGGGTTGTCTCGAATTTCCTCATGAAACCGGCCTCATCCTGAAATGTGCCGCGAAGTTCATGAAACTCTTCCAGACAAAGCAGAGGAATCGACCCTCCTGTGGCGATCAGGAGGGGAGAAGTGGCTCAGATGAAGTGCTGCTGGGAACCTCGGTGTTTCCCTCAAGTGAGAAAGGTATGTCGGGTAACTTTTGGGGTCGCATAAAGCGTTCCAAGTACCGTTTCGCTCTTCAAAATGGAACGTTGGACTTCTCTTGGGGTGCTCCAGCGGGCAGGGGCCTCATCTTGGAATGACTGCGGAACCACTTGGTTTTTCTCGAGTTGCGGTGGGATATTTGAGTTACCACAGGGAATTCATGCTTCCTCTTGTGTTGGCCCACAAAATTCTTATCTTCCATTCGAGATTCGAGGAAGAGCTGGAGGTGCGCTCTAGTCACTGAAGGCAAAAGAGACCCCACCAAGGCTTGTGTGCAGGACCTAATGTTCATGTCCAGGCTCGACAGAAATCTCGGGGTTGCATTCCAGACTCACCTTGGAGTCAGCCCTCATCTCGAGGGGAAGCAAAGGATTCTGCTCTCCTCTCGAGTCGGACGGGTATGTCTTGGAGCCCACTGAGTGGCTTAAAGGGAGTCAAACCTCCTTTGGTGTTTGGAGGGAGGACACGGGATTGCTCTCCAGGGAATGCATGAAATGAAGGCCCTCATCTCCCAATGACTGGGGCGTCTCGTAGGTTTTCTCGAGCTGTGGCGGTAGTGTGGGGTTTCTCACGAAGTAAGACTGGGAGCTCAGTGAGCCTCTCACGTGGTGCCAGGGCAGTCAGGTCTCTATGCACGTGGTGAGAGGGAGCCCGTCATTGTTCTCGAGTCATGGTAGGGGAATTGGGCCTGAAGAGGTGTTAAAGAAGGACTCTCGAGGTCTTTCCTGCGTTGCAGCAGGAAACCCTGGGTTCCATCGACTTCTGCCAGTGACTTCAGGAAGCTTCTCAGCGTGCCTCTGAGAAGTCAGGGTCACTGTGGAGTTGGGAGGGGCCTCTCGGAACTCCACTGGGTTTGGTGCAATGGAAGAGGGCCTCATGACAAGTTGAGGCAGGAACCTCAGGGTTCCTCTCCTGGCTTCGAATGCGCCGGATCTGACTCGGATCGCAGAGTCCCTGCAGAGTTGGGACAGGAGAGTCAGGCCTCGTCTTGTGTGGAGGACTGGAACTCCGCTTGACTCTCGCGTTGTTCATGGGGTGACAGGCCACTTGTCGATTTGTATGTGGAACTTGTGGGTTTTTCTGGACGATGCACCGGGGTGTCACTGCCCCTTCGTGTTGTGCCTTGATCCACAGGATTGCCTTCGAGTTGGGTTCTGCCATCGGGTTCTTATCAAGAGCGGACCAGGGAATTGGGGTCTTTTGGCATGCCGCACCACCCACGAGGCTATGTCTAAAATTTCCTCATGAGACTGGCCTCATCATGCGCCAGGAAGGTCGGGAATGCCTTCCAGACAAAGCAGGGGAATCGAACCTCCTGTCGCAATCAAGAGGGGAGAAGAGTCTCAGATGAAGTGGTGCCGGGAACCTCGGTGTTCTCCTCAAGTGAGACTGGTATGTCGGGGAACTTTTGGGGTCGCATCAAGGGTTCCAAGTAACTTTTCGCTCTTCAATACGGAACGTGGGACTTCTCTTGAGACGCTGTAGCGGGCAAGGGCCTCATCTTTCGATGACGGGGGAACCACGTGGTTTTTCTTGAGTTGCGGCGGGATTCTCGAGTTACGACGGGGAATTCAGGCTTCCTGTTCAACTGGCCCAGGGAAGTCCAGTTTTCATTCGAATTGCGACTTAGAACTGGGGATTGCTCTCGAGACACTGCAGGGCCAAATAGACCTCATCTAGGCTTGTGTCCAGGACCTAATGTTCCTCTGCTGGGGCGACAGCGATCTCGGCATTGCATTCTCGACTCACCCGGGGAATCAGGCCTCGTCTCGAGGGGAAGCCAAGGACACCGCTCTCCTGTCAAGTCACGACGGGTATATCTTGGAGCTCACTGTGTGGCCTAAAATGAGTCAAGCCTCCTGTGGAGTTTGGAGAGAGGACTCAGGATTGCTCTCCAGGCCATACAGCAAAAGAAGGCCCTCATCTCGTGAGGACTGGGGCGTCTCGTGGGTATTCTCGAGCTGCGGCTCCAGTGTGGTGTTGCTCACGAGGTATAATGGGGAGCTCAGGGAGCCTCTCCTGTGGCGCCAGGGAAGTCAGGTTTCTATGCGCGTGGCTAGGCGGAGTGCGTCATTGCTCTCGAGTCATGGTAGGGGAATCGCACCTCAAGACGCGTTGAAGAAGGACTCTCGAGGTCTTTTACGGGTTGGGGCAGGAAACCCTTGGTTCCCTCGACTTGTGCCGGTGAACTCAGGAAGGTCTAAGGGTGCCTCTGAGAAGTCAGGGATACTGTGCAGTTGGGAGGGGCCTCTCGGGACTCCACTAGGTTCGGTGCAATGGAAGAGGGCCTCATCTTGAGTGGAGGCAGGAAACTCATGTTTCCTCTCCTGACTTCCCCTGGGCCAGATCTGACTCGGATCGCAGTTTCGCTGCAGAGTTCGAACAGGAGAGTCAGGCCTCGTCTTGTGTGGAGGAATGGAACTCTGCTTGCCTCTCCAGTTGTTCACGGGGTGACAGGTCACTTCTCGAGCTGTGTGTGGTACCTGCGGGTTTCTCCGGACGATACCCGGGGGTGTCAGTGCCCCTTCGTGTTGTGCCTTCATCAAAAGGGTTATCTTCAAAGAGGTGTCCGGGCACTGGGATCTTATCAAGAGCGAACCGGGAAATCGGGGTCTTTCGGCATGTGTCACCATCCACGAGGCTATGTCTCGAATATCCTCGTGAGACCGGCCTCATCCTGAGATGCACCGGGAAAGGCGGGAACCCCTTCAAGACAAAACAGGGGAATCGACCCTCCTGTCGCGATCAGGAGGGGAGAAGGGGCCCAGATGTAGTGGTGCCGGGAACCTCGGTGTTCTCCTCGAGTCAGACCAGTGTGTCGAGGAACTTTTGAGGTTGCATCAAGGGTGCCGATACCGTTTCGCACTTCAAGACGGAACGTGGGACTTCTCTTGAGACGCTGTAGGGGGCAAGGGCCTCATCTTGGGATGACGGGGGAACCACGTAGCGTTTCTCGAGTTGTGGCGGGATTCTCGAGTTTCGACGGGGAATACAGTCTTCCTCATGTGTTGGCCCAGGGAAGTCCTATCTTCCATTCGAGTTTCAAGGGAGAGCTGGGGATTGCCCTCGAGTCACTGCAGGGCAAAATAGACCTCATCTAGGCTTGTGTCCAGGACTTAATGTTCATCCCTAGGGGCGACAGGGATCTCGGGCTTGCATACCAGACTCACCCGGGGAATCAGGCCTCGTCTCGAGGGGAAGCAAAGAACTCCGCTGTCCTTTTGAGTCGCGATGGGTATCTCTTGGAGCCCACTGTGTGCCCTAAAGGGAGTCAAGCCTCCTGTGCTGTTTGGATAGAGGACTCGGGATTCCTCTCCAGGCCATGCAGGAAAAGAAGGCCCTCATCTCGCGATGACGGCGGCCTCTTGTGGGTTTTCTAGACTGCCGCGCTAGTGCCGGGTTTCTGACGAGGTACGAGAGGGAGCTCAGGGAGCCTCTCGTGTGGCGCCAGGGAAGTCAGGTCCCCATGAGATGGCAAGGGGGAGTTCGTCATTGCTCTCGAGTCATGGTAGGGTAATCGGGCCTCAAGACGGGTTGAAGAAGGACTCTCGAGGTCTTTCTCGGGTCACTGCATAAAACCCAGGGTTCCCTTGACTTGTGCCTGCGACCTCAGGGAGCTTCTCAGAGTGCCTCTGAGAATTCAGGGATACTGTGCAGTTTGGAGGGGCCTCTCGAGACTCCTCTGCATTTGGTGGAATGTAAGAGGGACTCATCTCGAGTTGAAGCAGGAACCTCAGTGTTCCTCTCCATTTCTGACTCAGATCGCAAGGTCCCTGCATGTTGGTACAGGAGAGTCAGGCCTCGTCTTTTCTGGAGGATGGGACTCCTCTTGCCTCTCGAGTTGTTCTTGAGATGACAGGCCACTTGTCGAGCTGTGTATGTAACTTGCCCTTTTTTCCGGATGATGCACAGGTGTGTTAGTGCCCCTTCGTGTTGTACCTTCATACTCAAGGCTGCCTTCCAAGAGGTGTCCGAGCATCGGATTCTTATCAAGAGCGGACCGGGAAATTGGAGTCTTTCAGCAAGTGGCACCACCCACAAAGCTACGTATCGAATTTCCCCATGAGACCGGCCTCATCCTGAGTTGTGCAGGGAAGGTCGGGCCCCCTTGCAGACAAAGCAGGGGAATCGACCCACGGGTCACGATCAGGAGGGGAGAAGGGGCTTAAATGAAGTGGTGCCGGGAACCTCGGTGTTCCCCTTGAGTGAGACCGGCGTGTTGGGGGACTTTTGGGGTCGCATCAAGGGTGCCAAGTACCGTTTCTCATTTCAAGACGGAACCTGGGACATCTTTTGAAACGCTGTAGCGGGCAAGGGCCTCATCTTGCGATGACGGGAGAACCACGTGGTTTTGCTCGAGTTGCGGCGGGATTCTCGAGTTATGACCGGGAATTTAGGCTTCCTCTTGTTGGTCTTGAAATCCAATCTTCCATTCGGGTTGCGAGGGGGAGCTGGGGATTGCGCTAGAGTCACTGCAGGGCAAAAGAGACCTAATCTAGGCTTGTGTCCAGGATCTAACATTGCTCTCCAGGGGCGACAGGGATCTCGGGTTTGCATTCCAGACTCATCCGGGGAGTCAGTTCTCACCTCGAGGGTAAGCAAAGAATTCCGCTCTCGTCTCGAGTCGCGATGGGTATCTCTTGGAGCCCACTGTGTGTACTAAAGGGAGTCAAGCCTCCTGTGGAGTTTGGAGAGAGGACTCAGGATTGGACTCCAGGCCATGCAGGAAAAGAAGGCCCTCATCTCGAGATGACGGTGGCGTCTCGTGGGTTTTCTCGAGCTGTGGCACCAGTGTGGGGTGTCTCATGAAGTACCACAGGGATTTCAGGGAGCCTCTTGTGTGGCGTCAGGAAAATCCAGTATTCCATTCGAGTTGCAAGTTAGAACTGGGGATTGCTCTCCAGTCACTGCAGGGCAAAATAGACCTCATCTACGCTTGTGTCCAGGACCTAGTGTTCCACTACTGGGCCGACAGGGATCTCAGGGTTGCATTCTCGACTCACCCGGAGAGTCAGGCCTCGTCTTGAGGGGCAAAAAAGGACTCCGCTCTCCTGTCGAGTCGCGACGGGTATCTCTTGGAGCCCACTGCGTGGCGTAAAGGGAGTGAAGCCTCCTATGGAGTTTGGAGAGATGACTCGGGAATGTTTTCCTGGCCATGCAGGAAAAAAGGCCCTCGTCTCGCGATGACGGGGGCGTCTCGTGGGTTTTCTCCAGCTGCGGCGCCAGTATCAGATTTCTCACGAGGTACGACGGGGAGCTCAGAGAGCCTCCGTGTGGTGCTAGGGACGTCAGGTCTCCGTGCGTGTGGTGAAGGGGAGTGCGTGATTGCTCTCGAGTCATAGTAGGCGAATCGGGCCTCAAGACGCATTGAAGAAGGACTCTCGAGGTCTTTCTCGGGTTGTGGCAGGGAACCCTGGGTTCCCTCGACTTGTGTCGGTGACCTCAGGCAACTTCTCAGGGTGCCTCTGAGAAGTCAGGGACACTGTGGATTTGGGAGGGGCCTTTCGTTACTCAACTGGGTTTGGTGCAATCGAAGAGGGCCTCATCTCGAATGGAGGCAGGAACCTCAGGGGTCCTCTCCATTTCTGACTCGGGTCGCAGAGTACCCGCCGAGTACGGACAAGAGAGTCACGCCTCGTCTTCCGTGGAGGAATGGATCTCCGCTTGCCTTTCGAGTTGTTCACGGAGTGACAGGCCACTTGTTGAGCTGTGTGTGGAACCTGCGGGTTTTTCCGGACGATGCACAGGGGTGTCAGTGCCCCTTCGTGTTGTGCCTTCATCCACAGGGTTGCCTTCAAAGAGGTGTCCGGGCATCGGGTTCTTTTCAAGAGCGTACCAGAAAATTGGGGTCTTTCAGCATGTGGTACCACCCACGAGGCTACGTCTCGAATTTCCTCGGGAGACCAGCCTCATCCTGAGGTTCACCGGGAAGGTAGGGAACCCTTGCAGACAAAGCAGGGGAATCGACACACCGGTCGCGATCAGAAGGGGAGAAGGGGCTCAGATGAAGTGGTGCCGGGAACCTCGGTGGTCCCCTCGAGTGAGACCGGTAAGTCATGGCACTTTTGAGGTCGCATCAAGGGTGCCAAGTACAGTTTCGCACTTCAAGACGAAACGTGGGAATTCTCTGGAGATGCTCTAGCGGGCAAGGGCCTCATATTGCGATGACGAGGGAAACACGTGGTTTTTCTCGAGTTGCGGCGGGATTCTCAAGTTACGACGGGGAATTCAGGCTTCCTCTTGTGTTGGCCCAGGAAGTCCAATCTTCCATTCAACTTGTCAGAGAGAGCTGTGGGTTGCTCTCGAGTCACTTCAGGGCAAAGAGTCCTCATCTAGGCTTGGGGCCAGGATGTAGTGTTCCTCTCCAGGGGCAACAGGGATATCGGGGTCGCATTCCAGTCTCACCCGGTGGGTCAGGCCTCGTCTCGAGTGGAAGCAAAGGACTCCACTATCCTCTCGATTCGCAACGTGTAACTCTTGGAGCCCAATGAGTGGCCTAAAGGGAGTCAAGCGTCCTGTGTAGCTTGGACAGAAGGTTCACGCTTGATCTGCATACCATTCAGTTAAAGATGGCCCTCCTCTCGTGATGACGGGAGCGTCTCATGGGTTTTCTCGAGCTGCGGCGCCAGTGTGGGGTTTCTCACGAGATATGATGGGGAGCTCAGGGAGCCTCTCGTGCGGCGCCAGAGAAGTCAGGCCTCCATGCGTGTGGCCAGGCAGATCGCGTCATTGCTCTGGAGTCATGGGAGGGACTAGGGCCTCAAGACGCATTTAAGAAGGACTCTCGAGGTCTTTCTTGGGTTGGGGCGGGAAACACTCGTTTCCCTCGACCTCTACCGGGGACCTTAGGGAACTTCCCAGGTGCCTCTGAGAGGTGAGGGATACTGAGGAGTTAGAGGGGCCTCTCGGGACTCCACTAGGTTTGACGAAATGAAAGAGGGCCTCATCTCGATTGGAGGCAGGAACCTCAGGCTTCCTCTCCATTTCTGACTCTGACCGCAGGGTCCCTGCAGGGTTGGGACAGGAGAGTCAGGCCTCGTCTTGTCTGAGTAATGGAACTCTGCTTGCCTCTCGAGTCGTTCAGTGGGTCTCAGGCCCCTTGTCGATCTGTGTGTGGAACCTGCGGGTGTTTCCAGAAGATGCACGGGGGTGTCATTGCCCCTTCATTTGGTGCCTTCCCCCACAGGGTTGCCTTCAAAGAGGTGTCCAGCATCAGGTTCATTTCAAGAGCGGACCGGGAAATCAGGGTCATTCGGCATGTGGCACCACCCACGTGGCTCATCTCGAATTTCCTCGTGAGACCAGCATCATCCTGAGGTGCACCGGGAAGGCCGGGAACCCCTTCCACACAAAGAAGGGGAATCGACTCTCCTGTCGCGATCAGGAGGGGAGATGGGGCTCAGATGAAGTGGGGCCGGGACCCTCGGTGTTCCACTCGAGGGAACCCGGCGTTTCAGGGAACTTTAGGGGTCGCATCAAGGGAGCCAAGTACCGTTTCCCACTTCAGGACGGAACATGGGACTTCCCTGGAGACGCTGTAGCGGGCAAGGGCCTCATCCTGTGAAGACGTTGGAACCACGTCGTTTTTCTCGAGTTGCGTCTGGATTCTCGAAAACGACGGGGATTTCAGGCTTCCTCTTGGGTTGGCCCTGGGAAGCCCAATCTTCCCCTGGAGTTGCGAGGGAAAGCTGGGGGTTCTGCTCGAGTCACTACAGGGCCAAAGAGACCTCATCGAGGCGTGTGTCCAGGACCTAATATTCCTCTCAAGGGAAGACAGAGATCTCGGGTTTCCATTCCAGACTCCCCCGGGGAGTCAGGCCTCGCCTCGAGGGGAAGCAGAGGACTCCACTTTCCTCTCGAGTCGCGACACGGATCTCTTGGAGCCCACTGAGTGGACTCAAGGGTGTCGAGCCTCCTCTTCAGTTTGGAGAGAGGACTCGGGATTGCTCTCCAGGTCAGGCAGGAAAAGAAGGCCCTCATCTCGCGATGACGGGGGCGTCTCATGGGTTTCCTCAGGCTGCGGCGCCCGTGGGGGTTTTCTCACGAGGCACGACGAGGACCTCAGGGAGCCTCTCGTGCGGCGCCAGGCAAGTCAGGTCTCCATGCGCATGGCGAGGGGGAGCTGGTCATCACTCTCGAGTCATGGGAAACGGCTAGGTCCTCAAGAGGCGTTGAAGAAGGACTCTCGAGGTCTTTCTCGGGTTGCGGCGGGAAACCCTCGTTTCCCTCGACTTCTGCAGGGGACCTTAGGGAACTTCCCACGGTGCCTCTGAGAGGTGAGGGATGCTGTGTAGTTGGCAGGGCCTCTCGGGACTCTGCTGGGTTCGGCGCAATGGAAGAGGGCCTCATCTCGAGGGGAGGCAGGAACCTCAGGCTTCCTCTCGGATTCTGACTCCGACTGCACGGTCCCTGCAGTGTTGGGACAGGAGAGTCATGCCTCGTCTTGTCTGAGGAATGGAATTCTGGTTGCCTCTCGAGTTGTTCCGGGAGTCTCAGGCCCCTTGTCGAGCTGTGTGTAGACCCTGCGGGTTTTTCCGGATGATGCACGGGGGTGTCAGTGCCCCTTCGTGTTGTGCCTTCACCCACAGGGTTGCCTTCGAAGAGGTGTCCGGGCATCGGGTTCTTATCAAGAGCGGACCGGAAAATCGGAGTCGTTCGGCACGTGGCACCTCACATGTGGCTACTCTCGAATTTCCTCCTGAGACCGGCCTCATCCTGAGGTGCGCCGGGAAGGCCGGGAACCCCTTCCAGACCACGAAGGGGAATCGACTCTCCTGTCGTGATCAGGAGGGGAGAAGGGGCTCAGATGAAGTGGTGCCGGGACCCTCGGTGTTCCCCTCGAGGGAACCCAGCATGTTGGGGAACTTTTGCGGTCGCATCAAGGGTGTCAAGTACCGTGTCGCCCTTCAGGGCTGAACATGGGACTTCCCTGGAGACACCGGGAACTTCGGTGTTCCCCTGGAGTGAGACCGGTATGTTGGGGAACTTTGGGGTCACATCAAGTGTGCCAAGTAGCATTTCGAACTTTAAGATGGAACGTGGGACTTCTCTTGAGACTCTAGCTGGCAAGGGCCTCATATTGCAATGAAGGGGCAACCACATGGTTTTTAAGACTTGAGGCTGAATTCTCGAATTACGATGGGAAATTCAGACTTCCTCTTGTGTTGACCGTGGGAAGACCAATCTTCCATTCAAATTGTGAGGGAGAGATGGAGGTTGCTCGAGTCACTGTAGGGCAAAATAGACCTCATCTAGGCTTGTGTCTAGGACATAATGTTCCACTCCAGGGGCGACATGGATCTCGGGGTTGCATTCCAAACTCACCCGGGGAGTCAGGCCTCGTCTCCAGGGAAGCAAAGGACTCCGCTCTCCTCTCGAGTCGCACCGGGTATTTCTTGGACCCAACTGAGTGGCCTAAAGGGAGTCAATACTCCTGTGAAGTTTGGAGAGAGGACCAGGGATTGCTCTCCAGGTCAGGCAGGAAAAGAAGGCCCCCATCTCTCCTTGACGGGGGCATCTTGTGGTTTTTCTCAAACTGCGGCGCCAGTGTGGGTTTTCTCACGAGGTACGATGGGGTACTCAGGGAGCCTCTTGTGTGGTACTAGGGAAGTCAGTTTTCCTGCTTGTGGCGAGGGGAGCGCGTCCTTGCTCTGGAGTCATGGTAGGGGAATCGGGCATCAAGAGACGTTGAAAAAGGACTCTCCAAGTCTTTCTCAGGTTACTTCAGGAAACTCTGGGTTCCCTCGACTTGTGCCAGTGACCTCAGGTAGCTTCTCACGGAGCCTCTGAGAATTCAGGGATACTGTGGTGTTGGGAGGGGCCTCTCGGGACACCACTGAGTTTGGTTCAATGGAAGAGGGCCTCTTCTCTAGTTGAGGCAGGAACCTCAGGGTTCCTCTCCATTTCTGACTCCAATTGCAGGGTCCCTGAAGAGTTGGGGCAGGAGAGTAAGGCCTCGTCTTGTGTGAAGGAATGCAACTTCACTTGCCTCTCGAGTTGTTCACGGGGTGACAGTCCACATTTGGAGCTGTGAGTGGAATCGGCGGGTTTTTCCAGACGATGCATGGGGATGTCAGTGTCCCTTCGTGTTGTGCCTTCATCCACAGGGTTGCCTTCGAAGAGACGTCCGGGCGTCAGGTTCTTATCTAGAGTGGACCGGGAATTCGGGATCTTTCAACATGTGGCACCAACCATGAGGCTACTTTTCGAATTTCCTCATGAGACTGGCCTCATCCGGAGGTTTGCGGGGAACGTCGGGAACCCCTTGCAGACAAAGCATGGGAGTCGACCCTCCTGTCGTGATCAGGAGGGGTGAAGGGGCTCACAGGAAGTGGTGCCGTGAACTTTGGTGTTTCCCTCGAGTGAGACCGGTATGTCAGGGAACTTTGGGGGTCGCATCAAGGGTGCCAAGTACCGTTTTGTACTTCAGGATGGAACGTGGGACTTCTCTTGATACGCTGTAGCGGCCAAGGGCCTCATCTTGCGATGACGGGGGAGCCACGTGGTTTTTCTCGAGTTGCGGCGGGATTCTCGAGTTACGACGGGGATTTCAGGCTTCCTCTTGTGTTGGGCCAGGGAAGTCCAATCATCCATTCGAGTTGCGAGGGAGAGCTGGGGGTTGCGCTCGAGTCACTGCAGGGCAAAGGAGACCTCATCTAGGCTTGTGTCCAGGACCTAATGTTCCTCTCCAAGGGCCACAGGGATCTCAGGTTTGCATTCCAGACTCACCCAGGGAGTCAGGCCTCGTGTCAAAGGGAAGCAAAGGACTCTGCTCTCCTTTCGAGTTGCGACGGGCACCTCTTGGAGCCCACTTTGTGGCCTAAAGGGAGTCAAGCCTCCTGTGAAGTTTGGAGAGAGGACTTGGGACTGCTCTCCAGGCCATGCAGGAAAAGATGGCCCTCATCTCGCGATGACGGAGGGGTCTTGTGTGTTTTCTCGAGCTGCGGCGCCAGTGTGGGGTTTCACACGAGGTACATCAGGGAGCTCAGGGAGCCTCTCATGTGGCGCCAGGGAAGTCAGGTCTCCATGTGCGTGGCGAGGGGGAGCGCGTTATTGCTCTCGAGCCATGGTAGGGGAATCTGACCTCAAGACGCGTTGAAGAAGGACTCTCGAGGTCTTTCTTCGGTTGTGGCAGGAAACCCTTATTTCCCTCGACGTTTGCCGGTGGCCTCAAGGAGCTTCTCAGAATGCCTATGAGAAGTCAGGGATACTGTGGAGATGGGAGTGGCCTCTCGGGACTCCACTGGGTTTGTTTTAATGGAAGAGGGCCTCATCTCGGGTTGAGGCAGGAACCTCAGGTTTCCTCTCCATTTCTGACTCAGATCGAAGCGTGCCTGCAGAGTTGGGATTGGATACTCAGGTCTCGTCTTGTCTGAGGAAGGGAACTCCGCTTGCCTCTCTCATTGTTTAAGGGGTGACAGGCCAGTTGTGGAGCTGTATGTGGATCCTGTGGGATTTTCCGGACGATGAACAGGGTTGCCAGTGCCCCCTCGTGTAGTGCCTTCATCCACAGGGTTGCCTTAGAAGAGGTGTCCGGGCATCGGGTTCTTATCAAGAGCAAGACCGAGAAATCGGGGTCTTTCGGCACGTGGCACCAACACGAGGCTACGTCTCGAATTTCTTCGTGAGACTGGCCTCATCCTGAGGTGCGCCATGAAGGTCGGGAACCCCTTCTAGACAAAGCAGGGGAATCGACCTTCCTGCCATGATCAGGAGGGGAGAAGGGGCTCAAATGAAGTGGTGCCAGGAACTTCGGTGTTCCCTTGGAGTGAGACCGGTATATTGGGGAACTTTTGGGGTCGCATCAAGGGTGCCAAGTAGCATTTCGAACTTTATGACGAAACATGGGACTTCTCTTGAGACTCTGTAGCGGGCAAAGGCCTCATATTGCGATGAATGGGGAACCACGTGGTTTTTAAGAGTTGCGGCGGGATTATCGAGTTACAACGGGAAATTCAGACTTCCTCTTGTGTTGGCCCAGTGAAGACCAATCTTCCATTCGAATTGCGAGGGAGAGATGGGTGTTGCTCTCGATTCACTGTAGGGCAAAATAGACCTCATCTAGGCTTTTGTCCAGGACATAATGTTCCTCTCCAGGGGCAACAGGGATCTCGGGGTTGCATTCCAGACTCACCCAAGGTAAGGCCTCATCTCGAGGGGAAACAAAGTACTCTGCTCTCCTCTCAAGTCGCGACAGGTATCTCTTGGAGCCCATTGAGTGGTCTAAAGGGAGTAAAGCCTCCTGTGAAGTTTGGAGAAAGGACCAGGGATTGCTCTCCAGGTCAGGCAGGAAAAGATGTCCCCAATCTCGCGATGACGGTGGCGTCTCGTGGGTTTTCCCGAGCTGTGGCGCCAGTGTGGGGTTTCTCACGAGGTATGACGGGGAGCTCAGGGAGCCTCTCATGTGGCGCCAGGGAAGTCAGGTGTCCATGCGCATGGCGAGGGGGCGCGTGTCATTGCTCTCGAGTCATGGTAGGGGAATCTGGCCTCAAGACGTGTTGAAGACGGACTCTTGAGGTCTTTCTCGGGTTGCGGCAGGATACCCTGTGTTCCCTCGACTTGTGCCGGTGAACTCAGGGAGTTGCTCAGGGTGCCTCTGAGAAGACACTGATACTGTGGTGTTGGGAGGGGCCTCTCGGGACTCCACTGCGTTTGGTGCAATGGAAGATTGCCGGGAGCCAGCGAGAGACATTCCACTCGTGACAAATGTCATGAGGAAAGAGTCTCGGCATACGCAAAGGTGGGATCGAGCCTCCGGGAGTTCCCCCGTATATTCTTCAGCATCTACCCCCAAAAACCAAAGTCTGCCTTCTTTATTGCTTTGTTCTCTCACCTCTGACATTACTGGGGATGTCCCCCACCACCATCTCACTCTCTCTGTCAAAGAGCTAACTTACAACTCCAACTAATAATGTTCCTGGGCAATTAGGAGTGTTTAAATCCAAACCCCTCAGATGGTTTTCTAACTCGCCTGACAAGTTTACCCAGTCTCCTACAGCTATGCATACGATTGTGTACAGTCTCCCAGCCTCGAGACGCACGGGAAGTTTAAGATATTCAAATAGCTTAGAGCCTCTCAGAGAGTTAGAAACTGTCAGAATAAAACTAGTAAAAGATTTCATTGATGAACCAATGCTTTTTGCCAAGTTTCCACATCCCCTGAATTGTATCCTTGAATGTGTGCTAATTAATATAGTTGGTATGTAGAAAAAATAAGTAGTGGCCTTGATGTTGGTAACTTTAGACCCTTAAGGTAATAAATTCTTTTCTTTGTTGTAAACCCATTACACATCCTCCCTATAGGAATGCAATTTTATCTTCGAAAGATGGCGCCAAACCTTAAACAATTACTCTTAGAGAAAATAACTCTTATGGTTGATAAGTCTTTGTCAAGAGTCATAAAATGTTAATAGGTCTTCTGGCCAGAAGATGATGTAAATCATCTAAACCATTTTTATACGATAAATCTGCAGAAAAGAAACCCTGGTTTTTGATAAGGATTAAAGACTGCTGACTTTGCATCCCCTATTATCCTCTATGTGTAACTTAGGGTATTAAAACCTGTGTTGAAAATAAAGCTACGGGCCTTGCTCGCCAACGCTTGGTCTCCCCATGTCATTATTCCCCTCAATTTTCAGATGAGTGTCCATCTGGAGCGCGGATATCCTCTGCGACCATTTATTTGCCTGGGCTTCGAAGACCCACTCGATAAGGTGTCTAAGGTGGGGCACCTTCCTCTATTCTAGAGGGCACTTGCAGCCTCCGTGGTCAGAGCTAACCTGGTGTCACGGGTTATATTGATTTTCCGCGTAAACCAAGCTACTCAGCTGCTTCTCTCCACTGAATTTTCCTACTGAGCTATCCTCATTCTATTACTCTTTATATCTTTGATGAATAAATAAATATATAAATAGGTCGCCTACTCCATCTTCCCTTCGAATACCCTGGATCAGCTGGGGCTGGACTTCTGCAGGTGGCGCCCGAGACAGGCATTTCGAAGGTAAATCCCCAACCCCATTCCCCCAGTGTTCAGTTTTGGGGACAGATAGGATCCCACTTAGGGGGCTGCAGATCCCCCTGTAGAATAGACAGGGCGAGAGGAGTGGGAAGTGTTGAAGAGTTAGAGAGAAAAAACGGTTTCTAAAAAGGCTGACAAAAAAGGCCTAATCTTTAGATAGCTAAAAGCAAAATCTTTTACTATCCTTAAGTTTCTGACATGGGCAACACTGAATCAAATGAAAGACAGCTCTTTATAGGAGTAATTTTACAGTTATTAAGTAAAAGAAGAATCAAGGTTAAAAAATCTTCCATTCAATCATTTTGTACATTTGTACAAGACCACTGCCCTTGGTTTCTACAACAAGGCACTGTTAACCTCGATATCTTGAAAAAACTAGGAAAACAGCTAAGAGCTTATTGTGCTCAGCAAGGTTTGGAAAAAATCCCTACTTACACCTTTCCTCTGTGGAATATGACTAGAGATGTTTTAGATCCAGCTCATGAATTTGAAAAGGTACCTGTTAAAGAGGAAAGTAAAGTTGGAAAAGTACCTGTTAAACAAAAAAGCAAATCTGAAAAGGTACCTGTTATAAAGAAAAGTGAAAATGAAGAGGCTATACCTAGCTATCGACAGCTAAATGAATGGCTGGCCGCTATGACTGCCAATGAGCATGTAAAAGATAGGGATGAAAAGAAAGATCAGCTCTCCCCTCAATTTGAAAAAGGTTTAGAGGAAACAGCAGCTCGATGCCATTCTGATGAGGATTTTTTATTTTTTAAGCTAAAGATGCTCCTAAAAGTTTAAGAAAACATCCCTAATCAGACCATCCGCTCCTAGGAGGTTGAGGGAAACATCCCCGATCAGACAGTTCGTAAGATTTAGTTACCAAACAGTTAAAGGATCTCCGGAACAGAAGAGGAAAACTTCGGGACGCTCCCATCCCCCTATGCCTCCTCCTCCATGTCGGGGTAAAGGGCCACTGCTAGGAGTTTCCCGGAGAAGGATTTTCTCTAGTCCCAAGGATGAACTTGATCCTCACCTTGAGGCTTCTTTTCTAGTCCCCTCTGCAGTTTAGCCAGGGTAAAGAGGTTACAAAATAAATAAAAATATTCTCTAAAATTAAAAAAAAAATTAAAAATGGATTTCTCTGCATCTAAGAATAGACAAATATTTATTGACTGTGGAATATGATTAGAAATGTCCTGGACCTCCGTCACGAGGCTGTTAAATAGACTATGGGGGAGGCTATAGAGGTGGATGGTGGTGAGTCTCCATTTACTGCACAGATCATATTTTCTGCCATTGAAGAAAAAAAAAAAAAGGAGGGAGAAAGTGGTCTACCTCCCGAGGAAGGAGAGGGCTTACAGGACGCTGCGACCGAGAGCCCTGGCGAGCTCCCTCCCCCTCTGCGCAAACCTTTAAAAAACTTATCCACCACTTTCTGATTTAAGGCGACTGCCACCGCCTTCGATTGTGCCTCCCAGGACCCAGGAGTTCCCCACTTTGCCCCCAAAGCCTCCCAAAGTGTTGCCTAAGACTGAGGAAGATAAAAAGTTTTTTAAACAAAGGAGCTTTTAGTACACAATATGCAGAGTGTGCTCCTTGGAGAAAACTCCCTCAGGGGGGTCTCACCCAGGCTAGGAGAAAAGCGAAAAGGCAAGGAGATTTAATAACAATATTAACCCCTGATGTGCCGCTTACTCCAATTCCAACCGGAGTGGCTGGCCCCCTATCTGAGGACATTGTAAGATTTGTCCTGGGGCGTAGCTCGCTTTCTTTTAAAAAAAAGTGAAAAAAAAAAAAAAAAGAAAGAAAAGAAATTTCGCTGGTGCATGGTGTAGTAGATTCTGATGATATTGAGAAATTAAAGTCTTGATCTCACTGCCTATCAAAACTGTACAAATTAATAAAGGTCAAAGAGTAACACAGCTTTTACTTTTACCTTACTATCAGACAAGGAAAAACTTGACTTCTCAATCTAAGAGCCACAAAACATTTGGATCTAGTGATCTAGCCTTTTGGGTGCAGGAAATTACAGTTCCAAGGCCTTTAAAAGATCTTTTAATTCAAGAGAATAAAACGCCAGGGCTATTAGACACAGGAACAGACGTCTCTTAACATTGCTGGGAAAGACTGGCCCAGCTCCTGGCCAACACATAATACTGAAAATGAGTTGGTGGGATTAGAGAAAGTGGTATGTGGGGTGGAGATGCTGTACAGGTGGTACATTTAACAATACTTTATATATTGTTATAAATACATAATATAAATGTATTTGCCTAATTACAGTTTGCCTAATTAGGTATGGGTATAAATAAAATATAATAAAGGTATACCTAATTCTATTTATAGATCTATACTTAATTAATTTGTATATAAATTAATATGTATACTATATACACACACACATATATATACTGTATAATTAAATATATATGGCAGTAATATAATGTGTGTGTGGCTGATATTAATTGGTATGGATTGATGTGCTGTGATGATATATGCTCTATATACTGTATAATTATAAATGTGTGACATGTATTATTACAGTATATTGGTTTGTGTTGGTTGGTATTAGCTGTGTATGTGTTGTATTGTTGTAATATATATTAATTAATATATTAATTATAAAGATTAATTCAAGTATATTGATTTATATATATTATATGTCAATAACTTTATACTTGTTGCCATATATAAATACATATATAAATGCATTTTGCATTTAGGTATATCTGTATACCTGTATACCAAAATGAGATAAGGAGGTTATACATTTATTACTTAAATTTATACAGAGACCTAAACTAAACATTAGACCTAAATTAACATATCCATAGGGAAACAGCTAGACAAATAGTGAAGTTATGTTCCAATTGTAATTAATCACTTAAACGTAAACACACAGGGGCAGACTACAATGATGAGACACTAGATGCCTGAATTACAGGCTACGACTCGGCCCCTGGTCAAGTAAAAAGGCCTCCTTACGGGAGAGTGAAAAAGGCCAGATGTGTTGCTAACTTGTGGGAGAGGGTATGCTTGTATATTTCTACAGAATGCAGATTCTCCGGTTTGGATCTCAGACAAATTCATCATGTCACATTCCCCAAAGACCAGGTTCGCGGCGCGCGCACTCGCTCGCTCCCCCTCCCCCAGCCAGCTCTCGCCTCCGCGCCACCAGCAGCGCCTCGCACCCACCTCTCTGCACCCCGTGACCTAGAGCAAAGAAGTCTGTGCAGCGAGTGAGGGCCAGAGAGGAAAGCGCGCCCGCGGAGTGCCGTCCAGACCAGCGTGGCCCCACCGGCGAGAGGGGACCGCCCTGAGCCCAAGCGGTGGCGGCTAGCCCTAAACCACGAACCCTGCCCCTCCGCCCACCATAGGCGCCTTGGCCCACAGCCTGCCGCTCGCGTTCTGCCTCCTGATGCTGGGGACACTGCTCCCCTGGGCTGACGCCTACAGCTGCTCCCTGGTTCATCTTGTTTAAACCCTCAATATAATGTTTGCTCCTTTGTAATGCTACAACATCCACCTTATCTTATGATGTAACCACTTATTGAATTATGGTCTTGCTGTATTACAACAACTACAGGATTTAATGCAAACACGACGGTTTGTGGGCTTACTTATCTTGGGAACAGCAGCTTTGATAAGTGCAATCACTTCTGTTACTGTGGCAGCAATATCATTGACTCAACAAGTACATACTGCTCAATATGTTGATTCTATGTCCAAAAATGTTTCTTTAACATTGGCAACACAGGAAGCTATAGAGAGAAAATTAGAAATGAGGGTAGACGCCCTAGAGGAAGCAGTAATACATATTGGGACTGAATTGCAGGCTTTAAAGGTGAAATTGGCATTGTCTTGTCATGCTGACTATCGGTGGATATGTGTAACACCCCTGAAAGTAAATGAGACAGATTTTGAATGGGAAAAGATTAAAAACCATATTTCAGGTATCTGGAACAGCTCTGACATTGGTTGAGACGTAGGGAAACTTCACTATCAAATAGCAACCATGGAGCACTCCCGATTAGATTTTACTGCTGCTGGAACAGCAAATGATTTCTTCCATACTTTCCCTAACTACATCTCAGGAAAGAATATTCTGTCTAATGTCTTTAGCTATGCTGCTGTGGCTGCTTTAATTCTGCTTCTCATAATCATTCTTCCTTGTATTGTCAGGATTCTTCGGCAGAGTATTCAGAGGCTCGCGACTGAGCTACATCTGGCTGTTTTAAGAAATACAAAACGGGGAGATGCCGGGAGCCGGCGAGAGACATTCCACTCGTGACAAATGTCATGAGGAAGGAGGCTGGGCATACACAAAGGCGGGATCGAGCCTCGGGAGTCCTCCCGGATATTCTTGAGCATCTACCCCCCAAAACCAGAGTCTGCCTACTTTATTGCTTTGTGCTCTCCCCTCTGACTTTACTGGGGGCTGTCCCCCACCACCATCTCACTCTCTCTGTCAAAGAGCTAACTTACAGCTCCAATTAATAAAGTTCCTGGGCAATGAGGAGTGTTTAAATCCAAACACGTCAGATGGCTCTCTAACTCGCCTGACAAATTTACCCGGTCTCCTACAGCAATGCATACAATTGTTTACAGTCTCCGAGCCTCGAGAGGCACGGGAAGCTTAAGATATTCAAATAGCTTAGAGCCTCTCAGAGAGTTAGAAACTGTCAGAATAAAACTAGTAAAAGATTTCATTGATGAACCAATGCTTGTTGCCAAGTTTCCACGTCCCCTGAATTGTATCCTTGAATGTGTATTAATTAATATAGTTGGTATGTAGAAGAAATAAGTAGTGGCCTTGGTGTTACTAACTTTAGACCCTTAAGGTAATAAATTATTTCCTTTGTTGTAAGCCCATTACACATCTGCCCTATAGGAATGCAATTTTATCTTCGAAAGATGGGGCCAAACCTTAAAATAATTACTCTTAGAGAAAATAAGTCTTACGGTTGATAAGTCTTTGTCAAGAGTCATAAAATGTTAATAGGTCTTCTGGCTAGAAGATGATGTAAATCACCTAAACCATTTGTATACGATACATTTGCAGGACAGAAACTCTGGTTTTTGATAAGGATCAAAGGCTGCTGTCTTTGCATCCCCATTATCCTCTATGTGTAACTTAGGGTATAAAAACCCCTGTTGAAAATAAAGCTACGGGCCTTGATTGCCAACGCTTAGTCTCCTAATGTCATTCTTCCCCTCAATTTTCAGATGAGTGTCCATCTGGAGCGCGGATATCCTCTGCGACCATTTATTTGCCTGGGCTTCGAAGACCACTTGAGAAGGTGTCTAAGGTGGGGCACTTTTCGCTATTCGAGAGGGAGCCTGCGGCCTCCGTGGTCAGAGCTAACCTGGTGTCACGGGTTATACTGATTTTCCGCATAAACCAAGCTACTCAGCTTCTTTTCTCCACTAAATTTTCCTACTGAGCTATCCTCATTCTATTACTCTTTATATCTTCGATAAATAAATCAATAGGTCGCCTACTCTGTCTCCCCTTCGAAAACCCTGGACCAGCCGAGGCTGGACCTTGTCAGAAGAGGGCCTCATCTCGATTTGAAGCAGGAACCTCAGGGTTGCTCTCCATTTCTGACTCTGAACACAGAGTCCCTACAGAGTTAGGACAGGAGAGTCAGGCCTCGTCTTGTGTGGAGGAATGGAACTCCACTGGACTCTCGAGTTGTTCACCGGATAACAGGCCACTTGTCGAGCTGTGTGTGGAACCTGCGGTTTTATCCGGACGATGCATGGGGGTGTCAGTTCCCCTTTGTTTTTTGCCTTCATACACAGGGTTGCCTTCGAAGAGGTATCCAGCCTTCAGATTCTTATCAAGAGCAGACCAGGAAATCAGTGTCTTTCGGCATGTGGCACCACCCACAAGCCTACGTCTCGAATTTCTTCTTGAGACGGACCTCAACCTGAGGTGCACCAGGAAGATCGGTAACCCTTTCAGACAAAGCAAGTGAATCGACCCTCTTGTCCCGATCAGGAGGGGAGAAGGGGCTCAGATGAAGTGGTGCCGGGAACCTCGATGTTCCCCTCGAGTAAAACTGGGATGTCGGGGAACTTTTGGAGTCACATCAAAGGTGCTAAGTACCGTTTCAAACTTCAAGACGGAACGTGAGACTTCTCTTGAGACGCTGTAGCTGGCAAGGGCCTCATCTTGTGGTGACGGGTTAACCACGTCGTTTTTCTCGAGTTGTGGCGGGATTCTCGAGTTAGGTCAGGAAATTCAGGCTTCCTCTTGTGTTGGCCCAGGGAAGTCCAGTCTTCCATTCGAGTTGCGAGGGAGAGCTAGGGATTGCGCTTGAGTTACTGCAGGGCAAAAGAGACCTTATCTAGGCTTGTGTCCAGGACATAATGTTCGTCTCCAGGGGGGACAGGGATCTCGGGGTTGCTTTCCTGATGCACCCGGGGAGTCAGTCCTTGTCTCGAGGGGAAGCGAAGGACTCCACTCTCCTCTCGAGTTGCGACGGGTATCTCTTGGAGCCCACTGAGTGGCCTAAAGGGAGTCAAGCCTCCTGTGGAGTTTGGAGAGAGGACTCGTGATTGCTCTCCAGGCCATGCAGGAAAAGAAGGCCATCATCTCGCGATGAAGGGGGCGTCTCGTGGGTTTTCTCGAGCTGCAGCGCCAGTGTGGGGTTTCTCATGAGGTACTACGGGGAGCTCAGGGAGCCTCTCATGTGGCGCTTGGGAAGTCAGGTCTCCATGCGCATTGTGAGGGGGAGCGCGTCATTGCTCTAGAGTCATGGAAGGTGTATCGGGCCTCAAGAACCGTTAAAGAAGGACTTTCAAGGTGTTTCTTGGGTCACGGCAGTAAACCCTGGGTTCCCTCGACTAGTGCCGGTGGCCTCAGGGAGCTTCTCAGTGTGTCTCTGAGAAGTCAAGGATACCCTGGAGTTGGGAGGGCCCTCTCGGGACTCCACTGGGTTTGGTGCAATAGAAGAGGGCCTCATCTCGAGTGGAGGCAGGAACCTCAGGGTTCGTCTCCATTTCTGACTCTGATCGCAGGGTCCCTGCAGAGTTGGGACAGGAGAGTCAGGCCTCGTCTTGTAAGGAGGAATGGAACTCCGCTTGCCTCTCGAGTTATTCACGGGGTGACAGGCAACTTGTCGAACTGTGTTTGGAATCTGCGGGTTTTTCCGGACGATGCACGAGGGTGTCAGTGCCCCGTCGTGTTGTGCCTTCTTCCACAGGGTTGCCTTTCAAGAGGTGTCCGGGCATCGGGTTCTTATCAAGAGTGGACCAGGGAATCGGGGTCTTTCAGCATGTGTTACCACCCATGAAGCTACGTCTCAAATATTCTCGTTAGACCGGCCTCATCCTGAGGTGCGCTGGGAAGGTTGGGAACCCCTTCCAGACAAAGCACGGGAGTCGACCCTCCAGTCGCAATCAGGAGGGGAGAAGTGGCTCAGATGAAGTCATACCGGGAACCTCGGTGTTCCCCTCGAGAGAGACCAGGGTGTCGGGGAACTTTTGGAATCGCATCAAGGGTGCCAAGTTTTCACACTTGAAGTGTGAAAACACTTGAAGAAGAAACCTGGGACTTCTCTTTAGACGCTGTAGCGGGCAAGGGCCTCATCTTGCGATGACAGGGTAACCATGTGGTTTTTCTCGAGTTTCGGCGGGATTCTCGAGTTACGATGGGGAATTCAGGCTTCCTCTTGTGTTGGCCCAGGGAAGTCCAATCTTCCATTGGAGTTGCGAGAGAGAGCTAGGGATTGCTCTCGAGTCACTTCAGGGCAAAAGAGACCTCATCTAAGCTTGTGTCCAGGACCTAATGTTCCTCTCCAGGGGCGACAGAGATCTCGGGGTTGCATTTTAGACGCACCCGAGGAGTCAGACCTCATCTCGAGAGGAAGGAAAGGACTCTGCTCTGCTCTCGAGTCCCGACGGGTATTTCTTGGAGACCACTGAGTGGCCTAAAGGGAGTCAAGCCTCCTGTGGATTTTTTTTTTTAATTTTATTTTATTTTTAAACTTTACATAATTGTATTAGTTTTTCCAAATATCAAAATGAATCTGCCTCAGGTATACATGTGCTCCCCATCCTGAACCCTCCTCCCTCCTCCCCCCCCATAGCATCCCTCTGGGTCGTCCCAGTGCACTAGCTCCAAGCATCCAGTGTCATGCATCAAACCTGGACTGGCAACTCTTTTCATACATGATATTTTACATGTTTCAATGCCATTCTCCCAAATCTTCCCACCTTCTCCCTCTCCCACAGAGTCCATAAGACTCTTCTATACATCAGTGTCTCTTTTGCTGTCTCGTACTCAGGGTTATTGTTACCGTCTTTCAAAGTTCCATATATATGCGTTAGTATACTGTATTGGTGTTTTTCTTTCTGGCTTACTTCACTCTGTATAATAGGCTCCAGTTTCATCCACCTCATTAGAACTGATTCATTCTATTCTTTTTAATGGCGGAGTAATACTCCATTGTGTATATGTACCACAGCTTTCTTATCCATTCATCTGCTGATGGACATCTAGGTTGCTTCCATGTCCTGGCTATTAGAAACAGTCCTGCGATGAACATTGGGGTACACGTGTCTCTTTCCCTTCTGGTTTCCTCAGTGTGTATGCCCAGCAGTGGGATTGCTGGATCATAAGGCAGTTCTATTTCCAGTTTTTTAAGGAATCTCCACACTGTTCTCTATAGTGGCTGTACTAGTTTGCATTCCCACCAACAGTGTAAGAGGGTTCCCTTTTCTCCACACCCTCTCCAGCATTTATTATTTGTAGACTTTTGGATTGCAGCCATTCTGACTGGCGTGAAATGGTACCTCATAGTGGTTTTGATTTGCATTTCTATGATAATGAGTGATTTTGAGCATCTTTTCATGTGTTTGTTAGCCATCTGTATGTCTTCTTTGGAGAAATGTCTATTTAGTTCTTTGGCCCATTTTTTGATTGGGTCATCTATTTTTCTGGAGTTGAGCTGTAGGTGTTGCTTGTATATTTTTGAGATTAGTTGTTTGTCAGTTGCTTCATTTCCTATTATTTTCTCCCATTCCAAAGGCTGTCTTTTCACCTTGCTAATAGTTTGCTTTGATGTGCAGAAGCTTTTAAGGTTAATTAGGTCCCATTTGTTTATTTTTGTTTTTATTTCCAATATTCTGGGAGGTGGGTCATAGAGGATCCTGCTGTGATGTATTTCAGAGAGTGTTTTGCCTATGTTCTCCTCTAGGAGTTTTATAGTTTCTGGTCTTACGTTTAGATCTTTAATCCATTTTGAGTTTATTTTTGTGTATTGTGTTAGAAAGTGTTCTAGTTTCATTCTTTTACAAGTGGTTGACCAGATTTCCCAGCACCACTTGTTAAAGAGATTGTCTTTAATCCATTGTATATTTTTGCCTCCTTTGTCAAAGATAAGGTGTCCATATGTGTGTGGATTTATCTCTGGGCTTTCTATTTCGTTCCACTAATCTATATTTCTGTCTTTGTGCCAGTACCATACTGTCTTGATAACTGTGGCTTTGTAGCGGAGCCTGAAATCAGGTAGGTTGATTCCTCCAGTTCCATTCTTCTTTCTCAAGATCGCTTTGGCTATTCGAGGTTTTTTGTATTTCCATACAAATTGTGAAATTATTTGTTCTAGCTCTGTGAAGAATACTGTTGGTAGCTTGATAGGGATTGCATTGAATCTATAAATTGCCTTGGGTAGTATACTCATTTTCACTATATTGATTCTTCCAATCCATGAACATGGTATATTTCTCCACCTATTAGTGTCCTCTTTGATTTCTTTCACCAGTGTTTTATAGTTTTCTATATATAGGTCTTTAGTTTCTTTAGGTAGGTATATTCCTAAGTATTTTATTCTTTCCGTTGCAATGGTGAATGAAATTGTTTCCTTAATTTCTCTTTCTGTTTTCTCATTATTAGTGTATAGGAATTCAAGGGATTTCTGTGTGTTGATTTTATATCCTGCAACTTTACTATAGTCATTGACTAGTTCTAGTGATTTTCTGGTGGAGTCTTTAGGGTTTTCTATGTAGAGGATCATGTCATCTGCAAACAGTGAGAGTTTTACTTCTTCTTTTCCAATTTGGATTCCTTTTGTTTCTTTTTCTGCTCTGATTGCTGTGGCCAAAACTTCCAAAGCTATGTTGAATAGTAATGGTGAAAGTGGGCACCCTTGTCTAGTTCCTGACTTTAGAGGAAATGCTTTCAATTTTTCACCATTGAGGATAATGTTTGCTGTGGGTTTGTCATATATAGCTTTTATTATGTTGAGGTATGTTCCTTCTATTCCTGCTTTCTGGAGAGTTTTTATCATAAATGGATGTTGAATTTTGTCAAAGGCTTTCTCTGCATCTATTGAGAAAATCATATGGTTTTTATTTTTCAATTTGTTAAGGTGGTGTATTACATTGATTGATTTGCGGATATTGAAGAATCCTTGCATCCCTGGGATAAAGCCCACTTGGTCATGGTGTATGATCTTTTTAATGTGTTGTTGGATTCTGATTGCTAGAATTTTGTTAAGGATTTTTGCATCTATGTCATCAGTGATATTGGCCTGTAGTTTTCTTTTTTTGTGGGATCTTTGTCAGGTTTTGGTATTAGGCTGATGGTGGCCTCATAGAATGAGTTTGGAAGTTTACCTTCCTCTGCAATTTTCTGGAAGAGTTTGAGCAGGATAGGTGTTAGCTCTTCTCTAAATTTTTCGTAGAATTCAGCTGTGAAGCCGTCTGGACCTGGGCTTTTGTTGGCTGGAAGATTTTTGGTTACAGTTTCCATTTCCGTGCTTGTGATGGGTCTGTTAAGATTTTCTAGTTCTTCCCTGGTCCAGTTTTGGAAAGTTGTACTTTTCTAAGAATTTGTCCATTTCTTCCACGTTGTCCATTTTATTGGCATATAATTGTTGATAGTAGTCTCTTATGATCCTTTGTATTTCTGTGTTTTCTGTTGTGATCTCTCCATTTTCATTTCTAATTTTATTGATTTGATTTTTCTCCCTTTGTTTCTTGATGAGTCTGGCTAATGGTTTGTCAATTTTATTTATCGTTTCAAAGAACCAGCTTTTGGTTTTGTTGATTTTTGCTATGGTCTCTTTTGTTTCTTTTGCATTTATTTCTGCTCTAATTTTTAAGATTTCTTTCCTTCTACTAACCCTGGGGTTCTTCATTTCTTCCTTTTCTAGTTGCTTTAGGTGTAGAGTTAGTTTATTTATTTGACTTTTTTCTTGTTTCTTGAGGTGTGCCTGTATTGCTATGAACTTTCCCCTTAGGACTGCTTTTACCGTGTCCCACAAGTTTTGGGTTGTTGTGTTTTCATTTTCATCCGTTTCTATGCAAATTTTGATTTCTTTTTTGATTTCTTCTGTGATTTGTTGGTTATTCAGCAGCGTGTTGTTCAGCCTCCATATGTTGGAATTTTTAATAGTTTTTCTCCTGTAATTGAGATCTAATCTTACTGCATTGTGGTCAGAAAAGATGCTTGGAATGATTTCTATTTTTTTGAATTTACCAATGCTAGCTTTATGGCCCAGGATGTGATCTATCCTGGAGAAGGTTCCATGTGCACTTTAGAAAAAGTTGAAATTCATTGTTTTGGGATGAATTGTCCTATAGATATCAATTAGGTCTAACTGGTCTATTGTATCATTTAAAGTTTGTGTTTCCTTGTTAAATTTCTGTTTAGTTGATCTATCCATAGGTGTGAGTGGGGTATTAAAATCTCCAACTATTATTGTGTTAGTGTTAATTTCTCCTTTCATACTTGTTAGCATTTGTCTTACATACTGTGGTGCTCCCACGTTGGGTGCATATATATTTATAATTGTTATATCGTCTTCTTGGATTGATCCTTTGATCATTATGTAGTGACCTTCTTTGTCTCTTTTCACAGCCTTTGTTTTAAAGTCTATTTTATCTGATATGAGTATCGCTACTCCCGCTTTCTTTTGGTCCCTATTTGCATGGAAAATCTTTTTCCAGCCCTTCACTTTCAGTCTGTATGTATCCCCTGTTTTGAGGTGGGTCTCTTGTAGACAACATATGTAGGGGTCTTTTTTTTGTATCCATTCAGCCAGTCTTTGTCTTTTGGTTGGAGCATTCAACCCATTTACGTTTAAGGTAATTACTGATAAGTATGATCCCATTGCCATTTACTTTATTGTTTGGGGTTTGAATTTATACACCGTTTTTGTGTTTCCTGTTTAGTATTTGTTGGAGAGCTGGTTTGGTGGTGCAGAATTCTCTCAGCTTTTGCTTGTCTGAAAAGCTTTTGATTTCTCATTCATACTTGAATGAGATCCTTGCTGGGTACAATAATCTGGGCTGTAGGTTATTTTCTTTCATCATTTTAAGTATGTCTTGCCATTCCCTCCTTGCTTGAAGAGTTTCTATTGAAAGATCAGCTCTTATCCTTATGGCAATTCCCTTGTGTGTTATTTGTTGTTTTTCCCTTGCTGCTTTTCATATTTGTTCTTTGTGTTTGATTTTTGTTAATGTGATTAATATGTGTCTTGGGGGGTTTCGCCTTGGCTTTATCCTGTTTGGGACTCTCTGGGTTTCTTGGACTTGAGTGAGTATTTCCTTCCCCATTTTAGGGAAGTTTTCAACTATTATCTCCTCAAGTATTTTCTCACGGTCTTTCTTTTTGTCTTCTTCTTCTGGGACCCCTATGATTCGAATGTTGTAGCGTTTAATATTGTCCTGGAGGTCTCTGAGATTGTGCTCATTTCTTTTAATTCGTTTTTCATTTATCCTCTCTGATTCATTTATTTCTACCATTCTATCTTCGAATTCACTAATCCTATCTTCTGCCTCTGTTATTCTACTATTTGTTGCCTCCAGAGTGTTTTTAATTTCATTTATTGCATTATTCATTATATATTGACTCTTTTTTTATTTCTTCTAGGTCCTTGTTAAACCTTTCTTGCATCTTCTCAATCCTTGTCTCCAGGCTATTTATCTGTGATTCCATTTTAATTTCAAGATTTTAGATCCATTTCACTCTCCTTACTCGGAATTCTTTATCAGGTAGATTCCCTATCTCTTCCTCTTTTGTTTGGTTTGGTGGGCATTTATCCTGTTCCTTTATCTGCTGGGTATTCCTCTGTCTCATCTTGTTTAAATTGCTGAGTTTGGGGTGTCCTTTCTGTATTCTGGCAGTTTGTGGAGTTCTTTACTGTGGCATTTCCTCGCTGTGTGTGGGTTTGTACAGGTGTCTTGTCAAGGTTTCCTGGTTAGGGAAGCTTGTGTCCGTGTTCTGGTGGGTGGAGCTGTATTTCTTCTCTCTGGAGTGCAATGAAGTGTCCAGTAATGAGTTATGAGATGTTTGTGGTTTTGGGGTGACTTTGGGCAGCCTGTATCTTGAAGCTCAGGGCTGCGTTCCTTTGTTGCTGGAGAATTTGCTTGGTATGTCTTGCCCTGGAACTTGTTGGCCCTTGTGTGGTGCTTGATTTCAGTGTCGGTATGGAGGCATTTGATGAGCTCCTGTCAATTAATGTTCCTTGGAGTCAGGAGTTCCCTGGAGTCAGGGTTTGGACTTAAGCCTCCTGCTTCCAGTTATCTGTCTTACTTTTACAGTAGTTTCAAAACTTCTCCTTCTATACAGCACCATTGATAAAACATCTACGTTAAAGAAGAAAAGTTTCTCTACTGTGAGGGCCACTTAGAAAGGTTCACAGCATTACATGGAGAAGAGAAGAGGGAGGAGGGAGTTAGAGGTGACCCAAATGAGATCAGGTGGAATCAATAGTGGAGAGAGTGGGCTGGCCAGTAGTCACTTCCTTATGTGCACTCCACAACTGGACCGCTCAGAGATGTTCACAGAGTTATACAGAGATGAGAAGAAGGAGGAAGGAGACAGAGGTGGCCAGAAGGATAAAAGGGGGGAATGAAAAGGAGGGAGACAGATCCAGCCAGTAATCAGTTCCCTAAGTGTTCTCCACCGTCTGGAATACACAGAAATTCACAGAGTTGGGTAGAGTAGAGAGGGGTTAGGGAGGAGACACAGGCGACCTGGTGGAGAAAAAGGAGAGTCCAAAGGGAGAGAGAGCAGTCAAGCCAGTAATCTCGCTCCCTAGTGAAAAATGGGTACTGAAGATTGGGTTCTTAAAGGTACAAAATTGGTAACAAATACATAAAAGCAAAAATTAAAAATCTAGAGTAGAGTTTGGAATTTCAAAAATACGATGTTAAAGAAAAGAAGAAGGAAAAGAAAGAGAGAAAAAACGAACAAAGAAAAACAAACATGGTCGCAAAAATTATCAAGAAAATACAGGTACAAAATTGATAACTAATACCAAAAAGCAAAAATTAAAAATCTAGAGTAGAGTTTGGAATTTCAAAAATACAATGTTAAAAAAAAGGAAGAAGAAAACTAAAGAGAAAACAAACAAACAAAAACAAGCAATGTCGCAAAAATTATAAAGAAACTACAGGTACAAAATTGATATCAAATATCAAAAAGCATAAATTAAAAATCTAGAGTACAGTTTGGAATTTCAAAAATACAATGTTAAAGAAAAGAAGAAAAAAAACAAAACAAAAAAACAAGGTCAAAAATTTATTATATATATATATATATATATATATATATATATATATATATATATATGAAGTTTGCTGAAGAAGAAAAAAATAGGGTCTTTTTTTTTGCAAAGTAATAGGTTATAAAAGTGAAAATTAAATGAACAATAGAGAACTTAAAATTAAAAAAATTAAAAAAAGTAAGAATGATCATAAAAATATATCTAGGACTTTCTCTGGTTTTGTTGTGAGTATCGTGGGTTCGGTTCATTTTTGGCTAGTTCCTTGGTCCAACTTATATTTCTCAAGATCTATAGGCGCCTTCCTATGTAGTCCTAGTAACCACAGGGTTTTAATCTATTGCCTGTAGCTTCCAAGGCGTTTCCCTCTGTTATAGCTTCTTTTGTTTGCCTGTCTCTTCAGTGTCTGGTTTACGCCCTGACACAAAGGGGACGGTGGAGGACACTTTTTTTTTTTTAGGCTCACTTGTTCAGTTGCGCTGTGCGGAGGGAGGGAGGGAGTGATGCTGCAAACAAATAACACTGGCGTGCGCTCGCAGTGCCTCAGCCACACTGGGTCTGCCCCCGCTCACGGCACGTGTAGCCTCCCTGCCCACACTGCTCGGGCTCTAGGTTGTTCCACCGGGAACAATCCGAGGCTGGCCCTGGGCTTCATGCACCTCCCAGGTCCAAGCCGCTCAGGTTCAGGCACTCAGGTAGTCCTCAGAGGCACAGACTCGGTTGGGCCTGCGTTTTGTGCTCTTCCCAGGTCCGAGCAGCTCAGGTGATGAGGTGTTTGGCGAGTGCCAATGTTGTGACTTATCGCCTCCCCGCCACTCGGTTATCTGGGTGTAAAACAGGCGCACCTTCTCAGGCAGATGTTGACCGTCCAGATCCCCAAGAAGTTTTAGTTAGCAAAGAAGGCTGCTTACAGTTTTATAGATAATGTCTCTCTGGGGCTGCGATTGCCCCCTTCTGGCTCTGGCTGCCTGTCACCGGAGGGGGAAGGTCTGCAGCCGGCTATCTCTGTTCAGTCCTTTGTTCCATGCGCGGGCCTGGCGGTGTCTTAGGTTAGGGCTGGCTTTTTGCGTGGTAGATATCCCAGAGTCTGGTTTGCTAGCCCAAGTTATTTCGTTCAGATAGCGCTCAGGGTATTCAGGCCAGATTCTTACTCTAAGCGATGCAGCCCGCGCCGCGCCTCCCTGCCCAGCCCCTGCTTGCTAATGGTGTGAGCAGGCGTCTGCACTGCTTTGCGGCTGGGGGAGTTACCGTAGGGCTTGCAATCTGCGAGTTTTAATTGTTTATTTATTTTTATCCCCCTTATGTTGCCCTTTGTGCTTCCAAAGCTTGGCAAAGATTTGGCAGTGAAAAGCTTTCCTGGTGTTTGGAAACTTTTCTCTTTTTAAGACTATCTTCCTGGGACGGAAATCCCTCCCTCCCTCTTTTGTCTCTTTTTTTGTCTTTTATACTTTTTCCTACCTACTTTCCAAGAGTTGGGTTCTTTTCTGGGTGCCTGATGTCCTCTGGCAGCATTCATAAGTTGTATTGTGGAATTTACTCGACGTTTAAATGCTCTTTTGATGAAATTGTTTGGGGGGGAAAGAGTTCTCCCCGTCCTACTCCTCAGCAATCTTGGCTCCTCTCTTGTGGAGTTTGGAGAGAGCACGCGGGATTGCTCTCCAGGCCATGCAGGAAAAGAAGGCCCTCATCTCGCGATGTCGGGGGAGTCTCGTGGTTTTTCTGGAGCTGCGGTGCCAGTGTGGGGTTTCTCACAAGGTACGACCGGGAGCTCAGGGAGCCTCTCGTGTGGTGTCAGGGAAGTCAAGTCTCCATACGAGTGGCGAGGGGGCGCACGTCATTGCTCTCGAGTCATGGTAGTGGAATCAGGGCTCAACGCAATGAAAAAGGACGCTCGAGGTCTTTCTCGGGTTGCGGCAGGAAACCCTGGGTTCCCTCGACTTGTGCCTGTGACCTCAGGTAGCTTCTCAGGGTGCCTCTGAGAAGTCAGGGATACTATGGAGCTGGGAGAGGCCTCTCGGGACTCCACTGGGTTTGCTGCAATGGAAGAGGGCCTAATCTCGAGATCAGGAAGGAACCTTAGGGTTCCTCTCCATTTCTGACTCAGATTGCAGGGTCCCTGCAGAGTTGGGACAGGAGAGTCAGGCCTCGTCTTGTGTGGAGGAATGGAACTCCGCTTGCCTCTCGAGTTGTTCAAGGAGTGACAGGCCACTTGTCGAGCTGTGTGTGGAACCTGCGATTTTTTCCAGACAATGCACGGGGGTGTCAGTGCCCCTTCGTGATGTGCTTTCATCCACAGGGTTGCCTTCGAAGTGGTGTGCGGGCATCGGGTTCTTATTAAGAGCGGACCAGGAAATCGGGGTCTTTTGGAATGCGGCACCACACACGAGGCTACGTCTCGAATTTCCTCGTGAGACGGGCCTCATGCTGAGGTGCCCCTGGAAGGTCGGGAAAGCCTTCCAGACAAAGCAGGTTAATCGACCCTACTGTCGCGATCAGGAGGGGAGAAGGGGCTCAGATGAAGTGGTGCCGGGAACCTCGGTGTTCCCCTTGAGTGAGACCGGTATGTCAGGGAACTTTTGGGGTCTCATGAAGCTTGCCAAATACTGTTTCAAACTTCAAGATGAAACGTGGGACTTCTCTTGAGACGCTGTGGCGGGCAAGGGCCTCATCTTGTGATGAAGGGGAAACCACGTGGTTTTTTTCGAGTTGCGATGGGATTGTTGACTTACGACGGGGAATTCAGGTTTCCTCTTCTGTTGGCCCAGGGAAGTCCATTCTTCCATTCGAGTTGCCAGGGAGAGCTGGGTGGGAATTGCTCTCAAGTCACGGCAGGTCAAAATAGACCTCATCTATGCTTGTGTCCAGGACCTAATGTTCCTCTCCAGGGGCGATAGGGATGACGGGGATGCATTCCAGACTCACCCAGTGAGTCAGGCCTCGGCTCGAGGGGAAGCAAAGGATTCTGATATCCTCCTGGGTCGCAATAGGTATCTCTTGGAGCCCACTGAGTGGCCTCCAGGGAGTCAAGCCTCCTGTGGAGTTGGAGAGAGGACTCCGGATTGCTCTCCAGGCCATACAGGAAAGAAGGCCCTCAGCTCGCAATGACGGGGGCGTCTTGTGGGTTTTCTCGAGTTGGAGCGCAAGTATGAGTTTTCTCACGAGGTACGACGGGGAGCTCAGGGAGCCTCTCGTGTGGTGCCAGGAAAGTCAGGTGTCTATGCGTGTGATGAGGAGGAGCCCATAAATGCTCTCGAGTCATGGTAGGGAAATCGGGACTCAAGACGCGTTGAAGAAGGAGTCTCGAGGTCTTTCTCAGGTTGCGGCAGGAAACCCTGGGTTCCCTCGACTTGTACCGGTGACCTCAGGGAGCTTCTCAGGGTGCCTCTGAGAAGTCAGGCATACTGTGGACTTGGGAGGCGCTCTCGGAACTCCACTCGGTTTGGTGCAATGGCAAAGGTTCTCATCTCGAGTTGAGGCAGGAACCTAAGGGTTCCTCTCCATTTAAAACTCCGACCACAGGGTCCCTGAAGAGTTGGGACAGGAGAGTCAGGCCTCGTCTTCTGTGGAGGAATGGAACTCCACTTGCCTCTCGAGTTGTTCACAGGATAACAGACCATTTGTCGAGCTGTGAGTGGAACCTTCGGTTTTTTCCGTAAGATGCATGAGGGGGTCAGTGCCCCTTCGTGTTGTGCCTTCATCCACAGGGTTGCCTTCAAAGAGGTGTCCGGACATCGGGTTCTTATCAATAGCAGAGCAGGAAATCGGGGTCTTTCAGAACGTGGCACCATCCATGAGGCTACGTCTCGAATTTCTTCATTAGACTGGTGTCATCCTGAGGTGCGCCATGAAGATCGGGAACCCCTTCCAGACAAAGCAGGGGAATCGACCATCTTGTCACGATCAGGAGGAGTGAAAGGGCTCAGTTGAAGTCGTGCCGGGAACCTCGGTGTTCCCCTCGAGTGGGACCGGTGTGTCGGGAAACTTTTGGGGTCACTTCAAGGGTGCCAAGTACCGTTTTGCACTTCAATACGGACTTGGGGCTTCTCTTGACACGCTGTAGAGGGCAAGGGCCTCATCTTGGGATGACGGGGGAATCACGTGGTTTTTCTCAAGGTGCGGCGGGATTCTCGAGTTACGACGGGGAATTCAGGCTTCCTCTTGTGTTGGCCCAGGGAAGTCCAATCTTCCATTCGAGTTTCGAGGGAGAGCTGGGGTTTGCTCTTGAGTCACTGCAGGGCAAAAGAGACCTCATCTAGGCTTGTGTCCAGGACCTAATATTCCTCTCCAGGGCCGACAGCGATCTCAGGGTTGCATTCCAGACGCATCCTGGGAGTCAGAGCTCAACTCCAGGGGAAGCAAAGGACCCCGCTCTCCTCTTGAGTCACCACAGGTGTCTCTTGGAGCCCACTGAGTGGCCTAAAGGGAGTCAAGCCCCCTGTGGAGTTTGGAGAGAGGACTCAGGATTGCTCTCCAGGCCATGCAGGAAAAGAAGACCCTCATCTCGCGATGACAGGGGCGTCTTGTTGGTTTTCTCGAGCTGCGGTGCCAGTGTGCGGTTTCTGACGAGGTGCGACGGGAAGCTCAGGGAGCCTTTCGTGTGGCACCAGGGAATTCAGGTCTCCATGCGCATGGCAAGGGGGAGCGCGTCATTGCTCTCGAGATACGATACGGGAATCGGGCCTCAAGACACGTTAAAGCAGGACTCTCAAGGTCTTTCTCGGGTTGCGGCAGGAAACCCTGGGTTCCGTCGACTTCTGCCGGTGACCTTAGGGAGCTTCTCAGGGTGCCTCTGAGAAGTCAGGCATACTGTGGATTTGGGACGGGCCTCTCGGGACTCCACTGGTTTTGTGGCAATGGAAAAGGGCCTCATCTTGAGTGGAGGCAGGAACCTCAGGCTTCCTCTCCATTTCTGACTCGGTGCGCAAGGTCCCTAGAGTTGTGACAGGAGAGTCAGGCATCGTCTTGTGTGGAGGAATGGAACTCCGCTTGCTTCTCGAGTTGTTCACGAGGTGACAGACCACTTGTGGAGCTGTGTGAGGAACCTGCGGGTTTTTCCGGAAGATGCACGGGGTGTCAGTGCCCCTACGTGTTGTGCCTTCATCCACAGGCTTGCCTTCGAAGAGGTGTCCAGGAGTCTGGTTTTGATCAAAAGTGGACCATGGAATCGGGGTCTTTCGGCATGTAGTATGGCCCTCGAGGCTACCTCTCGAATTTCCTCGTGAGACCGGCCTCATCCTGAGGTGTGCCGGGAAGGTCGGGAATCCCTTCGAGACAAAGCAGTGGAATCGACCCTCCTATCGCGATCAGGAGAGGAGAAAGGCCTCAGATGAAGTGATGCCGGAAACTTCAGTGTCCCCTCTAGTGAGATCGGTATATAGGGGAACTTTTGGGGTCGCATCAAGGGTGCCAAGTACTGTTTTGTACTTCAAGACGGAATGTGAGACTTCTCTTGAGACGCTGTAGGGGGCAAGGGCCTCATCTTGCAATACGGGGAACCACGTGATTTTTCTCGAGTTGCGGCGGGTTTCTCAAATTACAACTGGAAATTCAGGCTTCCTCTTGTGTTGGCTCAGAAAGGCCAATCTTCCATTCGAGTTGCAAGGGAAAGCTAGGGGTTGCGCTTGAGTCACTGCAGGGCCAAAGAGACCTCATCTAGGCTTTTGTCCAGGACCTAAGGTTCCTCTCCAGGGGCGACAGGAATCCAGGGTTGCATTCCAGACTCACCCTCGTAGTCAGGCCTCATCTCGAGGGGAAGCAAAGGACACCGCTCTCCTCCTGAGTATCGACGGGTATCTCTTGGAGCCCACTGAGTGACCTAAAGGGAGTCAAGCCTCCTTTGGAGTTTGGAGAGAGGATTCGGGATGGCTCTTCAGGTCATGCAGGAAAGGCCCTCATTTCACCATGACAGGGGCGTCTCGTGGGTTTTCTCGAGCTGCGGCGCCAGTGTGGGGTTTCTCACGAGGTACGATGGGGAGCTCAGGGAGCCTCTCATGTGGTGCCGGGGAAGTCAGATCTTCATGCGCGTGGCGAGGGGGAGCGCGTCATTTTTCTCCAGTCATGGTAGGGGAATCGGGCCTCAAGACGCGTGAAGAAGGACTCGCGAGGTTTTTCTCAGGTTACGGCAGGAAACCCTGGGTTCCGTCGACTTATGCCCGTGACCTCAGGGAGCTTCTCAGGGTGCCTCTGAGAAGTCGCGATACTGTGGATTTGGGAAGGGCCTCTCGGGCCTCCACTGTTTTTGGTGTAATGGAAGAGGGCCTCATCTCGAGTGGAGTCAGGAACCTCAGGGTTCCTCTCCATTTCGGACTCCGATCGCAGGGTCCCTTCAGAGTTGGGACCGGAGAGTCAGGCCTCGTCTTGAGTGGAGGAATGGAACTCTGCTTGCCTCTCGAGTTGTTCATGGGATGACAGGCCTCTTGTCGAGCTGTGTGTGGAACCTGCGGCTTTTACCGAATGATGCACGGGAGTGTCAGTGACCCTTCATTTTGTGCCTTCGTCCACAGGGTTGCCTTCGAAGAGGTGTCCGGGCATCGGGTTCTTCTCAAGAGTGGGCCGGGAAATCGGGGTATTTCGGCATGTGACACCACCCACGACGCTATGTCTCGAATTTACTCGTGAGACCGGCCTCATCCTTAGGTGCGCCGGGAATGTGGGAAACCCCTTCCAAACAAAGCAGGGGAATAGACCCTCCTGTCTCGAACAGGAGAGGAGAAGGTGCTCAGATGAAGTGGTGCGGGAACCTCGGTGTTCCTGTCGAGTGAGACCGGCGTGTCCGGGAACATTTGGTGTCGCATCAAGGGTGCAAAGTACCGTTTCGCACTTCAAGACGGAACGTGGTTCTTTTCTTGAGACGCCATAGCAGCAAGGGCCTCATCTTGGGATGACGTTGGAAACACGTGGTTTTTCTCGAGTTGCGGCGGGATTCTCGAGTTACGAAGGGGATTTCTGGCTTCCTCTTGTGTTGGCCCAGGGAAGCCCAATCTTCCATTCGAGTTGCGAGGGAGAGCTGGGGGTTGCGCTCGAGTCACTGCAGGGCAAAAGAAACCTCATCCAGGCTTGTGTCTAGGACCTAATGTTCCTCTCAAGGGATGACTGGGATCTTGGGGTTGCATTCTAGACTCACCCAGGAGTCAGGCGTCCTCTCGAGGGGAAACAAAGGACTTCTCTCTCTTCTCGAGTCGCGACGGGTATTTCTTGGAGCCCACTGAGTGGACTAAAGGGAATCAAGCCTCCTCTGGAGTTTGGAGAGAGGACTCGGGATTGCACTCCAGGACATGCAGGAAAAGAAGGCCCTCATCTCACGATGACGGGGGGGGTCTCGGTGGTTTTACCGAGCTGCAGCGCCTGTGTTGGTTTCTCAGGAGGTACGACGGGGAGCTCAGGGAGCCTCTTGTGTGGCGCCAGGGAAGTTAGGTCTCGATGCGTGTGGCGAGGGGGAGCGCGTCATTGCTCTCGAGTCATGGTAGGGGAATCAGGCCTCTAGACGCGTTGAAGGACTCTCAAGATCTCTCTCGGGTCTTGGCAAGAATACCTGGGTTCCCTCGACTTGTGCCGGTGACCTCAGGGAGATTCTCTGGGTGCCTCTGAGAAGTCAGGGATACTGTGGAGTTGGGAAAGACCTCTCGGGACTCCACTGGGTTTGGTGAAATGGAAGGGGGCCTCATCTCGAGGGGAGGCAGGAACCTCAGGGTTCCTCTCCATTTCTGATTCCGATCGCAGCCCCCTGCATAGTTGGGAGAGGTGAGTCAGGCCTTGTCTTGTGTGCAGGAATGGACCTCCGCTTGCCTCTCGAGTTGTTCACTGGGTGACAGGCACTTGTTGAGCTGTATGAGTAACCTGCGGTCTTTTCCGGACGATGCACGGGGGTGTCAGTGCCCCTTCGTGTTGTGCCTTCATCCACACTATCTTCGAATAGGTGTCTGGGCATCGCGTTCTTATCAAGAGCGGATCAGGAAATCGCGGTCTTTCGGCATGTGGCACCACCATCGAGGCTATGTCTCGAATTTCCTCGTGAGACAGCCTCATCTGAGGTGCGTGGAGAAGGTCGGGAACCCCTTGCAGACAAAGCAGGGGAATTGACCCTCCTTTCGCGATCAGGAGGGGAGAAGGGGCTCAGATGAAGTGGTGCCAGGAACCTCGGTGTTCCCCTCGAGTGCGACCCGTATGTCGGGGAACTTTTGGGGTAGCATTAAGGGTGCCAAATATCATTTCGCACTTGAAGACAGAACGTGGGACTACTCTTGAGACGCTGGAGCGGGCAAGGGCCTCATCTTGCAATGACGGGGGAACCACGTGGTTTTTCTCAAGTTGAGGCGGAATTCTCGAATTACTACTGGGAATTCAGGCTTCCTCTTGTGTTGGCCCAGGGAGGTCCAATCTTCCATTCGGGTTGCGAGGGAAAGCTGGGGAGTGCTCTCGAGTTACTGCAGGGCAAAAGCGACCTCATCTAGCCTTGTGTTCAGGACCCAGTGATCCTCTCCAAGGGCGACAGGGATCTCGGGTTTGCATTACAGACTCACCCGGGGAGTTAGGCCTCGTCTCGAGGGGAAGCAAAGGACTTGGCTATCCTCTCGAGTTGCGACGCGTATCTCTTGGAGCCCACTGAGTGGTCTAAAGGGAGTCAACCCTCCTCTTCAGTTTGGAGAGAGGACTCGGGATTGCTCTCCAGGCCATGCAGGAAAAGAAGGCCCACATCTCGAGATGACGGGGGCGTCTCGTGGATTTTCTCGAGCTGCGGCACCAGTGTGGGGTTTCTCACGAGGTACGACGGGGAGTTCAGGTAGCCTCTCGTGTGGCAACAGGGAAGTCAGGTCTCCATGGGCGGGGCAAGAGGGAGCGCGTCATTGCTCTCAAGTCAGGGTAGGGGAATCGGGCCTCATGACGGGTTGAAAAAGAACTCTCGATGTCTTTCTAGGGTTGCGGCAGGAAACCCTGGGTTCCCTTGACTTGTGCCGGTGACCTCAGGGAGCGTCTCAGGGTGCCTCTGAGAAGTCAGGGATACTGTGGATTTGGGAGAGGCCTCTCGGGACTCCTTTGGGTTTGGTGCAATGGAAGTGGGCCTCATCTCGAGTTGAGGCAGGAACCTCAGGGTTCTGCTCCTGACTTCCTGGAGGCCGGATGTGACTCAGATCGCAGGGTCCCTGTTGAGTTTGCTCAGGAGTGTCAGGTCTCGTGTTCTGCGGAGGAATGGAACTCCGCTTACATCTCAAGTTGTTCAAGGATAACACCACTTTTCGTGATGTGTGTGGAACCTGCGGGTTTTTCGGAGATGCACGGGGGCGTCAGTGCTCCTTCCTGTTGTGCCTTCATCCACAAGGTTGCCTTCGAAGAGGTGTCCTGGTATCGTGTTCTCCTCAAGTGCGGACCGGGAAATTGGGGTCTTTCAGCATGTTGCACCACCCACTAGGCTACGTCTCGAATTTTCTCGTGAGACCGGCCTCATCCTGAGGCGCGCAGGAAAGTCCGGGAACCCTTTCCAAACAAAGCAGGGGAATCGACCCTACTTTCGGGATCAGGAGGAGAGAAAGGGCTCAGATGAAGTAGTGCCGGGAACCTCGGTGCTCTCTTTGAGTGAAAGTCGGGTAACTTTTCTGGTTGCATCAAGGGTGCCAAGTACCGTTTCGCACTTCAAGACGGAACCTGGGACTTCTCTTGAGATGCTGTAGTGGGCAAGGGCCTCATCTAGCACTGACGGGGGACCCACGTGTTTTTTCTCGAGTTGCGGCAGGATTCTTGAGTTACGATGGGGAATACAGGTTTCCTCTTGTGTTGGCCCAGGGAAGTCCAATCTTCCATTCGAGTTGCAAGTGAGAGCTGGAGATTGCTCTCGAGTCACTGCAGGGCAAAATAGAGCTCATCTAGGTTTGTGTCCAGGACCGAGTTTTTCTCTCCAGGGGCGACAGGGATCTCGGGGTTGCATTCCAGACTCACCCGGGGAGTCAGGCCTCGTCTCGAAGGGAATGAATGGACTCCGCTCTCCTCTCGAGTCGCGACGGGTATCCCTTGGAGCCCAAGAGTGGCCTAAATGCAGTTAAGCCTCCTGTGGAGTTTGGAGAGAGGACTCGGGATTGCTCTCTAGGCCATGCAGGAAAAGAAGGCCCTCATCTCGCGATGACGGGGGCGTCTCGTGGGTTTTCTCAAGGTGCAGTGCCTGGTTGGGGTTTCTCACGAGATAGGACGGGGAGCTCAGGGAGACTCCTGTGGTGCCACGGAAGTCAGGTCTCCATGGACGTGGCGTGGGGGAGCGCCTCATTGCTCTCGAGTCATGGTAGGGGAATCAAGCCTCAGGACGCTTCGAAGAAGAACTCTCGAGGTCTTTCTCGGGGTGTGGCAGGAAACCCTGGGTTCCCTCGACTTGTGCCCATGACCTCAGGGAGCTTAGCGGGGTTCCTCTGAGAAGTCAGGGATACTGTGGAGTTGAGAGGGGCTTCTCGGGACATCACAGGGACTGGTGCAATTGAAGAGGACCTAATCTCGGATTGAGGCAGTAACGTCAGGGTTCCTCTCCATTTCTGACTCAGATAGCAGGGTCCCTGCAGAGTTGGGACAGGAGAGTCAGACCTCGTCTTGTGTGGAGTAATGGAACTCCGCTTGCCTCTCGAGTTGTTCACGGGATGACAGGCCACCTGTCGAGTTGTATGTGGAACCTGCGGTTTTGGGGGACGATGCACAGGGGTGTCAGTGCCCCTTCGTGTTGTGCCTTCATCCACAGGGTTACCTTCGAAGAGGTGACCGGGCATCGGGATCTTATCAATAGCGGACCAGGAAATCGGGGTCTTTCGGCATGTGGCACAACCCACGAGGCTACGTCTCGACTTCCCTCGTGAGACTGGCCTCATCCTGAGGTTCGCCGGGAAGTCTGGGAACCCCTTCCAGACAAAGCAGGGGAATCGACCCTCCTGTCGCCATCAGGAGGGGAGAAGAGGCTCAGCTGAAGCGGTGCTGGGAACCTCCATGTTCTCCTCGAGTGAGACCGGGGTGTCAGGGAAATTTGGGGGTCGCATCAAGGGTGCCAAGTACCGTTTCACACTTCAAGACGGAACATGGGACTTCCCTGGAGACGCTATAGCTGACAGGGGCCTCATATTTCGATGACGGAGGAGCCACGTTGTTTTTCTCCAGTGGCCGCGGGATTCTCGAATTACAATGGGGAATACAGGCTTCCTCTTGTGTTGGCCCAGGGAAGTCCAATCATCCATTCGAGTTGCGAGGGAGAGCTGGGGATTGCACTTGAGTCAATGCAGGACAAAAAAGACCTCATTTAGGCTTGTGTCCAGGACCGAGTTTTCCTCTACAGGGGCGACACGGATCTTGGGATCCCATTCCAGACTCACCCAAGTAGTCAGGCCTCGGCTCGAGGGGAAGCAACGGACTCTGCTCTCCTCTAGAGTAGCGACGTGTATCTCTTGGAGGCTACTGAGTGGCCTAAAGGGAGTCAGGCCTCCAGTGGAGTTTGGAGAGTGGACTCGGGATTGCTCTCTAGGTCATGTAGGAAAAGAAGGCCCTCATCTTACGATGATGGGGGCGTCTCGTGAGTTTTCTCGAGCGGCGGTGCCAGTGTGGGGTTTTCATGAGGTAGGACGGGGAGCGCAGGGAGCCTCTCGTGTGGCGCCAGGGAAGTTAGGTTTCAATGGGCGTGGCGAGGGGAATGCGTCATTGCTCTCCAGTCATGGTAGGGTATCGGGCCTCAAGACGCGGTAAAGAAGGACTCTCAAGGTCTTTCTCAGAATGCAGCAGGAAACCCTGGGTTCACTCGACTTGTGCCAGTGACCGCAGAGAGCTTCTGAGGGTGCCTCTGAGAATCAGGGATACTGTGGAGTTTTAGGGGCCTCTCGGGACTCCACTGGGTATGGCGCAATGGAAGAGGGCCTCATTTCGAGTTGATGCAGGAACGTCAGGTTTCATCTACATTTCTGACTCCGATCACACGGTCCCTGCAGAGTTGGGAAAGGAGAGTCAGGCCTTCTCTTGTTTGGAGGAACGGAACTCCGCATGCCTCTCTAGTTCTTCAAGGGATGACAGGACACTTGTCGATCTGTGTTTGGAATCTGCGTGTTTTTCCGTACTATGCATGGGGATGTCAGTACCCCTTCGTGTTGTGCATTCCTCCACAGGTTTGCTTTCGAAGAGGTGTCCTGGCATCGGGTTCCTATTAAGAGCGGACTGGGAAATCGGGGTCTTTCCGCATGTGGCACCACCCACCAGGCTACGTCTCGAATTTCCTAGTGAGACCGGCCTCATCCTGAGGTGCGCCGGGAAGGTCGGAACCCCTTGCAGACAAAGCAGGGGAATCGACCCTCCTGTCTCGATCAGGAGGGGAGAAGGGGCACAGATGAGGTGATGCCGGGAACCTCGGTGTTCCCCTCCAGTGAGACCAGTGTGTTGGGGAACTTTTGGGGTCGCATCAAAGGTGCCAAGTACCGTATCGCACTTCAAGATGGAACGTAAGACTTCTTTTGAGACGCTGTAGCGGCAATGGCCGCATCTTGCGATGAAGAGGGAACGACGTGGTTTTTCTCGAGTTGTGGCGGGATTCTTGAGTTACAACGGGAAATTCAGGCTTCCTCTTCTGTTGGCCCAGGGAAGTCCAGTCTTCCATTCGAGTTGCGAGGGAGAGTTGGGGATTGCTCTCGAGTCACTGCAGGAAAAAAGAGACCTCATCTAGGCTTGTGTCCAGGACCTAATGTTTCTCTCCAGGGGCGACAGGGATCTCCGGTTCACATATCAGACACACCCGAGGAGTCAGGCCTCGCCTCGAGGGGAAGGAAAAGACTCCGCTCTCCTCTCGAGTCGCGACGGGTGTGTCTTGGAGTCCACTGAGTGACCAAAAGGGAGTCAAGCCTACTGTGGAGTTTGGAGAGAGGACTCGGGATTGCTCTCCAGGCCATGCTAGAAAAGAAGGCCGTCATGTCGCGAAAATGGGGGCGTCTCGTGGGTTTTCTCTATCTGTGGCGCCAGTGTTTGGTTTCTCACGAGGTATGATGGGGAGCTCAGGGAGCCTCTCGTGTGGCGCCAGGGAAGTCAGGGCTTCATGAGTGTAGCAGAGGGAGCGTGTCATTGCCCTCGAGTCATGGTAGGGGAATCAGGCCTCAAAATGCGTTGAAGAAGGACTCTTGAGTTCTTTCTATGGTGGCGGCAGTAAACCCTGGGTTCACTCGAATTGTGCTGGTGACCTCAGGGAGCTTCTCAGGGTGCCTCTGAGAAGTCAGGGATACTGTGGAGCTGGGACGCGTCTCTCGGGACTCCACTGGGTTTCGTGAAATGGAAGAGGTCCTAATCTCGAGTGGAGGCAGGAACCTCAGCGTTCCTCTCGTGACTTCACTGGCGCTGGTCTGATTCGGATCGCAAAGTCCCTGCAGAGTTGGAACAGGAGAGTCAGGCATCGTCTTGTGTAGAGGAATGAAACCCCACTTGCCTCTCGAGTTCTTCAGGGGTGACAAGCCACTTGTTGAGCTGTATGTGGAACCTGCGGGTTTTTCCGGACGATGCACGAGGGTGTCAGTGCCCCTTTGTGTTGTGCCTTCATCCACAGGGTTGCCTTCAAAGAGGTGTCCAGGCATCGGGTTCTTATCAAGAGCGTACCGGGAAATCATAGTCTTTTGGCATGTGGTACCACCCGCGAGCTACGTCTCGAATTTCCTCGTGAGACTGGCCTCATCCTGAAGTGCCCCGTGAAGGTCGGGAACCCCTTACAAACAAAGCAGGGGAAGTGACCCTGCTATCACGAACAGGAGGGGAGAAGGGGCTCAGATAAACTGGTGCCGGGAACCTCGGTGTTCACCTCGAGTGAGACCGATATTTCGGGGAACTTTTGGGGTCACATCAAGGGTGTCAAGTATCGTTTTGCACTTCAAGACGGAACGTGGGACTTTTCTTGAGAAGCTGTAGCGGGCAAGGGCCTCATCTTGTGATGACGAGGGAACCAAGTGCTTTTTCTCGAGTTGCGGCGGGATTCTCGAGTTACGAAGGGGAATTCAGGCTTCCTCTTGTGTTGGCCCAGGGAAGTCCAATCTTCCATTCGAGTTGTCAGGGAGAGCGGGGGATTGCTCTCGAGTTACAGAAGGGCAAAAGAGACCTCATCTAGGCTTGTTTCCAGGACCTAATGTTCCTCTCCAGGGGAGACAGGGATCTCGGGGTTGCATTCCAGACCCACCTGGTGAGTCAGGCCTTGTCTCGAAGGGAAGCAAAGGACTCAATTCTCCTCTCGAGTCGCGACGGGTATCTCTTGGAGCCCACTAAGTGGCCTAAAGGGAGTCAAGCCTCCTGTGGAGTTTGGAAAGAGGATTCGGGATTCCTCTCCAGGCCATGCAGGAAAAGAAGGCCCTCATCTCGCGATGACAGGGGCGTATGGTGAGTTTTCTCAAGCTGTGGCGTCAGTGTGGGGTTTCTCACGAGGTACGACAGGGAGCTCAGGGAGCCTCTCTTATGGCGCCAGGGAAGTCAGGTCTCCATATGCGTGGCGAGGGGGTGCGTGTCATTTCTATAGAGCCATGGAAGCAGATTCGGGCTTCAAGACACGTTGAAGTAGGACTCTCGAGGTCTTTTTCCCATTGTGGCAGGAAACCCTGGGTTCCCTCGACATGTGCCGGTGACCTCATGGAGCTTCTCCGGGTGCCTCTGAGAAGTCAGGGGTACTGTGGAGTTGGGAGGGGCCTCTCTGGACTCCACTGGGTTTGGTGCAATGGATGAGAGCCTCATCTCGAGTGGAGGCAGGTACCTCATGTTTCCTCTCCTGGGTTTCCTGTCGCTGGTACTGACTCGGATCGCAGTTTCCCTGCAGAGTTGGTACAGAAAATCAGGTCTCGTCTTGTGTGGAGGAATGGAACTCCACTTGCCTCTCTAGTTGTTCACGGGGTGACAGACCACTTGTTGAACTGTGTTTGTAACCTGCGGGTTTTTCTGGACGATGCACGGTGTCAGTGCCCCTTCGTGTTGTGCTTTCATCCACAGGTTTTCCTTCGTAAAGGTGTCAGGGCATCACGTTCTTATCAAGAGCAGACCGGGAAATCGGGGTCTTTCGGCTTGTGGCACCACCCACGAGGCTACGTTTCGAATTTCCTCGTGAGACCTGCCTCATCCTTAGGCGCGCTGGAAAGGTCGGGAACCCCTTCCAGACATAGCAGGGGAATCGACACTCCTGTCGCGATCACGAGGGGAGAAGGAGCTCAAATGATGTGGTTCCGGGAACCTCGGTGTTCCTTTCGAGTGAGACCGGTATGTCGGGGAATTTTGAGATTGCATCAAGGGTGCCAAGTACCGTTTCGCACTTCAAGACAGAAAGTGGGACTTCTCTTGAGTCGCTGTAGCGGGCAAGGGCCTCATCTAGCGCTGATGGGGGAACCACGTGGATTTTCCCGAGTTTCGGCGGGATTCTCGAGTTACGATGTCGAATTCAGGCTTCCAATTGTATTGGCCCAGGGAAGTCCAATCTTCAATTCGATTTGCGAGGGAGAGCTGGCGATTGCGCTCTAGTAACTGCAGTGCAAAATAGACCTCATCTAGGCTTGTGTCCAGGACCGAGTTTTCCTCTCCAGGTGTGACAGGAACTCGGGGTTGCATTCCAGACTCACACGGGGAGTCAGGCCTCGTCTCGAGGGGAAGCAAAGGACTCTGCTCTCCCTTCAGGTCCTGACAGGTATCTCTTGGAGCCAACTGAGAGGCCTAAAGAGAGTCAAGCCTCCTGTGGAGTCTGGAGAGAGGACTCGGTTTTGCTCTCCATACCAGGCAGGAAACAAGTCCCTCATCTCGTGATGACGGGGGCGTATCGTGGGTTTTCTCGAGCTGCGGTGCCTGAATGGGGTTTCCGAAGAGGTACGACGGGGAGCTCAGGGAGACTCTCTTCAGGAGTCAGGGAAGTCAGGTCTCCATGCGCATGGCGATGGGGAGCGGGTCTTTGCTCTCGAGTCATGGTAGGGGAATCGGGCCTCAAGACGCGCCGAAGGACTCTCAAGGTCTTTCTCGGGTCGCAGCAGGAAACCCTGGGTTCCCTGGACATGAGCCGATGACCTCAGGTAGATTCTCAAGGTGCCTCTGAGAATTCAGGGATACTGTGGAGTTGGGAGGGGCCTCTCGCGACTCATCTGGGTTTGGTGCAATGGAAGAGGGCCTCACCTCGAGGGGAGACAGGAACCTCAGGATTCATCTCCGTTTCGGACTCCGACCGCAGGGTCCCTGCAGAGTTGGGACAGGAGAGTCAGTCCTCGTCTTGTCTGAGGAAGGGAAGCCCGCTGGCCTCTCGAGTTGCTCAGGGGGTCGCAGGCCCCTCGTCGAGCTGTGTGTGGAACCCGCGGGTCGTTGCGGACGATGCACGGGGGTGGCAGTGCCCCTTCGTGTTGTGCCTTCCCCACAGGGTTGCCTTCGAAGAGGGGTCCGGGCCTCGGGTCCTTCTCAAGAGCGGACCGGGGAATCGGGGGCGTTCGGCATGTGGCCCCACCCACGTGGCTCGTCTCGAATTTCCTCGTGAGTCCGGCCTCATCCTGAGGTGCGCCGGGAAGGCCGGGAACCCCTTCCAGACTACGCAGGGGAATCGCCTCTCCTGTTGCGATCAGGAGGGTAGAAGGGGCTCAGAGGAAGCGGTGCCGGGACCCTAGGTGTTCCCCTCAGGGGAACCCGGCGTGTCGGGGGACACTTGGGGGACGCAGGAAGGCTGTCAGGGACCGTTTCGCCCTTCAGGGCGGAACAGGGGACTTCCCTTGAGACGCCGTGGCGGGCAAGGGCCTCATCTTGCCAAGAGGTGGGAACCACGTGGTTTGTCTCGAGTTGCGGCGGCATTCTCGAGTTACGACGGGGATCTCAGCCTTCCCCTTGGGTTGGCCCTGGGAAGCCCAATCTTCCCCTCGGGTTGCAAGGGAAAGCTGGGGGTTGCGCTCGAGTCACTGCAGGGCCGAAGAGACCTCACCTAGGCGTGTGTCCGGGACCTAATATTCCTCTCCAGGGAAGGCAGGGATCTCGGGGTTGCATTCCAGGCTCCCCCGGGGAGTCAGGCCTCGTCTCGAGGGGAAGCCAAGGACTCCGCTCTCCTCTCGAGTCGCGACGCGGGTCTCTTGGAGCCCCCTGAGCGGCCTCAAGGGAGTCCAGCCTCCTCTTCCGTTTGGAGAGAGGACCCGGGATTGCTCTCCAGGCCATGCAGGAAAAGAAGGCCCTCAGCTCGCGAGCACGGGGGCGTGTCAGGGGTTTCCTCGAGCTGCGGCGACCGTGAGGGTTTTCTCCCGAGGCACGACGAGGATCTCAGGGAGCCTCTCGTGCGGCGCCAGGGAAGTCAGGTCTCCATGCGCGTGGCGAGGGGGAGCGCGTCCTGGCTCTCGAGTCACGGGAGGGGACTAGGGCCTTGAGACACATTGAAGAAGGACTCTCGAGGTCTTTCTCGGGGGGCGGCGGGAAACCCTCGTGTCCCTCGCCTTCTGCCGGGGACCTTAGGGAACTTCCCAGGGTGCCTCTGAGAGGCGAGGGATCCTGTGGAGGTGGCGGGGCCCCTCGGGACTCCGCTGGGTCTGGCGCAACGGAAGAGGGCCTCACCTCGAGGGGAGGCAGGAACCTCAGGCTTCCTCTGCGTTTCGGACTCCGACCGCAGGGTCCCTGCAGAGTTGGGACAGGAGAGTCAGTCCTCGTCGTGTCTGAGGAAGGGAACCCCGCTGGCCTCTCGAGTTGCTCAGGGGGTCTCAGGCCCCTCGTCGAGCTGTGTGTGGAACCCGCGGGTCTTTGCGGACGATGCACGGGGGTGGCAGTGCCCCTTCGTGTTGTGCCTTCACCCACAGGGTTGCCTTCGAAGAGGGGTCCGGGCCTCGGGTCCTTCTCAAGGGCGGACCGGGGAATCGGGGGCGTTCGGCATGTGGCACCACCCACGTGGCTCGTCTCGAATTTCCTCGTGAGACCGGCCTCATCCTGAGGTGTGCCGGGAAGGCCGGGAACCCCTTCCAGACCACGCAGGGGAATCGCCTCTCCTGTCGTGCTCAGGAGGGGAGAAGGTGCTCAGAGGAAGCGGTGCCGGGACCCTCGGTGTTCCCCTCGGGGGACCCCGGCGTGTCGGGGGACTTTTGGGGGTCGCAGGAAGGCTGTCAAGGACCGTTTCGCCCTTCAGGTCCGAACAGGGGACTTCCCTTGAGACGACGTCGCGGGCAAGGGCCTCATCTTGCCAAGAGGTGGGAACCACGTGGTTTTTCTCGAGTTGCGGCGGGATTCTTTAGTTACGACGGGGATCTCAGCCTTCCCCTTGGGTTGGCCCTGGGAAGCCCAATCTTCCCCTCGGGTTGCGAGGGAAAGCTGGGGGTTGCGCTCGAGTCACTGCAGGGCCGAAGAGACCTCACCTAGGCGTGTGTCCGGGACCTAATATTCCTCTCCAGGGAAGGCAGGGATTTCGGGGTTGCCTTCCAGGCTCCCCTGGGGAGTCAGGCCTCGTCTCGAGGGGAAGCCAAGGACTCCGCTCTCCTCTCGAGTCGCGACGAGGGTCTCTTGGAGCACCCTGAGCGGCCTCAAGGGAGTCCAGCCTCCTCTTCCGTTTGGAGAGAGGACCCGGGATTGCTCTCCAGGCCATGCAGGAAAAGAAGGCCCTCAGCTCGCGAGGACGGGTGCGTCTCAGGGGTTTCCTCGAGCTGCGGCGCCCGTGGGTTTTTCTCCCGAGGCACGACGAGGATCTCAGGGAGCCTCCCGTGCGGCGCCAGGGAAGTCAGGTCTCCATGCGCATGGCGAGGGGGAGCGCGTCATGGCTCTCGAGTCACGGGAGGGGACTAGGGCCTGGAGACGCGTTGAAGAAGGACTCTCGAGGTCTTTCTCGGGGGGCGGCGGGAAACCCTCGTTTCCCTCGCCTTCTCCCGGGGACTTAGGGAACTTCCCAGGGTGCCTCTGAGAGGCGAGGGATCCTGTGGAGGTGGCGGGGCCCCTCGGGACTCCGCTGGGTCTGGCGCAATGGAAGAGGTCCTCATCTGGTTGGGAGGCAAGAACCTCAGGATTCCTCTCCGTTTTGGACTCCGACTGCAGGGTCCCTGCACAGTTGGGACAGGAAAGTCAGGCCTTTTCTTGTCTGAGGAAGGGAACCCCGCTTGCCTCTCGAGTTGTTCAGGGGGCCACAGGCCCCTCGTCGAGCTGTGTGTGGAACCCGCGGGTCTTTCCGGACGATGCACGGTGATGTCAATGCCGCTTAGGTCTGTGCCTTCACCCACAGGGTTGCCTTCTAAGAGGGGTACGTCATCGGGTTCTTCTCAAGAGCGGACCGGGGAATCGGGGTCGTTCGGCGTGTGGCACCACCCACGTGGCTCATTTCAAATGTCCTCGTGAGACCGGCCTCCTCCTGAGGTGCGCCAGGAAGGCCAGGAACCCCTTCCAGACCACGCAGGGGAATCGACTCTCCTGTCGCGCTCAGGAGGGGAGAAGGGGCTCAGATGAAGTGGTGCCGGGACCCTCGGTGTTCCCCTCGAGGGAACCAGGCTTGTCGGGGAACTTTTGGGGTCACATGAAGGCTGTCAGGTCCCGTTTCGCACTTCAGGGCGGAACAGGGGACTTCCCTTGAGACGCCTTCACGGGCAAGGGCATCATCTTGCGAAGAGGTAGGAACCACGTGGTTTTTCTTGAGTTGCGGCGGGATTCTCGTGTTACGACGGGGGATTACAGGCTTCCTCTTGTGTCGGCCCTGGGTAGCCCAATCTTCTATTCTAGTGGCGAGCGAAAGCTGGGGGTTGCGCTCGAGTCACTGCAGGGCCAAAGAGACCTCATCTAGGCCTGTGTCCAGGACCTAATGCTCCTCTCCAGGGAAGACAAGGATCTCGGAGTTGAATCCCATGCTCCCCCGGGGAGTCAGGCCTCGCCTCGAGGGGAAGCAAAGGACTCCGCTCTCCTCCCGAGTCGCGACGCGGATATCTTGGTGCCCCCTGAGTGGCCTCAAGGGAGTCCAGCCTCCTCTTCACTTTTGAGAGAGGACTCGTGATTACTCTCCAGGCCAGGCAGGAAAAGAAGGCCCTCACCTCGCGAGGAGGGGCCATCTCAGGGGTTTCCTCGAGCTGCGGCACCCGTGGGGGTTTTCTCCCGAGGCACGACGAGGATCTCAGGGAGCCTCTCGTGCGGTTCCAGGGAAGTCATGTCTCCATGCACATGGCGAGAAGGAGCGCGTCATTGTTCTCGAGTCATGGGAGGGGACTAGGGCCTCAAGACGCGTTGAAGAAGGACTCTCGATGTCTTTCTCGGGTTGCAGCGGGTAACCCTCGTTTCCCCCGACTTCTGCCGGGGACCTGAGGAAACTTCCCAGGGTGCTTCTGAGACGTGAGGGACGCTGTGGTGTTGGTGGGGCCTCTCGGGACTCCACTGGGTTTGTCGCAATGGAAGAGGGCCTCATCTCGAGTGGAGGCAGGAACCTCAGGCTTCCTCTCCATTTCTGACTCTGATCGTAGTGTCCCTGCAGAGTTGGGACAGGAGAGTCAGGCTATGTCTTTTCTGAGGAATGGAACTCCGCTTGCCTCTCGAGTTGTTCATGGGGTTTCAGGCCCCTTGTCAAACTGTGTGTGGAATCTGCAGGTTTTTCCAGACGATGCATGGGGGTGTCAGTGACCCTTCGTTTTGTGTCTTCATCCACAGGGTTGCCTTCGAAGAGGTGTCCGGGCATCGTGTTCTTATGAAGAGCGGACTGGGAAATCGGGGTCGTTTAGCATTTGGCACCACCCACGTGGCTAGTCTCGAATTTCCTCATGAAACCGGCCTCATCCTGAGGTGTGCAGCGAAGGTCATGAAACCCTTCCAGACAAAGCAGAGGAATCGACCCTCCTGTGGCGATCAGGAGGGGAGAAGTGGCTCAGATGAAGTGCTGCTGGGAACCTCGGTGTTTCCCTTAAGTGAGACAGGTATGTCGGGTAACTTTTGGGGTCGCATAACGCGTTCCAAGTACCGTTTCGCTCTTCAAATTGGAACGTGGGACTTCTCTTGGGGTGCTCCAGCGGGCAAGGGCCTCATCTTGGAATGACTGGGGAACCACTTGGTTTTTCTCTAGTTGCGGTGGGATATTTGAGTTACCACAGGGAATTCATGCTTCCTCTTGTGTTGGCCCACAAAAGTCTTATCTTCCATTCGAGATTCGAGGAAGAGCTGGAGGTGCGCTCTAGTCACTGAAGGCAAAAGAGACCCCACCAAGGCTTGTGTGCAGGACCTAATGTTCATGTCAAGGGGCGACAGGAATCTCGGGGTTGCATTCCAGACTCACCCTGGAGTCAGGCCTCGTCTCGAGGGGAAGCAAAGGACTCTGCTCTCCTCTCGAGTCGGACGGGTATGTCTTGGAGCCCACTGAGTGGCTTAAAGGGAGTCAAACCTCCCCTGGTGTTTGGAGGGAGGACACGGGATTGCTCTCCAGGCAATGCAGGAAATGAAGGCCCTCATCTCCCGATGACTGGGGCGTCTCGTAGGTTTTCTCGAGCTGTGGCGCTAGTGTGGGGTTTCTCACGAAGTAAGACTGGGAGCTCAGTGAGCCTCTCATGTGGTGCCAGGGCAGTCAGGTCTCTATGCACGTGGTGAGAGGGAGCCCGTCATTGTTCTTGAGTCATGGTAGGGGAATTGGGCCTGAAGACGTGTTAAAGAAGGACTCTCGAGGTCTTTCTTGGGTTGCAGCAGGAAACCCTGGGTTCCATCGACTTGTGCCAGTGACCTCAGGAAGCTTCTCAGCGTGCCTCTGAGAAGTCAGGGTCACTGTGGAGTTGGGAGGGGCCTCTCGGAACTCCACTGGGTTTGGTGCAATGGAAGAGGGCCTCATGACAAGTTGAGGCAGGAACCACAGGGTTCCTCTCCTGGCTTCGAATGCGCCGGATCTGACTCGGATCCCAGAGTCCCTGCAGAGTTGGGACAGGAGAGTCAGGCCTCGTCTTGTGTGGAGGAATGGAACTCCACTTGACTCTTGCGTTGTTCATGGGGTGACAGGCCACTTGTCGATTTGTATGTGGAACTTGCGGGTTTTTCTGGACGATGCACCGTGGTGTCTCTGCCCCTTCGTGTTGTGCCTTGTTCCACAGGATTGCCTTCGAGTTGGGTTCTGCCATCGGGTTCTTATCAAGAGCAGACCAGGGAATCGGGGTCTTTTGGCATGCCGCACCACCCACGAGGCTATGTCTCGAATTTCGTCGTGAGACTGGCCTCATCTTGATGTGCACCAGGAAGGTCGGGAACGCCTTCCAGACAAAGCAGGGGAATCGAACCTCCTGTCGCGATCAAGAGGGGAGAAGAGTCTCAGATGAAGTGGTGCCGGGAAGCTCGGTGTTCTCCTCAAGTGAGACTGGTATGTCGGGGAACTTTTGGGGTCGCATCAAGGGTTCCAAGTAACTTTTCGCTCTTCAATACGGAACGTGGGACTTCTCTTGAGACGCTGTAGCGGGCAAGGGCCTCATCTTTCGATGACGGGGGAACCACGTGGTTTTTCTTGAGTTGGGGCGGGATTCTCGAGTTACAACCGGGAATTCAGGCTTCCTCTTCAACTGGCCCAGGGAAGTCCAGTTTTCATTCGAATTGTGAGTTAGAACTGGGGATTGCTCTCGAGACACTGCAGGGCCAAATAGACCTCATCTAGGCTTGTGTCCAGGACCTAATGTTCCTCTGCTGGGGCGAAAGCGATCTCAGCATTGTATTCTCGACTCACCCGGGGAGTCAGGCCTCGTCTCGAGGGGAAGCCAAGGACACCGCTCTCCTGTCAAGTCGCGACGGGTATATCTTGGAGCTCACTGTGTGGCCTAAAATGAGTCAAGCCTCCTGTGGAGTTTGGAGAGAGGACTCAGGATTGCTCTCCAGGCCATACAGCAAAGGAAGGCCCTCATCTCGTGAGGACTGGGGCGTCTCGTGGGTATTCTCGAGCTGCGGCTCCAGTGTGGTGTTGCTCACGAGGTATAATGGGGAGCTCAGGGAGCCTCTCCTGTGGCGCCAGGGAAGTCAGGTTTCTATGCGCGTGGCTAGGGGGAGCGCGTCATTGCTCTCGAGTCATGGTAGGGGAATCGCACCTCAAGACGCGTTGAAGAAGGACTCTTGAGGTCTTTCTCGGGTTGCGGCAGGATACCCTGTGTTCCCTCGACTTGTGCCGGTGACCTCAGGGAGTTGCTCAGGGTGCCTCTGAGAAGACACTGATACTGTGGAGTTGGGAGGGGCCTCTCGGGACTCCACTGGGTGTGGTATAATACAAGAGGGCCTCATCTCGTGTTGAGGAAGGAACCTCAGGGTTCCTCTCCATTTCAGACTCCGATCTCAGGATTCCTGCAGAGTTGGGACAGGAGAGTCAGGCCTCGTATTCTGTGGAGAAATGAAACTTAGCTTGCCTCTCGAGTTGTTCACGAGGTAACAGGTCACTTGTCGAGCTGTATGTGGAACCTGCAGAATTTTCCAAAAGATGCACGGGTGTTCAGGGTCCCTCCTTGTTGTGCCTTCATCCTACGGGATGCATTCCAAGACGTGTACGGGCATCGGGTTCTTATTAATAGCTGACCGGGAAATGGGGTCTTTCCGCATGTGGCACCACCCACGAGGCTACATCTCCAATTTCCTCGTGAGACAGGCCTCATCCTGATGTGCGCTGGGAAGATCGGTAACCCCTTCCACACAAAGCAGGAGAAAAGACACTCCTGTTGCAATCAGGAGGGGAGAAGGGGCTCAAATGATGTGGTGCGGGGAACATGGGTGTTACCCTCGAGTGAGGCCTGTATGTTGGGGAACTTTGGGGGTGCCATCATGGGTGCCAAGTACCGTTTTACACTTCAGTAGGAACGTGGGACTTCTTTTGAGACGCTGTGGCGGGCAAGGGCCTCATGCTGCGAAGACGATGGAACCACGTGGTTTTTCTCGAGTTGCGGCGGCATTCTCGAGTTACGCCGGGGATCTCAGCCTTCCCCTTGGGTTGGCCCTGGGAAGCCCAATCTTCCCCTCGGGTTGCGAGGGAAAGCTGGGGGTTGCGCTCGAGTCACTGCAGGGCTGAAGAGACCTCACCTAGGCGTGTGTCCGGGACCTAATATTCCTCTCCAGGGAAGGCAGGGATCTCGGGGTTGCATTCCAGGCTCCCCCGGGGAGTCAGGCCTCGTCTCGAGGGGAAGCCAAGGACTCCGCTCTCCTCTCGAGTCGCGACGCGGGTCTCTTGGAGCCCCCTGAGCGGCCTCAAGGGAGTCCAGCCTCCTCTTCCGTTTGGAGAGAGGACCCGGGATTGCTCTCCAGGCCATGCAGGAAAAGAAGGCCCTCAGCTCGCGAGGACGGGGGCGTCTCAGGGGTTTCCTCGAGCTGCGGCGCCCGTGGGGGTTTTCTCCCGAGGCACGACGAGGATCTCAGGGAGCCTCTCGTGCGGCGCCAGGGAAGTCAGGTCTCCATGCGCGTGGCGAGGGGGAGCGCGTCATGGCTCTCGAGTCAAGGGAGGGGATTAGGGCCTCGAGACGCGTTGAAGAAGGACTCTCGAGGTCTTTCTCGGGGGGCGGCGGGAAACCCTCGTTTCAGTCGACTTCTGCCGGGGACCTTATGGAACTTCACAGGGTGCCTCTGAGAGGCGAGGGATCCTGTGGCGGTGGCGGGGCCCCTCGGGGCTCCGCTGGGTCTGGCGCAACGGAAGAGGGCCTCACCTCGAGGGGAGGCAGGAACCTCAGGCTTCCTCTCCGTTTCGGACTCCGACCGCAGGGTCCCTGCAGAGTTGGGACAGGAGAGTCAGGCCTCGTCTTGTCTGAGGAAGGGAACCCCGCTGGCCTCTCGAGTTGCTCAGGGGGTCTCAGGCCCCTCGTCGAGCTCTGTGTGGAACCCGCGGGTCTCTGCGGACGATGCACGGGGTTGGCAGTGCCTCGTCGTGTTGTGCATTCACCCACAGGGTTGTCTTCGAAGAGGGGTCCGGGCCTCGGGTCCTTCTCAAGGGCGGACCGGGTAACCGGGGGCGTTCGGCATGTGGCACCACACAAGTGGCTCGTCTCGAATTTCCTCGTGAGACCGGCCTCATCCTGAGGTGCGCCGGGAAGGCCGGGAACCCCTTCCAGACCACGCAGGGGAATCGCCTCTCCTGTCGCGATCAGGAGGGGAGAAGGGGCTCAGAGGAAGCAGTGCCGGGACCCTCGGTGTTCCCCTCGAGGGAACCCGGTGTGTCGGGGGACTTTTGGGGGTCGCAGGAAGGCTGTCAGGGACCGTTTCGCCCTTCAGGGCGGAACAGGGGACTTCCCTTAAGACGCCGTGGCGGGCAGGGGCCTCATCTTGCCAAGAGGTGGGAACCACGTGATTTTTCTCGAGTTGCGGCGGGATTCTCGTGTTACGACGGGGATCTCAGCCTTCCCCTTGGGTTGGCCCTGGGAAGCCCAATCTTCCCCTCGGGTTGCGAGGGAAGGCTGGGGGTTGCGCTCGAGTCACTGCAGGGCCGAAGAGACCTCACCTAGGCGTGTGTCCGGGACCTAATATTCCTCTCCAGGGAAGGCAGGGATCTCGGGGTTGCACTCCACGCTCCCCCGGGGAGTCAGGCCTCGTCTCGAGGGGAAGCCAAGGACTCCGCTCTCCTCTCGAGTCGCGACGCGGGACTCTTGGAGCCCCCTGAGCGGCCTCAAGGGAGTCCAGCCTCCTCTTCCGTTTGGAGAGAGGACCCGGGATTGCTCTCCAGGCCATGCAGGAAAAGAAGGCCCTCGGCTCGCCAGGACGCGGGCGTCTCAGGGGTTTCTTCGAGCTGCGGCGCCCGTGGGGGTTTTCTCCCGAGGCACGACGAGGACCTCAGGGAGCCTCTCGTGGGGCGCCAGGGAAGTCAGGTCTCCATGCGCGTGGCGAGGGGGAGCGCGTCCTGTCTCTCGAGTCACGGGAGGGGACTAGGGCCTCGAGACGCGTTGAAGAAGGACTCTCGAGGTCTTTCTCGGGGGGCGGCGGGAAACCCTCGTGTCCCTCGCCTTCTGCCGGGGACCTTAGGGAACTTGCCAGGGTGCCTCTGAGAGGCGAGGGATCCTGTGGCGGTGGCGGGGCCCCTCGGGACTCCGCTGGGTCTGGCGCAACGGAAGAGGGCCTCACCTCGAGGGGAGGCAGAAACCTCAGGCTTCCTCTCCGTTTCGGACTCCGACCGCAGGGTCCCTGCAGAGTTGGGACAGGAGAGTCAGGCCTCGTCTTGTCTGAGGAAGGGAACCCCGCTGGCCTCTCGAGTTGCTCAGGGGGTCTCAGGCCCCTCGTCGAGCTGTGTGTGGAACCCGCGGGTCTTTGCGGACGATGCACGGGGGTGGCAGGGCCCCTTCGTGTTGTGCCTTCACCCACAGGGTTGCCTTCGAAGAGGGGTCCTGGCCTCGGGTCCTTCTCAAGGGCGGACCGGGGAACCGGGGTCGTTCGGCATGTGGCACCACCCACGTGGCTCGTCTCGAATTTCCTCGTGAGACCGGCCTCATCCTGAGTTGCGCCCGGAAGGCTGGGAACCCCTTCAAGACCACGCAGTGGAATCGCCTCTCCTGTCGCGATCAGGAGGGGAGAAGGGGCTCAGAGGAAGCGGTGCCGGGACCCTCGGTGTTCCCCTCGAGGGAACCCGGCGTGTCGGGGGACTTTTGGGGGTCGCAGGAAGGCTGTCAGGGACCGTTTCGCCCTTCAGGGCGGAACAGGGGACTTCCCTTGAGACGCCGTGGCGGGCAAGGGCCTCATCTTGCCAAGAGGTGGGAACCACGTGGTTTTTCTCGAGTTGCGGCGGGATTCTCGAGTTACGACGGGGATCTCAGCCTTCCCCTTGGGTTGGCCCTGGGAAGCCCAATCTTCCCCTCGGGTTCCGAGGGAAAGCTGGGGGTTGCGCTCGAGTCACTGCAGGGCCGAAGAGACCTCACCTAGGCGTGTGTCCGGGACCTAATATTCCTCTCCAGGGAAGGCAGGGATCTCAGGGTTGCACTCCAGGCTCCCCCGGGGAGTCAGGCCTCGTCTCGAGGGGAAACCAAGGACTCCGCTCTCCTCTCGAGTCGCGACGCGGGTATCTTGGAGCCCCCTGAGTGGACTCAAGGGAGTCCAGCCTCCTCTTCCGTTTGGAAAGAGGACCCGGGATTGCTCTCCAGGCCATGCAGGAAAAGAAGGCCCTCAGCTCGCGAGGACGGGGGCGTCTCAGGGGTTTCCTTGAGCTGCGGCGCCCGTGGGGGTTTTCTCCCGAGGCACGACGAGGACCTCAGGGAGCCTCTCGTGCGGCGCCAGGGAAGTCAGGTCTTCATGCGCGTGGCGAGGGTGAGCGCGTCCTGGCTCTCGAGTCACGGCAGGGGACTAGGGCCTCGAGACGCGTTGAAGAAGGACTCTCGAGGTCTTTCTCGGGGGGCGGCGGGAAACCTTCGTGTCCCTCGCCTTCTGCCGGGGACCTTAGGGTACTTCCCAGGGTGCCTCTGAGAGGAGAGGGATCCTGTAGAGGTGGCGGGGCCCCTCGGGACTCCGCTGGGTCTGGCGCAACGGAGGAGGGCCTCACCTCGAGGGGAGGCAGGAACCTCAGGCTTCCTCTGCGTTTCGGACTCCGACCGCAGGGTCCCTGCAGAGTTGGGACAGGAGAGTCAGGCCTCGTCTTGTCTGAGGAAGGGAACCCCGCTGGCCTCTCGAGTTGCTCAGGGCGTCTCAGGCCCCTCGTCGAGCTGTGTGTGGAACGCGCGGGTCTTTGCGGACGATGAAGGGGGGGGGCAGTGCCCCTTCGTGTTGTGCCTTCACCCACAGGGTTGCCTTCGAAGAGGGGTCCGGGCCTCGGGTCCTTCTCAAGGGCGGACCGGGGAATCGGGGGCGTTCGGCATGTGGCCCCACCCACGTGGCTCGTCTCGAATTTCCTCGTGAGACCGGCCTCATCCTGAGGTGCGCCGGGAAGGCCGGGAACCCCTTCCAGACCAAGCAGGGGAATCGCCTCTCCTGTCGCGATCAGGAGGGGAGAAGGGGCTCAGAGGAAGCGGTGCCGGGACCCTCGGTGTTCCCCTTGGGTTAACTCGGCGTGTCGGGGGACTTTTGGGGGTCGCAGGAAGGCTGTCAGGGACCGTTTCGCCCTTCAGGGCGGAACAGGGGACTTCCCTTGAGACGCCGTGGCGGGCAAGGGCCTCATCTTGCCAAGAGGTGGGAACCACGTGGTTTTTCTCGAGTTGCGGCGGGATTCTCGAGTTATGACGGGGATCTCAGCCTTCCCCTTGGGTTGGCCCTGGGAAGCCCAATCTTCCCCTCGGGTTGCGAGGGAAAGCTGGGGGTTGCGCTCGAGTCACTGCAGGGCCGAAGAGACCTCACCTAGGCGTGTGTCCGGGACCTAATTTTCCTCTCAAGGGAAGGCAGGGATCTCGGGGTTGCATTCCAGGCTCCCCCGGGGAGTCAGGCCTCGTCTCGGGGGGAAGCCAAGGACTCCGCTCTCCTCTCGAGTCGCGACGCCGGTCGCTTGGAGCCCCCTGAGCGGCCTCAAGGGAGTCCAGCCTCCTCTTCCGTTTGGAGAGAGGACCCGGGATTGCTCTCCAAGCCATGCAGGAAAAGAAGGCCTTCAGCTCGCGAGGACGGGGGCGTCTCAGGGGTTTCCTCGAGCTGCGGCGCCCGTGCGGGTTTTCTCCCGAGGCACGACGAGGATCTCAGGGAGCCTCTCGTGCGGCGCCAGGGAAGTCAGGTCTCCATGCGCGTGGCGAGGGGGAGCGCGTCATGGCTCTCGAGTCACGGGAGGAGTCTACGGTCTCGACACGCGTTGAAGAAGGACTCTCAAGGTCTTTCTCGGGCGGCGGCGGAAAAACCTCGTTTCCCTCGCCTTCTGCCGGGGACCTTAGGGAACTTGCCAGGGTGCCTCTGAGAGGCGAGGGATCCTGTGGAGGTGGCGGGGCCCTCGGGACTCCGCTGGGTCTGGCGCAACGGAAGATGGCCTCACCTCGAGGGGAGGCAGGAACCTCAGGCTTCCTCTCCGTTTCGGACTCCGACCGCAGGGTCCCTGCAGAGTTGGGACAGGAGAGTCAGGCCTCGTCTTGTCTGAGGAAGGGAACCCCGCTTGCCTCTCGAGTGGCTCAGGGGGTCTCAGGCCCATCGTCGAGCTCTGTGTGGAACCCACGGGTCTTTGCGGATGATGCACGGGGGTGGCAGTGCCCGTTCTTGTTGTGCCTTCACCCACAGGGTTGCCTTCGAAGAGTGGTCCGGGCCGCGGGTCCTTCTCAAGAGCGGACCGGGGAATCGGGGTCGTTCGGCATGTGGCCCCACCCACGTGGCTCGTCTCGAATTTCCTCGTGAGACCGGCCTCATCCTTAGGTGCCCCGGGAAGGCCTGGAACCCCTTCCAGACCACGCAGAGGAATCGACTCTCCTGTCGCTATCAGGAGGGGAAAAGGGGCTCAGAGGAAGCGGTTGCGGGACCCTCGGTGTTCCCCTCGAGGGAACCCGGCGTGTCAGGGAACTTTTGGGGGTCGCATGAAGGCTGGCAGGATCCTTTCCGCCCTTCAGGGCGGAAGAGGGGACTTCCCTTGAGACGCCGTCGCGGGCAAGGGTCTCATCTTGCCAAGAGTTTGGAACCACGTGGTTTTTCTCGAGTTGCGGCGGGATTCTCGAGTTACAATGGGAATCTCAGCCTTCCTCTTGGGTTGGCCCTGGGAAGCCCAATCTTCCCCTCGAGTTGCAAGGGAAATCTGGGGGTTGCGCTCGAGTCACTGCAGGGCCGAAGAGACCTCACCTAGGCGTGTGTCCGGGACCTACTATTCCTCTCCAGGGAAAGCAGGCATCTCGGGGTTGCATTCCAGGCTCCCCCGGGGAGTCAGACCTCGTCTCGAGGGGAAGCCAAGGACTCCGCTCTCCTCTCGAGTCGCGACAAGGATCTGTTGGAGCCCCCTGAGCGGCCTCAACGGAGTCCAGCCTGCTCTTCAGTTTGGAGAGAGGACTCGTGATTGGTCTCCAGGCCATGCAGGAATATAAGGCCCTCATCTCGCGATGACCGGGGTGTCTCATGTGTTTCCTCGAGCTGCCGCGGCAGTGTGGGTTTCCTCACGAGGTACGATGAGGATCTCAGGGAGCCTCTCGTGCAGTGCCAGGTTAGTCAGGTCTCCATGCGCGTGAAGAGGGGGCGCGTGTCATGGCTCTCGAGTCATGGTAGGGGAATCGCGACTCAACACATTTTGAAGCACTCTCGAGGTCTTTCTCGAGTCATGGCAGAAAACCCAGGGTTCCCTCGACTTGTGCCTGTGACCTCAGGGAGCTTCTCATTGTGCCTCTGAGAACTCAGGGATACTGTGGAGTTGGTAGGGGCCTCTCGGGACTCCACTGGGTGTGGTGCAATGGAAGAGGGCCTCATCTCGAGTGGACGCAGGAACCTCAGGCTTCCTCTCCGTTTCTGACTCGGATCCCATGGTCCCTGCAGAGTAGGGACAAGAGAGTCACACCTAGTCTTCTGTTGAGGAATGGACCTTCGTTTGCCTTTCGAGTTGTTTACAGGGTGACAGGCCACTTGTCGAAATGTCTGTGGGACCTGCGGGTTTTTCTGGACGATGCACGCGGGTGTCAGTGCCCCTTCGTGTTGTGCCTTCATCCACAGGTTTTCCTTCAAAGAGGTGTGCTGGCATCGGGTTCTTTTCAAGAGTGGACCGTGAAATTGGGGTCTTTCGGCATGTGGCACCACCCACGAGGCTACGTCTCGAACTTCCTCATGAGACCGGCCTCATCCTGAGGTGCGCCCGGAAGGTCGGGAACCCCTTGCAGACAGAGAAGGGGAGTCGACCCTCCTGTCGCAATCAGGAGAGGAGAAGGGGTTAGATGAAGTGGTGCCGGGAACCTCGGTGTTCCCCTTGAGTGAGTCTGGTATGTCGCGGAACTTTTGGGGTCGCATCAAGGGTGCCAAGTACCGTTTCGCACTTCAGGATGGAACGTGGGACTTCTCTTGAGATGCTGTAGCGGACAAAGGGCCTCATCTTGCGATGACGAGGGAAGCACGTGGATTTTCTCGAGTTGCGGTGGGATTCTCGAGTTACGACGGGGAATTCAGGCTTCCTCTTGTGTTGGCCCAGGAAGTCTAATCTTCCATTCGAGTTGCCAGGGAGAGCTGTGGATTGGGCTCCATTCACTGAAGGGCAAACTAGACCTCATCTAGGCTTGTATCCAGGACTTAATGTTCCTCTCCATAGGCGACAGGGATTTGGGGTTGCATTCCATACTCACCCGGGGAGTCAGGCCTCATCTCGAGGGGAAGCAAAGGACTCCACTCTCTTCTCGAGCCGCGACAGGTATCTCTTGGAGCCCACTGAGTGGTCTTTGCTCTGTAGGAGAGCTCTAGTGTTCATAAGCCTGTACATAAGTGAACACAGACATTCTGTGTGCATGTTGCTGCGTACCCAAAATAGGGCCACAAGGAGCCTCATGCTCTCCATGCAGCGTGGAAGCTGTGCAGCCACGCAGCAGCTGAAGAATCCAACCAATTGCTCTTTTCTTACCTCTGACAGAGCTCGCATTGCCGTAGCCCTTGGCAGTTTGGAAACACTGGACCCTAACCCCTCTCAAAGTAGGCCTGGGTTCTAGTTCGAATAGAAAGTTAATAGCGGAGCTGAGGACAGGAACGCGGCAGTCATTTATCACACGCTCCTGCAGCCTGCTACTACAGGGGCACTAACGCTAGAAGCTAGGAATGTCTTTGCAAGGTGCGCAAAGGACAAGGGAGAACCTCGACCCTGACTCTAGTATTTCAGCCCCCTGAGCAGATCTGAGGTTCTCCCGCTGTAGAAGCTAACCCATTCCTTTCAAATACAGGCTTCCTAACACAGGGCCAGTTGGCTGCTTGCTCTTCCACGAAGCAGGCTTCCTTAACTTGCAAACTGCGAATTCCGCTTAACAGCCTGGAGGAAAAATCGCTTCTTGGAAGATTTTTTTCAGAGGCTGTATCCCCAGAGCTGGGGCCAAGCTAGGGGACCCATACTGGCAAGGGAAGGCAAAACCACATCCAATGTCTTTGCTCTGGAGGACAGCTTTGGTGAGCCTAAGTCTTTCAGGAATATTTCTGGCTCCAACAGAGTCAAATTCTGTGTGTGAAGCTGCACAGCCAAAATAGGGGAACAGAGAGCCTGATTCTCTCTGTGTAGCTTTGAAGCTGTCTTTCAAACAACAGCTTGAGAATCCATACAATGCTCTCCCTTACTGCTAAGAGAATTCTCATTGCTGTAGTCCTTGACAGTTTGTAGAAATCCGCACCCTAACCCTTCTCCAAGTAGGCCTGGGTCCTAGCTCGGAATAACAGGCAACGGCGGAGCTGAGGCCAGTAAGGCACAAGTGAGGTCTCACACACTCTTGCAGCCTGATCGTCCAGGAGCAGTAAGGCCTCTTTTTCCCTGTAGGAGGCTCGCTTGCCTTGCCTCCTGTGAACTGCATTTCCCAGCCTGGGCGCAAAGCTGTTCCTGGAGATTTTTTCTCAGGGGCTGTTTCCCTGGAGCTGGGTCGGACCTCGGGGGCCCAACTCACAGGGGAAGACAAAACCACATGGACAGGTCTATGCTCTGTAGGAGAGCTCTAGTGAACCTCATCTCTCAGGAACATTCTTGGCTTCTACAGAGACACCTCTGTGCATGAAGCTACACACCCAACATAGTGGCAAAGGGAGTCTGATTCTCTCCGTGGGTGCTGATGCTTTGTGGCAAAGCACCTGCTAAGAATCCATCCGCATAGGCTTCCCTCACCTTGACAGAGGTCTCATTGCTGTAGTCCTTGGCAGTTTGGAAAGAAGCAGACCCTTACCCTTCACCAAGTAGGCCCTTGTCCTTGTTTGAATGGAAAGGCAGTAGCTGAGCTGAGGCCAGTAAGGCGCCAGTCAAGTCTGACATATTCCCGATGCCTGCTCCTTCATGGAAAATAACGTTAGAATCTGGGAATGTCTTTGCAAGGCTGGCAAAGGGCAGTCAGGAACCTCGACCCTGCCTCTGGATTTTCTATCTTCTCAGCACATCCGGAGGTCTCGGTCAGGAGAAACTAACCCATTCCTTGCAAATATAGGCTTCCAAACACAGGCCGGTTGGCTGTCTCTTCTTGCCGAAGGAAGCTTGCTTATCCCACCTCCTGCGAACTCCGCTTCCCAGCCTGGGGGATAAGAGGTTCTTGGAGATCTTTTCTCAGAGGCTGTTTCCACGGAGCAGGGGCCGATCCCGGAGACCCACACGCACAGGGGAAGGGAAAACCGCATGGATAAGTCTTTGCTCTCTAGGAGTGCTCTAGTGAACCTCACTCTATGGGGAATGTTCTTGGCTCCAATGGGGACATCTCTGTGTGGGAAGCTGCATAGCCAACATAGAGACACAGAGACCTGATTCTCTCTGTGCAGCTTTGATGCTGTCGTTCAAACAACAAATTGAGAATTCACACAATGCTCTCCCTTACCACTGAGAGAGTTATCATTGCTGTAGCCCTTCGCAGTTTCTGGAAATCGGCACACAAAGACTTCTCCAAGTAGGCCTGGGTTCAAGTTCAGATGAACATGCAATAGCGGAGCTGAGGCCAGTAAGGCACCAGTCAGGTGTCACACACTCTGGCATCCTGCTCCTCCAGGGACAGTAAGGCCTCTATTTCCCTTCAGGAGGCTCGCTTGCCTTACTTCCTGTGAACAGCGTTTCCCAGCCTGGGCGGAAAGCAGTTCCTGGAGATCTTTTCTCAGGGGCTGTTTCCCCGGAGTTGGGGCGGACCTCGGGGACCCAACTCACAGGGGAAGGCAAAACCAAATGGACAGGTCTATGGTCTGTAGGAGATCTCTAGTGAACTGCCGGGGTCCAGCCCCAGCTGATCCAGGGTATTTGAAGCAGAGATGGCGTAGGCGAGGGTCAGGGAACAACTGCTTAATTAAACGTTAATTAAGGATATAAAGAGTAATAAAATGAGGATAGCTCAGTAGGAAAATTCAGTGGAGAAAAGAGGCTGAGTAGCTTGGTTTACGCGGGGGACCAATAAAACTTCAAGACAAGAAGCTTGCACCACTTACGTAGGCCGCAGGCGTCCTTCCGTTCTCCCGAAGGAGAGGAGACACTGAGGCCTCCCCGGTCGGATCTTAGAAGCCCAGGCAAAATTAGTAAGCTTGGTGGGTTCCGCGCTCCAGATGGAGACTCAACCAGAGTGAGAGAGAGAGAGAGAGACATGGGGAGACCAGTATTTCGAGAAACTGATCCCAATTCTTTATTTTCCATGGTCTACTTTTATACACTGAGATGTTATGCAAAAGTCACGTGGGGTCGGCAGTCCTGACTTTTATCAAAGTCAGGTGCTTCATACAAAAGTATACAGAGGTCTTAGGGGTGTTACATCATCTTCTGGCCGGGGGGCCTGCTGACAATTTACGACCCTCTCCTTGTGACAGCGGTCAGTCAACCAGGACACTTATTTCTCCAGGGGTGATTATTCTTAAAACAGACGCCACCCAAATAAAGTTACATTCCTATAGGGTGAGGGTGTAGTGGGTTTTAGTTAAGGAAAGAATTTACTTAGCCTAAGGTCTAACGTGATTTATATCAAAGGTTAATACTTATTTCTTCTATATATTCATTAATGTGTATAAGGGCAGGGGATGTGGAGACTTAGCAGTAAACATCAGCTCAACAAATGAAAAAGCCTTCACCAATATGATTTCTAATCAGCCCATTATACTTATACTAATAATTTTCTAACTTTTCTAAGGAACCTGTTTTTAGAAGGTTTAAAGCATCTCGTGCCTCTCATGGTTGGGAGGCTGTGAGCAATCACATGTGGCCGGACAAGCCTGTCAGGCAGGCTAGAGAACCTTCAGAGGAGTTTGTAGGTTAAAACACTCTTGTCACACCCAGGGGTTTTTATCAACTGGAGCTCTAGGTTAACTCCTTCTCCGAAAGAGGTGGTGGGGGACAGCCCCCCGTAAAGTCAGAGGTGTAGGTGAGAGCACAAAGTAGTAAGGTAGGCAGGCTCTGGTTATGGGGGTAGATGCTCGAGGATTTCCAGGGGGACTCCTGAGGCTCGATCCCGCCTTTGCGTATGTCGAGCCTCCTTCCTCATGACCTTTGCCATGGGCGGAGTGCCTCACTCTGGCCCCCAACAGTGAACCTCCTCTCTCAGGAACATTTTTGGCTCCTATCGAGACACCTCTGTGAGAGTAGCTACACACGCAACGTAGGGGCAAAGGGAGCCAGATTCTTTCCATGGGGTGCTGATGCTTTGTGGCAAAGCACCTGCTTGAGAATCTATCAGCTTACGCTTCCCTCGCCTTGACAGAGGTCTCATTGCTGTAGCGCTTGGCAGTTTGGAAAGAAGAGGACCCTTACCTTTCATAAAGTGGGCCCTTGTCCTAGTTTGAAAGGAAAGGCAAGAGCTGAGCTGAGGCCAATAAGGCGCCAGTCAAGTCTGACATATTCCCGAAGCCTGCTCCTTCATGGAAAATAACGCTGGAATCTAGGAATGTCTCTGCAAGGCTGGCAAAGGGCAGTCAGGAGCCTGCACCCTGCCTCTGGAATTACCGATTTCTAAGCAGATCTGGAGGTCTCCTTTAGGAGAATCTAACTCATTCCTTCCATATTGAGACTTCCAAAAACAGGCCGGTCGGCTGCCTCTTCGTGCCCGAAGGAGGCTTGCTTTTCCTGCCTCCTATGAACCCAGCTTCCCAGGCTCTGGGAAAAGCGGATATTGAAGATCTTTTCTCAGGGTTTTTTTCCATGGAGCTGGGGCCGAGACCAGAGACCCAATTGCACAGGGGAAGGAAAACCACATGGACAAGTCTTTGTTCTCCAGGAGACCTCTAAGTGAAACTTACTCTGTCAGGAACGTTCTTGACTCCTATGGAGACACCCCTGTGTGTGAAGCTGCGTACCCAACAAGGGGGCACAGAGAGACTGATTCTCTCTTTGCAGCTTTGAAGCTGTCATTCAAACAACAGCTTGAGAATCCATACAATGCTCTCCCTTACCTCTGAGAGAGTTCTCATTGCTGTAGCCCTTGGCAGTTTTTAGAAATCCGCACCCAAACCCTTCTCCAAGTAGGCCTGGGTCCTGGTTTGGATGGCCATGCAATGGCGGAGCTGAGGTCAGTAAGGCACCAGTCAGGTGTCACACATTCTGGTAGCCTGCTCCTCCAGGGACAGTAAGGCCTCTTTTTCCCTGCAGGAGTCTCGCTTGCCTTGCCTCCTGTGAACTGCGTTTCCCAGCCTGGGCGAAAAGCGGTTCCTGGAGATCTTTTCTAAGGAGTTGTTTCCCCGGAGCTGGGGTGGACCTCGGGGACCAAACTCACAGGGGAAGGCAAAACTACACGGACAAGTCTATGCTCTGTAGGAGACCTTAGTGAATCTCAAGTCTTAGGAACATTCTTGGCTCGTACAGAGACACCTCTGTGTGTAAAGCTACACACCGAACATAGGGGCACAGGGAGCCTGATTCTCTCCGTGGGGTGCTGATGCTTTGTGGCAAAGCACCTGTTTGAGAATCCATCCGCTTACGCTTCCCTCGCCTTGACAGAGGTCTCATTGCTGTGTCCCTTGGCAGTTTGGAAAGAAGCAGACCCTTACCCTTTACCAAGTAGGCCCTGATCCTAGTTTGAAAGGAAAGGCAATAGCTGAGCTGAGGCCAGTAAGGCACCCGTCAACTCTGACATATTCCCGATGCCTGCTCCTTCATGGAAAATAGCGCTAGAATCTAGGAATGTCTTTGCAAGGCTGGCAAAGGGCAGTCAGGAACCTCGACCCTGCCTCTGGAATATCTATCTTCTGAGCAGATCTGGAGGTCTCCTTCTGGAGAAGCTAACCCATTCCTTGCAAATAGAGGCTTCCAAACACAGGCTAGTTGGCTGCCTCTTCTTGCCCGAAGGAGGCTTGCTTTTCCTGCCTCCTATGATCCCTGGTTCCCAGCATGGGGGAAAAGCAGATCTTGGAGATCTTTGCTCAGGGGTTGTTTCCACGGAGCTGAGGTTATGCCCGGAGACCCACACATACAGAGGAAAGCAAAACTACATGAACAAGTCTTTGCTCTCTAAGAGAGCTCTAGTGAACCTCAGTCTTTGACGAACGTTCTTGGTTCCTACAGGGACAACTTATGGGGTCAGAGAGCCTGATTCCCTCTGTGAAGGTTTAACGCTGTCGTTCAGAAAACAGCTTGAGAATCCATACAATTCTCTCCCTTATCTCTGAGAGAGTTCTCATTGCTGTAGCCCTTGGCAGTTTTTTAGAAATCCGCACCCAAACCCTTCTCCTAGTAGGCCTGGGTCCTAGTTCAGAGGAACATGCAATGGCGGAGCTGAGGCCAGTAAGGCACCAGTCAGGTCTCACACACTCTTGCAGCCTGCTCCTCCAGGGGCAGTAAGGCCTCTTTTTCTCTGCAGGAGGCTCGCTTGCCTTGCCTTCTGTGAACTGCGTTTCCCAGTCTGGACGAAAAGCAGTTCCTGGAGGTGTTTTCTTAGGGGTTTCTTCCTCGGAGCTGGGGCGAACATCGGGAACCCAACTCACAGGGGAAGGCAAAACCATATGGACAGGTCTATGCTCTGTAGCAGAGCTCTAGTGAACCTCATCTCCCAGGAACATTCTGGGCTCCTATAGAAACACCTCTGTGTTTGAAGCTACACACCCAACATAGGGGCAAATGCAGCCTGATTCTCTCCGTGGGGTGCAGATGCTTTGTGGCAAAGCACCTGTTTGAGAATCCATCCGCTTCCACTTCCCTCTCTTTGACAGAGGTCTCTTTGCTGTAGCCTTTGGCAGTTTGGAAAGAAGCAGACCCTTACCCTTCACCAAGTAGGCCCTTGTCCTAGTTTGAACGGAAAGGCGATAGCTGAGCTGAGGCCAGTAAGGCGCCAGTCAAGTCTGACATATTCCTGAAGCCTGCTCCTTCATGGAAAATAACGCTAGAATCTAGAAATGTCTTTGCAAGGCTGGTAAAGGACAGTCAGGAAACTCGACCCTGCCTCTGGAATTTCCATCTTCTGAGCAGATCTGGAGGTCTTCTTTTGGAGAAGCTAACCATTCCTTCCAAATAGAGGCTTCCAAACACAGGCTAGTTGGCTGCATCTACTTGCCCGAAGGAGGCTTGCTTGTTCCGCTTCCTGTGAACTCCGCTTCCCGCCTGGGGGAAAAGTGGTTCTTGGAGATCTTTTTTCAGGGGCTATTTCAACGGAGTTGGAGCCGAGCCCGGAGACCCACACGCACAGAGGAAGGCAAAACCACATGGACAAGTCTTTGCTCTGTAGGAGAACTCTAGTTAACCTCAGTATGTGAGGAAAGTCTTGGATTCCACGGGGATACCTCTGTGTGTGGAGCTGCGTACCCAACAAGGGGGCACACAGGGCCTGATTCTCTCTTTGCAGCTTTGAAGCTGTCATTCAAACAACAGCTTAAGAATCCATACAATGCTCTCCCTTACCTCTGAGAGACTTCTCATTGCTGTAACCCTTGGCAGTTTTTACAAATCCGCACCCAAACCCTTCTCCAAGTAGGCCTGGGTCCTGGTTTGGATGGCCATGCAGTGGCGGAGCTGAGGTCAGTAAGGCACCAGTCAGGTGTCACACACTCTGGCAGCGTGCTCCTCCAGGGACAGTAAGGCCTATTTTTCCCTGTGGGAGGCTCGCTTGCCTGGCCTCCTGTGAACTGCGTTTCCCAGCCTGGGCAAACAGCGGTTCCTGGAGATCTTTTCTCAGGGGCTCTATCCCCAGAGCTGGGGTGGACCTCGGGGACCCATCTCACAGGGGAAGGAAAAACCACATGGACAGGTCTATGCTCTGTAGGAGACGTTAGTGTGTCTCATCTCTTAGGAACAGTCTTGGCTCGTACAGAGACACCTCTGTGTGTAAAGCTACACACCGAACATAGGGGCACAGGGAGCCTGATTCTCTCCATGGGGTGCTGATGCTTTGTGGCAAAGCACCTGTTTGAGAATCCATCCGCTTACGCTTCCCTCGCCTTGACAGAGGTCTCATTGCTGTGTCTCTTGGCAGTTTGGAAAGAAGCAGACCCTTACCCTTCACCAAGTAGGCCCTGATCCTAGTTTGAAAGGAAAGGCAATAGCTGAGCTGAGGCCAGTGAGGCACCCGTCAACTGTGACATATTCCCGATGCCTGCTCCTTCATGGAAAATATTGCTAGAATCTAGGAATGTCTTTGCAAGGCTGGCAAAGGGCAGTCAGGAACCTCGACCCTGCCTCTGGAATATCTATCTTCTGAGCAGATCTGGAGGTCTCCTTCTGGAGAAGCTAACCCATTCCTTGCAAATAGAGGCTTCCAAACACAGGCCGGTTGGCTGCCTCTTCTTGCCTGAAGGAGGCTTGCTTTTCCTGCCTCCTATGATCCCTGGTTTCCAGCATGGGGGAAAAGCAGATCTTGGAGATCTTTGCTCAGGGGTTGTTTCCACGGAGCTGGGGTTATGCCCAGAGACCCACACATACAGGGGAAGGCAAAACCACATGAACAAGTCTTTGCTCTCTAAGAGAGCTCTAGTGAACCTCAGTCTTTGACGAACGTTCTTGGCTCCTATGCGGACACCTCTGTGTGTGAAACTGCGTACCCAACATGGCGGCAGAGAGCCTGATTCTCTCTGTGCAGGTTTAATGCTGTCGTTCAGAAAACAGCTTGAGAATCCATACAATTCTCGCCCTTACCTCTGAGAGAGTTCTCATTGCAGTATCCCTTGGCAGTTTGTAGAAATCTGCACCTAAACCCTTCTCCAAGTAGGCCTGAGTCCCAGTTCGGAGGAACAAGCAATGGCGGAGCTAAGACCATTATGGCACCAGTCAGTTTTCACACACTCTGGCAGCCTGCTCCTCCAGGGACAGTAAGGCTTCTTTTTCTCTGCAGGAGGCTCACTTGCCTTACTTCCTGTGAACAGCTTTTCCCAGCCTGGGCGAAAAGCGGTTCCTGGAGATCTTTTCTCAGAGGCTGTTTTCTCGGAGCTGGGGCGGACCTCGGGGACCCAACTCACAGGGGAAGGTGAAACCACATGTACAGGTGAGCACTCTGTAGGATAGCTCTTGTGAGCCTCATCTCTCAGGAACATTCTTGGCTCCTGTAGAGACACCACTGTGTGTGAATCTACACACCCCACATAGGGGCAAAGGGAGCCTGATTCTCTCCGTGGGGTGCTGATGCTTGGTGGCAAAGAACCTTCCTGATAATCCATCCGCTTATGCTTCCCTCGCATTTACGGAGGTCTCATTGCTGTAGCCCTCGGCAGTTTGGAAAGAAGAAGACCCTTACCCTTCATAAAGTAGGCCTTTGTCCTACTTTGAATGGAAAGGCAATAGCTGAGCTGAGGCCAATAAGGCGCCAGTCAAGTCCGACATATTCCCAAAGCCTGCTTCTTCAGGAAGATAACTGTAGAATCTAGGAATGTCTTTGCAAGGTTGGCAAAGGGCAGTCAGGACCCTGCACACTGCCTCTGGAATTACCGACTTCTGAACAGATCTGGAGGTCTCCCTTAGGGGAAGCTAACCCATTCTTCCAAGTAGAGGCTTCAAAACGCAGGCCGCTTGGCTGCCTCTTGCTCTCTGAAGGAGGCCTGCTTTTCCCGCCTCCTATGAACCCCACATCCCAGCCTCTGGGAAAAGCGGATCTTGAAGATCTTTTCTCAGGGGTTGTTTCCACGGAGCTGGGGCCGAGCCTGGAGCCCCAAACGCACAGGGGAAGAAAAACCACATGGACAAGTCTTTGCTCTCTAGGAGAGCTCTAGTGAACCTCACTCTGTCAGGAACATTCTTGTTTCCTATGGAGACACCCCTGTCTGTGAAGCTGTGTACCGAACATGGAGACACAGAGTCTGATTCTCTCTGTGCAGCTTTGAAGCTGTCGTTCAAACAACAGCTTGAAAATCCATACAATGCTCTTCCTTACCCGTGACACAGTTCTCATTGCTATACCCCTTGGCAGTATTTAGAAATCCATACCCAAACCCTTCTCCTAGTAGGCCTGGGTCCTAGATCGGAGGAACATGCAATGGCAGAGCTGAGGCCAGTAAGGCACCAGTCAGGTCTCACACACTCTGGCAGCCTGATCGTCCAGGGACACTAAGACCTGTTGTGCCTTGCAGGAGGCTCGCTTGCGTTACCTCCTGTGAACTGCGTTTGCCAGCCTGGGGGAATAGTGGTCCCTGGAGATCTTTTCTCAGGGGCTCCTTCCCCTGAGCTGGGGCGGACCTCGGGGACCCAACTCACAGGGCAAGGCAAAACCATATGGACAGGTCTATGCTCTGTAGCAGACTTCTAGTGAACCTCATCTCTCAGGAACATTCTTGGCTCCTATAGAGACACTTCTGTGTGTGAAGCTGCGTACCTAACATAGGGGCACAGAGAGCCTGATTCTCTCAGTTCATTTTGACGCAGTCGTTCAGAAAACAGCTTGAGAATCCATAAAATGCTCTCCATTACCGCTGAGAGAATTCTCGCTGCTGTAGCCCTTGGCACTTTGTAGAAATCCGCAGCCAAACGCTTCTCCAAATAGGCCTGGGTCCTAGTTCGGAGGAACGGGCAATGGTGGAACTGAGGCCAGTAAGGCAACAGTCAGGTTTCACACACTCTGGCAGCCTGCTCCTCCAGGGACAGTAAGGCCTCTTTTTCTCTGCAGGAGATTCGCTTGCCTTACTTCCTGTGAACAGCGTTTCCCAGCCTCAGCGAAGCGGTTCCTGGAGATCTTTTCTCAGGGACAGTTTCCCCGGAGGTGTGGTGGACCTCGGGGACCCAACTCACAGGGGAAGGAAAAACCACATGGACAGGTCTATGCTCTGTAGGAGAGGTTTAGTGAACCTAATCTCTCAGGAACATTCTTGGCTCCTATAGAGACAACTCTGTGTGTGAAGCTACACTCCCAACATTGGGGAACAGGGATCTTGGTTCTCTCCGTGGGGTGCTGATGCTTTGTAGCAAAGCACCTGCTTGAGAATCCGTCCTCTTAGGCTTCCCTCACCTTGACAGAGGTCTCATTGCTGTAGCCCTTGGCAGTTTCAAAGAAGAAGACCCTTACACTTCATAAAGTAGGCCCTTGTCCTAGTTTGAATGGAAAGGCAATAGCTGAGCTGAGGCCAATAAGGAGCCAGTCCCCTCTGGCACATTCCCGAACCCTGCTCCTTCATGGAATATAACTCTAGAATCTTGGAATGTCTTTGCAAGGCTGGCAAAGGGCAGTCAGGAACCAGCACCCTGCCTCTGGAATTACCGACTTCTGAGCAGATCTGGAGGTCTCCTTTAGGAGAAGCTAACCCATTCCTTCCAAATAGAGGCTTCAAAACACAGGCAGGTTGGCAGCCTTTCGTGCCCGAAGGAGGCTTGCTTTTCTCTCCTCATATGAACCCCAGTTCCCAGCCTCTGGGAAAAGCGGGTCTTGAAGATATTTTCTCAGGGGTTCTTTCCACGGAGCTGGGGCCGAGCCCGGGGCCCAAAGGCACAGGGGAAGGCAAGACCACATGGACAGGTCTATGCTCTGTAGCAGACCTCTAGTGAACCTCATCTCTCAGGAGCATTCTTGGCTCCTATAGAGACACCTCTGTGTGTGAAGCTGCGTACCTAACATAGGGGCACAGAGAGCCTGATTCTCTCTGTTCATTTTGACGCTGTCGTTCAGAAAACAGCTTGAGAATCCATAAAATGCTCTCCCTTACCACCGAGAGAATTCTCACTGCTGTAGCCCTTGGCACTTTGTAGAAATCTGCACCCAAACGCTTTTCCAAGTAGGCCTGGGTGCTAGCTCGGATGAACAGGCAATGGCGGAGCTGAGGCCAGTAAGGCAACAGTCAGGTTTCACACACTCTGGCAGCCTGCTCCTCCAGGGACTGTAAGGCCTCTTTTACTCTGCAGGAGATTCGCTTGCCTTTCTTCACGTGAACAGCATTTCCCAGCCTCGGCGAAGCGGTTCCTGGAGATCTTTTCTCAGGGACAGTTTCCCCGGAGGTGTGGCGGACCTCGAGGACCCAACTCACAGGGGAAGGCAAAATCACATTGACAGGTCTATGCTCTGTAGGAGAGGTTTAGTGAACCTAATCTCTCAGGAACATTCTTGGCTCCTATAGAGACAACTCTGTGTGTGAAGCTACACTCCCAACATTGGTGCACAGGGAGCTTGATTCTCTCCGTGGGGTGCTGATGCTTTGTGGCAAAGCACCTGCTTGAGAATCCATCCTCTTAGGCTTCCCTCACCTTGACAGAGGTCTCATTGCTGTAGCCCTTGGCAGTTTGCAAAGAAGAAGGCCCTTACCCTTCATAAAGTAGGGCCTTGCCCTAGTTTGAATGGAAAGGCAATAGCTGAGCTGAGGTCAATAAGGAGCCAGTCCCGTCTGACACATTCCCGAAGCCTGCTCCTTCATGGAAAATAACTCTAGAATCTAGGAATATCTTTGCAAGGCTAGCAAAGGGCAGTCAGGAACCAGTACCCTGCCTCTGGAATTACCGACTTCTGAGCAGATCTGGAGGTCTCCTTTAGGAGAAGCTAACCCATTCCTTCCAAATAGAGGCTTCAAAACACAGGCAGGTGGACTGCCTTTTCGTTCCCGATGGAGGCGTGCTTTTCTCTCCTCCTACGAACCCCGGTTCCCAGACACTGGGAAAAGTGGATCTTGAAGATATTTTCTCAGGGGTTGTTTCCACGGAGCTGGGGCTGAGCCTGGAGACCCAAAGGCACAGGGGAAGGCAAGACCACATGGACAAGCCTTTGCTCTTTAGTATAGCTCTAATGAACCTCACTCTGTCAGGATCTTTCTTGATTCCTACGGAGACACACCTGTGTGTGAAGCTGCGGCCACAGAGAGCCTGATTACCCCTGTGCAGCGCTGAGTCTGGGCGGCTAAACAACAGCTTGGGAATGCAGCCTGGGGCGCTTCCCTTCCCTCTGACAGAGCTCTCCTTCGGTCCCTAAGCCCTCTGCAAGGAGGCATGGATCATAGGTGCAAAGGGAAAGGAAGAGCGGAGCTGAGGCCAGTAAGGCGCCCGCCAGTCACGTCTCCCCCACTTCCGCAGTCTGTTCCTTCCCCTGCGCGAAAGCTAGAAGCTGGGAAGGGCTTGGCGAGGCTCGCCCAGGCAGAGCAGCCTCTAGGCCGGGGCTCTGCGATATCGCGCCTGGGTGCAGATCTGGAGCTCCGCCGGAGTGGAAGCTCATTCGGTCCTTCCCAATACAGGCTTGCAAGCACCCGACGGCGGCCTGACTCTATTCTCCCGCGTGCTGGGAGTGGGCTTCCAATCCAGAGCACAGAGCACTGCCTGGAGCTCTCTGCTCAGGGGCTGGTTCCCCTACGCTGGGGCTGTGCTAGGGAGCCCAAACGCACATGTCAAGGCCCCAAAACACATCCACACATCTCTGCTCTGCAACAGAGCTCCGGGGAAGCCCAGTCTGGCAGGCGCTTTCTGGGCACAAAGGGAGGAACACTCTGACTGTGGAGCTTCCTCCCCAAGACAGGGGCACTAGGACCCTGATTCCCTCCGTTTACCGCTGAGTCTGCATTGCCAAGCAACAGCTTGGGAACGCAGCCTGGGGCGCTTCCCTTCCCTCGGACAGAGCTCTCCTTGCGGTAGGCCTTGGTAGTTTGCATACAATGGGGCCCTAAGCCCTCTGCAAGTTGGCCTGGCTCCTAGGTCCAAAGGGCAGGCCAGAGCGGAGCTGAGGCTGTCAGGCTCCAGACACATCTCCCATACTCCTACATCCTGCTCCTACCCGGGCGTGAACGCTAGAAGCTGGGAAGGTACCTGGACCGTGCAGGGGCGGGGCAAACGCGGGCGGCGTGGGGCGGGAGTCGGCTTCTGGCGGGGGTGGGGGCGGGCTTCCCAATTGTGCTCTCGGAGGTGGACACTGAGGCTGAAAACGCGCCGGGAGCGCGGCAGGGGCGGGGCTAACCCTGGCGGCGCGGGGCGGGGGTCGGCTCATGGGGGGGATGGGGAGGGGTTCCCAGTTGCGCTCTCGGGGGTTGCAACTGCGGCTGGGAACTCCCATTTCGTCCGCTCCTGGGTCCCCAAGGATCGCCATCCCATGGGTGCAGCGGAGGGCTGCGGACCACAGGTAAGGGAACTGGGACTGTGTGGAGCAGGGAACCAAGTATTCCGCCGTCTGTTGGCACATTCTCGGAGCTCCCCAAACTGGCGGTCGCAGAAAGGCCTTGCCTTTGGGGTCAAGGCCTTTACCGCTCCACCCCTCTGCTGAAAAATCTCAGAGTCTGCGCGGTTCTTCCAAGCAGCCTAGTGTCCGCTGGAAGTCCAAGGGACAGAACACTGAATTCTTGCCGGCTGGCCCAGCCCTGCTTCTGGCACTTTGTAAGCCAGCGGGCCCTTGAGCACCTGCTGGGATGGGAAAGGGAAGGGTCCACGAATTGCACCCTAGGAACTTAGTAGGGTGCATGGATTTCAAACCCTGGTGGCCGCCCAGGCAGCAAAGAAGTGGGGAGGGCACCTTGCTGCCCTTTCATGGCAGAATCTGTGGCTGTCCTGATGCGTGGGCCTTTTCATGGGGACCTTGTGCAATAAAAGTTTGGTGTTTTGGTACTGAATAATTAGAAATTGTAAAAAGTTTAAATTATGTGGTGGTGTAATTAAAAAACAAAACATAACAAAACCAAGCCCCAAGTGTTTGGCACAGGGAGGTTTAAGTATTGAAGGCCTGTTTTCCTTGCACTGTGGCATTCTATCAAGAAGTGTGCAGGATTTTTTTTTTTTTTAAGAAAAGTGTTCGAAGAGCTTGAAACAGGAAACCCAGAGGTGCCCCTGTATTTTGGGGAAGGCCTTAGGAGGTCACTTGGAAATGCTGCTGGCTGTGGGGAAGGGGGGCAGATGGGCTGTGCAGTCTTGTCCTTTGCATTCATGTTCTTGTGTGTAGAAACCCAGCTCGGAGCCATCTCCTGATGTGTAAGAATTTCGCAGACAAACCTTGAGCTAAGCAATGCATTTGTTCCTGAGGAAATGTTTGTCTTAAGCGATGTAAATATCCTATGTATATCCGCTGGACTCTGGCTTCAGGTCGGTTCCCCCAATAGGCTCAGAAGCGACTTGAACAAAACAGTATGTTTTCCTTGTACCTTGTTCTCCTAATCTATGTTAAGGAAATGATATATTTGCCTGGAATACTGCCTTTCTTCAAGATTCATGTCAATCAGTTTTTGGCCCAGGATGACTCACCTGCTGCCAATGTGACCTCAAGACATGTCGTGGGGGAGGGGCCTGGTGCCATTCCCTGAGACAGTGCCTTTCCTTCCTTAGCTGACTGCTAGTGCCTGTAGAATATCTGGCTAGAGACCAGCAGGGCGTACACCCCGCCTCAAGTCTAAGTCAGCAGCTTTCTCTATCTCATTTATACTTTAATAACAATTGATGACACAAAAGCTCTGAGCGATCAAATCATATCAAATCTTCATTTCAGATTGAAGATGCATTCCATGGTATTGCCATCTTAAGTCTTTCCATTGTTATGGAATATCTGTCCATGTATTCAGGATAGTTTTCAGCCAGGGTGTATAATTTCCAGTGTACCAGTCTTGTCATCCTCGTTACATCCATTGCAAAGTGTTGTATTCATGTTGACATTATTGAAAGGGAATTTTTTTTAATTCCTTTTCAGATTATTATCTGCTAATATATACAGAAAAAACCGTGTAATCTTTCGTTTTTATCAGTTTGGACAGCTTGATAGTTGTCTTTAATTTCTTTCCTTTCTCATACTTTAAGATTTTCCGGGCACCATACATGTACTGCCTCACCCCTAATCTCAGTCATGTGTTCAAAGAACTTCTGTCCTTTATTTGTTTACTTATTTTTTGCAACATTGAATTCGTTTTGACTATGCTGGGTCTCTGCTGCAAGATGGAAGTTGCTAGGACCTCTGGACTGCAGTCTTCCATCTCTTACTGACCTCTTGTTGACCTCTGCAGAATCCTGGTTGGCGGGAGCTTGTTAGTTCCTTGTTCCTTACCAGGACCTCCTGTGGTAAGTGTTTTTCTCTTCTCTGTTGCCTGGTAAGGGTGGATGGTCATTGGCATCCCAAAGCTAGCTAGAAGTCAATGATTTAGGCAGGCTTGTGCATAGATATGGGAGAAGGCAATGGCACCCCACTCCAGTACTCTTGCGTGGAAAATCCCATGGATGGAGGAGCCTGGTAGGCTGCAGTCCATGGGGTGGTTAAGAGTCGGACACCACTGAGCGACTTCACGTTCACTTTTCACTTTCATGCATGGGAGGAGGAAATGGCAACCCACTCCAGTGTTCTTGCCTAGAGAACCCCAGGGACTGCGGGGCCTGGTGGGCTGCCGTCTATGGGGTCGCACAGAGTCGGACACGACTGAAAGGACTTAGCAGCAGCGGCGGCGGCAGCAGCAGCAGAAGCAAGGCATCGATATCAAAAGGGCTGCAAACAGTCAGGAAGGATCACATATGTCACCGTGAAACACTACTTCTCCACTTAGCCAAAGCTAACCAAAGATTTCTGTTCTAGGTCAACCTAGAAGAGATCACTTAAGAGGTAAAGAAACTTAAACTCCATTAGCAAAGGCAGTTCGACATCTCAAGAAAACTTGTGCTAGGCACAGAACTCTTTTCTGGGGGTCCACTTTCCCTACAACCTCCTTATCCCATTCTGTACCCATTCCTTTGCTTCTCCCATCCTGAAACTGCCACCTGTAAGACAGAACTACTTCGTTTTCCTTCCTCAAGTGCCATTGCATTCCACATACTTTCTTGTAATAACAAGTCATACATTTCCCTTCAGCAACCAAGAACTGACTTTTATATTGGCATTGGCTATAGCCCGCCCCCCTCCCCCCACCCCCAAGAACAGAACAAAACAAAACAAAACAATTGCTTTCTTACATTTAACATGTCAGGATGGTGCCAGACACTATTCATGGAGAGTCAAAAATCTCTTTTGTTTCTGTGTAAAAGGGAGGTCCTTTCAAGTCGTGAATGTTTCAGAACTTTCATTTATTTGGAAATGACCTAGCTATTCAACACTGTCGTCACAAGGATAGAAACTCGGGTAACCAAAACACCTGGAGAAACGTTTGTTAGTTCAGTTCAGTTCAATTGCTCAGTCGTGTCTGACTCTTTGGGACCCCGTGGCCTGAAGGACGCTAGGCTTCCGTGTCCGTCACCAACTCCAGGGGCTTGCTCAAACTCATGTCCATCGAGTCAGTGATGCCATACAACCATCGTACCCTTGTCATCCCCTTCTCCTCTGCCTTCAATCAAGACTATGAGAGGCAGATATTTTAGAGTATAATTATTGTAAAGAGTTTGTCTAAAAGCTCATATCACATTTACATTTTTTACTTTTGTTGTTGTCGTTTCCAGGTAGTTTCTTGCTGACAAGCTTGTGACAGATATAACAATAGAGCAATTTTTACCTCAAAAGAAACCTAGGCACTATGAACATGTTGTGCTTAATGTTGTTGACTCTTAGACATGTCTATAATGGAGGAGCAAAACCAAAAATACTAGATATTTAATATTGACTAGTTCCCAGTTCACGGGACTCTGACATTCATTTAGGTCAATGTTTTCTTGTATTTCCAGCAGTTTGATTTGGAAGGGCTGCCTTGTCTTGAGACCATTGAAATCAGAACACAGAACTTGAGCAATATTATCAAAAAACACAAGGCTCACACTGACACATACCTTAATCCAAACAGACAGACAAGACATCTTCCAGGTTTCCACCTGAGATTTAAAATATTTCTTTGAGCCAGTCTTCTGGGGAGTGGGGGGATGGGGGTGGCAGTAAGGCAGGCTTGGGTAACAAGCTAATTGTTGGTCATTGCATATGCAAAGAACCAGCTTTCCGGGTTCCAAGGAAAAAAGTTTCCTTGGTAACCAACTTTGTCTGGTTCTATAGAATATCATGGCCCTCCTAGGTCAGGTCATCTTGCCTTTCTGTAGTCCTCGTTTTATCCCTAAATCATAGACAGCTTGGATTGTCTCTGTGGGGTGTATGTATTGTCCTCATGTTTGACCTGGCAGCAGCAGCGAGGTCCGAGAGCCTCTCCTGGAACCGGGTGTGGGGACGGGGCTCACCGAGAGCCGCTGGTGAAGGTGGGCAGCGCCCCTGGAGCGCGGCAGGGGCGGGGCGAACCCGGGCGGCACAGGGCGGGTGTCGGCTCCTGGCGGGGGTAGGGGAGGGCTTCCCAGTTGTGCTCTCGGAGATGGCCACTGCGGCTGGAAACACGCCAGGAGCGCAGCCAGGGTGGGGTAAACCTGGGCTGCACAGGTCGAGATTCCGCTCGCTGTGGGTGGGGGGTCGGTCCCTGTTGTGCTCCCGGGGGTCGCCAATGTGGCTGGGAACCCGCCGGGAGCCCAGCAGGGCCGGTGCAAAACCTGGCGGCGCGGGGCGGGGTGGGGGGTCCGTTCGCAGCGGGGGTCGGCTCCTGGCGGGGGTGGGGGAGGGCTTTCCAGATGTGCTGTTGGGGGTCGCCATTGCGGCTGGGAATGCCCATTTCATGAACTCCTGGATCCCCAAGGATCGGCATCCATCGGCCACAGCGGAGGGGTGCGGAACACAGGTAAGGGAACGGGGACTGCGTGGAGCAGGGAACCATGTATTCCGCCCTGTGTTGGCACAGTCTCAGAGCTCCCCAACCTGGCGGTCGCAGAAAGGCCTCGTCTTTGGGGTCAAGGCCTTTACCGCTCCACCCCTCTGCTGAAAAACCTCAGAGTCTGCGCGGTTTTCCCAAGCAGCCTAGTGTCCGCTGGAACTCCAAGGGACAGAACCCTGAATTCTGGCCGGCTGGCCCAGCCCTGCTTCTGGCACTTTGTAGGCCAGCGGGCCCTGGAGCACCTGCTAGGATGGGAAAGGGAAGGGTACGCGAATTGCACCCTGGTGGCCGCCGAGGCAGCAAAGAAGGGGGGAGGGCACCTTACTGCCCTTTAATGGCAGACAGAATCTGTGGCTGTCCTGCTGCGTGGGCCTTTTCATGTGGACCTTGTGCAATAAAAGTTTACCGGTGACCTTAGGGAACTTCCCAGTGTGCTTCTGACAGATGAGGGATGCTGTGGAGTTGGAGGGGCCTCTCAGGACTACGCTGGGTTTGGCGCAATGGAAGAGGGCCTCATCTCCAGGGAAGGCAGGAACCTCAGGCTTCCTCTCCGTTTCGGACTCCGACCGCAGGGTCCCTGCAGAGTTGGGACAGGAGAGTCAGGAATTGTCTTGTCTGAGGAAGGGAACTCCGCTTGCCTGTCGAGGTGTTCAGGGTGTCTCAGGCCCCTTGTTCAGCTGTGTGTGGAACCTGCGGGTGTTTCCGGACGATGCACGACGGTGACAGTGCCCCTTCGTGTTGTGCCTTCACCCACTGGGTTGCCTTCGAAGAGGTGTCCGGGCCTCGGGTTCTTTTCAAGAGCGGACAGGGAAATCGGGGTCTTTCGGCATGTGGGACCACCCACGGGGCTAGTCTCAAATTTCCTAGTGAGGCCGGCTACATCCTGAGGTATGCCGGGAAGTCCGGGGAGCCTTCCAGACAACGCAGGGGGGTCGACTCTCCTGTCGCCATCAGGAGGGGAGAAGAGGCTCAGATGAAGTGGGGCCAGAACCCTCGGTGTTACCCTCGAGGGAACCCGGCGTGTCGAGGAACTTTTGGGGGTCGCATGAAGGCTGTCAGGGACCGTTTCACCCTTCAGGGCGGAACAGGGGATTTCCCTTCATACGCCGTCGCGGGCAAGGGCGTCATCTTGCGAAGACGTGGGAACCACGTGGTTTTTCTCGAGTTGCGGCGGGATTCTTGAGTTACGACGAGGATCTCAGGCTTCCTCTTGGGTTGGCCCTGCGAAGCCCAATCTTCCCCTCGAGTTGCGAGGGAAAGCTGGGGGTTGCGCTCGAGTCACTGCAGGGCCCAAGACACCTCATCTAGGCGTGTGTCCGGGACCTAATATTCCTCTCCAGGGATGGCAGGGATCTCGGGGTTGCGTTCCAGGTTACCCCGGGGAGTCAGGGCTCGTCTCGAGGGGAAGCCAAGGACTCCGCTCTCCCCTTAAGTCGCGACCCGGATCTCTTGGAGCCCCCTGAGCGGCCTCAAGGGAGTCCAGCCTCCTCTTCCATTTGGAGAGAGGACCCGGGATTGCTCTCCAGGCCATGCAGGAACAGAAGGCCCTCAGCTCGCGAGGACGGGGGCGTCTCAGGGGTTTCCTCGAGCTGCGGCGCCCGTGGGGGTTTTCTCCCGAGGCACGACGAGGATCTCAGGGAGCCTCCTGTGCGGCGCCAGGGAAGTCAGATCTCCATGCGCATGGCGAGGGGGAGCGCGTCATGGCTCTCGAGTCACGGGAGGGGACTAGGGCCTGGAGACGCGTTGAAGAAGGACTCTCGAGGTCTTTCTCGGGGGGCGGCGGGAAACCCTGGGTTCCATTGACTTGTGCCAGTGACCTCAGGAAGCTTCTCAGCGTGCCTCTGAGAAGTCAGGGTCACTGTGGAGTTGGGAGGGGCCTCTCGGAACTCCACTGGGTTTGGTGCAATGGAAGAGGGCCTCATGACAAGTTGAGGCAGGAACCTCAGGGTTCCTCTCCTGGCTTCGAATGCGCCGGATCTGACTCGGATCGCAGAGTCCCTGCAGAGTTGGGACAGGAGAGTCAGGCCTCGTCTTGTGTGGAGGAATGGAACTCCGCTTGACTCTCGCGTTGTTCATGGGGTGACAGGCCACTTGTCGATTTGTATGTGGAACTTGCGGGTTTTTCTGGACGATGCACTGGGGTGTCACTGCCCCTTCGTGTTGTGCCTTGTTCCACAGGATTGCCTTCGAGTTGGGTTCTGCCATCGGGTTCTTATCAAGAGCGGACCAGGGAATCGGGGTCTTTTGGCATGCCGCACCAGCCACGAGGCTATGTCTCGAATTTCGTCGTGAGACTGGCCTCATCTTGATGTGCACCAGGAAGGTCGGGAACGCCTTCCAGACAAAGCAGGGGAATCGAACCTCCTGTCGCGATCAAGAGGGGAGAAGAGTCTCAGATGAAGTGGTGCCGGGAAGCTCGGTGTTCTCCTCAAGTGAGACTGGTATGTCGGGGAACTTTTGGGGTCGCATCAAGGGTTCCAAGTAACTTTTCGCTCTTCAATACGGAACGTGGGACTTCTCTTGAGACGCTGTAGCGATCAAGGGCCTCATCTTTCGATGACGGGGGAACCACGTGGTTTTTCTTGAGTTGGGGCGGGATTCTCGAGTTACAACCGGGAATTCAGGCTTCCTCTTCAACTGGCCCAGGGAAGTCCAGTTTTCATTCGAATTGTGAGTTAGAATGGGGATTGCTCTCGAGACACTGCAGGGCCAAATAGACCTCATCTAGGCTTGTGTCCAGGACCTAATGTTCCTCTGCTGGGGCGAAATCGATCTCAGCATTGAATTCTCGACTCACTCGGGGAGTCAGGCCTCGTCTCGAGGGGAAGCCAAGGACACCGCTCTCCTGTCAAGTCGCAACGGGTATATCTTGGAGCTCACTGTGTGGCCTAAAATGAGTCAAGCCTCCTGTGGAGTTTGGAGAGAGGACTCAGGATTGCTCTCCAGGCCATACAGCAAAAGAAGGCCCTCATCTCGTGAGGACTGGGGCGTCTCGTGGGTATTCTCGAGCTGCGGCTCCAGTGTGGTGTTGCTCACGAGGTATAATGGGGAGCTCAGGGAGCCTCTCCTGTGGCGCCAGGGAAGTCAGGTTTCTATGCGCGTGGCTAGGGGGAGCGCGTCATTGCTCTCGAGTCATGGTAGGGGAATCGCACCTCAAGACGCGTTGAAGAAGGACTCTCGAGGTCTTTTACGGGTTGGGGCAGGAAACCCTTGGTTCCTTCGACTTGTGCCGGTGATCTCAGGAAGGTCTAAGGGTGCCTCTGAGAAGTCAGGGATACTGTGCAGTTGGGAGGGGTCTCTCGGGACTCCACTGGGTTTGGTGCAATGGAAGAGGGCCTCATCTCGAGTGGAGGCAGGAAACTCATGTTTCCTCTCCTGACTTCCCCTGGGCCAGATCTGACTCGGATCGCAGTTTCGCTGCAGAGTTCGAACAGGAGAGTCAGGCCTCGTCTTGTGTGGAGGAATGGAACTCTGCTTGCCTCTCCAGTTGTTCACGGGGTGACAGGTCACTTCTCGAGCTGTGTGTGGTACCTGCGGGTTTCTCCGGACGATACCCGGGGGTGTCAGTGCCCCTAAGTGTTGTGCCTTCATCAAAAGGGTTATCTTCAAAGAGGTGTCCGGGCATCAGGATCTTATCAAGAGCGGACCGGGAAATCGGGGTCTTTCGGCATGTGTCACCATCCACGTGGCTATGTCTCGAATATCCTCGTGAGACCGGCCTCATCCTGAGATGCACCGGGAAAGGTGGGAACCCCTTCAAGACAAAACAGGGGAATCGACCCTCCTGTCGCGATCAGGAGGGGAGAAGGGGCCCAGATGTAGTGGTGCCGGGAACCTCGGTGTTCTCCTCGAGTCAGACTGGTGTGTCGAGGAACATTTGAGGGCGCATCAAGGGTGCCAATACCGTTTCGCACTTCAAGACGGAACGTGGGACTTCTCTTGAGACGCTGTAGGGGGCAAGGGCCTCATCTTGGGATGACGGGGGAACCACGTGGCGTTTCTCGAGTTGTGGCGGGATTCTCGAGTTTCGACGGGGAATACAGTCTTCCTCATGTGTTGGGCCAGGGAAGTCCTATCTTCCATTCGAGTTTAAAGGGAGAGCTGGGGATTGCTCTCGAGTCACTGCAGGGCAAAATAGACCTCATCTAGGCTTGTGTCCAGGACTTAATGCTCGTCCCTAGGGGAGACAGGGATCTTGGGGTTGCATACCAGACTCACCCGGGGAATCAAGCCTCGTCTCGAAGGGAAGCAAAGAACTCCGCTGTCCTTTTGAGTCGCGATGGGTATCTCTTGGAGCCCACTGTGTGCCCTAAAGGGAGTCAAGCCTCCTGTGCTGTTTGGATAGAGGACTCGGGATTCCTCTCCAGGCCATGCAGGAAAAGAAGGCCCTCATCTCGCGATGATGGCGGCGTCTCGTGGGTTTTCTAGACTGCTGCGCTAGTGCCGGGTTTCTGACGAGGTACGAGAGGGAGCTCAGGGAGCCTCTCGTGTGGCGCCAGGGAAGTCAGGTCCCCATGAGATGGCTAGGGGGAGCTCGTCATTGCTCTCGAGTCATGGTAGGGGAATCGGGCCTCAAGACGGGTTGAAGAAGGACTCTCGAGGTCTTTCTCGGATCACTGCATAAAACCCAGGGTTCCCTTGACTTGTGCCTGCGACCTCAGGGAGCTTCTCAGAGTGCCTCTGAGAAGTCAGGGATACTGTGCAGTTTGGAGGGGCCTCTTGAGACTCCTCTGCATTTGGTGGAATGTAAGAGGGACTCATCTCGAGTTGAAGCAGGAATCTCAGTGTTCGTCTCCATTTCTGACTCAGATCGCAAGGTCCCTGCATGTTGGTACAGGAGAGTCAGGCCTCGTCTTTTCTGGAGGATGGGACTCCTCTTGCCTCTCGAGTTGTTCTCGAGGTGACAGGCCACTTGTCGAGCTGTGTGTGTAACCTGCCCGTTTTTCCGGATGATGCACAGGTGTGTTAGTGCCCCTTCGTGTTGTACCTTCATACTCAAGGCTGCCTTCCAAGACGTGTCCGAGCATCGGATTCTTATCAAGAGCGGACCGGGAAATTGGAGTCTTTCAGCAAGTGGCACCACCCACAAAGCTACGTATCGAATTTCCCCATGAGACCGGCCTCATCCTGAGTTGTGCAGGGAAGGTCGGGCCCCCTTGCAGACAAAGCAGGGGAATCGACCCACGGGTCACGATCAGGAGGGGAGAAGGGGCTTAAATGAAGTGGTGCCGGGAACCTCGGTGTTCCCCTTGAGTGAGACTGGCGTGTTGGGGGACTTTTGGGGTCGCATCAAGGGTGCCAAGTACCGTTTCGCATTTCAAGACGGAACCTGGGACATCTTTTGAAACGCTGTAGCGGGCAAGGGCCTCATCTTGCGATGACGGGAGAACCACGTGGTTTTGCTCGAGTTGCGGCGGGATTCTCGAGTTATGACCGGGAATTTAGGCTTCCTCTTGTTGGCCTTGAAATCCAATCTTCCATTCGGGTTGCGAGGGGGAGCTGGGGATTGCGCTAGAGTCACTGCAGGGCAAAAGAGACCTAATCTAGGCTTGTGTCCAGGATCTAACGTTGCTCTCCAGGGGCGACAGGGATCTCGGGTTTGCATTCCAGACTCATCCGGGGAGTCAGTTCTCACCTCGAGGGTAAGCAAAGAATTCCGCTCTCATCTCGAGTCGCGATGGGTATCTCTTGGAGCCCACTGTGTGTACTAAAGGGAGTCAAGCCTCCTGTGGAGTTTGGAGAGAGGACTCGGGATTGGACTCCAGGCCATGCAGGAAAAGAAGGCCCTCATCTCGAGATGACGGTGGCGTCTCGTGGGTTTTCTCGACCTGCGGCGCCAGTGTGGGGTGTCTCATGAAGTACCACGGGGATCTCAGGGAGCCTCTTGTATGGCGCCAGGAAAATCCAGTATTCCATTCGAGTTGCAAGTTAGAACTGGGGATTGCTCTCCAGTCACTGCAGGGCAAAATAGACCTCATCTACGCTTGTGTCCAGGACCTAGTGTTCCACTACTGGGCCAACAGGGATCTCAGGGTTGCATTCTCGACTCACCCGGAGAGTCAGGCCTCGTCTTGAGGGGAAAAAAAGGACTCCGCTCTCCTGTCGAGTCGCGACGGGTATCTCTTGGAGCCCACTGCGTGGCGTAAAGGGAGTGAAGCCTCCTATGGAGTTTGGAGATGACTCGGGATTGTTTTCCTGGCCATGCAGGAAAAAAGGCCCTCATCTCGCGATGATGGGGGCATCTCGTGGGTTTTCTCCAGCTGCGGCGCCAGTATCAGATTTCTCACGAGGTACAACGGGGAGCTCAGAGAGCCTCTCGTGTGGTGCTAGGGACGTCAGGTCTCCGTGCGTGTGGTGAAGGGGAGTGCGTGATTGCTCTCGAGTCATAGTAGGCGAATCGGGCCTCAAGACACATTGAAGAAGGACTCTTGAGGTCTTTCTCGGGTTGCGGCAGGGAACCCTGGGTTCCCTTGATTTGTGTCGGTGACCTCAGGCAACTTCTAAGGGTGCCTCTGAGAAGTCAGGGACACTGTGGATTTGGGAGGGGCCTTTCGTTACTCAACTGGGTTTGGTGCAATCGAAGAGGGCCTCATCTCGAATGGAGGCAGGAACCTCAGGGGTCCTCTCCATATGTGACTCGGGTCGCAGGGTACCTGCAGAGTATGGACAAGAGAGTCACGCCTCGTCTTCCGTGGAGGAATGGATTTCCCCTTGCCTTTCGAGTTGTTCACGGAGTGACAGGCCACTTGTTGAGCTGAGTGTGGAACCTGCAGGTTTTTCCGGACGATGCACGGGGGTGTCAGTGCCCCTTCGTGTTGTGCCTTCATCCACAGGGTTGCCTTCAAAGAGGTTTCCGGGCATCGGGTTCTTTTCAAGAGCGTACCGGAAAATTGGGGTCTTTCAGCATGTGGTACCACCCACGAGGCTACGTCTCGAATTTCCTCGGGAGACCGGCCTCATCCTGAGGTGCGCCGGGAAGGTCGGGAACCCCTTGCAGACAAAGCAGGGGAATCGACCCACCGCTCGCGATCAGAAGGGGAGAAGGGGCTCAGATGAAGTGGTGCCGGGAACCTCGGTGGTCCCCTCGAGTGAGACCGGTATGTCACGGCACTTTTGAGGTCGCATCAAGGGTGCCAAGTACAGTTTCGCACTTCAAGATGGAACGTGGGAATTCTCTGGAGATGCTGTAGCGGGCAAGGGCCTCATATTGCGATGACGAGGGAAACACGTGGTTTTTCTCGAGCTGAGGCGGGATTCTCGAGTTACAACGGGGAATTCAGGCTTCCTCTTGTGTTGGCCCAGGAAGTCCAATCTTCCATTCAACTTGTCAGAGAGAGCTGGGGGTTGCTCTCGAGTCACTTCAGGGCAAAGAGTCCTCATCTAGGCTTGGGTCCAGGACGTAATGTTCCTCTCCAGGGGCGACAGGGATATCGGGGTCGCATTCCAGTCTCACCCGGTGGGTCACACCTCGTCTCGAGTGGAAGGAAGCAAAGGACTCCACTATCCTCTCGAGTCGGGACGCATAACTCTTGGAGCCCAATGAGTGGCCTAAAGGGAGTCAAGCGTCCTGTGTAGCTTGGACAGAAGGTTCACGCTTGATCTGCATACCATGCAGTTAAAGATGGCCCTCCTCTCGTGATGACGGGGGCGTCTCATGGGTTTTCTCGAGCTGCGGCGCCAGTGTGGGGTTTCTCACGAGATACGATGGGGAGTTCAGGGAGCCTCTCGTGCGGCGCCAGAGAAGCCTGACTCCATGCGTGTGGCCAGGCAGATCGCGTCATTGCTCTCGAGTCATGGGAGGGACTAGGGCCTCAAGAGGCATTTAAGAAGGACTCTCAAGGTCTTTCTTGGGTTGGGGCGGGAAACACTCGTTTCCATCGACCTCTACAGGGGACCTTAGGGAACTTCCCAGGTGCCTCTGAGAGGTGAGGGATACTGAGGAGTTAGAGGGGCCTCTCGGGACTCCACTAGGTTTGACGAAATGAAAGAGGGCCTCATCTCGATTGGAGGCAGGAACCTCAGGCTTCCTCTCCATTTCTGACTCCGACCGCAGGGTCCCTGCAGAGTTGGGACAGGAGAGTCAGGCCTCGTCTTGTCTGAGTAAGGAACTCTGCTTGCCTCTTGAGTCGTTCAGGGGGTCTCAGGGCCCTTGACAAGCTGTGTGTGGAACCTGCGGGTGTTTCCAGAAGATGCATGGGGGTGTCAGTGCCCCTTCGTTTGGTGCCTTCCCCCACAGGGTTTCCTTCAAAGAGGTGTCCGGGCATCGGGTTCATTTCAAGAGCGGACCGGGAAATCGGGGTCATTCGGCATGTGGCACCACCCACGTGGCTCATCTCGAATTTCCTCGTGAGACCAGCATCATCCTGAGGTGCGCCGGGAAGGCCGGGAACACCTTCCACACAAAGTAGGGGAATCGATTCTCCTGTCGCGATCAGGAGGGGAGATGGGGCTCAGATGAAGTGGGGCCGGGACCCTCGGTGTTCCACTCGAGGGAACCCGGCGTTTCAGGGAACTTTAGGGGTCGCATCAAGGGAGCCAAGTACCGTTTCCCACTTCAGGATGGAACATGGGACTTCCCTGGAGACGCTGTAGCGGGCAAGGGCCTCATCCTGTGAAGACGTTGGAACCACGTCGTTTTTCTCGAGTTGCATTGGGATTCTCAAAAACGACAGGAATTTCAGGCTTCCTCTTGGGTTGGCCCTGGGAAGCCCAATCTTCAATTCGAGTTGCGATGGAAAGCTGGGGGTTCTGCTCGAGTCACTACAGGGCCAAAGAGACCTCATCGAGGCGTGTGTCCAGGACCTAATATTCCTCTCAAGGGAAGACAGGGATCACGGGTTTCCATTCCAGACTCCCCCGGGGGGTCAGGACTCGCCTGGAGGGGAAGCAAAGACTCCGCTTTCCTCTCAAGTCGCGACACGGATCTCTTGGAGCCCACTGAGTGGACTCAAGGGTGTCGAGCCTCCTCTTCAGTTTGGAGAGAGGACTCGGGATTGCTCTCCAGGCCAGGCAAGAAAAGAAGGCCCTCATCTCGCGATGACGGGGGCGTCTCATGGGTTTCCTCAGGCTGCTGCGCCCATGGGGGTTTTCTCACGAGGCACGATGAGGACCTCAGGGAGCCTCTCGTGCGGCGCCAGGCAAGTCAGGTCTCCATGCGCATGGCGAGGGGGAGCTGGTCATCACTCTCGAGTCATGGGAAACGGCTAGGTCCTCAAGAGGCGTTGAAGAAGGACTCTCGAGGTCTTTCTCGGGTTGCGGCGGGAAACCCTCGTTTCCCTCGACTTCTGCAGGGGACCTTAGGGAACTTCCCACGGTGCCTCTGAGAGGTGAGGGATGCTGTGTAGTTGGCAGGGCCTCTCGGGACTCTGCTGGGTTCGGCGCAATGGAAGAGGGCCTCATCTCGAGGGGAGGCAGGAACCTCAGGCTTCCTCTCGGATTCGGACTCCGACTGCACGGTCCCTGCAGTGTTGGGACAGGAGAGTCATGCCTCGTCTTGTCTGAGGAATGGAATTCTGGTTGCCTCTCGAGTTGTTCCGGGAGTCTCAGGCCCCTTGTCGAGCTGTGTGTAGACCCTGCGGGTTTTTCCGGATGATGCACGGGGGTGTCAGTGCCCCTTCGTGTTGTGCCTTCACCCACAGGGTTGCCTTCGAAGAGGTGTCCGGGCATCGGGTTCTTATCAAGAGCGGACCGGAAAATCGGAGTCGTTCGGCACGTGGCACCTCACATGTGGCTACTCTCGAATTTCCTCCTGAGACCGGCCTCATCCTGAGGTGCGCCGGGAAGGCCGGGAACCCCTTCCAGACCACGCAGGGGAATCGACTCTCCTGTCGTGATCAGGAGGGGAGAAGGGGCTCAGATGAAGTGGTGCCGGGACCCTCGGTGTTCCCCTCGAGGGAACCCAGCATGTTGGGGAACTTTTGCGGTCGCATCAAGGGTGTCAAGTACCGTGTCGCCCTTCAGGGCTGAACATGGGACTTCCCTGGAGACACCGGGAACTTCGGTGTTCCCCTGGAGTGAGACCGGTATGTTGGGGAACTTTGGGGTCACATCAAGTGTGCCAAGTAGCATTTCGAACTTTAAGATGGAACGTGGGACTTCTCTTGAGACTCTAGCTGGCAAGGGCCTCATATTGCAATGAAGGGGGAACCACATGGTTTTTAAGACTTGAGGCTGAATTCTCGAATTACGATGGGAAATTCAGACTTCCTCTTGTGTTGACCGTGGGAAGACCAATCTTCCATTCAAATTGTGAGGGAGAGATGGAGGTTGCTCGAGTCACTGTAGGGCAAAATAGACCTCATCTAGGCTTGTGTCTAGGACATAATGTTCCACTCCAGGGGCGACATGGATCTCGGGGTTGCATTCCAAACTCACCCGGGGAGTCAGGCCTCGTCTCCAGGGAAGCAAAGGACTCCGCTCTCCTCTCGAGTCGCACCGGGTATTTCTTGGACCCAACTGAGTGGCCTAAAGGGAGTCAATACTCCTGTGAAGTTTGGAGAGAGGACCAGGGATTGCTCTCCAGGTCAGGCAGGAAAAGAAGGCCCCCATCTCTCCTTGACGGGGGCATCTTGTGGTTTTTCTCAAACTGCGGCGCCAGTGTGGGTTTTCTCACGAGGTACGATGGGGTACTCAGGGAGCCTCTTGTGTGGTACTAGGGAAGTCAGTTTTCCTGCTTGTGGCGAGGGGAGCGCGTCCTTGCTCTGGAGTCATGGTAGGGGAATCGGGCATCAAGAGACGTTGAAAAAGGACTCTCCAAGTCTTTCTCAGGTTACTTCAGGAAACTCTGGGTTCCCTCGACTTGTGCCAGTGACCTCAGGTAGCTTCTCACGGAGCCTCTGAGAATTCAGGGATACTGTGGTGTTGGGAGGGGCCTCTCGGGACACCACTGAGTTTGGTTCAATGGAAGAGGGCCTCTTCTCTAGTTGAGGCAAGAACCTCAGGGTTCCTCTCCATTTCTGACTCCAATTGCAGGGTCCCTGAAGAGTTGGGGCAGGAGAGTAAGGCCTCGTCTTTTGTGAAGGAATGCAACTTCACTTGCCTCTCGAGTTGTTCACGAGGTGACAGTCCACATTTGGAGCTGTGAGTGGAATCTGCGGGTTTTTCCAGACGATGCATGGGGATGTCAGTGTCCCTTCGTGTTGTGCCTTCATCCACAGGGTTGCCTTCGAAGAGATGTCCGGGCGTCAGGTTCTTATCTAGAGTGGACCGGGAATTCGGGATCTTTCAGCATATGGCACCAACCATGAGGCTACTTTTCGAATTTCCTCATGAGACCGGCCTCATCCGGAGGTTCGCGGGGAACGTCGGGAACCCCTTGCAGACAAAACATGGGAGTCGACCCTCCTGTCGCGATCAGGAGGGGTGAAGGGGCTCACAGGAAGTGGTGCCGTGAACTTTGGTGTTTCCCTCGACTGAGACCGGTATGTCAGGGAACTTTGGGGGTCGCATCAAGGGTGCCAAGTACCGTTTTGTACTTCAGGATGGAACGTGGGACTTCTCTTGATACGCTGTAGCGGCCAAGGGCCTCATCTTGCGATGACGGGGGAGCCACGTGGTTTTTCTCGAGTTGCGGCGGGATTCTCGAGTTACGACGGGGATTTCAGGCTTCCTCTTGTGTTGGGCCAGGGAAGTCCAATCATCCATTCGAGTTGCGAGGGAGAGCTGGGGGTTGCGCTCGAGTCACTGCAGGGCAAAGGAGACCTCATCTAGGCTTGTGTCCAGGACCTAATGTTCCTCTCCAAGGGCCACAGGGATCTCAGGTTTGCATTCCAGACTCACCCAGGGAGTCAGGCTAATGTCGAAGGGAAGCAAAGGACTCCGCTCTCCTTTTGAGTCGCGAAGGGCACCTCTTGGAGCCCACTTTGTGGCCTAAAGGGAGTCAAGCCTCCTGTGAAGTTTGGAGAGAGGACTTGGGACTGCTCTCCAGGCCATGCAGGAAAAGATGGCCCTCATCTCGCGATGACGGAGGGATCTTGTGGGTTTTCTCGAGCTGCGGCGCCAGTGTGGGGTTTCTCACGAGGTATGACGGGGAGCTCAGGGAGCCTCTCATGTGGCGCCAGGGAAGTCAGGTCTCCATGTGCATGGCGAGGGGGAGCGTGTCATTGCTCTCGAGCTATGGTAGGGGAATCTGACCTCAAAACACATTGAAGAAGGACTCTCGAGGTCTTTCTTCGGTTGTGGCAGGAAACCCTTATTTCCCTCGACGTTTGCCGGTGGCCTCAAGGAGCTTCTCAGAATGCCTATGAGAAGTCAGGGATACTGTGGAGATGGGAGGGGACTCTCGGGACTCCACTGGGTTTGGTGCAATAGAAGAGGGCCTCATCTCGAGTGGAGGCAGGAACCTCAGGGTTCGTCTCCATTTCTGACTCTGATCGCAGGGTCCCTGCAGAGTTGGGACAGGAGAGTCAGGCCTCGTCTTGTAAGGAGGAATGGAACTCCGCTTGCCTCTCGAGTTATTCACGGGGTGACAGGCAACTTGTCGAACTGTGTTTGGAATCTGCGGGTTTTTCCGGACGATGCACGAGGGTGTCAGTGCCCCGTCGTGTTGTGCCTTCTTCCACAGGGTTGCCTTTCAAGAGGTGTCCGGGCATCGGGTTCTTATCAAGAGTGGACCAGGGAATCGGGGTCTTTCAGCATGTGTTACCACCCATGAAGCTACGTCTCAAATATTCTCGTTAGACCGGCCTCATCCTGAGGTGCGCTGGGAAGGTTGGGAACCCCTTCCAGACAAAGCACGGGAGTCGACCCTCCAGTCGCAATCAGGAGGGGAGAAGTGGCTCAGATGAAGTCATACCGGGAACCTCGGTGTTCCCCTCGAGAGAGACCAGGGTGTCGGGGAACTTTTGGAATCGCATCAAGGGTGCCAAGTTTTCACACTTGAAGTGTGAAAACACTTGAAGAAGAAACCTGGGACTTCTCTTTAGACGCTGTAGCGGGCAAGGGCCTCATCTTGCGATGACAGGGTAACCATGTGGTTTTTCTCGAGTTTCGGCGGGATTCTCGAGTTACGATGGGGAATTCAGGCTTCCTCTTGTGTTGGCCCAGGGAAGTCCAATCTTCCATTGGAGTTGCGAGAGAGAGCTAGGGATTGCTCTCGAGTCACTTCAGGGCAAAAGAGACCTCATCTAAGCTTGTGTCCAGGACCTAATGTTCCTCTCCAGGGGCGACAGAGATCTCGGGGTTGCATTTTAGACGCACCCGAGGAGTCAGACCTCATCTCGAGAGGAAGGAAAGGACTCTGCTCTGCTCTCGAGTCCCGACGGGTATTTCTTGGAGACCACTGAGTGGCCTAAAGGGAGTCAAGCCTCCTGTGGATTTTTTTTTTAATTTTATTTTATTTTTAAACTTTACATAATTGTATTAGTTTTTCCAAATATCAAAATGAATCTGCCTCAGGTATACATGTGCTCCCCATCCTGAACCCTCCTCCCTCCTCCCCCCCCATAGCATCCCTCTGGGTCGTCCCAGTGCACTAGCCCCAAGCATCCAGTGTCATGCATCAAACCTGGACTGGCAACTCTTTTCATACATGATATTTTACATGTTTCAATGCCATTCTCCCAAATCTTCCCACCTTCTCCCTCTCCCACAGAGTCCATAAGACTCTTCTATACATCAGTGTCTCTTTTGCTGTCTCGTACTCAGGGTTATTGTTACCGTCTTTCAAAGTTCCATATATATGCGTTAGTATACTGTATTGGTGTTTTTCTTTCTGGCTTACTTCACTCTGTATAATAGGCTCCAGTTTCATCCACCTCATTAGAACTGATTCATTCTATTCTTTTTAATGGCGGAGTAATACTCCATTGTGTATATGTACCACAGCTTTCTTATCCATTCATCTGCTGATGGACATCTAGGTTGCTTCCATGTCCTGGCTATTAGAAACAGTGCTGCGATGAACATTGGGGTACACGTGTCTCTTTCCCTTCTGGTTTCCTCAGTGTGTATGCCCAGCAGTGGGATTGCTGGATCATAAGGCAGTTCTATTTCCAGTTTTTTAAGGAATCTCCACACTGTTCTCTATAGTGGCTGTACTAGTTTGCATTCCCACCAACAGTGTAAGAGGGTTCCCTTTTCTCCACACCCTCTCCAGCATTTATTATTTGTAGACTTTTGGATTGCAGCCATTCTGACTGGCGTGAAATGGTACCTCATAGTGGTTTTGATTTGCATTTCTATGATAATGAGTGATTTTGAGCATCTTTTCATGTGTTTGTTAGCCATCTGTATGTCTTCTTTGGAGAAATGTCTATTTAGTTCTTTGGCCCATTTTTTGATTGGGTCATCTATTTTTCTGGAGTTGAGCTGTAGGTGTTGCTTGTATATTTTTGAGATTAGTTGTTTGTCAGTTGCTTCATTTCCTATTATTTTCTCCCATTCCAAAGGCTGTCTTTTCACCTTGCTAATAGTTTGCTTTGATGTGCAGAAGCTTTTAAGGTTAATTAGGTCCCATTTGTTTATTTTTGTTTTTATTTCCAATATTCTGGGAGGTGGGTCATAGAGGATCCTGCTGTGATGTATTTCAGAGAGTGTTTTGCCTATGTTCTCCTCTAGGAGTTTTATAGTTTCTGGTCTTACGTTTAGATCTTTAATCCATTTTGAGTTTATTTTTGTGTATTGTGTTAGAAAGTGTTCTAGTTTCATTCTTTTACAAGTGGTTGACCAGATTTCCCAGCACCACTTGTTAAAGAGATTGTCTTTAATCCATTGTATATTTTTGCCTCCTTTGTCAAAGATAAGGTGTCCATATGTGTGTGGATTTATCTCTGGGCTTTCTATTTCGTTCCACTAATCTATATTTCTGTCTTTGTGCCAGTACCATACTGTCTTGATAACTGTGGCTTTGTAGCGGAGCCTGAAATCAGGTAGGTTGATTCCTCCAGTTCCATTCTTCTTTCTCAAGATCGCTTTGGCTATTCGAGGTTTTTTGTATTTCCATACAAATTGTGAAATTATTTGTTCTAGCTCTGTGAAGAATACTGTTGGTAGCTTGATAGGGATTGCATTGAATCTATAAATTGCCTTGGGTAGTATACTCATTTTCACTATATTGATTCTTCCAATCCATGAACATGGTATATTTCTCCACCTATTAGTGTCCTCTTTGATTTCTTTCACCAGTGTTTTATAGTTTTCTATATATAGGTCTTTAGTTTCTTTAGGTAGGTATATTCCTAAGTATTTTATTCTTTCCGTTGCAATGGTGAATGAAATTGTTTCCTTAATTTCTCTTTCTGTTTTCTCATTATTAGTGTATAGGAATTCAAGGGATTTCTGTGTGTTGATTTTATATCCTGCAACTTTACTATAGTCATTGTCTAGTTCTAGTGATTTTCTGGTGGAGTCTTTAGGGTTTTCTATGTAGAGGATCATGTCATCTGCAAACAGTGAGAGTTTTACTTCTTCTTTTCCAATTTGGATTCCTTTTGTTTCTTTTTCTGCTCTGATTGCTGTGGCCAAAACTTCCAAAGCTATGTTGAATAGTAATGGTGAAAGTGGGCACCCTTGTCTAGTTCCTGACTTTAGAGGAAATGCTTTCAATTTTTCACCATTGAGGATAATGTTTGCTGTGGGTTTGTCATATATAGCTTTTATTATGTTGAGGTATGTTCCTTCTATTCCTGCTTTCTGGAGAGTTTTTATCCTAAATGGATGTTGAATTTTGTCAAAGGCTTTCTCTGCATCTATTGAGAAAATCATATGGTTTTTATTTTTCAATTTGTTAAGGTGGTGTATTACATTGATTGATTTGCGGATATTGAAGAATCCTTGCATCCCTGGGATAAAGCCCACTTGGTCATGGTGTATGATCTTTTTAATGTGTTGTTGGATTCTGATTGCTAGAATTTTGTTAAGGATTTTTGCATCTATGTCATCAGTGATATTGGCCTGTAGTTTTCTTTTTTTGTGGGATCTTTGTCAGGTTTTGGTATTAGGCTGATGGTGGCCTCATAGAATGAGTTTGGAAGTTTACCTTCCTCTGCAATTTTCTGGAAGAGTTTGAGCAGGATAGGTGTTAGCTCTTCTCTAAATTTTTCGTAGAATTCAGCTGTGAAGCCGTCTGGACCTGGGCTTTTGTTGGCTGGAAGATTTTTGGTTACAGTTTCCATTTCCGTGCTTGTGATGGGTCTGTTAAGATTTTCTAGTTCTTCCCTGGTCCAGTTTTGGAAAGTTGTACTTTTCTAAGAATTTGTCCATTTCTTCCACGTTGTCCATTTTATTGGCATATAATTGTTGATAGTAGTCTCTTATGATCCTTTGTATTTCTGTGTTTTCTGTTGTGATCTCTCCATTTTCATTTCTAATTTTATTGATTTGATTTTTCTCCCTTTGTTTCTTGATGAGTCTGGCTAATGGTTTGTCAATTTTATTTATCGTTTCAAAGAACCAGCTTTTGGTTTTGTTGATTTTTGCTATGGTCTCTTTTGTTTCTTTTGCATTTATTTCTGCTCTAATTTTTAAGATTTCTTTCCTTCTACTAACCCTGGGGTTCTTCATTTCTTCCTTTTCTAGTTGCTTTAGGTGTAGAGTTAGTTTATTTATTTGACTTTTTTCTTGTTTCTTGAGGTGTGCCTGTATTGCTATGAACTTTCCCCTTAGGACTGCTTTTACCGTGTCCCACAAGTTTTGGGTTGTTCTGTTTTCATTTTCATCCGTTTCTATGCAAATTTTGATTTCTTTTTTGATTTCTTCTGTGATTTGTTGGTTATTCAGCAGCGTGTTGTTCAGCCTCCATATGTTGGAATTTTTAATAGTTTTTCTCCTGTAATTGAGATCTAATCTTACTGCATTGTGGTCAGAAAAGATGCTTGGAATGATTTCTATTTTTTTGAATTTACCAATGCTAGCTTTATGGCCCAGGATGTGATCTATCCTGGAGAAGGTTCCATGTGCACTTTAGAAAAAGTTGAAATTCATTGTTTTGGGATGAATTGTCCTATAGATATCAATTAGGTCTAACTGGTCTATTGTATCATTTAAAGTTTGTGTTTCCTTGTTAAATTTCTGTTTAGTTGATCTATCCATAGGTGTGAGTGGGGTATTAAAATCTCCAACTATTATTGTGTTAGTGTTAATTTCTCCTTTCATACTTGTTAGCATTTGTCTTACATACTGTGGTGCTCCCACGTTGGGTGCATATATATTTATAATTGTTATATCGTCTTCTTGGATTGATCCTTTGATCATTATGTAGTGACCTTCTTTGTCTCTTTTCACAGCCTTTGTTTTAAAGTCTATTTTATCTGATATGAGTATCGCTACTCCCGCTTTCTTTTGGTCCCTATTTGCATGGAAAATCTTTTTCCAGCCCTTCACTTTCAGTCTGTATGTATCCCCTGTTTTGAGGTGGGTCTCTTGTAGACAACATATGTAGGGGTCTTTTTTTTGTATCCATTCAGCCAGTCTTTGTCTTTTGGTTGGAGCATTCAACCCATTTACGTTTAAGGTAATTACTGATAAGTATGATCCCATTGCCATTTACTTTATTGTTTGGGGTTTGAATTTATACACCGTTTTTGTGTTTCCTGTTTAGTATTTGTTGGAGAGCTGGTTTGGTGGTGCAGAATTCTCTCAGCTTTTGCTTGTCTGAAAAGCTTTTGATTTCTCATTCATACTTGAATGAGATCCTTGCTGGGTACAATAATCTGGGCTGTAGGTTATTTTCTTTCATCATTTTAAGTATGTCTTGCCATTCCCTCCTTGCTTGAAGAGTTTCTATTGAAAGATCAGCTGTTATCCTTATGGCAATTCCCTTGTGTGTTATTTGTTGTTTTTCCCTTGCTGCTTTTCATATTTGTTCTTTGTGTTTGATTTTTGTTAATGTGATTAATATGTGTCTTGGGGGGTTTCGCCTTGGCTTTATCCTGTTTGGGACTCTCTGGGTTTCTTGGACTTGAGTGAGTATTTCCTTCCCCATTTTAGGGAAGTTTTCAACTATTATCTCCTCAAGTATTTTCTCACGGTCTTTCTTTTTGTCTTCTTCTTCTGGGACCCCTATGATTCGAATGTTGTAGCGTTTAATATTGTCCTGGAGGTCTCTGAGATTGTGCTCATTTCTTTTAATTCGTTTTTCATTTATCCTCTCTGATTCATTTATTTCTACCATTCTATCTTCGAATTCACTAATCCTATCTTCTGCCTCTGTTATTCTACTATTTGTTGCCTCCAGAGTGTTTTTAATTTCATTTATTGCATTATTCATTATATATTGACTCTTTTTTTATTTCTTCTAGGTCCTTGTTAAACCTTTCTTGCATCTTCTCAATCCTTGTCTCCAGGCTATTTATCTGTGATTCCATTTTAATTTCAAGATTTTAGATCCATTTCACTCTCCTTACTCGGAATTCTTTATCAGGTAGATTCCCTATCTCTTCCTCTTTTGTTTGGTTTGGTGGGCATTTATCCTGTTCCTTTATCTGCTGGGTATTCCTCTGTCTCATCTTGTTTAAATTGCTGAGTTTGGGGTGTCCTTTCTGTATTCTGGCAGTTTGTGGAGTTCTTTACTGTGGCATTTCCTCGCTGTGTGTGGGTTTGTACAGGTGTCTTGTCAAGGTTTCCTGGTTAGGGAAGCTTGTGTCCGTGTTCTGGTGGGTGGAGCTGTATTTCTTCTCTCTGGAGTGCAATGAAGTGTCCAGTAATGAGTTATGAGATGTTTGTGGTTTTGGGGTGACTTTGGGCAGCCTGTATCTTGAAGCTCAGGGCTGCGTTCCTTTGTTGCTGGAGAATTTGCTTGGTATGTCTTGCCCTGGAACTTGTTGGCCCTTGTGTGGTGCTTGATTTCAGTGTCGGTATGGAGGCATTTGATGAGCTCCTGTCAATTAATGTTCCTTGGAGTCAGGAGTTCCCTGGAGTCAGGGTTTGGACTTAAGCCTCCTGCTTCCAGTTATCTGTCTTACTTTTACAGTAGTTTCAAAACTTCTCCTTCTATACAGCACCATTGATAAAACATCTACGTTAAAGAAGAAAAGTTTCTCTACTGTGAGGGCCACTCAGAAAGGTTCACAGCATTACATGGAGAAGAGAAGAGGGAGGAGGGAGTTAGAGGTGACCCAAATGAGATCAGGTGGAATCAATAGTGGAGAGAGTGGGCTGGCCAGTAGTCACTTCCTTATGTGCACTCCACAACTGGACCGCTCAGAGATGTTCACAGAGTTATACAGAGATGAGAAGAAGGAGGAAGGAGACAGAGGTGGCCAGAAGGATAAAAGGGGGGAATGAAAAGGAGGGAGACAGATCCAGCCAGTAATCAGTTCCCTAAGTGTTCTCCACCGTCTGGAATACACAGAAATTCACAGAGTTGGGTAGAGTAGAGAGGGGTTAGGGAGGAGACACAGGCGACTGGTGGAGAAAAAGGAGAGTCCAAAGGGAGAGAGAGCAGTCAAGCCAGTAATCTCGCTCCCTAGTGAAAAATGGGTACTGAAGATTGGGTTCTTAAAGGTACAAAATTGGTAACAAATACATAAAAGCAAAAATTAAAAATCTAGAGTAGAGTTTGGAATTTCAAAAATACGATGTTAAAGAAAAGAAGAAGGAAAAGAAAGAGAGAAAAAACGAACAAAGAAAAACAAACATGGTCGCAAAAATTATCAAGAAAATACAGGTACAAAATTGATAACTAATACCAAAAAGCAAAAATTAAAAATCTAGAGTAGAGTTTGGAATTTCAAAAATACAATGTTAAAAAAAAGGAAGAAGAAAACTAAAGAGAAAACAAACAAACAAAAACAAGCAATGTCGCAAAAATTATAAAGAAACTACAGGTACAAAATTGATATCAAATATCAAAAAGCATAAATTAAAAATCTAGAGTACAGTTTGGAATTTCAAAAATACAATGTTAAAGAAAAGAAGAAAAAAAACAAAACAAAAAAACAAGGTCAAAAAATTATTATATATATATATATATATATATATATATATATATATATATATATGAAGTTTGCTGAAGAAGAAAAAAATAGGGTCTTTTTTTTGCAAAGTAATAGGTTATAAAAGTGAAAATTAAATGAACAATAGAGAACTTAAAATTAAAAAAATTAAAAAAAGTAAGAATGATCATAAAAATATATCTAGGACTTTCTCTGGTTTTGTTGTGAGTATCGTGGGTTCGGTTCATTTTTGGCTAGTTCCTTGGTCCAACTTATATTTCTCAAGATCTATAGGCGCCTTCCTATGTAGTCCTAGTAACCACAGGGTTTTAATCTATTGCCTGTAGCTTCCAAGGCGTTTCCCTCTGTTATAGCTTCTTTTGTTTGCCTGTCTCTTCAGTGTCTGGTTTACGCCCTGACACAAAGGGGACGGTGGAGGACACTTTTTTTTTTTTAGGCTCACTTGTTCAGTTGCTCTGTGGGGAGGGAGGGAGGGAGTGATGCTGCAAACAAATAACACTGGCGTGCGCTCGCAGTGCCTCAGCCACACTGGGTCTGCCCCCGCTCACGGCACGTGTAGCCTCCCTGCCCACACTGCTCGGGCTCTAGGTTGTTCCACCGGGAACAATCCGAGGCTGGCCCTGGGCTTCATGCACCTCCCAGGTCCAAGCCGCTCAGGTTCAGGCACTCGGGTAGTCCTCAGAGGCACAGACTCGGTTGGGCCTGCGTTTTGTGCTCTTCCCAGGTCCGAGCAGCTCAGGTGATGAGGTGTTTGGCGAGCGCCAATGTTGTGACTTATCGCCTCCCCGCCACTCGGTTATCTGGGTGTAAAACAGGCGCACCTTCTCAGGCAGATGTTGACCGTCCAGATCCCCAAGAAGTTTTAGTTAGCAAAGAAGGCTGCTTACAGTTTTATAGATAATGTCTCTCTGGGGCTGCGATTGCCCCCTTCTGGCTCTGGCTGCCTGTCACCGGAGGGGGAAGGTCTGCAGCCGGCTATCTCTGTTCAGTCCTTTGTTCCGTGCGCGGGCCTGGCGGTGTCTTAGGTTAGGGCTGGCTTTTTGAGTGGTAGATATCCCAGAGTCTGGTTTGCTAGCCCAAGTTATTTCGTTCAGATAGCGCTCAGGGTATTCAGGCCAGATTCTTACTCTAAGCGATGCAGCCCGCGCCGCGCCTCCCTGCCCAGCCCCTGCTTGCTAATGGTGTGAGCAGGCGTCTGCACTGCTTTGCGGCTGGGGGAGTTACCGTAGGGCTTGCAATCTGCGAGTTTTAATTGTTTATTTATTTTTATCCCCCTTATGTTGCCCTTTGTGCTTCCAAAGCTTGGCAAAGATTTGGCAGTGAAAAGCTTTCCTGGTGTTTGGAAACTTTTCTCTTTTTAAGACTATCTTCCCGGGACGGAAATCCCTCCCTCCCTCTTTTGTCTCTTTTTTTGTCTTTTATATTTTTTCCTACCTACTTTCCAAGAGTTGGGTTCTTTTCTGGGTGCCTGATGTCCTCTGGCAGCATTCATAAGTTGTATTGTGGAATTTACTCGACGTTTAAATGCTCTTTTGATGAAATTGTTTGGGGGGGAAAGAGTTCTCCCCGTCCTACTCCTCAGCAATCTTGGCTCCTCTCTTGTGGAGTTTGGAGAGAGCACGCGAGATTGCTCTCCAGGCCATGCAGGAAAAGAAGGCCCTCATCTCGCGATGTCGGGGGAGTCTCGTGGTTTTTCTGGAGCTGCGGTGCCAGTGTGGGGTTTCTCACAAGGTACGACCGGGAGCTCAGGGAGCCTCTCGTGTGGTGTCAGGGAAGTCAAGTCTCCATACGAGTGGCGAGGGGGCGCACGTCATTGCTCTCGAGTCATGGTAGTGGAATCAGGGCTCAACGCAATGAAAAAGGACGCTCGAGGTCTTTCTCGGGTTGCGGCAGGAAACCCTGGGTTCCCTCGACTTGTGCCTGTGACCTCAGGTAGCTTCTCAGGGTGCCTCTGAGAAGTCAGGGATACTATGGAGCTGGGAGAGGCCTCTCGGGACTCCACTGGGTTTGCTGCAATGGAAGAGGGCCTAATCTCGAGATCAGGAAGGAACCTTAGGGTTCCTCTCCATTTCTGACTCAGATTGCAGGGCCCCTGCAGAGTTGGGACAGGAGAGTCAGGCCTCGTCTTGTGTGGAGGAATGGAACTCCGCTTGCCTCTCGAGTTGTTCAAGGAGTGACAGGCCACTTGTCGAGCTGTGTGTGGAACCTGCGGTTTTTTCCAGACAATGCACGGGGGTGTCAGTGCCCCTTCGTGATGTGCTTTCATCCACAGGGTTGCCTTCGAAGTGGTGTGCGGGCATCGGGTTCTTATTAAGAGCGGACCAGGAAATCGGGGTCTTTTGGAATGCGGCACCACACACGAGGCTACGTCTCGAATTTCCTCGTGAGACGGGCCTCATGCTGAGGTGCCCCTGGAAGGTCGGGAAAGCCTTCCAGACAAAGCAGGTTAATCGACCCTACTGTCGCGATCAGGAGGGGAGAAGGGGCTCAGATGAAGTGGTGCCGGGAACCTCGGTGTTCCCCTTGAGTGAGACCGGTATGTCAGGGAACTTTTGGGGTCTCATGAAGCTTGCCAAATACTGTTTCAAACTTCAAGATGAAACGTGGGACTTCTCTTGAGACGCTGTGGCGGGCAAGGGCCTCATCTTGTGATGAAGGGGAAACCACGTGGTTTTTTTCGAGTTGAGATGGGATTGTTGACTTACGACGGGGAATTCAGGTTTCCTCTTCTGTTGGCCCAGGGAAGTCCATTCTTCCATTCGAGTTGCCAGGGAGAGCTGGGTGGGAATTGCTCTCAAGTCACGGCAGGTCAAAATAGACCTCATCTATGCTTGTGTCCAGGACCTAATGTTCCTCTCCAGGGGCGATAGGGATGACGGGGATGCATTCCAGACTCACCCAGTGAGTCAGGCCTCGGCTCGAGGGGAAGCAAAGGATTCTGATATCCTCCTGGGTCGCAATAGGTATCTCTTGGAGCCCACTGAGAGGCCTCCAGGGAGTCAAGCCTCCTGTGGAGTTGGAGAGAGGACTCCGGATTGCTCTCCAGGCCATACAGGAAAGAAGGCCCTCAGCTCGCAATGACGGGGGCGTCTTGTGGGTTTTCTCGAGTTGGAGCGCAAGTATGAGTTTTCTCACGAGGTACGACGGGGAGCTCAGGGAGCCTCTCGTGTGGTGCCAGGAAAGTCAGGTGTCTATGCGTGTGATGAGGAGGAGCCCATAAATGCTCTCGAGTCATGGTAGGGAAATCGGGACTCAAGACGCGTTGAAGAAGGAGTCTCGAGGTCTTTCTCAGGTTGCGGCAGGAAACCCTGGGTTCCCTCGACTTGTACCGGTGACCTCAGGGAGCTTCTCAGGGTGCCTCTGAGAAGTCAGGCATACTGTGGACTTGGGAGGCGCTCTCGGAACTCCACTGGGTTTGGTGCAATGGCAAAGGTTCTCATCTCGAGTTGAGGCAGGAACCTAAGGGTTCCTCTCCATTTAAAACTCCGACCACAGGGTCCCTGAAGAGTTGGGACAGGAGAGTCAGGCCTCGTCTTCTGTGGAGGAATGGAACTCCACTTGCCTCTCGAGTTGTTCACAGGATAACAGACCATTTGTCGAGCTGTGAGTGGAACCTTCGGTTTTTTCCGTAAGATGCATGAGGGGGTCAGTGCCCCTTCGTGTTGTGCCTTCATCCACAGGGTTGCCTTCAAAGAGGTGTCCGGACATCGGGTTCTTATCAATAGCAGAGCAGGAAATCGGGGTCTTTCAGAACGTGGCACCATCCATGAGGCTACGTCTCGAATTTCTTCATTAGACTGGTGTCATCCTGAGGTGCGCCATGAAGATCGGGAACCCCTTCCAGACAAAGCAGGGGAATCGACCATCTTGTCACGATCAGGAGGAGTGAAAGGGCTCAGTTGAAGTCGTGCCGGGAACCTCGGTGTTCCCCTCGAGTGGGACCGGTGTGTCGGGAAACTTTTGGGGTCACTTCAAGGGTGCCAAGTACCGTTTTGCACTTCAATACGGACTTGGGGCTTCTCTTGACACGCTGTAGAGGGCAAGGGCCTCATCTTGGGATGACGGGGGAATCACGTGGTTTTTCTCAAGGTGCGGCGGGATTCTCGAGTTACGACGGGGAATTCAGGCTTCCTCTTGTGTTGGCCCAGGGAAGTCCAATCTTCCATTCGAGTTTCGAGGAAGAGCTGGGGTTTGCTCTTGAGTCACTGCAGGGCAAAAGAGACCTCATCTAGGCTTGTGTCCAGGACCTAATATTCCTCTCCAGGGCCGACAGCGATCTCGGGGTTGCATTCCAGACGCATCCTGGGAGTCAGAGCTCGACTCGAGGGGAAGCAAAGGACCCCGCTCTCCTCTTGAGTCACCGCAGGTGTCTCTTGGAGCCCACTGAGTGGCCTAAAGGGAGTCAAGCCCCCTGTGGAGTTTGGAGAGAGGACTCAGGATTGCTCTCCAGGCCATGCAGGAAAAGAAGACCCTCATCTCGCGATGACAGGGGCGTCTTGTTGGTTTTCTCGAGCTGCGGTGCCAGTGTGCGGTTTCTGACGAGGTGCGACGGGAAGCTCAGGGAGCCTTTCGTGTGGCACCAGGGAATTCAGGTCTCCATGCGCATGGCAAGGGGGAGCGCGTCATTGCTCTCGAGATACGATACGGGAATCGGGCCTCAAGACACGTTAAAGCAGGACTCTCAAGGTCTTTCTCGGGTTGCGGCAGGAAACCCTGGGTTCCGTCGACTTCTGCCGGTGACCTTAGGGAGCTTCTCAGGGTGCCTCTGAGAAGTCAGGCATACTGTGGATTTGGGACGGGCCTCTCGGGACTCCACTGGTTTTGTGGCAATGGAAAAGGGCCTCATCTTGAGTGGAGGCAGGAACCTCAGGCTTCCTCTCCATTTCTGACTCGGTGCGCAAGGTCCCTAGAGTTGTGACAGGAGAGTCAGGCATCGTCTTGTGTGGAGGAATGGAACTCCGCTTGCTTCTCGAGTTGTTCACGAGGTGACAGACCACTTGTGGAGCTGTGTGAGGAACCTGCGGGTTTTTCCGGAAGATGCACGGGGTGTCAGTGCCCCTACGTGTTGTGCCTTCATCCACAGGCTTGCCTTCGAAGAGGTGTCCATGAGTCTGGTTTTGATCAAAAGTGGACCATGGAATCGGGGTCTTTCGGCATGTAGTATGGCCCTCGAGGCTACCTCTCGAATTTCCTCATGAGACCGGCCTCATCCTGAGGTGTGCCGGGAAGGTCGGGAATCCCTTCGAGACAAAGCAGTGGAATCGACCCTCCTATCGCGATCAGGAGAGGAGAAAGGCCTCAGATGAAGTGATGCCGGAAACTTCAGTGTCCCCTCTAGTGAGATCGGTATATAGGGGAACTTTTGGGGTCGCATCAAGGGTGCCAAGTACTGTTTTGCACTTCAAGACGGAATGTGAGACTTCTCTTGAGACGCTGTAGGGGGCAAGGGCCTCATCTTGCAATACGGGGAACCACGTGATTTTTCTCGAGTTGCGGCGGGTTTCTCAAATTACAACTGGAAATTCAGGCTTCCTCTTGTGTTGGCTCAGAAAGGCCAATCTTCCATTCGAGTTGCAAGGGAAAGCTAGGGGTTGCGCTTGAGTCACTGCAGGGCCAAAGAGACCTCATCTAGGCTTTTGTCCAGGACCTAAGGTTCCTCTCCAGGGGCGACAGGAATCCAGGGTTGCATTCCAGACTCACCCTCGTAGTCAGGCCTCATCTCGAGGGGAAGCAAAGGACACCGCTCTCCTCCTGAGTATCGACGGGTATCTCTTGGAGCCCACTGAGTGACCTAAAGGGAGTCAAGCCTCCTTTGGAGTTTGGAGAGAGGATTCGGGATGGCTCTTCAGGTCATGCAGGAAAGGCCCTCATTTCACCATGACAGGGGCGTCTCGTGGGTTTTCTCGAGCTGCGGCGCCAGTGTGGGTTTTCTCACGAGGTACGATGGGGAGCTCAGGGAGCCTCTCATGTGGTGCCGGGGAAGTCAGATCTTCATGCGCGTGGCGAGGGGGAGCGCGTCATTTTTCTCCAGTCATGGTAGGGGAATCGGGCCTCAAGACGCGTGAAGAAGGACTCGCGAGCTTTTTCTCAGGTTACGGCAGGAAACCCTGGGTTCCGTCGACTTATGCCCGTGACCTCAGGGAGCTTCTCAGGGTGCCTCTGAGAAGTCAGGGATACTGTGCAGTTGGGAGGGGCCGCTCCGAACTCCACTGGGTTTGGTGCAGTAGAAGAGGGCCTTATCTCGAGTTGAGGCAGGAACCTCATGGTTCCTCTCCATTTCTGAATCGGATCTCAGTGTCCATGCAGAGTTGGGACAGGAGAGTCAGGCCTCGTCTTGTGTGGAGGAATTTAACTCCTCTTGCCTCTCGAGTTGTTCACGGGGTGACAGGCCACTTGTCGATCTGTATGTGGAACTTGCGGGCTTTTCCAACGATGCAGGAGGGTGTCAGACCCCTTCGTTTTGTGCCTTCGTCCACAGGATTGCCTTCGAAGAGGTGTCCTAGCATTGGGTTCTTATCAAGAGCAGACAGGGAAATCGGGGTCTTTCGGCGTGTGGCACCAACCACAAGGCTACGTCTCGAATTTCCTCGTGAGACCGGCCTCATCCTGAGGTGCGCCGGGAAGGTCCGGAACCCCTTCCAGACAAAGCAGGGTAATCGACCCTCCCGTCGCGATCAGGAGGGGATAAGGGGCTCAGAACAAGCGGTGCACCGAACCTTGGTGTTCCCCTCGAGTGAGACCAGGGTGTCAGGGAACTTTTGTGCTAACATCAAGGTTGCCAATTATCGTTTTAAACTTCAAGTTGGAACGTAGGGCTTCTACTGAGACGCTGTAGCTGGCAAGGGCCTCATCTTGCGATGACGGGGGAACCACGTGGTTTTCCTCGAGTTGCAGTGGGATTTTCGAATTACGACGGGGAATTCAGGTTTCCTCTTGTGTTGTCCCAGGGAAGTCCATTCTTCCATTCGAGGTGCGAGGGAGAGCAGGGGATTGCTCTCGAGTCACTTCAGGGCAAATGAGACCTCATCTATGCTTGTGTCTAGGACCTAATGTTCCTCTCCAGGGGCGACAGGGATCTCGGGGTTGCATTCCAGACTCACCTGAGGAGTTAGGCCTGGTATATAGGGGAAGCAAAGAATTCCGCTCTCCTCTCGAGTCCCAACGGGTATCTCTTGGAGCCCACAGAGTGGCCTAAAGGGAGTCAGGCCTCCTGTGGAGTTTGAAGAGAGGCCTCGAGATTGCTCTCCAGGCCATGCAGGAAGAGAAGGCCTTCATCTCGCGATGACGGAGGTGTCTCGTGTGTTTCCTCGAGCTGGGGAGCCAGTGTGGGATTTCTCACGAGGTATGACGGGGAGGTCAGGGAGCCTCTCGTGTGGCGCCAGGGAAGTCAAGTCTCCATGCGAGTGGCGAGGGGGAATGCGTCATTGCTCTCGAGTCATGGTAGGGGAATCGGGATTCAAGATGCATTGAAGGAGGATTTTCGAGGTCTTTCTCGGGTTGCGTCAGGAAACCCTGTGTTCCCTCGACTTGTGCCAGTGACCTCAGGGAGCTTCTAAGGGTGCCTCTGAGAAGTCGCGATACTGTGGATTTGGGAGGGGCCTCTCGGGCCTCCACTGTTTTTGGTGTAATGGAAGAGGGCCTCATCTCGAGTGGAGTCAGGAACCTCAGGGTTCCTCTCCATTTCGGACTCCGATCGCAGGGTCCCTTCAGAGTTGGGACCGGAGAGTCAGGCCTCGTCTTGAGTGGAGGAATGGAACTCTGCTTGCCTCTCGAGTTGTTCATGGGATGACAGGCCTCTTGTCGAGCTGTGTGTGGAACCTGCGGCTTTTACCGAATGATGCACGGGAGTGTCAGTGACCCTTCATTTTGTGCCTTCGTCCACAGGGTTGCCTTCGAAGAGGTGTCCGGGCATCGGGTTCTTCTCAAGAGTGGGCCGGGAAATCGGGGTATTTCGGCATGTGACACCACCCACGACGCTATGTCTCGAATTTACTCGTGAGACCGGCCTCATCCTTAGGTGCGCCGGGAATGTGGGAAACCCCTTCCAAACAAAGCAGGGGAATAGACCCTCCTGTCTCGAACAGGAGAGGAGAAGGTGCTCAGATGAAGTGGTGCGGGAACCTCGGTGTTCCTGTCGAGTGAGACCGGCGTGTCCGGGAACATTTGGTGTCGCATCAAGGGTGCAAAGTACCGTTTCGCACTTCAAGACGGAACGTGGTTCTTTTCTTGAGACGCCATAGCAGCAAGGGCCTCATCTTGGGATGACGTTGGAAACACGTGGTTTTTCTCGAGTTGCGGCGGGATTCTCGAGTTACGAAGGGGATTTCTGGCTTCCTCTTGTGTTGGCCCAGGGAAGCCCAATCTTCCATTCGAGTTGCGAGGGAGAGCTGGGGGTTGCGCTCGAGTCACTGCAGGGCAAAAGAAACCTCATCCAGGCTTGTGTCTAGGACCTAATGTTCCTCTCAAGGGATGACTGGGATCTTGGGGTTGCATTCTAGACTCACCCAGGAGTCAGGCGTCCTCTCGAGGGGAAACAAAGGACTTCTCTCTCTTCTCGAGTCGCGACGGGTATTTCTTGGAGCCCACTGAGTGGACTAAAGGGAATCAAGCCTCCTCTGGAGTTTGGAGAGAGGACTCGGGATTGCACTCCAGGACATGCAGGAAAAGAAGGCCCTCATCTCACGATGACGGGGGGGGTCTCGGTGGTTTTACCGAGCTGCAGCGCCTGTGTTGGTTTCTCAGGAGGTACGACGGGGAGCTCAGGGAGCCTCTTGTGTGGCGCCAGGGAAGTTAGGTCTCGATGCGTGTGGCGAGGGGGAGCGCGTCATTGCTCTCGAGTCATGGTAGGGGAATCAGGCCTCTAGACGCGTTGAAGGACTCTCAAGATCTCTCTCGGGTCTTGGCAAGAATACCTGGGTTCCCTCGACTTGTGCCGGTGACCTCAGGGAGATTCTCTGGGTGCCTCTGAGAAGTCAGGGATACTGTGGAGTTGGGAAAGACCTCTCGGGACTCCACTGGGTTTGGTGAAATGGAAGGGGGCCTCATCTCGAGGGGAGGCAGGAACCTCAGGGTTCCTCTCCATTTCTGATTCCGATCGCAGCCCCCTGCATAGTTGGGAGAGGTGAGTCAGGCCTTGTCTTGTGTGCAGGAATGGACCTCCGCTTGCCTCTCGAGTTGTTCACTGGGTGACAGGCACTTGTTGAGCTGTATGAGTAACCTGCGGTCTTTTCCGGACGATGCACGGGGGTGTCAGTGCCCCTTCGTGTTGTGCCTTCATCCACACTATCTTCGAATAGGTGTCTGGGCATCGCGTTCTTATCAAGTGCGGATCGGGAAATCGCGGTCTTTCGGCATGTGGCACCACCATCGAGGCTATGTCTCGAATTTCCTCGTGAGACAGCCTCATCTGAGGTGCGTGGAGAAGGTCGGGAACCCCTTGCAGACAAAGCAGGGGAATTGACCCTCCTTTCGCGATCAGGAGGGGAGAAGGGGCTCAGATGAAGTGGTGCCAGGAACCTCGGTGTTCCCCTCGAGTGCGACCCGTATGTCGGGGAACTTTTGGGGTAGCATTAAGGGTGCCAAATATCATTTCGCACTTGAAGACAGAACGTGGGACTACTCTTGAGACGCTGGAGCGGGCAAGGGCCTCATCTTGCAATGACGGGGGAACCACGTGGTTTTTCTCAAGTTGAGGCGGAATTCTCGAATTACTACTGGGAATTCAGGCTTCCTCTTGTGTTGGCCCAGGGAGGTCCAATCTTCCATTCGGGTTGCGAGGGAAAGCTGGGGAGTGCTCTCGAGTTACTGCAGGGCAAAAGTGACCTCATCTAGCCTTGTGTTCAGGACCCAGTGATCCTCTCCAAGGGCGACAGGGATCTCGGGTTTGCATTACAGACTCACCCGGGGAGTTAGGCCTCGTCTCGAGGGGAAGCAAAGGACTTGGCTATCCTCTCGAGTTGCGACGCGTATCTCTTGGAGCCCACTGAGTGGTCTAAAGGGAGTCAACCCTCCTCTTCAGTTTGGAGAGAGGACTCGGGATTGCTCTCCAGGCCATGCAGGAAAAGAAGGCCCACATCTCAAGATGACGGGGGCGTCTCGTGGGTTTTCTCGAGCTGCGGCACCAGTGTGGGGTTTCTCACGAGGTACGACGGGGAGTTCAGGTAGCCTCTCGTGTGGCAACAGGGAAGTCAGGTCTCCATGGGCGGGGCAAGAGGGAGCGCGTCATTGCTCTCAAGTCAGGGTAGGGGAATCGGGCCTCATGACGGGTTGAAAAAGAACTCTCGATGTCTTTCTAGGGTTGCGGCAGGAAACCCTGGGTTCCCTTGACTTGTGCCGGTGACCTCAGGGAGCGTCTCAGGGTGCCTCTGAGAAGTCAGGGATACTGTGGATTTGGGAGAGGCCTCTCGGGACTCCTTTGGGTTTGGTGCAATGGAAGTGGGCCTCATCTCGAGTTGAGGCAGGAACCTCAGGGTTCTGCTCCTGACTTCCTGGAGGCCGGATCTGACTCAGATCGCAGGGTCCCTGTTGAGTTTGCTCAGGAGTGTCAGGTCTCGTGTTCTGCGGAGGAATGGAACTCCGCTTACATCTCAAGTTGTTCAAGGATAACACCACTTTTCGTGATGTGTGTGGAACCTGCGGGTTTTTCGGAGATGCACGGGGGCGTCAGTGCTCCTTCCTGTTGTGCCTTCATCCACAAGGTTGCCTTCGAAGAGGTGTCCGGGTATCGTGTTCTCCTCAAGTGTGGACCGGGAAATTGGGGTCTTTCAGCATGTTGCACCACCCACTAGGCTACGTCTCGAATTTTCTCGTGAGACCGGCCTCATCCTGAGGCGCGCAGGAAAGTCCGGGAACCCTTTCCAAACAAAGCAGGGGAATCGACCCTACTTTCGGGATCAGGAGGAGAGAAAGGGCTCAGATGAAGTAGTGCCGGGAACCTCGGTGCTCTCCTTGAGTGAAAGTCGGGTAACTTTTCTGGTTGCATCAAGGGTGCCAAGTACCGTTTCGCACTTCAAGACGGAACCTGGGACTTCTCTTGAGATGCTGTAGTGGGCAAGGGCCTCATCTAGCACTGACGGGGGACCCACGTGTTTTTTCTCGAGTTGCGGCAGGATTCTTGAGTTACGATGGGGAATACAGGTTTCCTCTTGTGTTGGCCCAGGGAAGTCCAATTTTCCATTCGAGTTGCAAGTGAGAGCTGGAGATTGCTCTCGAGTCACTGCAGGGCAAAATAGAGCTCATCTAGGTTTGTGTCCAGGACCGAGTTTTTCTCTCCAGGGGCAACAGGGATCTCGGGGTTGCATTCCAGACTCACCCGGGGAGTCAGGCCTCGTCTCGAAGGGAATGAATGGACTCCGCTCTCCTCTCGAGTCGCGACGGGTATCCCTTGGAGCCCAAGAGTGGCCTAAATGCAGTTAAGCCTCCTGTGGAGTTTGGAGAGAGGACTCGGGATTGCTCTCTAGGCCATGCAGGAAAAGAAGGCCCTCATCTCGCGATGACGGGGGCGTCTCGTGGGTTTTCTCAAGGTGCAGTGCCTGGTTAGGGTTTCTCACGAGATAGGACGGGGAGCTCAGGGAGACTCCTGTGGTGCCACGGAAGTCAGGTCTCCATGGACGTGGCGTGGGGGAGCGCCTCATTGCTCTCGAGTCATGGTAGGGGAATCAAGCCTCAGGACGCTTCGAAGAAGAACTCTCGAGGTCTTTCTCGGGGTGTGGCAGGAAACCCTGGGTTCCCTCGACTTGTGCCCATGACCTCAGGGAGCTTAGCGGGGTTCCTCTGAGAAGTCAGGGATACTGTGGAGTTGAGAGGGGCTTCTCGGGACATCACAGGGACTGGTGCAATTGAAGAGGACCTAATCTCGGATTGAGGCAGTAACGTCAGGGTTCCTCTCCATTTCTGACTCGGATAGCAGGGTCCCTGCAGAGTTGGGACAGGAGAGTCAGACCTCGTCTTGTGTGGAGTAATGGAACTCCGCTTGCCTCTCGAGTTGTTCACGGGATGACAGGCCACCTGTCGAGTTGTATGTGGAACCTGCGGTTTTGGGGGACGATGCACAGGGGTGTCAGTGCCCCTTCGTGTTATGCCTTCATCCACAGGGTTACCTTCGAAGAGGTGACCGGGCATCGGGATCTTATCAATAGCGGACCAGGAAATCGGGGTCTTTCGGCATGTGGCACAACCCACGAGGCTACGTCTCGACTTCCCTCGTGAGACTGGCCTCATCCTGAGGTTCGCCGGGAAGTCTGGGAACCCCTTCCAGACAAAGCAGGGGAATCGACCCTCCTGTCGCCATCAGGAGGGGAGAAGAGGCTCAGCTGAAGCGGTGCTGGGAACCTCCATGTTCTCCTCGAGTGAGACCGGGGTGTCAGGGAAATTTGGGGGTCGCATCAAGGGTGCCAAGTACCGTTTCACACTTCAAGACGGAACATGGGACTTCCCTGGAGACGCTATAGCTGACAGGGGCCTCATATTTCGATGACGGAGGAGCCACGTTGTTTTTCTCCAGTGGCCGCGGGATTCTCGAATTACAATGGGGAATACAGGCTTCCTCTTGTGTTGGCCCAGGGAAGTCCAATCATCCATTCGAGTTGCGAGGGAGAGCTGGGGATTGCACTTGAGTCAATGCAGGACAAAAAAGACCTCATTTAGGCTTGTGTCCAGGACCGAGTTTTCCTCTACAGGGGCGACACGGATCTCGGGATCCGATTCCAGACTCACCCAAGTAGTCAGGCCTCGGCTCGAGGGGAAGCAACGGACTCTGCTCTCCTCTAGAGTAGCGACGTGTATCTCTTGGAGGCTACTGAGTGGCCTAAAGGGAGTCAGGCCTCCAGTGGAGTTTGGAGAGTGGACTCGGGATTGCTCTCTAGGTCATGTAGGAAAAGAAGGCCCTCATCTTACGATGATGGGGGCGTCTCGTGAGTTTTCTCGAGCGGCGGTGCCAGTGTGGGGTTTTCATGAGGTAGGACGGGGAGCGCAGGGAGCCTCTCATGTGGCGCCAGGGAAGTTAGGTTTCAATGGGCGTGGCGAGGGGAATGCGTCATTGCTCTCCAGTCATGGTAGGGTATCGGGCCTCAAGACGCGGTAAAGAAGGACTCTCAAGGTCTTTCTCAGAATGCAGCAGGAAACCCTGGGTTCACTCGACTTGTGCCAGTGACCGCAGAGAGCTTCTGAGGGTGCCTCTGAGAATCAGGGATACTGTGGAGTTTTAGGGGCCTCTCGGGACTCCACTGGGTATGGCGCAATGGAAGAGGGCCTCATTTCGAGTTGATGCAGGAACGTCAGGTTTCATCTACATTTCTGACTCCGATCACACGGTCCCTGCAGAGTTGGGAAAGGAGAGTCAGGCCTTCTCTTGTGTGGAGGAACGGAACTCCGCATGCCTCTCTAGTTCTTCAAGGGATGACAGGACACTTGTCGATCTGTGTTTGGAATCTGCGTGTTTTTCCGTACTATGCATGGGGATGTCAGTACCCCTTCGTGTTGTGCATTCATCCACAGGTTTGCTTTCGAAGAGGTGTCCTGGCATCGGGTTCCTATTAAGAGCGGACTGGGAAATCGGGGTCTTTCCGCATGTGGCACCACCCACCAGGCTACGTCTCGAATTTCCTAGTGAGACCGGCCTCATCCTGAGGTGCGCCGGGAAGGTCGGAACCCCTTGCAGACAAAGCAGGGGAATCGACCCTCCTGTCTCGATCAGGAGGGGAGAAGGGGCACAGATGAGGTGATGCCGGGAACCTCGGTGTTCCCCTCCAGTGAGACCAGTGTGTTGGGGAACTTTTGGGGTCGCAACAAAGGTGCCAAGTACCGTATCGCACTTCAAGATGGAACGTAAGACTTCTTTTGAGACGCTGTAGCGGCAATGGCCGCATCTTGCGATGAAGAGGGAACGACGTGGTTTTTCTCGAGTTGTGGCGGGATTCTTGAGTTACAACGGGAAATTCAGGCTTCCTCTTCTGTTGGCCCAGGGAAGTCCAGTCTTCCATTCGAGTTGCGAGGGAGAGTTGGGGATTGCTCTCGAGTCACTGCAGGAAAAAAGAGACCTCATCTAGGCTTGTGTCCAGGACCTAATGTTTCTCTCCAGGGGCGACAGGGATCTCCGGTTCACATATCGGACACACCCGAGGAGTCAGGCCTCGCCTCGAGGGGAAGGAAAAGACTCCGCTCTCCTCTCGAGTCGCGACGGGTGTGTCTTGGAGTCCACTGAGTGACCAAAAGGGAGTCAAGCCTACTGTGGAGTTTGGAGAGAGGACTCGGGATTGCTCTCCAGGCCATGCTAGAAAAGAAGGCCGTCATGTCGCGAAAATGGGGGCGTCTCGTGGGTTTTCTCGAGCTGCGGCGCCAGTGTGGGGTTTCTCACGAGGCACGACGAGGATCTCAGGGAGCCTCTCGTGCGGCGCCAAGGAAGTCAGGACTCCATGCGCGTGGCGAGGGGGAACGCGTCCTGGCACTCCAGTCACGGGAGGGGACTAGGGCCTCGAGACGCGTTGAAGAAGGACTCTCGAGGTCTTTCTCGGGGGGCGGCGGGAAACCCTCGTGTCCCTCGCCTTCTGCCGGGGACCTTAGGGAACTTCCCAGGGTGCCTCTGAGAGGCGAGGGATCCTGTGGAGGTGGCGGGGCCCCTCGGGACTCCGCTGGGTCTGGCGCAACGGAAGAGGGCCTCACCTCGAGGGGAGGCAGGAACCTCAGGCCTCCTCTCCGTTTCGGACTCCGACCGCAGGGTCCCTGCAGAGTTGGGACAGGAGAGTCAGGCCTCGTCTTGTCTGAGGAAGGGAACCACGCTGGCCTCTCGAGTTGCTCAGGGGGTCTCAGGCCCCTCGTCGAGCTGTGTGTGGAACCCGCGGGTCTTTGCGGACGATGCACGGGGGTGGCAGTGCCCCTTCGTGTTGTGCCTTCACCCACAGGGTTGCCTTCGAAGAGGGGTCCGGGCCTCGGGTCCTTCTCAGGGGCGGACCGGGGAATCGGGGGCGTTCGGCATGTGGCCCCACCCACGTGGCTCGTCTCGAATTTCCTCGTGAGACCGGCCTCATCCTGAGGTGCGCCGGGAAGGCCGGGAACCCCTTCCAGACCACGCAGGGGAATCGCCTCTCCTGTCGCGATCAGGAGGGGAGAAGGGGCTCAGAGGAAGCGGTGCCGGGACCCTCGGTGTTCCCCTCGAGGGAACCCGGCGTGTCGGGGGACTTTTGGGGGTCGCAGGAAGGCTGTCAGGGACCGTTTCGCCCTTCAGGGCGGAACAGGGGACTTCCCTTGAGACGCCGTGGCGGGCAAGGGCCTCATCTTGCCAAGAGGTGGGAACCACGTGGTTTTTCTCGAGTAGCGGCGGGATTCTCGAGTTACGGCGGGGATCTCAGCCTTCCCCTTGGGTTGGCCCTGGGAAGCCCAATCTGCCCCTCGGTTTGCGAGGGAAAGCTGGGGGTTGCGCTCGAGTCACTGCAGGGCCGAAGAGACCTCACCTAGGCGTGTGTCCGGGACCTAATATTCCTCTCCAGGGAAGGCAGGGATCTCGGGGTTGCATTGCAGGCTCCCCCGGGGAGTCAGGCCTCGTCTCGAGGGGAAGCCAAGGACTCTGCTCTCCTCTCGAGTCACGACGCGCCTCTCTTGGAGCCCCCTGAGCGGCCTCAAGGGAGTCCAGCCTCCTCTTCCGTTTGCAGAGAGGACCCGGGATGGCCCTCCAGGCCATGCAGGAAGAGAAGGCCCTCAGCTCGCGAGGACGGGGGCGTCTCAGGGGTTTCCTCGAGCTGAGGCGCCCGTGGGGGTTTTCTCCCGAGGCACGACGAGGATCTCAGGGAGCCTCTCGTGCGGCGCCAGGGAAGTCAGGTCTCCATGCGCGTGGCGAGGGGGAGCGCGTCCTGGCTCTCGAGTCACGGGAGGGGACTAGGGCCTCGAGACGCGTTGAAGAAGGACTCTCGAGGTCTTTCTCGGGGAGCGGCGGGAAACCCTCGTGTCCCTCGCCTTCTGCCGGGGACCTTAGGGAACTTCCCAGGGTGCCTCTGAGAGGCGAGGGATCCTGTGGAGGTGGCGGGGCGCCTCGGGACTCCGCTGGGTCTGGCGCAACGGAAGAGGGCCTCACCTCGAGGGGAGGCAGGAACCTCAGGCTTCCTCTCCGTTTCGGACTACGACCGCAGGGTCCCTGTAGAGTTGGGACAGGAGAGTCAGGCCTCGTCTTGTCTGAGGAAGGGAACCCCGCTGGCCTCTCGAGGTGCTCAGGGGGTCTCAGGCCCCTCGTCGAGCTGTGTGTGGAACCCGCGGGTCTTTGCGGACGCTGCACGGGGGTGGCAGTGCCCCTTCGTGTTGTGCCTTCACCCACAGGGTTGCCTTCGAAGAGGGGTCCGGGCCTCGGGTCCTTCTCCAGGGCGGACCGGGGAATCGGGGGCGTTCGGCATGTGGCCCCACCCACGTGGCTCGTCTCGAATTTCCTCGTGAGACCGGCCTCATCCTGAGGTGCGCCGGGAAGGCCGGGAACCCCTTCCAGACCACGCAGGGGAATCGCCTCTCCTGTCGCGATCAGGAGGGGAGAAGGGGCTCAGAGGAAGCGGTGCCGGGACCCTTGGTGTTCCCCTCGAGGGAACCCGGCGTGTCGGGGGACTTTTGGGGGTCGCAGGAAGGCTGTCAGGGACCGTTTCGCCCTTCAGGGCGGAACAGGGGACTTCCCATGAGACGCCGTGGCGGGCAAGGGCCTCATCTTGCCAAGAGGTGGGAACCACGTGGTTTTTCTCGAGTTGCGGCGGGATTCTCGAGTTACGGCGGGGATCTCAGCCTTCCCCTTGGGTTGGCCCTGGGAAGCCCAATCTTCCCCTCGGGTTGCGAGGGAAAGCTGGGGGTTGCGCTCGAGTCACCGCAGGGCCGAAGAGACCTCACCTAGGCGTGTGTCCGGGACCTCATATTCCTCTCCAGGGAAGGCAGGGATCTCGGGGTTGCATTCCAGGCTCCCCCGGGGAGTCAGGCCTCGTCTTGAGGGGAAGCCAAGGACTCCGCTCTCCTCTCGAGTCGCAACGCGGGTCTCTTGGAGCCCCCTGAGCGGCCTCAAGGGAGTCCAGCCTCCTCTTCCGTTTGGAGAGAGGACCCGGGATTGCTCTCCAGGCCATGCAGGAAAAGAAGGCCCTCAGCTCGCGAGGACGGGGGCGTCTCAGGGGTTTCGTCGAGCTGCGGCGCCCGTGGGGGTTTTCTCCCAAGGCACGACGAGGATCTCAGGGAGCCTCTCGTGCGGCGCCAAGGAAATCAGGACTCCATGCGCGTGGCGAGGGGGAACGCGTCCTGGCTCTCCAGTCACGGGAGGGGACTAGGGCCTCGAGACGCATTGAAGAAGGACTCTCGAGGTCTTTCTCGGGGGGCGGCGGGAAACCCTCGTGTCCCTCGCCTTCTGCCGGGGACCTTAGGGAACTTCCCAGGGTGCCTCTGAGAGGCGAGGGATCCTGTGGAGGTGGCGGGGCCCTCGGGACTCCGCTGGGTCTGGCGCAACGGAAGAGGGCCTCACCTCGAGGGGAGGCAGGAACCTCAGGCTTCCTCTCCGTTTCGGACTCCGACCGCAGGGTCCCTGCAGAGTTGGGACAGGAGAGTCAGGCCTCGTCTTGTCTGAGGAAGGGAACCCCGCTGGCCTCTCGAGGTGCTCAGGGGGTCTCAGGCCCCTCGTCTAGCTGTGTGTGAAACCCGCGGGTCTTTGCGGACGCTGCACGGGGGTGGCAGTGCCCCTTCGTGTTGTGCCTTCACCCACAGGGTTGCCTTCAAAGAGGGGTCCGGGCCTCGGGTCCTTCTCAAGGGCGGACCGGGGAATCAGGGGCGTTCGGCATGTGGCCCCACCCACGTGGCTCGTCTCGAATTTCCTCGTGAGACCGGCCTCATCCTGAGGTGCGCCGGGAAGGCCGGGAACCCCTTCCAGACCACGCAGGGGAATCGCCTCTCCTGTCGCGATCAGGAGAGGAGAAGGGGCTCAGAGGAAGCGGTGCCGGGACCTTCGGTGTTCCCCTCGAGGGAACCCGGCGTGTCGGGGGACTTTTGGGGGTCGCAGGAAGGCTGTCAGGGACCGTTTCGCCCTTCAGGGCGGAACAGGGGACTTCCCTTGAGACGCCGTGGCGGGCAAGGGCCTCATCTTGCCAAGAGGTGGGAACCACGTGGTTTTTCTCGTGTAGCGGCGGGATTCTCGAGTTACGGCGGGGATCTCAGCCTTCCCCTTGGGTTGGCCCTGGAAAGCCCAATCTGCCCCTCGGTTTGCGAGGGAAAGCTGGGGGTTGCGCTCGAGTCACTGCAGGGCCGAAGAGACCTCACCTAGGCGTGTGTCCGGGACCTAATATTCCTCTCCAGGGAAGGCAGGGATCTCGGGGTTGCATTCCAGGCTCCCCCGGGGAGTCAGGCCTCGTCTCGAGGGGAAGCCAAGGACTCCGCTCTCCTCTCGAGTCGCGACGCGGGTCTCTTGGAGCCCCCTGAGCGGCCTCAAGGGAGTCCAGCCTCCTCTTCCGTTTGGAGAGAGGACCCGGGATTGCTCTCCAGGCCATGCAGGAAAAGAAGGCCCTCAGCTCGCGAGGACGGGGGCGTCTCAGGGGTCTCCTCGAGCTGCGGCGCCCGTGGGGGTTTTCTCCCGAGGCACGACGAGGATCTCAGGGAGCCTCTCGTGCGGCGCCAGGGAAGTCAGGTCTCCATGCGCGTGGCGAGGGGGAGCGCGTCCTGGCTCTCGAGTCACGGGAGGGGACTAGGGCCTCGAGACGCGTTGAAGAAGGACTCTCGAGGTCTTTCTCGGGGGGCGGCGGGAAACCCTCGTGTCCCTCGCCTTCTGCCGGGGACCTTAGGGAACTTCCCAGGGTGCCTCTGAGAGGCGAGGGATCCTGTGGAGGTGGCGGGGCCCCTCGGGACTCCGCTGGGTCTGGCGCAACGGAAGAGGGCCTCACCTCGAGGGGAGGCAGGAACCTCAGGCTTCCTCTCCGTTTCGGACTCCGACCGCAGGGTCCCTGCAGAGTTGGGACAGGAGAGTCAGGCCTCGTCTTGTCTGAGGAAGGGAACCCCGCTGGCCTCTCGAGTTGCTCAGGGGGTCTCAGGCCCCTCGTCGAGCTGTGTGTGGAACCCGCGGGTCTTTGCGGACGATGCACGGGGGTGGCAGTGCCCCTTCGTGTTGTGCCTTCACCCACAGGGTTGCCTTCGAAGAGGGGTCCGGGCCTCGGGTCCTTCTCAAGGGCGGACCGGGGAATCGGGGGCGTTCGGCATGTGGCCCCACCCACGTGGCTCGTCTCGAATTTCCTCGTGAGACCGGCCTCATCCTGAGGTGCGCCGGGAGGGCCGGGAACCCCTTCCAGACCACGCAGGGGAATCGCCTCTCCTGTCGCGATCAGGAGGGGAGAAGGGGCTCAGAGGAAGCGGTGCCGGGACCCTCGGTGTTCCCCTCGAGGGAACCCGGCGTGTCGGGGGACTTTTGGGGGTCGCAGGAAGGCTGTCAGGGACCGTTTCGCCCTTCAGGGCGGAACAGGGGACTTCCCTTGAGACGCCGTGGCGGGCAAGGGCCTCATCTTGCCAAGAGGTGGGAACCACGTGGTTTTTCTCGAGTTGCGGCGGGATTCTCGAGTTACGACGGGGATCTCAGCCTTCCCCTTGGGTTGGCCCTGGGAAGCCCAATCTTCCCCTCGGGTTGCGAGGGAAAGCTGGGGGTTGCGCTCGAGTCACTGCAGGGCCGAAGAGACCTCACCTAGGCGTGTGTCCGGGCCCTACTCTTCCTCTCCAGGGAAGGCAGGGATCTCGGGGTTGCATTCCAGGCTCCCCCGGGGAGTCAGGCCTCATCTCGAGGGGAAGCCAAGGACTCCGCTCTCCTCTCGAGTCGCGACGCGGGGCTCTTGGAGACCCCTGAGCGGCCTCAAGGGAGTCCAGCCTCCTCTTTCGTTTGGAGAGAGGACCCGGGATTGCTCTCCAGGCCATGCAGGAAAAGAAGGCCCTCAGCTCGCGAGGACGGGGGCGTCTCCGGGGTTTCCTCGAGCTGCGGCGCCCGTGGGGGTTTTCTCCCGAGGCACGACGAGGATCTCAGGGAGCCTCTCGTGCGGCGCCAGGGAAGTCAGGTCTCCATGCGCGTGGCGAGGGGGAGCGCGTCCTGGCTCTCGAGTCACGGGAGGGGACTAGGGCCTCGAGACGCGTTGAAGAAGGACTCTCGAGGTCTTTCTCGGGGGGCGGCGGGAAACCCTCGTGTCCCTCGCCTTCTGCCGCGGACCTTAGGGAACTTGCCATGGTGCCTCTGAGAGGCGAGGGATCCTGTGGAGGTGGCGGGGCCCCTCGGGACTCCGCTGGGTCTGGCGCAACGGAAGAGGGCCTCACCTCGAGGGGAGGCAGGAACCTCAGGCTTCCTCTCCGTTTCAGACTCCGACCGCAGGGTCCCTGCAGAGTTGGGACAGGAGAGTCAGGCCTCGTCTTGTCTGAGGAAGGGAACCCCGCTGGCCTCTCGAGTTGCTCAGGGGGTCTCAGGCCCCTCGTCGAGCTGTGTGTGGAACCCGCGGGTCTTTGCGGACGATGCACGGGGTTGGCAGTGCCCCTTCGTGTTGTGCCTTCACCCACAGGGTTGCCTTCGAAGAGGGGTCCGGGCCTCGGGTCCTTCTCAAGGGCGGACCGGGGAATCGGGGGCGTTCAGCATGTGGCCCCACCCACGTGGCTCGTCTCGAATTTCCTCGTGAGACCGGCCTCATCCTGAGGTGCGCCGGGAAGGCCGGGAACCCCTTACAGACCACGCAGGGGAATCGCCTCTCCTGTCGCGATCAGGAGGGGAGAAGGGGCTCAGAGGAAGCGGTTCCGGGACCCTCGGTGTTCCCCTCGGGGGACCCCGGCGTGTCGGGGGTCTTTTGGGGGTCGCAGGAAGGCTGTCAGGGACCGTTTCGCCATTCAGGGCGGAACAGGGGACTTCCCTTGAGACGCCGTCGCGGGCAAGGGCCTCATCTTGCCAAGAGGTGGGAACCACGTGGTTTTTCTCGAGGTGCGGCGGGATTCTCGAGTTACGACGGGGATCTCAGCCTTCCCCTTGGGTTGGCCCTGGGAAGCCCAATCTTCCCCTCGGGTTGCGAGGGAAAGCTGGGGGTTGCGCTCGAGTCACTGCAGGGCCGAAGAGACCTCACCTAGGCGTGTGTCCGGGACCTAATATTCCTCTCCAGGGAAGGCAGGGATCTCGGGGTTGCATTCCAGGCTCCCCCGGGGAGTCAGGCCTCGTCTCAAGGGGAAGCCAAGGACTCCGCTCTCCTCTCGAGTCGCGACGCGGGTCTCTTGGAGCCCCCTGAACGGCCTCAAGGGAGTCCAGCCTCCTCTTCACTTTTGAGAGAGGACTCGTGATTACTCTCCAGGCCAGGCAGGAAAAGAAGGCCCTCATCTCGCGAGGACGGGGGCATCTCAGGGGTTTCCTCAAGCTGCGGCACCCGTGGGGGTTTTCTCCCGAGGCACGACGAGGATCTCAGGGAGCCTCTCGTGGGGCGCCAGGGAAGTCATGTCTCCATGCACGTGGCGAGAAGGAGCGCGTCATTGTTCTCGAGTCATGGGAGGGGACGAGGGCCTCAAGACGCTTTGAAGAAGGACTCTCGATGTCTTTCTCGGGTTGCAGCGGGAAACCCTCGTTTCCCCCGACTTCTGCCGGGGACCTGAGGAAACTTCCCAGGGTGCCTCTGAGAGGTGAGGGACGCTGTGGATTTGGCGGGGCCTCTCGGGACTCCACTGGGTTTGTCGCAATGGCAGAGGGCCTCATCTCGAGTGGAGGCAGGAACCTCAGGCTTCCTCTCCAATTCTGACTCTGATCGTAGTGTCCCTGCAGAGTTGGGACAGGAGAGTCAGGCTATGTCTTTTCTGAGGAATGGAACTCCGCTTGCCTCTCGATTTGTTCATGGGGTTTCAGGCCCCTTGTCAAACTGTGTGTGGAATCTGCAGTTTTTTCCAGACGATGCATGGGGGTGTCAGTGACCCTTCGTTTTGTGTCTTCATCCACAGGGTTGCCTTCGAAGAGGTGTCCGGGCATCCTGTTCTTATGAAGAGCAGCCTGGGAAATCGGGGTCGTTCAGCATTTGGCACCACCCACGTGGCTAGTCTCGAATTTCCTCATGAAACCGGCCTCATCCTGAGGTGTGCCGCGAAGGTCATGAAACCCTTCCAGACAAAGCAGAGGAATCGACCCTCCTGTGGCGATCAGGAGTGGAGAAGTGGCTCAGATGAAATGCTGCTGGGAACCTCGGTGTTTCCCTCAAGTGAGACAGGTATGTCGGGTAACTTTTGGGGTCGCATAACGCGTTCCAAGTACCGTTTCGCTCTTCAAATTGGAACGTGGGACTTCTCTTGGGGTGCTCCAGCGGGCAAGGGCCTCATCTTGGAATGACTGGGGAACCATTTGGTTTTTCTCTAGTTGCGGTGGGATATTTGAGTTACCACAGGGAATTCATGCTTCCTCTTGTGTTGGCCCACAAAAGTCTTATCTTCCATTCGAGATTCGAGGAAGAGCTGGAGGTGCGCTCTAGTCACTGAAGGCAAAAGAGACCCCACCAAGGCTTGTGTGTAGGACCTAATGTTCATGTCAAGGGGCGACAGGAATCTCGGGGTTGCATTCCAGACTCACCCTGGAGTCAGGCCTCGTCTCGAGGGGAAGCAAAGGACTCTGCTCTCCTCTCGAGTCGGACGGGTATGTCTTGGAGCCCACTGAGTGGCTTAAAGGGAGTCAAACCTCCTCTGGTGTTTGGAGGGAGGACACGGGATTGCTCTCCAGGCAATGCAGGAAATGAAGGCCCTCATCTCGAGATGACGGTGGCGTCTCATGGGTTTTCTCGAGCTGCGGCGCCAGTGTGGGGTGTCTCATGAAGTACCACGGGGATCTCAGGGAGCCTCTTGTATGGCGCCAGGAAAATCCAGTATTCCATTCGAGTTGCAAGTTAGAACTGGGGATTGCTCTCCAGTCACTGCAGGGCAAAATAGACCTCATCTACGCTTGTGTCCAGGACCTAGTGTTCCACTACTGGGCCAACAGGGATCTCAGGGTTGCATTCTCGACTCACCCGGAGAGTCAGGCCTCGTCTTGAGGGGAAATAAAGGACTCCGCTCTCCTGTCGAGTCGCGACGGGTATCTCTTGGAGCCCACTGCGTGGCGTAAAGGGAGTGAAGCCTCCTATGGAGTTTGGAGATGACTCGGGATTGTTTTCCTGGCCATGCAGGAAAAAAGGCCCTCATCTCGCGATGACGGGGGCATCTCGTGGGTTTTCTCCAGCTGCGGCGCCAGTATCAGATTTCTCACGAGGTACAACGGGGAGCTCAGAGAGCCTCTCGTGTGGTGCTAGGGACGTCAGGTCTCCGTGCGTGTGGTGAAGGGGAGTGCGTGATTGCGCTCGAGTCATAGTAGGCGAATCGGGCCTCAAGACGCATTGAAGAAGGACTCTTGAGGTCTTTCTCGGGTTGCGGCAGGGAACCCTGGGTTCCCTTGATTTGTGTCGGTGACCTCAGGCAACTTCTAAGGGTGCCTCTGAGAAGTCAGGGACACTGTGGATTTGGGAGGGGCCTTTCGTTACTCAACTGGGTTTGGTGCAATCGAAGAGGGCCTCATCTCGAATGGAGGCAGGAACCTCAGGGGTCCTCTCCATATGTGACTCGGGTCGCAGGGTACCTGCAGAGTATGGACAAGAGAGTCACGCCTCGTCTTCTGTGGAGGAATGGATTTCCCCTTGCCTTTCGAGTTGTTCACGGAGTGACAGGCCACTTGTTGAGCTGAGTGTGGAACCTGCGGGTTTTTCCGGACGATGCATGGGGGTGTCAGTGCCCCTTCGTGTTGTGCCTTCCCCCACAGGGTTTCCTTCAAAGAGGTGTCCGGGCATCGGGTTCATTTCAAGAGCGGACCGGGAAATCGGGGTCATTCGGCATGTGGCACCACCCACGTGGCTCATCTCGAATTTCCTCGTGAGACCAGCATCATCCTGAGGTGCGCCGGGAAGGCCGGGAACCCCTTCCACACAAAGTAGGGGAATCGATTCTCCTGTCGCGATCAGGAGGGGAGATGGGGCTCAGATGAAGTGGTGCCGGGACCCTCGGTGTTCCACTCGAGGGAACCCGGCGTTTCAGGGAACTTTAGGGGTCGCATCAAGGGAGCCAAGTACCGTTTCCCACTTCAGGATGGAACATGGGACTTCCCTGGAGACGCTGTAGCGGGCAAGGGCCTCATCCTGTGAAGACGTTGGAACCACGTCGTTTTTCTCGAGTTGCATCGGGATTCTCGAAAACGACAGGAATTTCAGGCTTCCTCTTGGGTTGGCCCTGGGAAGCCCAATCTTCAATTCGAGTTGCGATGGAAAGGGGGGGTTCTGCTCGAGTCACTACAGGGCCAAAGAGACTTCATCGAGGCGTGTGTCCAGGACCTAATATTCCTCTCAAGGGAAGACAGGGATCACGGGTTTCCATTCCAGACTCCCCCGGGGGGTCAGGACTCGCCTGGAGGGGAAGCAAAGGACTCCGCTTTCCTCTCAAGTCACGACACGGATCTCTTGGAGCCCACTGAGTGGACTCAAGGGTGTCGAGCCTCCTCTTCAGTTTGGAGAGAGGACTCGGGATTGCTCTCCAGGCCAGGCAGGAAAAGAAGGCCCTCATCTCGCGATGACGGGGGCGTCTCATGGGTTTCCTCAGGCTGCTGCGCCCATGGGAGTTTTCTCACGAGGCACGACGAGGACCTCAGGGAGCCTCTCGTGCGGCGCCAGGGAAGTCAGGTTTCCATGCGCATGGCGAGGGGGAGCTGGTCATCACTCTCGAGTCATGGGAAGCGGCTAGGTCCTCAAGAGGCGTTGAAGAAGGACTCTCGAGGTCTTTCTCGGGTTGCGGTGGGAAACCCTCGTTTCCCTCGACTTCTGCAGGGGACCTTAGTGAACTTCCCACGGTGCCTCTGAGAGGTGAGGGATGCTGTGTAGTTGGCAGGGCCTCTCGGGACTCTGCTGGGTTCGGCGCAATGGAAGAGGGCCTCATCTCGAGGGGAGGCAGGAACCTTAGGCCTCCTCTCCGTTTCGGACTCCGACTGCACGGTCCCTGCAGGGTTGGGACAGGAGAGTCATGCCTCGTCTTGTCTGAGGAATGGAATTCTGGTTGCCTCTCGAGTTGTTCCGGGAGTCTCAGGCCCCTTGTCGAGCTGTGTGTAGACCCTGCGGGTTTTTCCGGATGATGCACGGGGGTGTCAGTGCCCCTTCGTGTTGTGCCTTCACCCACAGGGTTGCCTTCGAAGACGTGTCCGGGCATCGGGTTCTTATCAAGAGCGGACCGGAAAATCGGAGTCGTTCGGCACGTGGCACCTCACACGTGGCTAGTCTCGAATTTCCTCCTGAGACCGGCCTCATCCTGAGGTGCGCCAGGAAGGCCGGGAACCCATTCCAGACAAAGCAGGGGAATCGACTCTCCTGTCGCGATCAGGAGGGGAGAAGGGGCTCAGATGAAGTGGTGCCAGGACCCTCGGTGTTCCCCTCGAGGGAACCCAGCGTGTCGGGGAACTTTTGCGGTCGCATCAAGGGTGTCAAGTACCGTTTCGCCCTTCAGGGCGGAACATGGGACTTCCCTGGAGACACCGGGAACTTCGGTGTTCCCCTGGAGTGAGACCGGTATGTTGGGGAACTTTGGGGTCGCATCAAGGGTGCCAAGTAGCATTTCGAACTTTAAGATGGAACGTGGGACTTCTCTTGAGACTCTAGCTGGCAAGGGCCTCATATTGCGATGAAGGGGGAACCACATGGTTTTTAAGACTTGAGGCTGAATTCTCGAATTACGATGGGAAATTCAGACTTCCTCTTGTGTTGACCGTGGGAAGACCAATCTTCCATTCAAATTGTGAGGGATAGATGGAGGTTGCTCTCGAGTCACTGTAGGGCAAAATAGACCTCATCTAGGCTTGTGTCTAGGACATAATGTTCCACTCCAGGGGTGACATGGATCTCGGGGTTGCATTCCAAACTCACCCGGGGAGTCAGGCCTCGTCTCCAGGGAAGCAAAGGACTCCGCTCTCCTCTCGAGTCGCACCGGGTATTTCTTGGACCCAACTGAGTGGCCTAAAGGGAGTCAATACTCCTGTGAAGTTTGGAGAGAGGACCAGGAATTGCTCTCCAGGTCAGGCAGGAAAAGAAGGCCCCCATCTCTCCTTGACGGGGGCATCTTGTGGTTTTTCTCAAACTGCGGCGCCAGTGTGGTTTTTCTCACGAGGTACGATGGGGTACTCAGGGAGCCTCTTGTGTGGTACTAGGGAAGTCAGTTTTCCTGCTTGTGGCGAGGGGAGCGCGTCCTTGCTCTGGAGTCATGGTAGGGGAATCGGGCATCAAGAGACGTTGAAAAAGGACTCTCCAAGTCTTTCTCGGGTTACTTCAGGAAACTCTGGGTTCCCTCGACTTGTGCCAGTGACCTCAGGTAGCTTCTCAGGGAGCCTCTGAGAATTCAGGGATACTGTGGTGTTGGGAGGGGCCTCTCGGGACACCACTGAGTTTGGTTCAATGGAAGAGGGCCTCTTCTCTAGTTGAGGCAGGAACCTCAGGGTTCCTCTCCATTTCTGACTCCAATTGCAGGGTCCCTGAAGAGTTGGGACAGGAGAGTAAGGCCTCGTCATGTGTGAAGGAATGCAACTTCACTTGCCTCTCGAGTTGTTCACGGGGTGACAGTCCACATTTGGAGCTGTGAGTGGAATCTGCGGGTTTTTCCAGACGATGCATGGGGATGTCAGTGTCCCCTCATGTTGTGCCTTCATCCACAGGGTTGCCTTCGAAGAGATGTCCGGGCGTCAGGTTCTTATCTAGAGTGGACCGGGAATTCGGGATCTTTCAGCATATGGCACCAACCATGAGGCTACTTTTCGAATTTCCTCATGAGACCGGCCTCATCCGGAGGTTCGCGGGGAACGTCGGGAACCCCTTGCAGACAAAACATGGGAATCGACCCTTCTGTCGCGATCAGGAGGGGTGAAGGGGCTCACAGGAAGTGCTGCCGTGAACTTTGGTGTTTCCCTCGAGTGAGACCGGTATGTCAGGGAACTTTGGGGGTCGCATCAAGGGTGCCAAGTACCGTTTTGTACTTCAGGATGGAACGTGGGACTTCTCTTGATACGCTGTAGCGGCCAAGGGCCTCATCTTGCGATGACGGGGGAGCCACGTGGTTTTTCTCGAGATGCGGCGGGATTCTCGAGTTACGACGGGGATTTCAGGCTTCCTCTTGTGTTGGGCCAGGGAAGTCCAATCATCCATTCGAGTTGCGAGGGAGAGGTGGGGGTTGCGCTCGAGTCACGTCAGGGCAAAGGAGGCCTCATCTAGGCTTGTGTCCAGGACCTAATGTTCCTCTCCAAGGGCCACAGGGATCTCAGGTTTGCATTCCAGACTCACCCAGGGAGTCAGGCCTCATGTCGAAGGGAAGCAAGGACTCCGCTCTCCTTTCGAGTCGCGACGGGCACATCTTGGAGCCCACTTTGTGGCCTAAAGGGAGTCAAGCCTCCTGTGAAGTTTGGAGAGAGGACTTGGGACTGCTCTCCAGGCCATGCAGGAAAAGATGGCCCTCATCTCGCGATGACGGAGGGATCTTGTGGGTTTTCTCGAGCTGCGGCGCCAGTGTGGGGTTTCACACGAGGTACGACGGGGAGCTCAGGGAGTGTCTCGTGTGGCGCCAGGGAAGTCAGGTCTCCATGTGCGTGGCGAGGGGGAGCGCGTCCTGGCTCTCGAGTCAGGGGAGGGGACTAGGGCCTCGAGACGCGTTGAAGAAGGACTCTCGAGGTCTTTCTCGGGGGGCGGCGGGAAACCCTCGTTTCCCTCGCCTTCTGCCAGGGACCTTAGGGAACTTCCCAGCGTGCCTCTGAGAAGCGAGGGATCCTGTGGAGGTGGCGTTGCCCCTCGGGACTCCGCTGGATCTGGCGCAACGGAAGAGGACCTCACCTCGAGGGGAGGCAGGAACCTCAGGCTTCCTCTCCGTTTCGGACTCCGACTGCAGGGTCCCTGCAGAGTTGGGACAGGAGAGTCAGGCCTCGTCTTGTCTGAGGAAGGGAACCCCGCTGGCCTCTCGAATTGCTCAGGGGGTCTCAGGCCCCTCGTCGAGCTGTGTGTGGAACCCGCGGGTCTTTGCGGACGATGAACGGGGGTGGCAGTGCCCCTTCGTGTTGTGCCTTCACCCACAGGGTTGCCTTCGAAGAGGGGTCCGGGCCTCGGGTCCTTCTCAAGGGCGGACCGGGGAATCCGGGGCGTTTGGCATGTGGCACCACCCACGTGCCTCGTCTCGAATTTCCTCGTGAGACCGGCCTCATCCTGAGGTGCGCCGGGAACCCCGGGAACCCTTTCCAGACCACGCAGGTGAATCGCCTCTCCTGTCGCGATCAGGAGGGGAGAAGGGGCTCAGAGGAAGCGGTGCCGGGACCCTCGGTGTTCCCCTCGGGGGAACCCGGCGTTCGGTGGACTCTTCGGGGTCGCAGGAAGGCTGTCAGGGACCGTTTCGCCCTTCAGGGCGGAACAGGGGACTTCCCTTGAGACGCCGTGGCGGGCAAGGGCCTCATCTTGCCAAGAGGTGGGAACCACGTCGTTTTTCTCGAGTTGCGGCGGGATTCTCGAGTTACGACGGGGATCTCAGCCTTCCCCTTGGGTTGGCCCTGGGAAGCCCAATCTTCCCCTCGGGTTGCGAGGGAAAGCTGGGGGTTGCGCTCGAGTCACTGCAGGGCCGAAGAGACCTCACCTAGGCGTGTGTCCGGGACCTAATATTCCTCTCCAGGGAAGGCAGGGATCTCGGGGTTGCATTCCAGGCTCCCCCGGGGAGTCAGGCCTCGTCTCGAGGGGAAGCCAAGGACTCTGCTCTCCTCTCGAGTTCAACGGGTATCTCTTTTAGCCCACAGAGTGGCCTAAAGGGAGTCAGGCCTCCTGTGCAGTTTGAAGAGAGGCCTCGAGATTGCTCTCCAGGCCATGCAGGAAAAGAAGGCCTTCATCTCGCGATGACGGAGGCGTCTCGTGGGTTTTCTGGAGCTGGGGAGCCAGTGTGGGATTTCTCACGAGGTATGACGGGGAGCTCAGGGAGCCTCTCGTGTGGCGCCAGGGAAGTCAAGTCTCCATGCGAGTGGCGAGGGGGAACGCGTCATTGCTCTCGAGTCATGGTAGGGGAATCGGGATTCAAGATGCGTTGAAGGAGGATTTTCGAGGTCTTTCTCGGGTTGCGTCAGGAAACCCTGTGTTCCCTCGACTTGTGCCAGTGACCTCAGGGAGCTTCTAAGGGTGCCTCTGAGAAGTCGCGATACTGTGGATTTGGGAGGGGCCTCTCGGGCCTCCACTGTTTTTGGTGTAATGGAAGAGGGCCTCATCTCGAGTGGAGTCAGGAACCTCAGGGTTCCTCTCCATTTCGGACTCCGATCGCAGGGTCCCTTCAGAGTTGGGACCGGAGAGTCAGGCCTCGTCTTGAGTGCAGGAATGGAACTCTGCTTGCCTCTCGAGTTGTTCATGGGATGACAGGCCTCTTATCGAGCTGTGTGTGGATCCTGCGGCTTTTACCGAATGATGCACGGGAGTGTCAGTGACCCTTCGTTTTGTGCCTTCGTCCACAGGGTTGCCTTCGAATAGGTGTCCGGGCATCGGGTTCTTCTCAAGAGTGGGCCGGGAAATCGGGGTATTTCGGCCTGTGACACCACCCACGACGCTATGTCTCAAATTTACTCGTGAGACCGGCCTCATCCTGAGGTGCGCCGGGAATGTGGGGAACCCCTTCCAAACAAAGCAGGGGAATAGACCCTCCTGTCTCGAACAGGAGGGGAGAAGGTGCTCAGATGAAGTGGTGCGGGAACCTCGGTGTTCCTGTCGAGTGAGACCGGCGTGTCCGGGAACATTTGGTGTCGCATCAAGAGTACAAAGTACCGTTTCGCACTTCAAGACGGAACGTGGTTCTTTTCTTGAGACGCCATAGCAGCAAGGGCCTCATCTTGGGATGACGTTGGAAACACGTGGTTTTTCTCGAGTTGCGGCGGGATTCTCGAGTTACGAAGGGGATTTCTGGCTTCCTCTTGTGTTGGCCCAGGGAAGCCCAATCTTCCATTCCAGTTGCGAGGGAGAGCTGGGGGTTGCGCTCGAGTCACTGCAGGGCAAAAGAAACCTCATCCAGGCTTGTGTCTAGGACCTAATGTTCCTCTCAAGGGATGACTGGGATCTTGGGGTTGCATTCTAGACTCACCCAGGAGTCAGGCGTCCTCTCGAGGGGAAACAAAGGACTTCTCTCTCTTCTCGAGTCGCGACGGGTATTTCTTGGAGCCCACTGAGTGGACTAAAGGGAGTCAAGCCTCCTCTGGAGTTTGGAGAGAGGACTCGGGATTGCACTCCAGGACATGCAGGAAAAGAAGGCCCTCATCTCACGATGACGGGGGGGGGGGGTCTCGGTGGTTTTACCGAGCTGCAGCGCCTGTGTTGGTTTCTCAGGAGGTACGACGGGGAGCTCAGGGAGCCTCTTGTGTGGCGCCAGGGAAGTTAGGTCTCGATGCGTGTGGCGAGGGGGAGCGCGTCATTGCTCTCGAGTCATGGTAGGGGAATCAGGCCTCTAGACGCGTTGAAGGACTCTCAAGATCTCTCTCGGGTCTTGGCAAGAATACCTGGGTTCCCTCGACTTGTGCCGGTGACCTCAGGGAGATTCTCCGGGTGCCTCTGAGAAGTCAGGGATACTGTGGAGTTGGGAAAGACCTCTCGGGACTCCACTGGGTTTGGTGAAATGGAAGGGGGCCTCATCTCGAGGGGAGGCAGGAACCTCAGGGTTCCTCTCCATTTCTGATTCCGATCGCAGCCCCCTGCATAGTTGGGAGAGGTGAGTCAGGCCTTGTCTTGTGTGCAGGAATGGACCTCCGCTTGCCTCTCGAGTTGTTCACTGGGTGACACGCACTTGTTGAGCTGTATGAGTAACCTGCGGTCTTTTCCGGACGATGCACGGGGGTGTCAGTGCCCCTTCGTGTTGTGCCTTCATCCACACTATCTTCGAATAGGTGTCTGGGCATCGCGTTCTTATCAAGAGCGGATCGGGAAATCGCGGTCTTTCGGCATGTGGCACCACCATCGAGGCTACGTCTCGAATTTCCTCGTGAGACAGCCTCATCTGAGGTGCGTGGAGAAGGTCGGGAACCCCTTGCAGACAAAGCAGGGGAATTGACCCTCCTTTCGCGATCAGGAGGGGAGAAGGGGCTCAGATGAAGTGGTGCCAGGAACCTCGGTGTTCCCCTCGAGTGCGACCCGTATGTCGGGGAACTTTTGGGGTAGCATTAAGGGTGCCAAATATCATTTCGCACTTGAAGACAGAACGTGGGACTACTCTTGAGACGCTGGAGCGGGCAAGGGCCTCATCTTGCAATGACGGGGGAACCACGTGGTTTTTCTCAAGTTGAGGCGGAATTCTCGAATTACTACTGGGAATTCAGGCTTCCTCTTGTGTTGGCCCAGGGAGGTCCAATCTTCCATTCGGGTTGCGAGGGAAAGCTGGGGAGTGCTCTCGAGTTACTGCAGGGCAAAAGCGACCTCATCTAGCCTTGTGTTCAGGACCCAATGATCCTCTCCAAGGGCGACAGGGATCTCGGGTTTGCATTACAGACTCACCCGGGGAGTTAGGCCTCGTCTCGAGGGGAAGCAAAGGACTCGGCTATCCTCTCGAGTTGCGACGCGTATCTCTTGGAGCCCACTGAGTGGTCTAAAGGGAGTCAACCCTCCTCTTCAGTTTGGAGAGAGGACTCGGGATTGCTCTCCAGGCCATGCAGGAAAAGAAGGCCCACATCTCGAGATGACGGGGGCGTCTCGTGGTTTTCTCGAGCTGCGGCGCCAGTGTGGGGTTTCTCACGAGGTACGACGGGGAGTTCAGGTAGCCTCTCGTGTGGCAACAGGGAAGTCAGGTCTCCATGGGCGGGGCAAGGGGGAGCGCGTCATTGCTCTCAAGTCAGGGTAGGGGAATCGGGCCTCATGACGGGTTGAAAAAGGACTCTCGATGTCTTTCTAGGGTTGCGGCAGGAAACCCTGGGTTCCCTTGACTTGTGCCGGTGACCTCAGGGAGCGTCTCAGGGTGCCTCTGAGAAGTCAGGGATACTGTGGATTTGGGAGAGGCCTCTCGGGCCTCCTCTGGGTTTGGTGCAATGGAAGTGGGCCTCATCTCGAGTTGAGGCAGGAACCTCAGGGTTCTGCTCCTGACTTCCTGGAGGCCGGATCTGACTCAGATCGCAGGGTCCCTGTTGAGTTTGTTCAGGAGTGTCAGGTCTCGTGTTCTGCGGAGGAATGGAACTCCGCTTACATCTCAAGTTGTTCAAGGATAACACCACTTTTCGTGATGTGTGTGGAACCTGCGGGTTTTTCGGAGATGCACGGGGGCGTCAGTGCTCCTTCCTGTTGTGCCTTCATCCACAGGGTTGCCTTCGAAGAGGTGTCCGGGCATCGTGTTCTCCTCAAGTGTGGACCGGGAAATTGGGGTCTTTCAGCATGTTGCACCACCCACTAGGCTACGTCTCGAATTTTCTCGTGAGACCGGCCTCATCCTGAGGCGCGCAGGAAAGTCCGGGAACCCTTTCCAAACAAAGCAGGGGAATCGACCCTACTTTTGGGATCAGGAGGAGAGAAAGGGCTCAGATGAAGTAGTGCCGGGAACCTCGGTGCTCTCCTTGAGTGAAAGTCGGGTAACTTTTCTGGTTGCATCAAGGGTGCCAAGTACCGTTTCGCACTTCAAGACGGAACCTGGGACTTCTCTTGAGATGCTGTAGTGGGCAAGGGCCTCATCTAGCGCTGACGGGGGACCCACGTGTTTTTTCTCGAGTTGCGGCAGGATTCTTGAGTTACGATGGGGAATACAGGTTTCCTCTTGTGTTGGCCCAGGGAAGTCCAATCTTCCATTCGAGTTGCAAGTGAGAGCTGGAGATTGCTCTCGAGTCACTGCAGGGCAAAATAGAGCTCATCTAGGTTTGTGTCCAGGACCGAGTTTTTCTCTCCAGGGGCGACAGGGATCTCGGGGTTGCATTCCAGACTCACCCGGGGAGTCAGGCCTCGTCTCGAAGGGAATGAATGGACTCCGCTCTCCTCTCGAGTCGCGACGGGTATCCCTTGGAGCCCAAGAGTGGCCTAAATGGAGTTAAGCCTCCTGTGGAGTTTGGAGAGAGGACTCGGGATTGCTCTCTAGGCCATGCAGGAAAAGAAGGCCCTCATCTCGCGATGACGGGGGCGTCTCGTGGGTTTTCTCAAGGTGCAGTGCCTGGTTAGGGTTTCTCACGAGATAGGACGGAGAGCTCAGGGAGACTCCTGTGGTGCCACGGAAGTCAGGTCTCCATGGACGTGGCGTGGGGGAGCGCCTCATTGCTCTCGAGTCATGGTAGGGGAATCAAGCCTCAAGATGCTTCGAAGAAGAACTCTCGAGGTCTTTCTCGGGGTGTGGCAGGAAACCCTGGGTTCCCTCGACTTGTGCCCATGACCTCAGGGAGCTTAGCGGGGTTCCTCTGAGAAGTCAGGGATACTGTGGAGTTGAGAGGGGCTTCTCGGGACATCACAGGGACTGGTGCAATTGAAGAGGACCTAATCTCGGATTGAGGCAGTAACGTCAGGGTTCCTCTCCATTTCTGACTCGGATAGCAGGGTCCCTGCAGAGTTGGGACAGGAGAGTCAGACCTCGTCTTGTGTGGAGTAATGGAACTCCGCTTGCCTCTCGAGTTGTTCACGGGACGACAGGCCACCTGTCGAGTTGTATGTGGAACCTGCGGTTTTGGGGGACGATGCACAGGGGTGTCAGTGCCCCTTCGTGTTGTGCCTTCATCCACAGGGTTACCTTCGAAGAGGTGACCGGGCATCGGGATCTTATCAATAGTGGACCAGGAAATCGGGGTCTTTCGGCATGTGGCACAACCCACGAGGCTACGTCTCGACTTCCCTCGTGAGACTGGCCTCATCCTGAGGTTCGCCGGGAAGTCTGGGAACCCCTTCCAGACAAAGCAGGGGAATCGACCCTCCTGTCGCCATCATGAGGGGAGAAGAGGCTCAGCTGAAGCGATGCTGGGAACCTCCATGTTCTCCTCGAGTGAGACCGGGGTGTCAGGGAAATTTGGGGGTCGCATCAAGGGTGCCAAGTACCGTTTCACACTTCAAGCCGGAACATGGGACTTCCCTGGAGACGCTATAGCTGACAGGGGCCTCATATTTCGATGACGGAGGAGCCACGTTGTTTTTTTCCAGTTGCCGCGGGATTCTCGAATTACAATGGGGAATACAGGCTTCCTCTTGTGTTGGCCCAGGGAAGTCCAATCATCCATTCGAGTTGCGAGGGAGAGCTGGGGATTGCACTTGAGTCAATGCAGGACAAAAAAGACCTCATTTAGGCTTGTGTCCAGGACCGAGTTTTCCTCTACAGGGGCGACACGGATCTCGGGATCCGATTCCAGACTCACCCAAGTAGTCAGGCCTCGGCTCGAGGGGAAGCAACGGACTCTGCTCTCCTCTAGAGTAGCGACGTGTATCTCTTGGAGGCTACTGAGTGGCCTAAAGGGAGTCAGGCCTCCAGTGGAGTTTGGAGAGTGGACTCGGGATTGCTCTCTAGGTCATGTAGGAAAAGAAGGCCCTCATCTTACGATGATGGGGGCGTCTCGTGAGTTTTCTCGAGCGGCGGTGCCAGTGTGGGGTTTTCATGAGGTAGGACGGGGAGCGCAGGGAGCCTCTCGTGTGGCGCCAGGGAAGTTAGGTTTCAATGGGCGTGGCGAGGGGAATGCGTCATTGCTCTCCAGTCATGGTAGGGTATCGGGCCTCAAGACGCGGTAAAGAAGGACTCTCGAGGTCTTTCTCAGAATGCAGCAGGAAACCCTGGGTTCACTCGACTTGTGCCAGTGACCACAGAGAGCTTCTGAGGGTGCCTCTGAGAATCAGGGATACTGTGGAGTTTTAGGGGCCTCTCGGGACTCCACTGGGTATGGCGCAATGGAAGAGGGCCTCATTTCGAGTTGATGCAGGAACGTCAGGTTTCATCTACATTTCTGACTCCGATCGCACGGTCCCTGCAGAGTTGGGAAAGGAGAGTCAGGCCTTCTCTTGTGTGGAGGAACGGAACTCCGCATGCCTCTCTAGTTCTTCAAGGGATGACAGGACACTTGTCGATCTGTGTTTGGAATCTGCGTGTTTTTCCGTACTATGCATGGGGATGTCAGTACCCCTTCGTGTTGTGCATTCATCCACAGGTTTGCTTTCGAAGAGGTGTCCTGGCATCGGGTTCTTGTTAAGAGTGGACCGGGAAATCGGGGTCTTTCCGCATGTGGCACCACCCACCAGGCTACGTCTCGAATTTCCTAGTGAGACCGGCCTCATCCTGAGGTGCGCCGGGAAGGTCGGAACCCCTTGCAGACAAAGCAGGGGAATCGACCCTCCTGTCTCGATCAGGAGGGGAGAAGGGGCACAGATGAGGTGATGCCGGGAACCTCGGTGTTCCCCTCCAGTGAGACCAGTGTGTTGGGGAACTTTTGGGGTCGCATCAAAGGTGCCAAGTACCGTATCGCACTTCAAGATGGAACGTAAGACTTCTTTTGAGACGCTGTAGCGGCAATGGCCGCATCTTGCGATGAAGAGGGAACGACGTGGTTTTTCTCGAGTTGTGGCGGGATTCTTGAGTTACAACGGGAAATTCAGGCTTCCTCTTCTGTTGGCCCAGGGAAGTCCAGTCTTCCATTCGAGTTGCGAGGGAGAGTTGGGGATTGCTCTCGAGTCACTGCAGGAAAAAAGAGACCTCATCTAGGCTTGTGTCCAGGACCTAATGTTTCTCTCCAGGGGCGACAGGGATCTCCGGTTCACATATCAGACACACCCGAGGAGCCAGGCCTCGCCTCGAGGGGAAGGAAAAGACTCCGCTCTCCTCTCGAGTCGCGACGGGTATGTCTTGGAGTCCACTGAGTGACCAAAAGGGAGTCAAGCCTACTGTGGAGTTTGGAGAGAGGACTCGGGATTGCTCTCCAGGCCATGCTAGAAAAGAAGGCCGTCATGTCGCGAAAATGGGGGCGTCTCGTGGGTTTTCTCTATCTGTGGCGCCAGTGTTTGGTTTCTCACGAGGTATGACGGGGAGCTCAGGGAGCCTCTCGTGTGGCGCCAGGGAAGTCAGGGCTTCATGAGTGTAGCAGAGGGAGCGCGTCATTGCCCTCGAGTCATGGTAGGGGAATCAGGCCTCAAAATGCGTTGAAGAAGGACTCTTGAGTTCTTTCTATGGTGGCGGCAGTAAACCCTGGGTTCACTCGAATTGTGCTGGTGCCTCAGGGAGCTTCTCAGGGTGCCTCTGAGAAGTCAGGGATATTGTGGAGCTGGGACGCGTCTCTCGGGACTCCACTGGGTTTCGTGCAATGGAAGAGGTCCTAATCTCGAGTGGAGGCAGGAACCTCAGTGTTCCTCTCGTGACTTCACTGGCGCTGGTCTGATTCGGATCGCAAAGCCCCTGCAGAGTTGGGACAGGAGAGTCAGGCATCGTCTTGTGTAGAGGAATGAAACCCCACTTGCCTCTCGAGTTCTTCAGGGGTGACAAGCCACTTGTTGAGCTGTATGTGGAACCTTCGGGTTTTTCCGGACGATGCACGAGGGTGTCAGTGCCCCTTTGTGTTGTGCCTTCATCCACAGGGTTGCCTTCGAAGAGGTGTCCAGGCATCGGGTTCTTATCAAGAGCGTACCGGGAAATCATAGTCTTTTGGCATGTGGTACCACCCACGAGCTACGTCTCGAATTTCCTCGTGAGACTGGCCTCATCCTGAAGTGCCCCGTGAAGGTCGGGAACCCCTTACTAACAAAGCAGGGGAAGTGACCCTCCTATCACGAACAGGAGGGGAGAAGGGGCTCAGATAAACTGGTGCCGGGAACCTCGGTGTTCACCTCGAGTGAGACCAATATTTCGGTGAACTTTTGGGGTCACATGAAGGGTGTCAAGTATCGTTTTGCACTTCAAGACGGAACGTGGGGCTTTTCTTGAGAAGCTGTAGCGGGCAAGGGCCTCATCTTGTGATGACGAGGGAACCAAGTGCTTTTTCTCGATTTGCGGCGGGATTCTCGAGTAACAAGGGGAATTCAGGCTTCCTCTTGTGTTGGCCCAGGGAAGTCCAATCTTCCATTCGAGTTGTCAGGGAGAGAGGGGGATTGCTCTCGAGTTACAGAAGGGCAAAAGAGACCTCATCTAGGCTTGTTTCCAGGACCTAATGTTCCTCTCCAGGGGAGACAGGGATCTCGGGGTTGCATTCCAGACCCACCTGGTGAGTCAGGCCTTGTCTCGAGGGGAAGCAAAGGACTCCATTCTCCTCTCGAGTCGCGACGGGTATCTCTTGGAGCCCACTCAGTGGCCTAAAGGGAGTCAAGCCTCCTGTGGAGTTTGGAAAGAGGATTCGGGATTCCTCTCCAGGCCATGCAGGAAAAGAAGACCCTCATCTCGCGATGACAGGGGCGTATGGTGAGTTTTCTCAAGCTGCGACGTCAGTGTGGGGTTTCTCACGAGGTACGACAGGGAGCTCAGGGAGCCTCTCTTATGGCGCCAGGGAAGTCAGGTCTCCATGTGCGTGGCGAGGGGGTGCGTGTCATTTCTATAGAGCCATGGAAGCAGATTCGGGCTTCAAGACACGTTGAAGTAGGACTCTCGAGGTCTTTTTCCCATTGTGGCAGGAAACCCTGGGTTCCCTCGACATGTGCCAGTGACCTCATGGAGCTTCTCCGGGTGCCTCTGAGAAGTCAGGGGTACTGTGGAGTTGGGAGGGGCCTCTCTGGACTCCACTGGGTTTGGTGCAATGGATGAGAGCCTCATCTCGAGTGGAGGCAGGAACCTCATGTTTCCTCTCCTGGGTTTCCTGTCGCTGGTACTGACTCGGATCGCAGTTTCCCTGCAGAGTTGGTACAGAAAATCAGGTCTCGTCTTGTGTGGAGGAATGGAACTCCACTTGCCTGTCGAGTTGTTCACGGGGTGACAGACCACTTGTTGAACTGTGTTTGTAACCTGCGGGTTTTTCTGGACGATGCACGGGGGTGTCAGTGCCCCTTCGTGTTGTGCTTTCATCCACAGGTTTTCCTTCGTAAAGGTGTCAGGGCATCACGTTCTTATCAAGAGCAGACCGGGAAATCGGGGTCTTTCGGCTTGTGGCACCACCCACGAGGCTATGTCTCGAATTTCCTCGTGAGACCTGCCTCATCCTTAGGCACGCTGGAAAGGTCGGGAACCCCTTCCAGACATAGCAGGGGAATCGACACTCCTGTCGCGATCACGAGGGGAGAAGGAGCTCAAATGAAGTGGTTCCGGGAACCTCGGTGTTCCTTTCGAGTGAGACCGGTATGTCGGGGAATTTTGAGATTGCATCAAGGGTGCCAAGTACCGTTTCGCACTTCAAGACAGAAAGTGGGACTTCTCTTGAGTCGCTGTAGCGGGCAAGGGCCTCATCTAGCGCTGATGGGGGAACCACGTGGATTTTCTCGAGTTTCGGCGGGATTCTCGAGTTACGATGTCGAATTCAGGCTTCCAATTGTATTGGCCCAGGGAAGTCCAATCTTCAATTTGATTTGCGAGGGAGAGCTGGCGATTGCTCTCTAGTAACTGCAGTGCAAAATAGACCTCATCTAGGCTTGTGTCCAGGACCGAGTTTTCCTCTCCAGGTGTGACAGGAACTCGGGGTTGCATTCCAGACTCACACGGGGAGTCAGGCCTCGTCTCGAGGGGAAGCAAAGGACTCTGCTCTCCCTTCAGGTCCTGACAGGTATCTCTTGGAGCCAACTGAGAGGCCTAAAGAGAGTCAAGCCTCCTGTGGAGTCTGGAGAGAGGACTCGGTATTGCTCTCCATGCCAGGCAGGAAACAAGTCCCTCATCTCGTGATGACGGGGGCATATCGTGGGTTTTCTCGAGCTGTGGTGCCTGAATGGGGTTTCCGAAGAGGTACGATGGGGAGCTCAGGGAGACTCTCTTCAGGAGTCAGGGAAGTCAGGTCTCCATGCGCATGGCGATGGGGAGCGGGTCTTTGCTCTAGAGTCATGGTAGGGGAATCGGGCCTCAAGACGCGCCGAAGGACTCTCAAGGTCTTTCTCGGGTCGCAGCAGGAAACCCTGGGTTCCCTGGACTTGAGCCGGTGACCTCAGGTAGATTTCAAAGGTGCCTCTGAGAATTCAAGGATACTGCGGAGTTGGGAGGTGCCTCTCGCGACTCATCTGGGTTTGGTGCAATGGAAGAGGGCCTCACCTCGAGGGGAGACAGGAACCTCAGGATTCCTCTCCGTTTCGGACTCCGACCACAGGGTCCCTGCAGAGTTGGGACAGGAGAGTCAGTCCTCGTCTTGTCTGAGGAAGGGAAGCCCGCTGGCCTCTCGAGTTGCTCAGGGGGTCTCAGGCCCCTCGTCGAGCTGTGTGTGGAACCCGCGGGTCTTTGCGGACGATGCCCGGTGGTGGCAGTGCCCCTTCGTGTTGTGCCTTCACCCACAGGGTTGCCTTCGAAGAGGGGTCCGGGCCTCGGGTCCTTCTCAAGGGCGGAGCGGGGAATCGGGGGCGTTCGGCATGTGGCACCACCCACGTGGCTCGTCTCGAATTTCCTCGTGAGACCGGCCTCATCCTGAGGTGCACCGGGAAGGCCGGGAACACCTTCCAGACCACGCAGGGGAATCGCCTCTCCTGTCGCGATCAGGAGGGGAGAAGGGGCTCAGAGGAAGCGGTGCCGGGACCCTCGGTGTTCCCCTCGGGGCAACCCGGCGTGTCGGGGGACTCTTGGGGGTCGCAGGAAGGCTGTCAGGGACCGTTTCGCCCTTCAGGGCGGAACGGGGGACTTCCCTTGAGACGCCGTGGCGGGCAAGGGCCTCATCTTGCCAAGAGGTGGGAACCACGTGGTTTTTCTCGAGTTGCGGCGGCATTCTCGAGTTACGACGGGGATCTCAGCCTTCCCCTTGGGTTGGCCCTGGGAAGCCCAATCTTCCCCTCGGGTTGCGAGGGAAAGATGGCGGTTGCGCTCGAGTCACTGCAGGGCCGAAGAGACCTCACCTAGGCGTGTGTCCGGGACCTACTCTTCCTCTCCAGGGAAGGCAGGGATCTCGGGGTTGCATTCCAGGCTCCCCCGGGGAGTCAGGCCTCGTCTCGAGGGGAAGCCAAGGACTCCGCTCTCCTCTCGAGTCGCGACGCGGGTCTCTTGGAGCCCCCTGAGCGGCCTCAAGGGAGTCCAGCCTCCTCTTCCGTTTGGAGAGAGGACCCGGGATTGCTCTCCAGGCCATGCAGGAAGAGAAGGCCCTCAGCTCGCGAGGACGGGGGCGTCTCAGGGGTTTCCTCGAGCTGCGGCGCCCGTGGGGGTTTTCTCCCGAGGCACGACGAGGATCTCAGGGAGCCTCTCGTGCGGCGCCAGGGAAGTCAGGTCTCCATGCGCGTGGCGAGGGGGAGCGCGTCCTGGCTCTCGAGTCACGGGAGGGGACTAGGGCCTCGAGACGCGTTGAAGAAGGACTCTCGAGGTCTTTCTCGGGGGGCGGTGGGAAACCCTTGTTTCCCTGGCCTTCTGCCGGGGACCTTAGGGAACTTCCCAGGGTGCCTCTGAGAGGCGAGGGATCCAGTGGAGGTGGCGGGGCCCCTCGGGACTCCGCTGGGTCTGGCGCAACGGAAGAGGGCCTCACCTCGAGGGGAGGCAGGCACCTCAGGCTTCCTCTCCGTTTCGGACTACGACCGCAGGGTCCCTGCAGAGTTGCGACAGGAGAGTCAGGCCTCGTCTTGTCTGAGGAAGGGAACCCCGCTGGCCTCTCGAGTTGCTCAGGGGGTCTAAGGCCCCTCGGCGAGCTGTGTGTGGAACCCGCGGGTCTTTGCGGACGATGCACGGGGGTGGCAGTGCCCCTTCGTGTTGTGCCTTCACCCACAGGGTTGCCTTCGAAGAGGTGTCCGGGCCTCGGTTCCTTCTCATGAGTGGACCGGGGAATCGGGGGCGTTCGGCATGTGGCACCACCCACGTGGCTCGTCTCGAATTTCCTCGTGAGACCGGCCTCATCCTGAGGTGCGCCGGGAAGGCCGGGAACCCCTTCCAGACCACGCAGGGGAATCGCCTCTCCTGTAGCGATCAGGAGGGGAGAAGGGGCTCAGAGAAAGCGGTGCCGGGATCCTCGGTGTTCCCCTCGGGGGACCTCGGCGTGTCGGGGGACTTTTGGGGGTCGCAGGAAGGCTGTCAGGGACCGTTTCGCCCTTCAGGGCGGAACGGGAGACTTCCCTTGAGACGCCGTCGCGGGCAAGGGCCTCATCTTGCCAAGAGGTGGGAACCACGTGGTTTTTCTCGAGTTGCGGCGGCATTCTCGTGTTACGCTGGGGATCTCAGCCTTCCCCTTGGGTTGGCCCTGGGAAGCCCAATCTTCCCCTCGGGTTGCGAGGGAAAGCTGGGGGTTGCGCTCGAGTCACTGCAGGGCCGAAGAGACCTCACCTAGGCGTGTGTCCGGGACCTAATATTCCTCTCCAGGGAAGGCAGGGATCTCGGGGTTGCATTCCAGGCTCCCCCGGGGAGTCAGGCTTCGTCTCGAGGGGACGCCAAGGACTCCGCTCTCCTCTCGAGTCGCCACGCGGATCTCTTGGAGCCCCCTGAGCGGCCTCAAGGGAGTCCAGCCTCCTCTTCCGTTTGGAGAGAGGACCTGGGATTGCTCTCCAGGCCATGCAGGAAAAGAAGGCCCTCAGATCGCGAGGACGGGGGCGTCTCCGGGGTTTCCTCGAGCTGCGGCGCCCGTGGGGGTTTTCTTCCGAGGCACGACGAGGATCTCAGGGAGCCTCTCGTGCGGCGCCAGGGAAGTCAGGTCTCCGTGCGCGTGGCGAGGGGGAGCGCGTCCTGGCTCTCGAGTCACGGGAGGGGACTAGGGCCTCGAGACGCGTTGAAGAAGGACTCTCGAGGTCTTTCTCGGGGGGCGGCGGGAAACCCTCGTGTCCCTCGTCTTCTGCCGGGGACCTTAGGGAACTTGCCAGGGTGCCTCTGAGAGGCGAGGGATCCTGTGGAGGTGGCGGGGCCCCTCGGGACTCCGCTGGGTCTGGCGCGACGGAAGAGGGCCTCACCTCGAGGGGAGGCAGGAACCTCAGGCTTCCTCTCCGTTTCGGACTCCGACCGCAGGGTCCCTGCAGAGTTGGCACAGGAGAGTCAGGCCTCGTCTTGTCTGAGGAAGGGAACCCCGCTGGCCTCTCGAGTTGCTCAGGGGGTCTCAGGCCCCTCGTCGAGCTGTGTGTGGAACCCGCGGGTCTTTGCGGACGATGCACGGGGGTGGCAGTGCCCCTTCGTGTTGTGCCTTCCCCCACAGGGTTGCCTTCGAAGAGGGGTCCGGGCCTCGGGTCCTTCTCAAGGGCGGACCGGGGAATCGGGAGCGTTCGGCATGTGGCCCCACCCACGTGGCTTGTCTCGAATTTCCTCGTGAGACCGGCCTCATCCTGAGGTGCGCCGGGAAGGCCGGGAACCCCTTCCAGACCACGCAGGGGAATCGCCTCTCCTGTCGCGATCAGGAGGGGAGAAGGGGCTCAGAGGAAGCGGTGCCGGGACCCTCGGTGTTCCCCTCGAGGGAACCCGGCGTGTCGGGGGACTTTTGGGGGTCGCAGGAAGGCTGTCAGGGACCGTTTCGCCCTTCAGGGAGGAACAGGGGACTTCCCTTGAGACGCCGTGGCGGGCAAGGGCCTCATCTTGCCAAGAGGTGGGAACCACGTGGTTTTTCTCGAGTTGCGGCGGGATTCTCGAGTTACGACGGGGATCTCAGCCTTCCCCTTGGGTTGGCCCTGGGAAGCCCAATCTTCCCCTCGGGTTGCGAGGGAAAGCTGGGGGTTGCGCTCGAGTCACCGCAGGGCCGAAGAGACCTCACCTAGGCGTGTGTCCGGGACCTAATATTCCTCTCCAGGGAAGGCAGGGATCTCGGGGTTGCATTCCAGGCTCCCCCGGGGAGTCAGGCCTAGTCTCGAGGGGAAGCCAAGGACTCCGCTCTCCTCTCGAGTCGCGACGCGGGTCTCCTGGAGCCCCCTGAGCGGCCTCAAGGGAGTCCAGCCTCCTCTTCCGTTTGGAGAGAGGACCCGGGATTGCTCTCCAGGCCATGCAGGAAGAGAAGGCCCTCAGCTCGCGAGGACGGGGGCGTCTCAGGGGTTTCCTCGAGCTGCGGCGCCCGTGGGGGTTTTCTCCCGAGGCACGACGAGGATCTCAGGGAGCCTCTCGTGCGGCGCCAGGGAAGTCAGGTCTCCGTGCGCGTGGCGAGGGGGAGCGCGTCCTGGCTCTCGAGTCACGGGAGGGGAATAGGGCCTCGAGACGCGTTGAAGAAGGACTCTCGAGGTCTTTCTCGGGGGGCGGCGGGAAACCCTCGTGTCCCTCGCCTTCTGCCGGGGACCTTAGGGAACTTCCCAGGGTGCCTCTGAGAGGCGAGGGATCCTGTGGAGGTGGCGGGGCCCCTCGGGACTCCGCTGGGTCTGGCGCGACGGAAGAGGGCCTCACCTCGAGGGGTGGCAGGAACCTCAGGCTTCCTCTCCGTTTCGGACTCCGACCGCAGGGTCCCTGCAGAGTTGGGACAGGAGAATCAGGCCTCGTCTTGTCTGAGGAAGGGAACCCCGCCGGCCTCTCGAGTTGCTCAGGGGGTCTCAGGCCCCTCGTCGAGCTGTGTGTGGAACCCGCGGGTCTTTGCGGACGATGCACGGGTGTGGCAGTGCCCCTTCGTGTTGTGCCTTCCCCCACAGGGTTGCCTTCAAAGAGGGGTCTGGGCTTCGGGTCCTTCTCAAGGGCGGACCGGGGAATCGGGGGCGTTCGGCATGTGGCCCCACCCACGTGGCTCGTCTCGAATTTCCTCGTGAGACCGGCCTCATCCTGAGGTGCGCCGGGAAGGCCGGGAACCCCTTCCAGACCACGCAGGGGAATCGCCTCTCCTGTCGCGATCAGGAGGGGAGAAGGGGCTCAGAGGAAGCGGTGCCGGGACCCTCGGTGTTCCCCTCGAGGGAACCCGGCGTGTCGGGGGACTTTTGGGGGTCGCAGGAAGGCTGTCAGGGACCGTTTCGCCCTTCAGGGAGGAACAGGGGACTTCCCTTGAGACGCCGTGGCGGGCAAGGGCCTCATCTTGCCAAGAGGTGGGAACCACCTGGTTTTTCTCGAGTTGAGGCGGAATTCTCGAGTTACGACGGAGATCTCAGCCTTCCCCTTGGGTTGGCCCTGGGAAGCCCAATCTTCCCCTCGGGTTGCGAGGGAAAGATGGCGGTTGCGCTCGAGTCACTGCAGGGCCGAAGAGACCTCACCTAGGCGTGTGTCCGGGACCTACTCTTCCTCTCCAGGGAAGGCAGGGATCTCGGGGTTGCATTCCAGGCTCCCCCGGGGAGTCAGGCCTCGTCTCGAGGGGAAGCCAAGGACTCCGCTCTCCTCTCGAGTCGCGACGCGGGTCTCTTGGAGCCCCCTGAGCGGCCTCAAGGGAGTCCAGCCTCCTCTTCCGTTTGGAGAGAGGACCCGGGATTGCTCTCCAGGCCATGCAGGAAGAGAAGGCCCTCAGCTCGCGAGGACGGGGGCGTCTCAGGGGTTTCCTCGAGCTGCGGCGCCCGTGGGGGTTTTCTCCCGAGGCACGACGAGGATCTCAGGGAGCCTCTCGTGCGGCGCCAGGGAAGTCAGGTCTCCATGCGCGTGGCGAGGGGGAGCGCGTCCTGGCTCTCGAGTCACGGGAGGGGACTAGGGCCTCGAGACGCGTTGAAGAAGGACTCTCGAGGTCTTTCTCGGGGGGCGGTGGGAAACCCTTGTTTCCCTGGCCTTCTGCCGGGGACCTTAGGGAACTTCCCAGGGTGCCTCTGAGAGGCGAGGGATCCAGTGGAGGTGGCGGGGCCCCTCGGGACTCCGCTGGGTCTGGCGCAACGGAAGAGGGCCTCACCTCGAGGGGAGGCAGGCACCTCAGGCTTCCTCTCCGTTTCGGACTACGACCGCAGGGTCCCTGCAGAGTTGCGACAGGAGAGTCAGGCCTCGTCTTGTCTGAGGAAGGGAACCCCGCTGGCCTCTCGAGTTGCTCAGGGGGTCTAAGGCCCCTCGGCGAGCTGTGTGTGGAACCCGCGGGTCTTTGCGGACGATGCACGGGGGTGGCAGTGCCCCTTCGTGTTGTGCCTTCACCCACAGGGTTGCCTTCGAAGAGGTGTCCGGGCCTCGGTTCCTTCTCATGAGTGGACCGGGGAATCGGGGGCGTTCGGCATGTGGCACCACCCACGTGGCTCGTCTCGAATTTCCTCGTGAGACCGGCCTCATCCTGAGGTGCGCCGGGAAGGCCGGGAACCCCTTCCAGACCACGCAGGGGAATCGCCTCTCCTGTAGCGATCAGGAGGGGAGAAGGGGCTCAGAGAAAGCGGTGCCGGGATCCTCGGTGTTCCCCTCGGGGGACCTCGGCGTGTCGGGGGACTTTTGGGGGTCGCAGGAAGGCTGTCAGGGACCGTTTCGCCCTTCAGGGCGGAACGGGAGACTTCCCTTGAGACGCCGTCGCGGGCAAGGGCCTCATCTTGCCAAGAGGTGGGAACCACGTGGTTTTTCTCGAGTTGCGGCGGCATTCTCGTGTTACGCTGGGGATCTCAGCCTTCCCCTTGGGTTGGCCCTGGGAAGCCCAATCTTCCCCTCGGGTTGCGAGGGAAAGCTGGGGGTTGCGCTCGAGTCACTGCAGGGCCGAAGAGACCTCACCTAGGCGTGTGTCCGGGACCTAATATTCCTCTCCAGGGAAGGCAGGGATCTCGGGGTTGCATTCCAGGCTCCCCCGGGGAGTCAGGCTTCGTCTCGAGGGGACGCCAAGGACTCCGCTCTCCTCTCGAGTCGCCACGCGGATCTCTTGGAGCCCCCTGAGCGGCCTCAAGGGAGTCCAGCCTCCTCTTCCGTTTGGAGAGAGGACCTGGGATTGCTCTCCAGGCCATGCAGGAAAAGAAGGCCCTCAGATCGCGAGGACGGGGGCGTCTCCGGGGTTTCCTCGAGCTGCGGCGCCCGTGGGGGTTTTCTTCCGAGGCACGACGAGGATCTCAGGGAGCCTCTCGTGCGGCGCCAGGGAAGTCAGGTCTCCGTGCGCGTGGCGAGGGGGAGCGCGTCCTGGCTCTCGAGTCACGGGAGGGGACTAGGGCCTCGAGACGCGTTGAAGAAGGACTCTCGAGGTCTTTCTCGGGGGGCGGCGGGAAACCCTCGTGTCCCTCGTCTTCTGCCGGGGACCTTAGGGAACTTGCCAGGGTGCCTCTGAGAGGCGAGGGATCCTGTGGAGGTGGCGGGGCCCCTCGGGACTCCGCTGGGTCTGGCGCGACGGAAGAGGGCCTCACCTCGAGGGGAGGCAGGAACCTCAGGCTTCCTCTCCGTTTCGGACTCCGACCGCAGGGTCCCTGCAGAGTTGGCACAGGAGAGTCAGGCCTCGTCTTGTCTGAGGAAGGGAACCCCGCTGGCCTCTCGAGTTGCTCAGGGGGTCTCAGGCCCCTCGTCGAGCTGTGTGTGGAACCCGCGGGTCTTTGCGGACGATGCACGGGGGTGGCAGTGCCCCTTCGTGTTGTGCCTTCCCCCACAGGGTTGCCTTCGAAGAGGGGTCCGGGCCTCGGGTCCTTCTCAAGGGCGGACCGGGGAATCGGGAGCGTTCGGCATGTGGCCCCACCCACGTGGCTCGTCTCGAATTTCCTCGTGAGACCGGCCTCATCCTGAGGTGCGCCGGGAAGGCCGGGAACCCCTTCCAGACCACGCAGGGGAATCGCCTCTCCTGTCGCGATCAGGAGGGGAGAAGGGGCTCAGAGGAAGCGGTGCCGGGACCCTCGGTGTTCCCCTCGAGGGAACCCGGCGTGTCGGGGGACTTTTGGGGGTCGCAGGAAGGCTGTCAGGGACCGTTTCGCCCTTCAGGGAGGAACAGGGGACTTCCCTTGAGACGCCGTGGCGGGCAAGGGCCTCATCTTGCCAAGAGGTGGGAACCACGTGGTTTTTCTCGAGTTGCGGCGGGATTCTCGAGTTACGACGGGGATCTCAGCCTTCCCCTTGGGTTGGCCCTGGGAAGCCCAATCTTCCCCTCGGGTTGCGAGGGAAAGCTGGGGGTTGCGCTCGAGTCACCGCAGGGCCGAAGAGACCTCACCTAGGCGTGTGTCCGGGACCTAATATTCCTCTCCAGGGAAGGCAGGGATCTCGGGGTTGCATTCCAGGCTCCCCCGGGGAGTCAGGCCTAGTCTCGAGGGGAAGCCAAGGACTCCGCTCTCCTCTCGAGTCGCGACGCGGGTCTCCTGGAGCCCCCTGAGCGGCCTCAAGGGAGTCCAGCCTCCTCTTCCGTTTGGAGAGAGGACCCGGGATTGCTCTCCAGGCCATGCAGGAAGAGAAGGCCCTCAGCTCGCGAGGACGGGGGCGTCTCAGGGGTTTCCTCGAGCTGCGGCGCCCGTGGGGGTTTTCTCCCGAGGCACGACGAGGATCTCAGGGAGCCTCTCGTGCGGCGCCAGGGAAGTCAGGTCTCCGTGCGCGTGGCGAGGGGGAGCGCGTCCTGGCTCTCGAGTCACGGGAGGGGAATAGGGCCTCGAGACGCGTTGAAGAAGGACTCTCGAGGTCTTTCTCGGGGGGCGGCGGGAAACCCTCGTGTCCCTCGCCTTCTGCCGGGGACCTTAGGGAACTTCCCAGGGTGCCTCTGAGAGGCGAGGGATCCTGTGGAGGTGGCGGGGCCCCTCGGGACTCCGCTGGGTCTGGCGCGACGGAAGAGGGCCTCACCTCGAGGGGTGGCAGGAACCTCAGGCTTCCTCTCCGTTTCGGACTCCGACCGCAGGGTCCCTGCAGAGTTGGGACAGGAGAATCAGGCCTCGTCTTGTCTGAGGAAGGGAACCCCGCCGGCCTCTCGAGTTGCTCAGGGGGTCTCAGGCCCCTCGTCGAGCTGTGTGTGGAACCCGCGGGTCTTTGCGGACGATGCACGGGTGTGGCAGTGCCCCTTCGTGTTGTGCCTTCCCCCACAGGGTTGCCTTCAAAGAGGGGTCTGGGCTTCGGGTCCTTCTCAAGGGCGGACCGGGGAATCGGGGGCGTTCGGCATGTGGCCCCACCCACGTGGCTCGTCTCGAATTTCCTCGTGAGACCGGCCTCATCCTGAGGTGCGCCGGGAAGGCCGGGAACCCCTTCCAGACCACGCAGGGGAATCGCCTCTCCTGTCGCGATCAGGAGGGGAGAAGGGGCTCAGAGGAAGCGGTGCCGGGACCCTCGGTGTTCCCCTCGAGGGAACCCGGCGTGTCGGGGGACTTTTGGGGGTCGCAGGAAGGCTGTCAGGGACCGTTTCGCCCTTCAGGGAGGAACAGGGGACTTCCCTTGAGACGCCGTGGCGGGCAAGGGCCTCATCTTGCCAAGAGGTGGGAACCACCTGGTTTTTCTCGAGTTGAGGCGGAATTCTCGAGTTACGACGGAGATCTCAGCCTTCCCCTTGGGTTGGCCCTGGGAAGCCCAATCTTCCCCTCGGGTTGCGAGGGAAAGCTGGGGGTTGCGCTCGAGTCACCGCAGGGCCGAAGAGACGTCACCTAGGCGTGTGTCCGGGACCTAATATTCCTCTCCAGGGAAGGCAGGGATCTCGGGGTTGCATTCCAGGCTCCCCCGGGGAGTCAGGCCTCGTCTCGAGGGGAAGCCAAGGACTCCGCTCTCCTCTCGAGTCGCGACGCAGGTCTCCTGGAGCCCCCTGAGCGGCCTCAAGGGAGTCCAGCCTCCTCTTCCGTTTGGAGAGAGGACCCGGGATTGCTCTCCAGGCCATGCAGGAAGAGAAGGCCCTCAGCTCGCGAGGACGGGGGCGTCTCAGGGGTTTCCTCGAGCTGCGGCGCCCGTGGGGGTTTTCTCCCGAGGCACGACGAGGATCTCAGGGAGCCTCTCGTGCGGCGCCAGGGAAGTCATGTCTCCGTGCGCGTGGCGAGGGGGAGCGCGTCCTTGCTCTCGAGTCACGGGAGGGGACTAGGGCCTCGAGACGCGTTGAAGAAGGACTCTCGAGGTCTTTCTCGGTGGGCGGCGGGAAACCCTCGTGTCCCTCGCCTTCCGCCGGGGACCTTAGGGAACTTGCCAGGGTGCCTCTGAGAGGCGAGGGATCCTGTGGAGGTGGCTGGGCCCCTCGGGACTCCGCTGGGTCTGGCGCGACGGAAGAGGGCCTCACCTCGAGGGGAGGCAGGAACCTCAGGCTTCCTCTCCGTTTCGGACTCCGACCGCAGGGTCCCTGCAGAGTTGGGACAGGAGAGTCAGGCCTCGTCTTGTCTGAGGAAGGGAACCCCGCTGGCCTCTCGAGTTGCTCAGGGGGTCTCAGGCCCCTCGTCGAGCTGTGTGTGGAACCCGCGGGTCTTTGCGGACGATGCACGGGGGTGGCAGTGCCCCTTCGTGTTGTGCCTTCCCCCACAGGGTTGCCTTCGAAGAGGGGTCCGGGCCTCGGGTCCTTATCAAGGGCGGTCCGGGGAATCGGGGGCGTTCGGCATGTGGCCCCACCCACGTGGCTCATCTCGAATTTCCTCGTGAGACCGGCCTCCTCCTGAGGTGCGCCGGGAAGGCCGGGAACCCCTTCCAGACCACGCAGGGGAATCGCCTCTCCCGTCGCGATCAGGAGGGGAGAAGGGGCTCAGAGGAAGCGGTGCCGGGACCCTCGGTGTTCCCCTCGAGGGAACCCGGCGTGTCGGGGGACTTTTGGGGGTCGCAGGAAGGCTGTCAGGGACCGTTTCGCCCTTCAGGGCGGAACAGGGGACTTCCCTTGAGACGCCGTGGCGGGCAAGGGCCTCATCTTGCCAAGAGGTGGGAACCACGTGGTTTTTCTCGAGTTGCGGCGGGATTCTCGAGTTACGACGGGGATCTCAGCCTTCCCCTTGGGTTGGCCCTGGGAAGCCCAATCTTCCCCTCGGGTTGCGAGGGAAAGCTGGGGGTTGCGCTCGAGTCACCGCAGGGCCGAAGAGACCTCACCTAGGCGTGTGTCCGGGACCTAATATTCCTCTCCAGGGAAGGCAGGGATCTCGGGGTTGCATTCCAGGCTCCCCCGGGGAGTCAGGCCTCGTCTCGAGGGGAAGCCAAGGACTCCGCTCTCCTCTCGAGTCGCGACGAGGGTCTCCTGGAGCCCCCTGAGCGGCCTCAAGGGAGTCCAGCCTCCTCTTCCGTTTGGAGAGAGGACCCGGGATTGCTCTCCAGGCCATGCAGGAAGAGAAGGCCCTCAGCTCGAGAGGACGGGGGCGTCTCAGGGGTTTCCTCGAGCTGCGGCGCCCGTGGGGGTTTTCTCCCGAGGCACGACGAGGATCTCAGGGAGCCTCTCCTGCGGCGCCAGGGAAGTCAGGTCTCCATGCGCGTGGCGAGGGGGAGCGCGTCCTGGCTCTCGAGTCACGGGAGGGGACTAGGGCCTCGAGACGCGTTGAAGAAGGACTCTCGAGGTCTTTGTCGGGGGGCGGCGGGAAACCCTCGTGTCCCTCGCCTTCTGCCGCGGACCTTAGGGAACTTGCCATGGTGCCTCTGAGAGGCGAGGGATCCTGTGGAGGTGGCGGGGCCCCTCGGGACTCCGCTGGGTCTGGCGCGACGGAAGAGGGCCTCACCTCGAGGGGAGGCAGGAACCTCAGGCTTCCTCTCCGTTTCGGACTCCGACCACAGGGTCCCTGCAGAGTTGGGACAGGAGAGTCAGGCCTCGTCTTGTCTGAGGAAGGGAACCCCGCTGGCCTCTCGAGTTGCTCAGGGGGTCTCAGGCCCCTCGTCGAGCTGTGTGTGGAACCCGCGGGTCTTTGCGGACGATGCACGGCGGTGGCAGTGCCCCTTCGTGTTGTGCCTATCCCCAAAGGGTTGCCTTCGAAGAGGGGTCCGGGCCTCGGGTCCTTCTCAAGGGCGGTCCGGGGAATCGGGGGCGTTCGGCATGTGGCCCCACCCACGTGGCTCATCTCGAATTTCCTCGTGAGACCGGCCTCCTCCTGAGGTGCGCCGGGAAGGCCGGGAACCCCTTCCAGACCACGCAGGGGAATCGCCTCTCCTGTCGCGATCAGGAGGGGAGAAGGGGCTCAGAGGAAGCGGTGCCTGGACCCTCGGTGTTCCCCTCGAGGGAACCCGGCGTGTCGGGGGACTTTTGGGGGTCGCAGGAAGGCTGTCAGGGACCGTTTCGCCCTTCAGGGCGGAACAGGTGACTTCCCTTGAGACGCCGTGGCGGGCAAGGGCCTCATCTTGCCAAGAGGTGGGAACCACGTGGTTTTCCTCGAGTTGCGGCGGGATTCTCGAGTTACGACGGGGATCTCAGCCTTCCCCTTGGGTTGGCCCTGGGAAGCCCAATCTTCCCCTCGGGTTGCGAGGGAAAGCTGGGGGTTGCGCTCGAGTCACCGCAGGGCCGAACAGACCTCACCTAGGCGTGTGTCCGGGACCTAATATTCCTCTCCAGGGAAGGCAGGGATCTCGGGGTTGCATTCCAGGCTCCCCCGGGGAGTCAGGCCTCGTCTCGAGGGGAAGCCAAGGACTCCGCTCTCCTCTCGAGTCGCGACGCGGGTCTCTTGGAGCCCCCTGAGCGGCCTCAAGGGAGTCCAGCCTCCTCTTCCGTTTGGATAGAGGACCCGGGATTGCTCTCCAGGCCATGCAGGAAAAGAAGGCCCTCAGCTCGCGAGGACGGGGGCGTCTCAGGGGTTTCCTCGAGCTGCGGCGCCCGTGGGGGTTTTCTCCCGAGGCACGACGAGGATCTCAGGGAGCCTCTCGTGCGGCGCCAGGGAAGTCAGGTCTCCATGCGCGTGGCGAGGGGGAGCGCGTCCTGGCTCTCGAGTCACGGGAGGGGACTAGGGCCTCGAGACGCGTTGAAGAAGGACTCTCGAGGTCTTTGTCGGGGGGCGGCGGGAAACCCTCGTGTCCCTCGCCTTCTGCCGGGGACCTTAGGGAACTTCCCAGGGTGCCTCTGAGAGGCGAGGGATCCTGTGGAGGTGGCGGGGCCCCTCGGGACTCCGCTGGGTCTGGCGCGACGGAAGAGGGCCTCACCTCGAGGGGAGGCAGGAACCTCAGGCTTCCTCTCCGTTTCGGACTCCGACCGCGGGGTCCCTGCAGAGTTGGGACAGGAGAGTCAGGCCTCGTCTTGTCTGAGGAAGGGAACCCCGCTGGCCTCTCGAGTTGCTCAGGGGGTCTCAGGCCCCTCGTCGAGCTGTGTGCGGAACCCGCGGGTCTTTGCGGACGATGCACGGGGGTGGCAGTGCCCCTTCGTGTTGTGCCTTCCCCCACAGGGTTGCCTTCGAAGAGGGGTCCGGGCCTCGGGTCCTTCTCAAGGGCGGACCGGGGAATCGGGGGCGTTCGGCATGTGGCCCCACCCACGTGGCTCGTCTCGAATTTCCTCGTGAGACCGGCCTCATCCTGAGGTGCGCCGGGAAGGCCGGGAACCCCTTCCAGACCACGCAGGGGAATCGCCTCTCCTGTCGCGATCAGGAGGGGGAAGGGGCTCAGAGGAAGCGGTGCCGGGACCCTCGGTGTTCCCCTCGAGGGAACCCGGCGTGTCGGGGGACTTTTGGGGGTCGCAGGAAGGCTGTCAGGGACCGTTTCGCCCTTCAGGGCGGAACAGGGGACTTCCCTTGAGACGCCGTGGCGGGCAAGGGCCTCATCTTGCCAAGAGGTGGGAACCACGTGGTTTTTCTCGAGTTGCGGCGGGATTCTCGAGTTACGACGGGGATCTCAGCCTTCCCCTTGGGTTGGCCCTGGGAAGCCCAATCTTCCCCTCGGGTTGCGAGGGAAAGCTGGGGGTTGCGCTCGAGTCACCGCAGGGCCGAAGAGACCTCACCTAGGCGTGTGTCCGGGACCTAATATTCCTCTCCAGGGAAGGCAGGGATCTCGGGGTTGCATTCCAGGTTCCCCCGGGGAGTCAGGCCTAGTCTCGAGGGGAAGCCAAGGACTCCGCTCTCCTCTCGAGTCGCGACGCGGGTCTCCTGGAGCCCCCTGAGCGGCCTCAAGGGAGTCCAGCCTCCTCTTCCGTTTGGAGAGAGGACCCGGGATTGCTCTCCAGGCCATGCAGGAAGAGAAGGCCCTCAGCTCGCGAGGACGGGGGCGTCTCAGGGGTTTCCTCGAGCTGCGGCGCCCGTGGGGGTTTTCTCCCGAGGCACGACGAGGATCTCAGGGAGCCTCTCGTGCGGCGCCAGGGAAGTCAGGTCTCCGTGCGCGTGGCGAGGGGGAGCGCGTCCTGGCTCTCGAGTCACGGGAGGGGACTAGGGCCTCGAGACGCGTTGAAGAAGGACTCTCGAGGTCTTTCTCGGGGGGCGGTGGGAAACCCTCGTGTCCCTCGCCTTCTGCCGGGGACCTTAGGGAACTTCCCAGGGTGCCTCTGAGAGGCGAGGGATCCTGTGGAGGTGGCGGGGCCCCTCGGGACTCCGCTGGGTCTGGCGCGACGGAAGAGGGCCTCACCTCGAGGGGAGGCAGGAACCTCAGGCTTCCTCTCCGTTTCGGACTCCGACCGCAGGGTCCCTGCAGAGTTGGGACAGGAGAGTCAGGCCTCGTCTTGTCTGAGGAAGGGAACCCCGCCGGCCTCTCGAGTTGCTCAGGGGGTCTCAGGCCCCTCGTCGAGCTGTGTGTGGAACCCGCGGGTCTTTGCGGACGATGCACGGGGGTGGCAGTGCCCCTTCGTGTTGTGCCTTCCCCCACAGGGTTGCCTTCGAAGAGGGGTCTGGGCCTCGGGTCCTTCTCAAGGGCGGACCGGGGAATCGGGGGCGTTCGGCATGTGGCCCCACCCACGTGGCTCGTCTCGAATTTCCTCGTGAGACCGGCCTCATCCTGAGGTGCGCCGGGAAGGCCGGGAACCCCTTCCAGACCACGCAGGGGAATCGCCTCTCCTGTCGCGATCAGGAGGGGAGAAGGGGCTCAGAGGAAGCGGTGCCGGGACCCTCGGTGTTCCCCTCGAGGGAACCCGGCGTGTCGGGGGACTTTTGGGGGTCGCAGGAAGGCTGTCAGGGACCGTTTTGCCCTTCAGGGAGGAACAGGGGACTTCCCTTGAGACGCCGTGGCGGGCAAGGGCCTCATCTTGCCAAGAGGTGGGAACCACCTGGTTTTTCTCGAGTTGAGGCGGAATTCTCGAGTTACGACGGAGATCTCAGCCTTCCCCTTGGGTTGGCCCTGGGAAGCCCAATCTTCCCCTCGGGTTGCGAGGGAAAGCTGGGGGTTGCGCTCGAGTCACCGCAGGGCCGAAGAGACCTCACCTAGGCGTGTGTCCGGGACCTAATATTCCTCTCCAGGGAAGGCAGGGATCTCGGGGTTGCATTCCAGGCTCCCCCGGGGAGTCAGGCCTCGTCTCGAGGGGAAGCCAAGGACTCCGCTCTCCTCTCGAGTCGCGACGCAGGTCTCCTGGAGCCCCCTGAGCGGCCTCAAGGGAGTCCAGCCTCCTCTACCGTTTGGAGAGAGGACCCGGGATTGCTCTCCAGGCCATGCAGGAAGAGAAGGCCCTCAGCTCGCGAGGACGGGGGCGTCTCAGGGGTTTCCTCGAGCTGCGGCGCCCGTGGGGGTTTTCTCCCGAGGCACGACGAGGATCTCAGGGAGCCTCTCGTGCGGCGCCAGGGAAGTCATGTCTCCGTGCGCGTGGCGAGGGGGAGCGCGTCCTTGCTCTCGAGTCACGGGAGGGGACTAGGGCCTCGAGACGCGTTGAAGAAGGACTCTCGAGGTCTTTCTCGGGGGGCGGCGGGAAACCCTCGTGTCCCTCGCCTTCCGCCGGGGACCTTAGGGAACTTGCCAGGGTGCCTCTGAGAGGCGAGGGATCCTGTGGAGGTGGCTGGGCCCCTCGGGACTCCGCTGGGTCTGGCGCGACGGAAGAGGGCCTCACCTCGAGGGGAGGCAGGAACCTCAGGCTTCCTCTCCGTTTCGGACTCCGACCGCAGGGTCCCTGCAGAGTTGGGACAGGAGAGTCAGGCCTCGTCTTGTCTGAGGAAGGGAACCCCGCTGGCCTCTCGAGTTGCTCAGGGGGTCTCAGGCCCCTCGTCGAGCTGTGTGTGGAACCCGCGGGTCTTTGCGGACGATGCACGGGGGTGGCAGTGCCCCTTCGTGTTGTGCCTTCCCCCACAGGGTTGCCTTCGAAGAGGGGTCCGGGTCTCGGGTCCTTCTCAAGGGCGGTCCGGGGAATCGGGGGCGTTCGGCATGTGGCCCCACCCACGTGGCTCATCTCGAATTTCCTCGTGAGACCGGCCTCCTCCTGAGGTGCGCCGGGAAGGCCGGGAACCCCTTCCAGACCACGCAGGGGAATCGCCTCTCCTTTCGCGATCAGGAGGGGAGAAGGGGCTCAGAGGAAGCGGTGCCGGGACCCTCGGTGTTCCCCTCGAGGGAACCCGGCGTGTCGGGGGACTTTTGGGGGTCGCAGGAAGGCTGTCAGGGACCGTTTCGCCCTTCAGGGCGGAACAGGTGACTTCCCTTGAGACGCCGTGGCGGGCAAGGGCCTCATCTTGCCAAGAGGTGGGAACCACGTGGTTTTCCTCGAGTTGCGGCGGGATTCTCGAGTTACGACGGGGATCTCAGCCTTCCCCTTGGGTTGGCCCTGGGAAGCCCAATCTTCCCCTCGGGTTGCGAGGGAAAGCTGGGGGTTGCGCTCGAGTCACCGCAGGGCCGAAGAGACCTCACCTAGGCGTGTGTCCGGGACCTAATATTCCTCTCCAGGGAAGGCAGGGATCTCGGGGTTGCATTCCAGGCTCCCCCGGGGAGTCAGGCCTCGTCTCGAGGGGAAGCCAAGGACTCCGCTCTCCTCTCGAGTCGCGACGCGGGTCTCTTGGAGCCCCCTGAGCGGCCTCAAGGGAGTCCAGCCTCCTCTTCCGTTTGGATAGAGGACCCGGGATTGCTCTCCAGGCCATGCAGGAAAAGAAGGCCCTCAGCTCGCGAGGACGGGGGCGTCTCAGGGCTTTCCTCGAGCTGCGGCGCCCGTGGGGGTTTTCTCCCGAGGCACGACGAGGATCTCAGGGAGCCTCTCGTGCGGCGCCAGGGAAGTCAGGTCTCCATGCGCGTGGCGAGGGGGAGCGCGTCCTGGCTCTCGAGTCACGGGAGGGGACTAGGGCCTCGAGACGCGTTGAAGAAGGACTCTCGAGGTCTTTCTCGGGGGGCGGCGGGAAACCCTCGTGTCCCTCGCCTTCTGCCGGGGACCTTAGGGAACTTCCCAGGGTGCCTCTGAGAGGCGAGGGATCCTGTGGAGGTGGCGGGGCCCCTCGGGACTCCGCTGGGTCTGGCGCGACGGAAGAGGGCCTCACCTCGAGGGGAGGCAGGAACCTCAGGCTTCCTCTCCGTTTCGGACTCCGACCGCAGGGTCCCTGCAGAGTTGGGACAGGAGAGTCAGGCCTCGTCTTGTCTGAGGAAGGGAACCCCGCTGGCCTCTCGAGTTGCTCAGGGGGTCTCAGGCCCCTCGTCGAGCTGTGTGTGGAACCCGCGGGTCTTTGCGGACGATGCACGGGGGTGGCAGTGCCCCTTCGTGTTGTGCCTTCACCCACAGGGTTGCCTTCGAAGAGGGGTCCGGGCCTCGGGTCCTTCTCAAGGGCGGACCGGGGAATCGGGGGCGTTCGGCATGTGGCCCCACCCACGTGGCTCGTCTCGAATTTCCTCGTGAGACCGGCCTCATCCTGAGGTGCGCCGGGAAGGCCGGGAACCCCTTCCAGACCACGCAGGGGAATCGCCTCTCCTGTCGCGATCAGGAGGGGGAAGGGGCTCAGAGGAAGCGGTGCCGGGACCCTCGGTGTTACCCTCGAGGGAACCCCGCGTGTCGGGGGACTTTTGGGGGTCGCAGGAAGGCTGTCAGGGACCGTTTCGCCCTTCAGGGCGGAACAGGGGACTTCCCTTGAGACGCCGTGGCGGGCAAGGGCCTCATCTTGCCAAGAGGTGGGAACCACGTGGTTTTTCTCGAGTTGCGGCGGGATTCTCGAGTTACGACGGGGATCTCAGCCTTCCCCTTGGGTTGGCCCTGGGAAGCCCAATCTTCCCCTCGGGTTTCGAGGGAGAGCTGGGGGGTGCGCTCGAGTCACCGCAGGGCCGAAGAGACCTCACCTAGGCGTGTGTCCGGGACCTAATATTCCTCTCCAGGGAAGCCAGGGATCTCGGGGTTGCATTCCAGGCTCCCCCGGGGAGTCAGGCCTCGTCTCGAGGGGAAGCCAAGGACTCCGCTCTCCTCTCGAGTCGCGACGCAGGTCTCCTGGAGCCCCCTGAGCGGCCTCAAGGGAGTCCAGCCTCCTCTTCCGTTTGGAGAGAGGACCCGGGATTGCTCTCCAGGCCATGCAGGAAAAGAAGGCCCTCAGCTCGCGAGGACGGGGGCGTCTCAGGGGTTTCCTCGAGCTGCGGCGCCCGTGGGGGTTTTCTCCCGAGGCACGACGAGGATCTCAGGGAGCCTCTCGTGCGGCGCCAGGGAAGTCAGGTCTCCATGCGCGTGGCGAGGGGGAGCGCGTCCTGGCTCTCGAGTCACGGGAGGGGACTAGGGCCTCGAGACGCGTTGAAGAAGGACTCTCGAGGTCTATCTCGGGGGGCGGCGGGAAACCCTCGTGTCCCTCGTCTTCTGCCGGGGACCTTAGGGAACTTGCCAGGGTGCCTCTGAGAGGCGAGGGATCCTGTGGAGGTGGCGGGGCCCCTCGGGACTCCGCTGGGTCTGGCGCGACCGAAGAGGGCCTCACCTCGAGGGGAGGCAGGAACCTCAGGCTTCCTCTGCGTTTCGGACTCCGACCGCAGGGTCCCTGCAGAGTTGGCACAGGAGAGTCAGGCCTCGTCTTGTCTGAGGAAGGGAACCCCGCTGGCCTCTCGAGTTGCTCAGGGGGTCTCAGGCCCCTCGTCGAGCTGTGTGTGGAACCCGCGGGTCTTTGCGGACGATGCACGGGGGTGGCAGTGGCCCTTCGTGTTGTGCCTTCCCCCACAGGGTTGCCTTCGAAGAGGGGTCCGGGCCTCGGGTCCTTCTCAAGGGCGGACCGGGGAATCGGGGGCGTTCGGCATGTGGCCCCACCCACGTGGCTCCTCTCGAATGTCCTCGTGAGACCGGCCTCATCCTGAGGTGCGCCGGGAAGGCCGGGAACCCCTTCCAGACCACGCAGGGGAATCGCCTCTCCTGTCGCGATCAGGAGGGGAGAAGGGGCTCAGAGGAAGCGGTGCCGGGACCCTCGGTGTTCCCCTCGAGGGAACCCGGCGTGTCGGGGGACTTTTGGGGGTCGCAGGAAGGCTGTCAGGGACCGTTTCGCCCTTCAGGGCGGAACAGGGGACTTCCCTTGAGACGCCGTGGTGGGCAAGGGCCTCATCTTGCCAAGAGGTGGGAACCACGTGGTTTTTCTCGAGTTGCGGCGGGATTCTCGAGTTACGACGGGGATCTCAGCCTTCCCCTTGGGTTGGCCCTGGGAAGCCCAATCTTCCCCTCGGGTTGCGAGGGAAAGCTGGGGGTTGCGCTCGAGTCACTGCAGGGCCGAAGAGACCTCACCTAGGCGTGTGTCCGGGACCTCATATTCCTCTCCAGGGAAGGCAGGGATCTCGGGGTTGCATTCCAGGCTCCCCCGGGGAGTCAGGCCTCGTCTCGAGGGGAAGCCAAGGACTCCGCTCTCCTCTCGAGTCGCGACGCGGGTCTCTTGGAGCCCCCTGAGCAGCCTCAAGGGAGTCCAGCCTCCTCTTCCGTTTGGAGAGAGGACCCGGGATTGCTCTCCAGGCCATGCAGGAAAAGAAGGCCCTCAGCTCGCGATGATGGGGGCGTCTCAGGGGTTTCCTCGAGCTGCGGCGCCCGTGGGGGTTTTCTCCCGAGGCACGACGAGGATCTCAGGGAGCCTCTCGTGCGGCGCCAGGGAAGTCAGGTCTCCATGCGCGTGGCGAGGGGGAGCGCGTCCTGGCTCTCGAGTCACGGGAGGGGACTAGGGCCTCGAGACGCGTTGAAGAAGGACTCTCGAGGTCTTTCTCGGGGGGCGGCGGGAAACCCTCGTGTCCCTCGCCTTCTGCCGGGGACCTTAGGGAACTTCCCAGGGTGCCTCTGAGAGGCGAGGGATCCTGTGGAGGTGGCGGGGCCCCTCTGGACTCCGCTGGGTCTGGCGCAACGGAAGAGGGCCTCACCTCGAGGGGAGGCAGGAACCTCAGGCTTCCTCTCCGTTTCGGACTCCGACCACAGGGTCCCTGCAGAGTTGGAACAGGAGAGTCAGGCCTCGTCTTGTCTGAGGAAGGGAACCCCGCTGGCCTCTCGAGTTGCTCAGGGGGTCTCAGGCCCCTCGTCGAGCTGTGTGTGGCACCTGCGGGTCTTTGTGGACGATGCACGGGGGTGGCAGTGCCCCTTCGTGTTGTGCCTTCACCCACAGGGTTGCCTTCGAAGAGGGGTCCGGACCTCGGGTCCTTCTCAAGGGCGGACCGGGGAATCGGGGGCGTTCGGCATATGGCCCCACACACGTGGCTCGTCTCGAATTTCCTCGTGAGACCTGCCTCATCCTGAGGTGCGCCGGGAAGGCCGGGAACCCCTTCCAGACCACGCAGGGGAATCGCCTCTCCTGTCGCGATCAGGAGGGGAGAAGGGGCTCAGAGGAAGCGGTGCCGGGACCCTCGGTGTTCCCCTCGAGGGAACCCGGCGTGTCGGGGGACTTTTGGGGGTCGCAGGAAGGCTGTCAGGGACCGTTTCGCCCTTCAGGGCGGAACAGGGGACTTGCCTTGAGACGCCGTGGCGGGCAAGGGCCTCATCTTGCCAAGAGGTGGGAACCACGTGGTTTTTCTCGAGTTGCGGCGGGATACTCGAGTTACGACGGGGATCTCAGCCTTCCCCTTGGCTTGGCCCTGGGAAGACCAATCTTCCCCTCGGGTTGCGAGGGAAAGCTGGGGGTTGCGCTCGAGTCACTGCAGGGCCGAAGAGACCTCACCTAGGCGTGTGTCCGGGACCTCATATTCCTCTCCAGGGAAGGCAGGGATCTCGGGGTTGCATTCCAGGCTCCCCCGGGGAGTCAGGCCTCGTCTCGAGGGGAAGCCAAGGACTCCGCTCTCCTCTCGAGTCGCGACGCGGGGCTCTTGGAGCCCCCTGAGCGGCCTCAAGCGAGTCCAGCCTACTCTTCCGTTTGGAGAGAGGACCCGGGATTGCTCTCCAGGCCATGCAGGAAAAGAAGGCCCTCAGCTCGCGAGGACGGGGGCGTCTCAGGGCTTTCCTCGAGCTGCGGCGCCCGTGGGGGTTTTCTCCCGAGGCACGACGAGGATCTCAGGGAGCCTCTCGTGCGGCGCCAGGGAAGTCAGGTCTCCATGCGCGAGGCGAGGTGGAGCGCTTCCTGGCTCTCGAGTCACGGGAGGGGACTAGGGCCTCGAGACGCATTGAAGAAGGACTCTCGAGGACTTTCTCGGGGGGCGGCGGGAAACCCTCGTGTCCCTCGCCTTCTGCCGGGGACCTTAGGGAACTTGCCAGGGTGCCTCTGAGAGGCGAGGGATCCTGTGGAGGTTGCGGGGCCCCTCGGGACTCCGCTGGGTCTGGCGCAACGGAAGAGGGCCTCACCTCGAGGGGAGGCAGGAACCTCAGGCTTCCTCTCCGTTTCGGACTCCGACCGCAGGGTCCCTGCAGAGTTGGGACAGGAGAGTCAGGCCTCGTCTTGCCTGAGGAAGGGAACCCCGCTGGCCTCTCGAGTTGCTCAGGGGGTCTCAGGCCCCTCGTCGACCTGTGTGTGGCACCCGCGGGTCTTTGCGGACGATGCACGGGGGTGGCAGTGCCCCTTCGTGTTGTGCCTTCCCCCACAGGGTTGCCTTCGAAGAGGGGTCCGGGCCTCGGGTCCTTCTCAAGGGCGGACCGGGGAATCGGGGGCGTTCGGCATGTGGCCCCACCCACGTGGCTCGTCTCGAATTTCCTCGTGAGACCGGCCTCCTCCTGAGGTGCGCCGGGAAGGCCGGGAACCCCTTCCAGACCACGCAGGGGAATCGCCTCTCCTGTCGCGATCAGGAGGGGAGAAGGGGCTCAGAGGAAGCGGTGCCGGGACCCTCGGTGTTCCCCTCGAGGGAACCCGGCGTGTCGGGGGACTTTTGGGGGTCGCAGGAAGGCTGTCAGGGACCGTTTCGCCCTTCAGGGCGGAACAGGGGACTTCCCTTGAGACGCCGTGGCGGGCAAGGGCCTCATCTTGCCAAGAGGTGGGAACCACGTGGTTTTTCTCGAGTTGCGGCGGGATTCTCGAGTTACGACGGGGATCTCAGCCTTCCCCTTGGGTTGGCCCTGGGAAGCCCAATCTTCCCCTCGGGTTGCGAGGGAAAGCTGGGGGTTGCGCTCGAGTCACTGCAGGGCCGAAGAGACCTCACCTAGGCGTGTGTCCGGGACCTAATATTCCTCTCCAGGGAAGGCAGGGATCTCGGGGTTGCATTCCAGGCTCCCCCGGGGAGTCAGGCCTCGTCTCGAGGGGAAGCCAAGGACTCCGCTCTCCTCTCGAGTCGCGACGCGGGTCTCTTGGAGCCCCCTGAGCGGCCTCAAGGGAGTCCAGCCTCCTCTTCCGTTTGGAGAGAGGACCCGGGATTGCTCTCCAGGCCATGCAGGAAAAGAAGGCCCTCAGCTCGCGAGGACGGGGGCGTCTCAGGGGTTTCCTCGAGCTGCGGCGCCCGTGGGGGTTTTCTCCCGAGGCACGACGAGGATCTCAGGGAGCCTCTCGTGCGGCGCCAGGGAAGTCAGGTCTCCATGCGCGAGGCGAGGTGGAGCGCGTCCTGGCTCTCGAGTCACGGGAGGGGACTAGGGCCTCGAGACGTGTTGAAGAAGGACTCTCGAGGTCTTTCTCGGGGGGCGGCGGGAAACCCTCGTGTCCCTCGCCTTCTGCCGGGGACCTTAGGGAACTTCCCAGGGTGCCTCTGAGAGGCGAGGGATCCTGTGGAGGTGGCGGGGCCCCTCGGGACTCCGCTGGGTCTGGCGCAACGGAAGAGGGCCTCACCTCGAGGGGAGGCAGGAACCTCAGGCTTCCTCTCCGTTTCGGACTCCGACCGCAGGGTCCCTGCAGAGTTGGGACAGGAGAGTCAGGCCTCGTCTTGCCTGAGGAAGGGAACCCCGCTGGCCTCTCGAGTTGCTCAGGGGGTCTCAGGCACCTCGTCGAGCTGTGTGTGGCACCCGCGGGTCTTTGCGGACGATGCACGGGGGTGGCAGTGCCCCTTCGTGTTGTGCCTTCACCCACAGGGTTGCCTTCGAAGAGGGGTCCGGGCCTCGGGTCCTTCTCAAGGGCGGACCGGGGAATCGGGGGCGTTCGGCATGTGGCCCCACCCACGTGGCTCGTCTCGAATTTCCTCGTGAGACCGGCCTCCTCCTGAGGTGCGCCGGGAAGGCCGGGAACCCCTTCCAGACCACGCAGGGGAATCGCCTCTCCTGTCGCGATCAGGAGGGGAGAAAGGGCTCAGAAGAAGCGGTGCCGGGACCCTCGGTGTTCCCCTCGAGGGAACCCGGCGTGTCGGGGGACTTTTGGGGGTCGCAGGAAGGCTGTCAGGGACCGTTTCGCCCTTCAGGGCGGAACAGGGGACTTCCCTTGAGACGCCGTGGCGGGCAAGGGCCTCATCTTGCCAAGAGGTGGGAACCACGTGGTTTTTCTCGAGTTGAGGCGGGATTCTCGAGTTACGACGGGGATCTCAGCCTTCCCCTTGGGTTGGCCCTGGGAAGCCCAATCTTCCCCTCGGGTTGTGAGGGAAAGCTGGGGGTTGCGCTCGAGTCACTGCAGGGCCGAAGAGACCTCACCTAGGCGTGTGTCCGGGACCTCATATTCCTCTCCAGGGAAGGCAGGGATCTCGGGGTTGCATTCCAGGCTCCCCCGGGGAGTCAGGCCTCGTCTCGAGGGGAAGCCAAGGACTCCGCTCTCCTCTCGAGTCGCGACGCGGGTCTCTTGGACCCCCTGAACGGCCTCAAGGGAGTCCAGCCTCCTCTTCCGTTTGGAGAGAGGACCCGGGATTGCTCTCCAGGCCATGCAGGAAAAGAAGGCCCTCAGCTCGCGAGGACGGGTGCGTCTCAGGGGTTTCCTCGAGCTGCGGCGCCCGTGGGGGTTTTCTCCCGAGGCACGACGAGGATCTCAGGGAGCCTCTCTTGCGGCGCCAGGGAAGTCAGGTCTCCATGCGCGAGGCGAGGTGGAGCGCTTCCTGGCTCTCGAGTCACGGGAGGGGACTAGGGCCTCGAGACGCGTTGAAGAAGGACTCTCGAGGTCTTTCTCGGGGGGCGGCGGGAAACCCTCGTGTCCCTCGCCTTCTGCCGGGGACCTAAGGGAACTTCCCAGGGTGCCTCTGAGAGGCGAGGAATCCTGTGGAGGTGGCGGGGCCCCTCGGGACTCCGCTGGGTCTGGCGCAACGGAAGAGGGCCTCACCTCGAGGGGAGGCAGGAACCTCAGGCTTCCTCTCCGTTTCGGACTCCGACCGCAGGGTCCCTGCAGATTTGGGACAGGAGAGTCAGGCCTCGTCTTGCCTGAGGAAGGGAACCCCGCTGGCCTCTCGAGTTGCTCAGAGGGTCTCAGGCCCCTCGTCGAGCTGTGTGTGGAACCCGCGGGTCTTTGCGGACGATGCACGGGGGTGGCAGTGCCCCTTCGTGTTGTGCCTTCACCCACAGGGTTGCCTTCGAAGAGGGGTCCGGACCTCGGGTCCTTCTCAAGGGCGGACCGGGGAATCGGGGGCGTTCAGCATGTGGCCCCACCCACGTGGCTCGTCTCGAAATTCCTCGTGAGACCAGCCTCATCCTGAGGTGCGCCGGGAAGGCCGGGAACCACTTCCAGACCACGCAGGGGAATCGCCTCTCCTGTGGCCATCAGGAGGGGAGAAGGGTCTCAGAGGAAGCGGTGCCGGGACCCTCGGTGTTCCCCTCGAGGGAACCCGGCGTGTCGGGGGACTTTTGCGGGTCGCAGGAAGGCTGTCAGGGACCGTTTCGCCCTTCAGGGCGGAACAGGGGACTTCCCTTGAGACGCCGTGGCGGGCAAGGGCCTCATCTTGCCAAGAGGTGGGAACCACGTGGTTTTTCCCGAGTTACGACAGGGATCTCAGCCTTCCCCTTGGGTTGGCCCTGGGAAGCCCAATCTTCCCCTCGGGTTGCGAGGGAAAACTGGGGGTTGCGCTCGAGTCACTGCAGGGCCGAAGAGACCTCACCTAGGCGTGTGTCCAGGACCTCATATTCCTCTCCAGGGAAGGCAGGGATCTCGGGGTTGCATTCCAGGCTCCCCCGGGGAGTCAGGCCTCGTCTCGAGGGGAAGCCAAGGACTCCGCTCTCCTCTCGAGTCGCGACGCGGGTCTCTTGGACCCCCTGAACGGCCTCAAGGGAGTCCAGCCTCCTCTTCCGTTTGGAGAGAGCACCCGGGATTGCTCTCCAGGCCATGCAGGAAAAGAAGGCCCTCAGCTCGCGAGGACGGGTGCGTCTCAGGGGTTTCCTCGAGCTGCGGCGCCCGTGGGGGTTTTCTCCCGAGGCACGACGAGGATCTCAGGGAGCCTCTCGTGCGGCACCAGGGAAGTCAGGTCTCCATGCGCGAGGCGAGGTGGAGCGCTTCCTGGCTCTCGAGTCACGGGAGGGGACTAGGGCCTCGAGACGCGTTGAAGAAGGACTCTCGAGGTCTTTCTCAGGGGGCGGCGGGAAACCCTCGTGTCCCTCGCCTTCTGCCGGGGACCTTAGGGAACTTCCCAGGGTGCCTCTGAGAGGCGAGGGATTCTGTGGAGGTGGCGGGGCCCCTCGGGACTCCGCTGGGTCTGGCGCAACGGAAGAGGGCCTCACCTCGAGGGGAGGCAGGAACCTCAGGCTTCCTCTCCGTTTCGGACTCCGACCGCAGGGTCCCTGCAGAGTTGGGACAGGAGAGTCAGGCCTCGTCTTGCCTGAGGAAGGGAACCCCGCTGGCCTCTCGAGTTGCTCAGAGGGTCTCAGGCCCCTCGTCGAGCTGTGTGTGGCACCCGCGGGTCTTTGCGGACGATGCACGGGGGTGGCAGTGCCCCTTCGTGTTGTGCCTTCACCCACAGGGTTGCCTTCGAAGAGGGGTCCGGACCTCGGGTCCTTCTCAAGGGCGGACCGGGGAATCGGGGGCGTTCAGCATGTGGCCCCACCCACGTGGCTCGTCTCGAAATTCCTCGTGAGACCAGCCTCATCCTGAGGTGCGCCGGGAAGGCCGGGAACCACTTCCAGACCACGCAGGGGAATCGCCTCTCCTGTGGCCATCAGGAGGGGAGAAGGGTCTCAGAGGAAGCGGTGCCGGGACCCTCGGTGTTCCCCTCGAGGGAACCCGGCGTGTCGGGGGACTTTTGCGGGTCGCAGGAAGGCTGTCAGGGACCGTTTCGCCCTTCAGGGCGGAACAGGGGACTTCCCTTGAGACGCCGTGGCGGGCAAGGGCCTCATCTTGCCAAGAGGTGGGAACCACGTGGTTTTTCTCGAGTTACGACAGGGATCTCAGCCTTCCCCTTGGGTTGGCCCTGGGAAGCCCAATCTTCCCCTCGGGTTGCGAGGGAAAGCTGGGGGTTGCGCTCGAGTCACTGCAGGGCCGAAGAGACCTCACCTAGGCGTGTGTCCGGGACCTCATATTCCTCTCCAGGGAAGGCAGGGATCTCGGGTTTGCATTCCAGGCTACCCCGGCGAGTCAGGCCTCGTCTCGAGGGGAAGCCAAGGACTCCGCTCTCCTCTCGAGTCGCGACGCGGTGCTCTTGGAGCCCCCTGAGCGGCCTCAAGCGAGTCCAGCCTCCTCTTCCGTTTGGAGAGAGGACCCGGGATTGCTCTCCAGGCCATGCAGGAAGAGAAGGCCCTCAGGTCGCGAGGACGGGGGCGTCTCAGGGCTTTCCTCGAGCTGCGGCGCCCGTGGGGGTTTTCTCCCGAGGCACGACGAGGATCTCAAGGAGCCTCTCGTGCGGTGCCAGGGAAGTCAGGTCTCCATGCGCGTGGCGAGGGGGAGCGCGTCCTGGCTCTCGAGTCACGGGAGGGGACTAGGGCCTCGAGACGCGTTGAAGAAGGACTCTCGAGGTCTTTGTCGGGGGGCGGCGGGAAACCCTCGTGTCCCTCGCCTTCTGCCGGGGACCTTAGGGAACTTCCCAGGGTGCCTCTGAGAGGCGAGGGATCCTGTGGAGGTGGCGGGGCCCCTCGGGCCTCCGCTGGGTCTGGCGCAACGGAAGAGGGCCTCACCTCGAGGGGAGGCAGGAACCTCAGGCTTCCTCTCCGTTTCGGACTCCGACCGCAGGGTCCCTGCAGAGTTGGGACAGGAGAGTCAGGCCTCGTCTTGCCTGAGGAAGGGAACCCCGATGGCCTCTCGAGTTGTTCAGAGGGCCCCAGGCCCCTCGTCAAGTTGTGTGTGGAACCCGCGGTTGTTTCCGGACGATGCACGGGGGTGTCAGTGCCGCTTCGGGCTGTGCCTTCACCCACAGGGTTGCCTTCGAAGAGGGGTCCGTCATCGGGTTCTTCTCAAGAGCGGACCGGGGAATTGGGCTCGTTCGGCATGTGGCACCACCCACGTGGCTCGTCTCGAATGTCCTCGTGTGACCGGCCTCCTCTTGAGGTGCGCCGGCAAGTCAGGGAACCCCTTCCAGACCACGCAGGGGAATCGCCTCTCCTGTCGCGATCAGGAAGGGAGAAGGGGCTCAGATGAAGCGGTGCCGGCACCCTTGGTGTTCCACTCGAGGGAACCCGGCGTATCGGGGAACTTTTTGGGGTCGCATGAAGGCTGTCAGGTTCCGTTTCGCACTTCAGGGCGGAACAGGGGACTTCCCTTGAGACGCCGTCACGGGCAAGTGCCTCATCTTTCCAAGAGGTGGGAACCACGTGGTTTTTCTCGAGTTGCGGCGGAATTCTCATGTTACGACAAGGGATTACAGGCTTCCTCTTGTGTCGGCCCTGGGTAACCCAACCTTCTATTCTACTGGCGAGGGAAAGCTGGGGGTTGCGCTCGAGTCACTGCAGGGCCAAAGAGACCTCATCTAGGCGTGTGTCCAGGACCTAATGCTCCTCTCCAGGGAAGACAAGGATCTCGGGGTTGCATCCCATGCTCCCCCGGGGAGTCAGGCCTCGCCTCGAGAGGAAGCAAAGGACTCCGCTCTCCTCCCGAGTCGCGACGCTGATATCTTGCTGCCCCCTGAGTGGCCTCAAGGGCGTCCAGCCTCCTCTTCACTTTTGAGAGAGGACTCCTGATTGCTCTCCAGGCCAGGCAGGAAAAGACGGCCCTCACCTCGCGAGGACGGTGGCATCTCAGGGGTTTCCTCGAGCTGCGGCACCCGTGGGGGTTTTCTCCCGAGGCACGACGAGGATCTCAGGGAGCCTCTCGTGCGGCGCCAGGGAAGTCATGTCTCCATGCACGTGGCGAGAAGGAGCGCGTCATTGTTCTCGAGTCATGGGAGGGGACTAGGGCCTCAAGACGCGTTGAAGAAGGACTCTCGATGTCTTTCTCGGGTTGCAGCGGGAAACCCTCGTTTCCCCCGACTTTTGTCGGGGACCTGAGGGAACTTCCCAGGGTGCCTATGAGAGGTGAGGGTCGCTGTGGTGTTGGTGGGTCCTCTCGGGACTCCACTGGGTTTGTCGCAGTGGAAGAGGGCCTCATCTCGAGAGGAGTCAGGAACCTCAGTCTTCCTCTCCAATTCTGACTCTGATCGTAGTGTCCCTGCAGAGTTGGGACAGGAGAGTCAGGCTATGTCTTTTCTGAGGAATGGAACTCCGCTTGCCTCTTGAGTTGTTCATGGGGTTTCAGGCCCCTTGTCAAACTGTGTGTGAAATCTGCAGGTTTTTCCAGACGATGCATGGGGGTGTCAGTGACCCTTCGTTTTGTGTCTTCATCCACAGGGTTGCCTACGAAGAGGTGTCCGGGCATCGTGTTCTTATGAAGAGCGGACTGGGAAATCGGGGTCGTTCAGCATTTGGCACCACCCACGTGGCTAATCTCGAATTTCCTCAAGAAAACGGCCTCATCCTGAGGTGTGCCGCGAAGGTCATGAAACCCTTCCAGACAAAGCAGAGGATTCGACCCTCCTGTGGCGATCAGGAGGAGAGAAGTGGCTCAGATGAAGTGCTGCTGGGAACCTCGGTGTTTCCCTCAAGTGAGACAGGTATGTTGGGTAACTTTTGGGGTCGCATAACGCGTTCCAAGTACCGTTTCGCTCTTCAAATTGGAACGTGGGACTTCTCTTGGGGTGCTCCAGCGGGCAAGGGCCTCATCTTGGAATGACTGGGGAACCACTTGGTTTTTCTCTAGTTGCGGTGGGATATTTGAGTTACCATAGGGAATTCATGCTTCCTCTTGTGTTGGCCCACAAAAGTCTTATCTTCCATTCGAGATTCGAGGAAGAGCTGGAGGTGCGCTCTAGTCACTGAAGGCAAAAGAGACCCCACCAAGGCTTGTGTGCAGGACCTAATGTTCATGTCAAGGGGCGACAGGAATCTCGGGGTTGCATTCCAGACTCACCCTGGAGTCAGGCCTCGTCTCGAGGGGAAGCAAAGGACTCTGCTCTCCTCTCGAGTCGGACGGGTATGTCTTGGAGCCCACTGAGTGGCTTAAAGGGAGTCAAACCTCCTCTGGTGTTTGGAGGGAGGACACAGGATTGCTCTCCAGGCAATGCAGGAAATGAAGGCCCTCGTCTCCCGATGACTGGGGCGTCTCGTAGGTTTTCTCGAGCTGTGGCGCTAGTGTGGGGTTTCTCACGAAGTAAGACTGGAAGCTCAGTGAGCCTCTCATGTGGTGCCAGGGCAGTCAGGTCTCTATGCACGTGGTGAGAGGGAGCCCGTCATTGTTCTCGAGTCACGGTAGGGGAATTGGGCCTGAAAACGTGTTAAAGAAGGACTCTCGAGGTCTTTCTTGGGTTGAAGCAGGAAACCCTGGGTTCCATCGACTTGTGCCAGTGACCTCAGGAAGCTTCTCAGCGTGCCTCTGAGAAGTCAGGGTCACTGTGGAGTTGGGAGGGGCCTCTCGGAACTCCACTGGGTTTGGTGCAATGGAAGAGGGCCTCATGACAAGTTGAGGCAGGAACCTCAGGGTTCCTCTCCTGGCTTCGAATGCGCCGGATCTGACTCGGATCGCAGAGTCCCTGCAGAGCTGGGACAGGAGAGTCAGGCCTCGTCTTGTGTGGAGGAATGGAACTCCGCTTGACTCTCGCGTTGTTCATGGGGTGACAGGCCACTTGTCGATTTGTATGTGGAACTTGCGGGTTTTTCTGGACGATGCACTGGGGTGTCACTGCCCCTTCGTGTTGTGCCTTGTTCCACAGGATTGCCTTCGAGTTGGGTTCTGCCATCGGGTTCTTATCAAGAGCGGACCAGGGAATCGGGGTCTTTTGGCATGCCGCACCACCCACGAGGCTATGTCTCGAATTTCGTCGTGAGACTGGCCTCATCTTGATGTGCGCCAGGAAGGTCGGGAACGCCTTCCAGACAAAGCAGGGGAATCGAACCTCCTGTCGCCATCAAGAGGGGAGAAGAGTCTCAGATGAAGTTGTGCCGGGAACCTCGGTGTTCTCCTCAAGTGAGACTGGTATGTCGGGGAACTTTTGGGGTCGCATCAAGGGTTCCAAGTAACTTTTCGCTCTTCAATACGGAACGTGGGACTTCTCTTGAGACGCTGTAGTGGGCAAGGGCCTCATCTTTCGATGACGGGGGAACCACGTGGTTTTTCTTGAGTTGGGGCGGGATTCTCGAGTTACAACCGGGAATTCAGGCTTCCTCTTCAACTGGCCCAGGGAAGTCCAGTTTTCATTCGAATTGTGAGTTAGAACTGGGGATTGCTCTCGAGACACTGCAGGGCCAAATAGACCTCATCTAGGCTTGTGTCCAGGACCTAATGTTCCTCTGCTGGGGCGAAAGCGATCTCAGCATTGCATTCTCTACTCACCCGGGGAGTCAGGCCTCGTCTCGAGGGGAAGCCAAGGACACCGCTCTCCTGTCAAGTCGCGACGGGTATATCTTGGAGCTCACTGTGTGGCCTAAAATGAGTCAAGCCTCCTGTGGAGTTTGGAGAGAGGACTCAGCATTGCTCTCCAGGCCATACAGCAAAAGAAGGCCCTCATCTCGTGAGGACTGGGGCGTCTCGTGGGTATTCTCGAGCTGTGGCTCCAGTGTGGTGTTGCTCACGAGGTATAATGGGGAGCTCAGGGAGCCTCTCCTGTGGCGCCAGGGAAGTCAGGTTTCTATGCGCGTGGCTAGGGGGAGCGCGTCATTGCTCTCGAGTCATGGTAGGGGAATGGCACCTCAAGACGCGTTGAAGAAGGACTCTCGAGGTCTTTTACGGGTTGGGGCAGGAAACCCTTGGTTCCCTCGACTTGTGCCGGTGATCTCAGGAAGGTCTAAGGGTGCCTCTGAGAAGTCAGGGATACTGTGCAGTTGGGAGGGGTCTCTCGGGACTCCACTGGGTTCGGTGCAATGGAAGAGGGCCTCATCTCGAGTGGAGGCAGGAAACTCATGTTTCCTCTCCTGACTTCCCCTGGGCCAGATCTGACTCGGATCGCAGTTTCGCTGCAGAGTTCGAACAGGAGAGTCAGGCCTCGTCTTGTGTGGAGGACTGAAACTCTGCTTGCCTCTCCAGTTGTTCACGGGGTGACAAGTCACTTCTCGAGCTGTGTGTGGTACCTGCGGGTTTCTCCGGACGATACCCAGGGGTGTCAGTGCCCCTAAGTGTTGTGCCTTCATCAAAAGGGTTATCTTCAAAGAGGTGTTCGGGCATCAGGATCTTATCAAGAGCGGACCGGGAAATCGGGGTCTTTTGGCATGTGTCACCATCCACGTGGCTATGTCTCGAATATCCTCGTGAGACCGGCCTCATCCTGAGATGCACCGGGAAAGGCGGGAACCCCTTCAAGACAAAACAGGGGAATCGACCCTCCTGTCGCGATCAGGAGGGGAGAAGGGGCCCAGATGTAGTGGTGCCAGGAACCTCGGTGTTCTCCTCGAGTCAGACTGGTGTGTCGAGGAACTTTTGAGGTCGCATCAAGGGTGCCAATAACGTTTCGCACTTCAAGACGGAACGTGGGACTTCTCTTGAGACGCTGTAGGGGGCAAGGGCCTCATCTTGGGATGACGGGGGAACCACGTGGCGTTTCTCGAGTTGTGGCGGGATTCTCGAGTTTCGACGGGGAATACAGTCTTCCTCATGTGTTGGGCCAGGGAAGTCCTATCTTCCATTCGAGTTTAAAGGGAGAGCTGGGGATTGCTCTCGAGTCACTGCAGGGCAAAATAGACCTCATCTAGGCTTGTGTCCAGGACTTAATGTTCGTCCCTAGGGGCGACAGGGATCTTGGGGTTGCATACCAGACACACCCGGGGAATCAGGCCTCGTCTCGAGGGGAAGCAAAGAACTCCGCTGTCCTTTTGAGTCGCGATGGGTATCTCTTGGAGCCCACTGTGTGCCCTAAAGGGAGTCAAGCCTCCTGTGCTGTTTGGATAGAGGACTCGGGATTCCTCTCCAGGCCATGCAGGAACAGAAGGCCCTCATCTCGCGATGATGGCGGCGTCTCGTGGGTTTTCTAGACTGCTGCGCTAGTGCCGGGTTTCTGACGAGGTACGAGAGGGAGCTCAGGGAGCCTCTCGTGTGGCGCCAGGGAAGTCAGGTCCCCATGAGATGGCTAGGGGGAGCTCGTTATTGCTTTCAAGTCATGGTAGGGTAATCGGGCCTCAAGACGGGTTGAAGAAGGACTCTCGAGGTCTTTCTCGGGTCACTGCATAAAACCCAGGGTTCCCTTGACTTGTGCCTGCGACCTCAGGGAGCTTCTCAGAGTGCCTCTGAGAAGTCAGGGATACTGTGCAGTTTGGAGGGGCCTCTCGAGACTCCTCTGCATTTGGTGGAATGTAAGAGGGACTCATCTCGAGTTGAAGCAGGAACCTCAGTGTTCCTCTCCATTTCTGACTCAGATCGCAAGGTCCCTGCATGTTGGTACAGGAGAGTCAGGCCTCGTCTTTTCTGGAGGATGGGACTCCTCTTGCCTCTCGAGTTGTTCTCGAGGTGACAGGCCACTTGTCGAGCTGTGTGTGTAACCTGCCCGTTTTTCCGGATGATGCACAGGTGTGTTAGTGCCCCTTCGTGTTGTACCTTCATACTCAAGGCTGCCTTCCAAGACGTGTCCGAGCATCGGATTCTTATCAAGAGCGGACCGGGAAATTGGATTCTTTCAGCAAGTGGCACCACCCACAAAGCTACGTATCGAATTTCCCCATGAGACCGGCCTCATCCTGACTTGTGCAGGGAAGGTCGGGCCCCCTTGCAGACAAAGCAGGGGAATCGACCCACCGGTCACGATCAGGAGGGGAGAAGGGGCTTAAATGAAGTGGTGCCGGGAACCTCGGTGTTCCCCTTGAGTGAGACCGGCGTGTTGGGGGACTTTTGGGGTCGCATCAAGGGTGCCAAGTACCGTTTCGCATTTCAAGACGGAACCTGGGACATCTTTTGAAACGCTGTAGCGGGCAAGGGCCTCATCTTGCGATGACGGGAGAACCACGTGGTTTTGCTCGAGTTGCGGCGGGATTCTCGAGTTATGACCGGGAATTTAGGCTTCCTCTTGTTGGCCTTGAAATCCAATCTTCCATTCGGGTTGCGAGGGGGAGCTGGGGATTGCGCTAGAGTCACTGCAGGGCAAAAGAGACCTAATCTAGGCTTGTGTCCAGGATCTAACGTTGCTCTCCAGGGGCGACAGGGATCTCGGGTTTGCATTCCAGACTCATCCGGGGAGTCAGTTCTCACCTCGAGGGTAAGCAAAGAATTCCGCTCTCGTCTCGAGTCGCGATGGGTATCTCTTGGAGCCCACTGTGTGTACTAAAGGGAGTCAAGCCTCCTGTGGAGTTTGGAGAGAGGACTCGGGATTGGACTCCAGGCCATGCAGGAAAAGAAGGCCCTCATCTCGAGATGACGGTGGCGTCTCGTGGGTTTTCTCGAGCTGCGGCGCCAGTGTGGGGTGTCTCATGAAGTACCACGGGGATCTCAGGGAGCCTCTTGTGTGGCGCCAGGAAAATCCAGTATTCCATTCGAGTTGCAAGTTAGAACTGGGGATTGCTCTCCAGTCACTGCAGGGCAAAATAGACCTCATCTACGCTTGTGTCCAGGACCTAGTGTTCCACTACTGGGCCAACAGAGATCTCAGGGTTGCATTCTCGACTCACCCGGAGAGTCAGGCCTCGTCTTGTGGGGAAAAAAAGGACTCCGCTCTCCTGTCGAGTCGCGACGGGTATCTCTTGGAGCCCACTGCGTGGCGTAAAGGGAGTGAAGCCTCCTATGGAGTTTGGAGAGATGACTCGGGATTGTTTTCCTGGCCATGCAGGAAAAAAGGCCCTCATCTCGCGATGACGGGGGCATCTCGTGGGTTTTCTCCAGCTGCGGCGCCAGTATCAGATTTCTCATGAGGTACAACAGGGAGCTCAGAGAGCCTCTCGTGTGGTGCTAGGGACGTCAGGTCTCCGTGCGTGTGGTGAAGGGGAGTGCGTGATTGCTCTCGAGTCATAGTAGGCGAATCGGGCCTCAAGACGCATTGAAGAAAGACTCTTGAGGTCTTTCTCGGGTTGCGACAGGGAACCCTGGGTTCCCTTGATTTGTGTTGGTGACCTCAGGCAACTTCTAAGGGTGCCTCTGAGAAGTCAGGGACACTGTGGATTTGGGAGGGGCCCTTCGTTACTCAACTGGGTTTGGTGCAATCGAAGAGGGCCTCATCTCGAATGGAGGCAGGAACGTCAGGGGTCCTCTCCATTTCTGACTAGGGTCGCAGGGTACCTGCAGAGTATGGACAAGAGAGTCACGCCTCATCTTCTGTGGAGGAATGGATTTCCCCTTGCCTTTAGAGTTGTTCACGGAGTGACAGGCCACTTGTTGAGCTGAGTGTGGAACCTGCGGGGTTTTCCGGACGATGCACGGGGGTGTCAGTGCCCCTTCGTGTTGTGCCTTTATCCACAGGGTTGCCTTCGAAGAGGTTTCCGGGCATCGGGTTCTTTTCAAGAGCGTACCGGAAAGTTGGGGTCTTTCAGCATGTGGTACCATCCCCGAGGCTACGTCTCGAATTTCCTCGGGATACTGGCCTCATCCTGAGGTGCGCCGGGAAGGTCGGGAACCCCTTGCAGACAAAGCAGGGGAATCGACCCACCGCTCGCGATCAGAAGGGGAGAAGGGGCTCAGATGAAGTGGTGCCGGGAACCTCGGTGGTCCCCTCGAGTGAGACCGGTATGTCACGGCACTTTTGAGGTCGCATCAAGGCTGCCAAGTACAGTTTCGCACTTCAAGACGGAACGTGGGAATTCTCTGGAGATGCTCTAGCGGGCAAGGGCCTCATATTGCGATGACGAGGGAAACACGTGGTTTTTCTCAAGTTGAGGCGGGATTCTCGAGTTACAACGGGGAATTCAGGCTTCCTCTTGTGTTGGCCCAGGAAGTCCAATCTTCCATTCAACTTGTCAGAGAGAGCTGGGGGTTGCTCTCGAGTCACTTCAGGGCAAAGAGTCCTCATCTAGGCTTGGGTCCAGGACGTAATGTTCCTCTCCGGGGGCGACAGGGATATCGGGGTCGCATTCCAGTCTCACCCGGTGGGTCACGCCTCATCTCGAGTGGAAGCAAAGGACTCCACTATCCTCTCGAGTCGCGACACGTAACTCTTGGAGCCCAATGAGTGGCCTAAAGGGAGTCAAGAGTCCTGTGTAGCTTCGACAGAAGGTTCACGCTTGATCTGCATACCATGCAGTTAAAGATGGCCCTCCTCTCGAGATGATGGGGGCGTCTCATGGGTTTTCTCGAGCTGCGGCGCCAGTGTGGGGTTTCTCACGAGATACGATGGGGAGTTCAGGGAGCCTCTCGTGCGGCGCCAGAGAAGCCTGACTCCATGCGTGTGGCCAGGCAGATCGCGTCATTGCTCTCGAGTCATGGGAGGGACTAGGGCCTCAAGAGGCATTTAAGAAGGACTCTCAAGGTCTTTCTTGGGTTGGGGCGGGAAACACTCGTTTCCCTCGACCTCTACAGGGGACCTTAGGGAACTTCCCAGGTGCCTCTGAGAGGTGAGGGATACTGAGGAGTTAGAGGGGCCTCTCGGGACTCCACTAGGTTTGACGAAATGAAAGAGGGCCTCATCTCGATTGGAGGCAGGAACCTCAGGCTTCCTCTCCATTTCTGACTCCGACCGCAGGGTCCCTGCAGAGTTGGGACAGGAGAGTCAGGCCTCGTCTTGTCTGAGTAACGGAACTCTGCTTGCCTCTCGAGTCGTTCAGTGGGTCTCAGGGCCCTTGACAAGCTGTGTGTGGAACCTGCGGGTGTTTCCAGAAGATGCATGGGGGTGTCAGTACCCCTTCGTTTTGTGCCTTCCCCCACAGGGTTGCCTTCAAAGAGGTGTCCGGGCATCGGGTTCATTTCAAGAGCGGACCGGGAAATCGGGGTCATTCGGCATGTGGCACCAACCACGTGGCTCATCTCGAATTTCCTCATGAGACCAGCATCATCCTGAGGTGCGCCAGGAAGGCCGGGAACCCCTTCCACACAAAGTAGGGGAATCGATTCTCCTGTCGCGATCAGGAGGGGAGATGGGGCTCAGATGAAGTGGTGCCGGGACCCTCGGTGTTCCACTCGAGGGAACCCGGCGTTTCAGGGAACTTTAGGTGTCGCATCAAGGGAGCCAAGTACCGTTTCCCACTTCAGGACGGAACATGGGACTTCCCTGGAGACGCTGTAGCGGGCAAGGGCCTCATCCTGTGAAGACTTTGGTACCACGTCGTTTTTCTTGAGTTGCATCGGGATTCTCGAAAACGACAGGAATTTCAGGTCTCTCTTGGGTTGGCCCTGGGAAGCCCAATCTTCAATTCGAGTTGCGATGGAAAGCTGGGGGTTCTGCTCGAGTCACTACAGGGCCAAAGAGACCTCATCGAAGCGTGTGTCCAGGACCTAATATTCCTCTCAAGGGAAGACAGGGATCACGGGTTTCCATTCCAGACTCCCCCGGGGAGTCAGGACTCGCCTGGAGGGGAAGCAAAGGACTCCGCTTTCCTCTCAAGTCGCGACACGGATCTCTTGGAGCCCACTGAGTGGACTCAAGGGTGTCGAGCCTCCTCTTCAGTTTGGAGAGAGGACTCGGGATTGCTCTCCAGGCCAGGCAGGAAAAGAAGGCCCTCATCTCGCGATGACGGGGGCGTCTCATGGGTTTCCTCAGGCTGCTGCGCCCATGGGGGTTTTCTCACGAGGCACGACGAGGACCTCAGGGAGCCTCTCGTGCGGCGCCAGGGAAGTCAGGTCTCCATGCGCATAGCGAGGGGGAGCTGGTCATCACTCTCGAGTCATGGGAAGCGGCTAGGTCCTCAAGAGGCGTTGAAGAAGGACTCTCGAGGTCTTTCTTGGGTTGCGGCGGGAAACCCTCGTTTCCCTCGACTTCTGCAGCGGACCTTAGGGAACTTCCAACGGTGCCTCTGAGAGGTGAGGGATGCTGTGTAGTTGGCAGGGCCTCTCGGGACTCTGCTGGGTTCGGTGCAATGGAAGAGGGCCTCATCTCGAGGGGAGGCAGGAACCTCAGGCTTCCTCTCGGTTTTGGACTCTGACTGCACGGTCCCTGCAGTGTTGGGACAGGAGAGTCATGCCTCGTCTTGTCTGAGGAATGGAATTCTGGTTACCTCTCGAGTTGTTCCGGGAGTCTCAGGCCCCTTGTCGAGCTGTGTGTAGACCCTGTGGGTTTTTCCGGATGATGCACGGGGGTGTCAGTGCCCCTTCGTGTTGTGCCTTCACCCACAGGGTTGCCTTCGAAGAGGTGTCCGGGCATCGGGTTCTTATCAAGAGCGGACCGGAAAATCGGGGTCGTTCGGCACGTGGCACCTCACACGTGGCTAGTCTCGAATTTCCTCCTGAGACCGGCCTCATCCTGAGGTGCGCCAGGAAGGCCGGGAACCCCTTCCAGACCACGCAGGGGAATCGACTCTCCTGTCGCGATCAGGAGGGGAGAAGGGGCTCAGATGAAGTGGTGCCGGGACCCTCGGTGTTCCCCTCGAGGGAACCCAGCGTGTCGGGGAACTCTTGCGGTCGCATCAAGGGTGTCAAGTACCGTTTCGCACTTAAGGACGGAATATGGGACTTCCCTGGAGACACCAGGAATTTCGGTGTTCCCTTGGAGTGAGACCGGTATGTTGGGGAACTTTGGGGTCGCATCAAGGGTGCCAAGTAGCATTTCGAACTTTAAGATGGAACGTGGGACTTCTCTTGAGACTCTAGCTGGCAAGGGCCTCATATTGGGATGAAGGGGGAACCACATGGTTTTTAAGACTTGAGGCTGAATTCTCGAATTACGATGGGAAATTCAGACTTCCTCTTGTGTTGACCGTGGGAAGACCAATCTTCCATTCAAATTGTGAGGGAGAGATGGAGGTTGCTCTCGAGTCACTGTAGGGCAAAATAGACCTCATCTAGGCTTGTGTCTAGGACAAAATGTTCCACTCCAGGGGCGACAGGGATCTCGGGGTTGCATTCCAAACTCACCCGGGGTGTCAGGCCTCGTTTCCAGGGAAGCAAAGGACTCCGCTCTCCTCTCGAGTCGCACCGGGTATTTCTTGGACCCAACTGAGTGGCCTAAAGGGAGTCAATACTCCTGTGAAGTTTGGAGAGAGGACCAGGAATTGCTCTCCAGGTCAGGCAGGAAAAGAAGGCCCCCATCTCTCCTTGACGGGGGCATCTTGTGGTTTTTCTCAAACTGCGGCGCCAGTGTGGTTTTTCTCACGAGGTACGATGGGGTACTCAGGGAGCCTCTTGTGTGGTACTAGGGAAGTCAGTTTTCCTGATTGTGGCGAGGGGAGCGCGTCCTTGTTCTGGAGTCATGGTAGGGGAATCGGGCATCAAGAGACGTTGAAAAAGGACTCTCCAAGTCTTTCTCGGGTTACTTCAGGAAACTCTGGGTTCCCTCAACTTGTGCCAGTGACCTCAGGTAGCTTCTCACGGAGCCTCTGAGAATTCAGGGATACTGTGGTGTTGGGAGGGGCCTCTCGGGACACCACTGAGTTTGGTTCAATGGAAGAGGGCCTCTTCTCTAGTTGAGGCAGGAACCTCAGGGTTCCTCTCCATTTCTGACTCCAATTTCAGGGTCCCTGAAGAGTTGGGACAGGAGAGTAAGGCCTCGTCTTGTGTGAAGGAATGCAACTTCACTTGCCTCTCGAGTTGTTCACGAGGTGACAGTCCACATTTGGAGCTGTGAGTGGAATCTGCGGGTTTTTCCAGACGATGCATGGGGATGTCAGTGTCCCTTCGTGTTGTGCCTTCATCCACAGGGTTGCCTTCGAAGAGATGTCCGGGCGTCAGGTTCTTATCTAGAGTGGACCGGGAATTCGGGATCTTTCAGCATATGGCACCAACCATGAGGCTACTTTTCGAATTTCCTCATGAGACCGGCCTCATCCGGAGGTTCGCGGGGAACGTCGGGAACCCCTTGCAGACAAAACATGGGAATCGACCCTTCTGTCGCGATCAGGAGGGGTGAAGGGGCTCACAGGAAGTGGTGCCGTGAAATTTGGTGTTTCCCTCGAGTGAGACCGGTATGTCAGGGAACTTTGGGGGTCGCATCAAGGGTGCCAAGTACCGTTTTGTACTTCAGGATGGAACGTGGGACTTCTCTTGATACGCTGTGGCGGCCAAGGGCCTCATCTTGCGATGACGGGGGAGCCACGTGGTTTTTCTCGAGTTGCGGCGGGATTCTCGAGTTACGACGGGGATTTCAGGCTTCCTCTTGTGTTGGGCCAGGGAAGTCCAATCATCCATTCGAGTTGCGAGGGAGAGCTGGGGGTTGCGCTCGAGTCACTGCAGGGCAAAGGAGACCTCATCTAGGCTTGTGTCCAGGACCTAATGTTCCTCTCCAAGGGCCACAGGGATCTCAGGTTTGCATTCCAGACTCACCCAGGGAGTCAGGCCTCATGTCGAAGGGAAGCAAAGGACTCCGCTCTCCTTTCGAGTCGCGACGGGCACCTCTTGGAGCCCACTTTGTGGCCTAAAGGGAGTCAAGCCTCCTGTGAAGTTTGGAGAGAGGACTTGGGACTGCTCTCCAGGCCATGCAGGAAAAGATGGCCCTCATCTCGCGATGACGGAGGGATCTTGTGGGTTTTCTCGAGCTGCGGCGCCAGTGTGGGGTTTCACACGAGGTAGGACGGGGAGCTCAGGGAGCCTCTCGTGTGGTGCCAGGGAAGTCAGGTCTCCATGTGCGTGGCGAGGGGGAGCGCATTATTGCTCTCGAGCTATGGTAGGGGAATCTGACCTCAAGACACATTGAAGAAGGACTCTCGAGGTCTTTCTTCGGTTGTGGCAGGAAACTCTTATTTCCCTCGACTTTTGCCGGTGGCCTCAAGGAGCTTCTCAGAATGCCTATGAGAAGTCAGGGATACTGTGGAGATGGGAGGGGACTCTCGGGACTCCGCTGGCATTGTCGCAATGGAAGAGGGCCTTATCTCGAGGGGAGGCAGTAACCTCAGGCTTCCTCTCTGTTTCTGACTCCGACCCTTCGACCTCAGGGTCCCTGCAGATTTGGGAGCGGAGAGTTAGGCCTCGTCTTGTCTGAGGAAGGGAACTCCGCTTGCCTCTCGAGTTGCTCAGGGGGTCTCAGGCCCCTCTTCGAGCTGTGTGTGGAAACCACGGGTGTTTCTGGACGATGCACGGGAGTGTCAGTGCCCCTTCGTGTTGTGCCATCACCCACAGGGTTGCCTTCGAAGAGGTGTCCGTGCAACGGGTTCTTCTCAAGAGTGGACCCGGAAATCGAGGTCGATCGGCATGTGGCACCACCCCCGTGGCTCATCTCGAATTTCCTTGTGCGGACGGCCTCATCCTGAGATGCGCCGGGAAGGCCGGGAATCCCTTCCAGACCACGCAGGGGAATCGACACTCCTGTCGCCATCAGGAGGGGAGAAGGGGCTCAGATGAAGTGGTGTCGGGACCCTCGGTGTTCCCGTCGAGGGAACCCGGCGTGTCGGGGGACTTTTGGGGGTCGCAGGAAGGCTGTCAGGGACCGTTTCGCCATTCAAGGAGGAACAGGGGACTTTCCTTGAGACGCCGTGGCTGGCAAGGGCCTCATCTTGCCAAGAGGTGGGAACCACGTGGTTTTTCTCGAGTTGCGGCGGGATTCTCGAGTTACGATGGGGATCTCAGCCTTCCCCTTGGGTTGGCCCTTGGAAGCCCAATCTTCCCCTCGGGTTGCGAGGGAAAGCTGGGGGTTGCGCTTGAGTCACTGCAGGGACGAAGAGACCTCACCTAGGCGTGTGTCCGGGACCTAATATTCCTCTCCAGGGAAGGCAGGGATCTCGGGGTTGCATTCCAGTCTCCCCCGGGGAGTCAGGCCTCGTCTCGAGGGGAAGCCAAGGACTCCGCTCTCCTCTCGAGTCGCGACGCGGGTCGCTTGGAGCTCCCTGAGCGGCCTCAAGGGAGTCCAGCCTCCTCTTCCGTTTGGAGAGAGGACCCGGGATTGCTCTCCAGGCCATGCAGGAAAAGAAGGCCCTCAGCTCGCGAGGACGGGGGCGTCTCAGGGGTTTCCTAGAGCTGCAGCGCCCGTGGGGGTTTTCTCCCGAGGCACGACGAGGATCTCAGGGAGCCTCTCGTGCGGCGCCAGGGAAGTCAGGTCTCCACGTGTGTGGCGAGGGGGAGCGCGTCCTGGCTCTCGAGTCACGGGAGGGGACTAGGGCCTCGAGACGCGTTGAAGAAGGACTCTCGAGGTCTTTCTCGGGGGGCGGCGGGAAACCCTCGTGTCCCTCGCCTTCTGCCGGGGACCTTAGGGAACTTACCAGGGTGCCTCTGAGAGGCGAGGGATCCTGTGGAGGTGGCGGGGCCCCTCGGGCCTCCGCTGGGTCTGGCGCAACGGAAGAGGGCCTCACCTCGAGGGGAGGCAGGAACCTCAGGCTTCCTCTCCGTTTCGGACTCCGACCGCAGGGTCCCTGCAGAGTTGGGACAGGAGAGTCAGGCCTCGTCTTGTCTGAGGAAGGGAACCCCGCTGGCCTCTCGAGTTGCTCAGGGGGTCTCAGGCCCCTCGTTGAGCTGTGTGTGGAACCCGCGGGTCTTTGCGGACGATGCACGGGGTTGGCAGTGCCCCTTCGTGTTGTGCCTTCACCCACAGGGTTGCCTTCGAAGAGGGGTCCGGGCCTCGGGTCCTTCTCAAGGGCGGACCGGGGAATCGGGGGCGTTCGGCATGTGGCCCCACCCACGTGGCTCGTCTCGAATTTCCTCGTGAGACCGGCCTCCTCCTGAGGTGCGCCGGGAAGGCCGGGAACCCCTTCCAGACCACGCAGGGGAATCGCCTCTCCTGTCGCGATCAGGAGGGGAGAAGGGGCTCAGAGGAAGCGGTGCCGGGACCCTCGGTGTTCCCCTCGGGGGAACCCGGCGTGTCGGGGGACTCTTGGGGGTCGCAGGAAGGCTGCCAGGGACCGTTTCGCCCTTCAGGGCGGAACAGGGGACTTCCCTTGAGACGCCGTCGCGGGCAAGGGCCTCATCTTGCCAAGAGGTGGGAACCACGTGGTTTTTCTCTAGTTGCGGCGGGATTCTCGAGTTACGACGGGGATCTCAGCCTTCCCCTTGGGTTGGCCCTGGGAAGCCCAATCTTCCCCTCGGGTTGCGAGGGAAAGCTGGGGGTTGCGCTCGAGTCACTGCAGGGCCGAAGAGACCTCACCTAGGCGTGTGTCCGGGACCTAATATTCCTCTCCAGGGAAGGCAGGGATCTCGGGGTTGCATTCCAGGCTCCCCCGGGGAGTCAGACCTCATCTCGAGGGGAAGCCAAGGACTCCGCTCTCCTCTTGAGTCGCGACAAGGATCTGTTGGAGCCCCCTGAGCGGCCTCAACGGAGTCCAGCCTGCTCTTCAGTTTGGAGAGAGGACTCGTGATTGGTCTCCAGGCCATGCAGGAATATAAGGCCCTCATCTCGCGATGACCGGGGTGTCTCATATGTTTCCTCGAGCTGCCGCGGCAGTGTGGGTTTCCTCACGAGGTACGATGAGGATCTCAGCGAGCCTCTCGTGCAGTGCCAGGTTAGCCAGGTCTCCATGCGCGTGAAGAGGGGGCGCGTTTCATGGCTCTCGAGTCATGGTAGGGGAATCGCGACTCAACACATTTTGAAGCACTCTCGAGGTCTTTCTCGAGTCATGGCAGAAAACCCAGGGTTCCCTCGACTTGTGCCTGTGACCTCAGGGAGCTTCTCATTGTGCCTCTGAGAACTCAGGGATACTGTGGAGTTGGTAGGGGCCTCTCGGGACTCCACTGGGTGTGGTGCAATGGAAGAGGGCCTCATCTCGAGTGGACGCAGGAACCTCAGGCTTCCTCTCCGTTTCTGACTCGGATCCCATGGTCCCTGCAGAGTAGGGACAAGAGAGTCACACCTAGTCTTCTGTTGAGGAATGGACCTTCGTTTGCCTTTCGAGTTGTTTACAGGGTGACAGGCCACTTGTCGAAATGTCTGTGGGACCTGCGGGTTTTTCTGGACGATGCACGCGGGTGTCAGTGCCCCTTCGTGTTGTGCCTTCATCCACAGGTTTTCCTTCAAAGAGGTGTGCTGGCATCGGGTTCTTTTCAAGAGTGGACCGTGAAATTGGGGTCTTTCGGCATGTGGCACCACCCACGAGGCTACGTCTCGAACTTCCTCATGAGACCGGCCTCATCCTGAGGTGCGCCCGGAAGGTCGGGAACCCCTTGCAGACAGAGAAGGGGAGTCGACCCTCCTGTCGCAATCAGGAGAGGAGAAGGGGTCAGATGAAGTGGTGCCGGGAACCTCGGTGTTCCCCTTGAGTGAGTCTGGTATGTCGCGGAACTTTTGGGGTCGCATCAAGGGTGCCAAGTACCGTTTCGCACTTCAGGATGGAACGTGGGACTTCTCTTGAGATGCTGTAGCGGACAAAGGGCCTCATCTTGCGATGACGAGGGAAGCACGTGGATTTTCTCGAGTTTCGGTGGGATTCTCGAGTTACGACGGGGAATTCAGGCTTCCTCTTGTGTTGGCCCAGGAAGTCTAATCTTCCATTCGAGTTGCCAGGGAGAGCTGTGGATTGGGCTCCATTCACTGAAGGGCAAACTAGACCTCATCTAGGCTTGTATCCAGGACTTAATGTTCCTCTCCATAGGCGACAGGGATTTGGGGTTGCATTCCATACTCACCCGGGGAGTCAGGCCTCATCTCGAGGGGAAGCAAAGGACTCCACTCTCTTCTCGAGCCGCGACAGGTATCTCTTGGAGCCCACTGAGTGGTCTTTGCTCTGTAGGAGAGCTCTAGTGTACATAAGCCTGTACATAAGTGAACACAGACATTCTGTGTGCATGTTGCTGCGTACCCAAAATAGGGCCACAAGGAGCCTCATGCTCTCCATGCAGCGCGGAAGCTGTGCAGCCACGCAGCAGCTGAAGAATCCAACCAATTGCTCTTTTCTTACCTCTGACAGAGCTCGCATTGCCGTAGCCCTTGGCAGTTTGGAAACACTGGACCCTAACCCCTCTCAAAGTAGGCCTGGTTTCTAGTTCGAATAGAAAGTTAATAGCGGAGCTGAGGACAGGAACGCGGCAGTCATTTATCACACGCTCCTGCAGCCTGCTACTACAGGGACACTAACGCTAGAAGCTAGGAATGTCTTTGCAAGGTGCGCAAAGGACAAGGGAGAACCTCGACCCTGACTCTAGTATTTCAGCCCCCTGAGCAGATCTGAGGTTCTCCCGCTGTAGAAGCTAACCCATTCCTTTCAAATACAGGCTTCCTAACACAGGGCCAGTTGGCTGCTTGCTCTTCCACGAAGCAGGCTTCCTTAACTTGCAAACTGCGAATTCCGCTTAACAGCCTGGAGGAAAAATCGCTTCTTGGAAGATTTTTTTCAGAGGCTGTATCCCCGGAGCTGGGGCCAAGCTAGGGGACCCATACTGGCAAGGGAAGGCAAAACCACATCCAATGTCTTTGCTCTGGAGGACAGCTTTGGTGAGCCTAAGTCTTTCAGGAATATTTCTGGCTCCAACAGAGTCAAATTCTGTGTGTGAAGCTGCACAGCCAAAATAGGGGAACAGAGAGCCTGATTCTCTCTGTGTAGCTTTGAAGCTGTCATTCAAACAACAGCTTGAGAATCCATACAATGCTCTCCCTTACTGCTAAGAGAATTCTCATTGCTGTAGTCCTTGACAGTTTGTAGAAATCCGCACCCTAACCCTTCTCCAAGTAGGCCTGGGTCCTAGCTCGGAACAACAGGCAACGGCGGAGCTGAGGCCAGTAAGGCACAAGTGAGGTCTCACACACTCTTGCAGCCTGATCGTCCAGGAGCAGTAAGGCCTCTTTTTCCCTGCAGGAGGCTCGCTTGCCTTGCCTCCTGTGAACTGCATTTCCCAGCCTGGGCGCAAAGCTGTTCCTGGAGATTTTTTCTCAGGGGCTGTTTCCCTGGAGCTGGGTCGGACCTCGGGGGCCCAACTCACAGGGGAAGACAAAACCACATGGACAGGTCTATGCTCTGTAGGAGAGCTCTAGTGAACCTCATCTCTCAGGAACATTCTTGGCTTCTACAGAGACACCTCTGTGCATGAAGCTACACACCCAACATAGTGGCAAAGGGAGTCTGATTCTCTCCGTGGGTGCTGATGCTTTGTGGCAAAGCACCTGCTAAGAATCCATCCGCATAGGCTTCCCTCACTTTGACAGAGGTCTCATTGCTGTAGTCCTTGGCAGTTTGGAAAGAAGCAGACCCTTACCCTTCACCAAGTAGGCCCTTGTCCTTGTTTGAATGGAAAGGCAGTAGCTGAGCTGAGGCCAGTAAGGCGCCAGTCAAGTCTGACATATTCCCGATGCCTGCTCCTTCATGGAAAATAACGTTAGAATCTGGGAATGTCTTTGCAAGGCTGGCAAAGGGCAGTCAGGAACCTCGACCCTGCCTCTGGAATTTCTATCTTCTCAGCACATCCGGAGGTCTCGGTCAGGAGAAACTAACCCATTCCTTGCAAATAGAGGCTTCCAAACACAGGCCGGTTGGCTGTCTCTTCTTGCCGAAGGAAGCTTGCTTATCCCACCTCCTGCGAACTCCGCTTCCCAGCCTGGGGGATAAGAGGTTCTTGGAGATCTTTTCTCAGAGGCTGTTTCCATGGAGCAGGGGCCGATCCCGGAGACCCACACGCACAGGGGAAGGGAAAACCGCATGGATAAGTCTTTGCTCTCTAGGAGTGCTCTAGTGAACCTCAGTCTATGCGGAATGTTCTTGGCTCCAACGGGGACATCTCTGTGTGGGAAGCTGCATAGCCAACATAGAGACACAGAGACCTGATTCTCTCTGTGCAGCTTTGACGCTGTCGTTCAAACAACAAATTGAGAATCCACACAATGCTCTCCCTTACCACTGAGAGAGTTATCATTGCTGTAGCCCTTCGCAGTTTCTGGAAATCGGCACACAAAGACTTCTCCAAGTAGGCCTGGGTTCAAGTTCAGATGAACATGCAATAGCGGAGCTGAGGCCAGTAAGGCACCAGTCAGGTGTCACACACTCTGGCAGCCTGCTCCTCCAGGGACAGTAAGGCCTCTATTTCCCTTCAGGAGGCTCGCTTGCCTTACTTCCTGTGAACAGCGTTTCCCAGCCTGGGCGGAAAGCAGTTCCTGGAGATCTTTTCTCAGGGGCTGTTTCCCCGGAGTTGGGGCGGACCTCGGGGACCCAACTCACAGGGGAAGGCAAAACCAAATGGACAGGTCTATGCTCTGTAGGAGATCTCTAGTGAACTGCCGGGGTCCAGCCCCAGCTGATCCAGGGTATTCGAAGCAGAGACGGCGTAGGCGAGGGTCAGGGAACAACTGCTTAATTAAACGTTAATTAAGGATATAAAGAGTAATAAAATGAGGATAGCTCAGTAGGAAAATTCAGTGGAGAAAAGAGGCTGAGTAGCTTGGTTTACGCGGGGGACCAATAAAACTTCAAGACAAGAAGCTTGCACCACTTACGTAGGCCGCAGGCGTCCTTCCATTCTCCCGAAGGAGAGGAGACACTGAGGCCTCCCCGGTCGGATCTTAGAAGCCCAGGCAAAATTAGTAAGCTTGGTGGGTTCCGCGCTCCAGATGGAGACTCAACCAGAGTGAGAGAGAGAGAGAGACATGGGGAGACCAGTATTTCGAGAAACTGATCCCAATTCTTTATTTTCCATGGTCTACTTTTATACACTGAGATGTTATGCAAAAGTCACGTGGGGTCAGCAGTCCTGACTTTTATCAAAGTCAGGTGCTTCATACAAAAGTATACAGAGGTCTTAGGGGTGTTACATCATCTTCTGGCCGGGGGGCCTGCTGACAATTTACGACCCTCTCCTTGTGACAGCGGTCAGTCAACCAGGACACTTATTTCTCCAGGGGTGATTATTCTTAAAACAGACGCCACCCAAATAAAGTTACATTCCTATAGGGTGAGGGTGTAGTGGGTTTTAGTTAAGGAAAGAATTTACTTAGCCTAAGGTCTAACGTGATTTATATCAAAGGTTAATACTTATTTCTTCTATATATTCATTAATGTGTATAAGGGCAGGGGATGTGGAGACTTAGCAGTAAACATCAGCTCAACAAATGAAAAAGCCTTCACCAATATGATTTCTAATCAGCCCATTATACTTATACTAATAATTTTCTAACTTTTCTAAGGAACCTGTTTTTAGAAGGTTTAAAGCATCTCGTGCCTCTCATGGTTGGGAGGCTGTGAGCAATCACATGTGGCCGGACAAGCCTGTCAGGCAGGCTAGAGAACCTTCAGAGGAGTTTGTAGGTTAAAACACTCTTGTCACACCCAGGGGTTTTTATCAACTGGAGCTCTAGGTTAACTCCTTCTCCGAAAGAGGTGGTGGGGGACAGCCCCCCGTAAAGTCAGAGGTGTAGGTGAGAGCACAAAGTAGTAAGGTAGGCAGGCTCTGGTTATGGGGGTAGATGCTCGAGGATTTCCAGGGGGACTCCTGAGGCTCGATCCCGCCTTTGCGTATGTCGAGCCTCCTTCCTCATGACCTTTGCCATGGGCGGAGTGCCTCACTCTGGCCCCCAACAGTGAACCTCCTCTCTCAGGAACATTCTTGGCTCCTATCGAGACACCTCTGTGTGTAGCTACACACGCAACGTAGGGGCAAAGGGAGCCAGATTCTTTCCGTGGGGTGCTGATGCTTTGTGGCAAAGCACCTGCTTGAAAATCCATCAGCTTACGCTTCCCTCGCCTTGACAGAGGTCTCATTGCTGTAGCCCTTGGCAGTTTGGAAAGAAGAGGACCCTTACCTCTCATAAAGTGGGCCCTTGTCCTAGTATGAAAGGAAAGGCAAGAGCTGAGCTGAGGCCAATAAGGCGCCAGTCAAGTCTGACATATTCCCGAAGCCTGCTCCTTCATGGAAAATAACGCTGTAATCTAGGAATGTCTCTGCAAGGCTGGCAAAGGGCAGTCAGGAGCCTGCACCCTGCCTCTGGAATTACCGACTTCTGAACAGATCTGGAGGTCTCCCTTAGGGGAAACTAACCCATTCTTCCAAATAGAGGCTTCCAAACGCAGGCCGCTTGGCTGCCTCTTGCTCTCTGAAGGAGGCCTGCTTTTCCCGCCTCCTATGAATCCCACATCCCAGCCTCTGGGAAAAGCGGATCTTGAAGATCTTTTCTCAGGGGTTGTTTCCACGGAGCTGGGGCTAAGCCTGGAGACCCAAACTAACAGGGGAAGAAAAACCACATGTACAAGTCTTTGCTCTCTAGGAGAGCTCTAGTGAACTTCACTCTGTCACGAACATTCTTGATTCATATGGAGACACCCCTGTGTGCGAAGCTGCGTACCCAACATGGGGGCACAGAGAGCCTGATTCTCTCTGTGTAGCTTTAAAGATGTCGTTCAAAAAACACCTTGAAAATCCATACAATGCTCTTCCTTACCCGTGACAGAGTTCTCATTGCTGTAGCCCTTGGCAGTTTTTAGAAATCCGCACCCAAACCCTTCTCCAAGTAGTCCTGGGTCCTAGTTCGGAGGAACATGCTATGGCGGAGCTGAGGCCAGTAAGGCACCAGTCAGGTCCCACACACTCTGCAGCCTGATCGTCCAGGGACAGTAAGCCCTCTTTTTCCCTGCAGGAGGCTCACTTGACTTCCCTCCTGTGAGCTGCATTTCCCAGCCTGGGGGAAAAGAGGTCCCTGGAGATCTTTTCTCAGGGGCTCCTTCCCCGGAGCTGGGGAGGACCTCGAGGACCCAACTCACAGGGGAAGGCAAAAGCATATGGACAGGTCTATGCTCTGTAGGAGAGCTCTAGTGAACCTCATCTCTCAGGAACATTCTGGCCTCCTATAGAGACACCTCTGTATGTGAAGCTACACACCCAACATAGGGGCAAATGGAGCCTGATTCTCCCCGTGGGGTGCTGATGCTTTGTGGCAAAGCACCTGCTTGATGATCCATCCACTTAGGCTTCCCTCGCCTTGACAGAGGTCCCATTGCTGTAGCCCTTGGCAGTTTGGAAAGAAGAAGACCCTTACCCTTCATAAAGTAGGCCTTTGTCCTAGTTTGAATGGAAAGGTAATAGCTGAGCTGAGGCCAATAAGGTGCCTGCCAAGTCTGACATACTCCCGTAGCCTTCACCTTCATGGAAAATAACTCTAGAATCTGGGAATGTCTTTGCAAGGCTGGCAAAGGGCAGTCAGGAACCAGCACCCTGCCTCTGGAATTACCGACTTCTGAGCAGATCTGGAGGTCTCCTTTAGGAGAAGCTAACCCATTCTTTCCAAATAGAGGCTTCCAAACAGGCCAGTTGGCTGCCTTTTCGCGCCCGAAGGAGGCCTGCTTTTCTCGCATCCTATGAAGCCCTGTTCCCAGCCTCTGGGAAAAGCGGATCTTGAAGATATTTTCTCAGGGGTTGTTTCCATGGAGCTGGGGCCGAGACCAGAGACCCAATCGCACAGGGGAAGGAAAAGCACATGGACAAGTCTTTGCTCTCCAGGAGACCTCTAAGTGAAACTTACTGTGTCAGGAACGTTCTTGACTCCTATGGAGACACCCCTGTGTGTGAAGCTGTGTACCCAACAAGGGGGCACACAGGGCCTGATTCTCTCTTTGCAGCTTTGAAGCTGTCGTTCAAACAACAGCTTGAGAATCCATACAATGCTCTCCCTCACCTCTGAGAGACTTCTCATTGCTGTAGCCTTTGGCAGTTTTTACAAATCCGCACCCAAACCCTTCTCCAAGTAGGCCTGGGTCCTGGTTTGGATGGCCATGCAATGGCGGAGCTGAGGTCAGTAAGGCACCAGTCAGGTGTCACACACTCTGGCAGCCTGCTCCTCCAGGGACAGTAAGGCCTATTTTTCCCTGCAGGAGGCTCGCTTGCCTTGCCTCCTGTGAACTGCGTTTCCCAGCCTGGGCAAAAAGCGGTTCCTGGAGATCTTTTCTCAGGGGCTCTATCCCCAGAGCTGGGGTGGACCTCGGGGACCCATCTCACAGGGGAAGGAAAAACCACATGGACAGGTCTATGCTCTGTAGGAGACGTCAGTGTGTTTCATCTCTTAGGAACATTCTTGGCTCGTACAGAGACACCTCTGTGTGTAAAGCTACACACCGAACATAGGGGCACAGGGAGCCTGATTCTCTCCGTGGGGTGCTGATGCTTTGTGGCAAAGCACCTGTTTGAGAATCCATCTGCTTACGCTTCCCTCGCCTTGACAGAGGTCTCATTGCTGTGTCTCTTGGCAGTTGGGAAAGAAGTAGACCCTTACCCTTCACCAAGTAGGCCCTGATCCTAGTTTGAAAGGAAAGGCAATAGCTGAGCTGAGGCCAGTAAGGCACCCGTCAACTCTGACATATTCCCGATGCCTGCTCCTTCATGGAAAATAGCGCTAGAATCTAGGAATGTCTTTGCAAGGCTGGCAAAGGGCAGTCAGGAACCTCGACCCTGCCTCTGGAATATCTATCTTCTGAGCAGATCTGGAGGTCTCCTTCTGGAGAAGCTAACCCATTCCTTGCAAATAGAGGCTTCCAAACACAGGCTAGTTGGCTGCCTCTTCTTGCCTGAAGGAGGCTTGCTTTTCCTGCCTCCTATGATCCCTGGTTTCCAGCATGGGGGAAAAGCAGATCTTGGAGATCTTTGCTCAGGGGTTGTTTCCACGGAGCTGGGGTTGTGCCCAGAGACCCACACATACAGGGGAAGGCAAAACCACATGAACAAGTCTTTGCTCTCTAAGAGAGCTCTAGTGAACCTCAGTCTTTGACGAACGTTCTTGGCTCCTATGCGGACACCTCTGTGTGTGAAACTGCGTACCCAACATGGCGGCAAAGAGCCTGATTCTCTCTGTGCAGGTTTAATGCTGTCGTTCAGAAAACAGCTTGAGAATCCATACAATTCTCGCCCTTACCTCTGAGAGAGTTCTCATTGCAGTAGTCCTTGGAAGTTTGTAGAAATCTGCACCTAAACCCTTCTCCAAGTAGGCCTGAGTCCCAGTTCGGAGGAACAAGCAATGGCGGAGCTAAGACCAGTATGGCACCAGTCAGTTTTCACACACTCTGGCAGCCTGCTCCTCCAGGGACAGTAAGGCTTCTTTTTCTCTGCAGGAGGCTCACTTGCCTTACTTCCTGTGAACAGCTTTTCCCAGCCTGGGCGAAAAGCGGTTCCTGGAGATCTTTTCTCAGAGGCTGTTTTCTCGGAGCTGGGGTGGACCTCGGGCACCCAACTCACAGGGGAAGGCGAAACCACATGTACAGGTGAGCACTCTGTAGGAGAGCTCTTGTGAGCCTCATCTCTCAGGAACATTCTTGGCTCCTGTAGAGACACCACTGTGTGTGAATCTACACACCCCACATAGGGGCAAAGGGAGCCTGATTCTCTCCGTGGGGTGCTGATGCTTGGTGGCAAAGAACCTTCCTGATAATCCATCCGCTTATGCTTCCCTCGCATTTACGGAAGTCTCATTGCTGTAGCCCTCGGCAGTTTGGAAAGAAGAAGACCCTTACCCTTCATAAAGTAGGGCCTTGTCCTACTTTGAATGGAAAGGCAATAGCTGAGCTGAGGCCAATAAGGCGCCAGTCAAGTCTGACATATTCCCAAAGCCTGCTTCTTCAGGAAGATAACTGTAGAATCTAGGAATGTCTTTGCAAGGCTGGCAAAGGGCAGTCAGGACCCTGCACACTGCCTCCGGAATTACCGACTTCTGAACAGATCTGGAGGTCTCCCTTAGGGGAAGCTAACCCATTCTTCCAAATAGAGGCTTCCAAACGCAGGCCGCTTGGCTGCCTCTTGCTCTCTGAAGGAGGCCTGCTTTTCCCGCCTCCTATGAACCCCACATCCCAGCCTCTGGGAAAAGCGGATCTTGAAGATCTTTTCTCAGGGGTTGTTTCCACGGAGCTGGGGCCGAGCCTGGAGCCCCAAACGCACAGGGGAAGAAAAACCACATGGACAAGTCTTTGCTCTCTAGGAGAGCTCTAGTGAACCTCACTCTGTCAGGAACGTTCTTGTTTCCTATGGAGACACCCCTGTCTGTGAAGCTGTGTACCGAACATGGAGACACAGAGTCTGATTCTCTCTGTGCATCTTTGAAGCTGTCGTTCAAACAACAGCTTGAAAATCCATACAATGCTCTTCCTTACCCGTGACACAGTTCTCATTGCTATACCCCTTGGCAGTATTTAGAAATCCATACCCAAACCCTTCTCCTAGTAGGCCTGGGTCCTAGTTCAGAGGAACATGCAATGGCGGACCTGAGGCCAGTAAGGCACCAGTCAGGTCTCACACACTCTTGCAGCCTGATCGTCCAGGGACACTAAGGCCTGTTGTGCCTTGCAGGAGGCTCGCTTACGTTACCTCCTGTGAACTGCGTTTGCCAGCCTGGGGGAATAGCGGTCCCTGGAGATCTTTTCTCAGGGGCTCCTTCCCCTGAGCTGGGGCGGACCTCAGGGACCCAACTCACAGGGCAAGGCAAAACCATATGGACAGGTCTATGCTCTGTAGCAGACTTCTAGTGAACCTCATCTCTCAGGAACATTCTTGGCTCCTATAGAGACACTTCTGTGTGTGAAGCTGCGTACCTAACATAGGGGCACAGAGAGCCTGATTTTCTCAGTTCATTTTGACCCTGTCGTTCAGAAAACAGCTTGAGAATCCATAAAATGCTCTCCATTACCGCTGAGAGAATTCTCACTGCTGTAGCCCTTGGCACTTTGTAGAAATCTGCACCCAAACGCTTCTCCAAATAGGCCTGGGTCCTAGTTCGGAGGAACAGGCAATGGTGGAACTGAGGCCAGCAAGGCAACAGTCAGGTTTCACACACTCTGGCAGCCTGCTCCTCCAGGGACAGTAAGGCCTCTTTTTCTCTGCAGGAGATTCGCTTGCCTTACTTCCTGTGAACAGCGTTTCCCAGCCTCAGCGAAGCCGTTCCTGGAGATCTTTTCTCAGGGACAGTTTCCCCGGAGGTGTGGTGGACCTCGAGGACCCAACTCACAGGGGAAGGCAAAACCACATGGACAGGTCTATGCTCTGTAGGAGAGGTTTAGTGAACCTAATCTCTCAGGAACATTCTTGGCTCCTATAGAGACAACTCTGTGTGTGAAGCTACACTCCCAACATTGGGGAACAGGGATCTTGGTTCTCTCCGTGGGGTGCTGATGCTTTGTAGCAAAGCACCTGCTTGAGAATCCGTCCTCTTAGGCTTCCCTCGCCTTGACAGAAGTCTCATTGCTGTAGCCCTTGGGAGTTTCAAAGAAGAAGACCCTTACACTTCATAAACTAGGCCCTTGTCCTAGTTTGAATGGAAAGGCAATAGCTGAGCTGAGGCCAATAAGGAGCCAGTCCCCTCTGACACATTCCCGAAGCCTGCTCCTTCATGGAATATAACTCTAGAATCTTGGAATGTCTTTGCAAGGCTGGCAAAGGGCAGTCAGGAACCAGCACCCTGCCTCTGGAATTACCGACTTCTGAGCAGATCTGGAGGTCTCCTTTAGGAGAAGCTAACCCATTCCTTCCAAATAGAGGCTTCAAAACACAGGCAGGTTGGCTGCATTTCGTGCCCGAAGGAGGCTTGCTTTTCTCTCCTCCTATGAACTCCAGTTCCCAGCCTCTGGGAAAAGCGTATCTTGAAGATATTTTCTCAGGGCTTGTTTCCACGGAGCTGGGGCCGAGCCCGGGGCCCAAAGGCGCAGGGGAAGGCAAGACCACATGGACAGGTCTATGCTCTGTAGCAGACCTCTTGTGAACCTCATCTCTCAGGAGCATTCTTGGCTCCTATAGAGACACCTCTGTGTGTGAAGCTGCGTACCTAACATAGGGGCACAGAGAGCCTGATTCTCTCTGTTCATTTTGACGCTGTCATTCAGAAAACAGCTTGAGAATCCATAAAATGCTCTCCCTTACCACCGAGAGAATTCTCACTGCTGTAGCCCTTGGCACTTTGTAGAAATCTGCACCCAAATGCTTTTCCAAGTAGGCCTGGGTGCTAGCTCGGATGAACAGGCAATGGCGGAGCTGAGGCCAGTAAGGCAACAGTCAGGTTTCACACACTCTGGCAGCCTGCTCCTCCAGGGACTGTAAGGCCTCTTTTACTCTGCAGGAGATTCGCTTGCCTTACTTCCTGTGAACAGCATTTCCCAGCCTCGGCGAAGCGGTTCCTGGAGATCTTTTCTCAGGGACAGTTTCCCCGGAGGTGTGGCAGACCTCGAGGACCCAACTCACAGGGGAAGGCAAAACCACATGGACAGGTCTATGCTCTGTAGGAGAGGTTTAGTGAACCTAATCTCTCAGGAACATTCTTGGCTCCTATAGAGACAACTCTGTGTGTGAAGCTACACTCCCAACATTGGTGCACAGGGAGCTTGATTCTCTCCGTGGGGTGCTGATGCTTTGTGGCAAAGCACCTGCTTGAGAATCCATCCTCTTAGGCTTCCCTCACCTTGACAGAGGTCTCATTGCTGTAGCCCTTGGCAGTTTGCAAAGAAGAAGACCCTTACCCTTCATAAAGTAGGGCCTTGCCCTAGTTTGAATGGAAAGGCAATAGCTGAGCTGAGGTCAATAAGGAGCCAGTCCCGTCTGACACATTCCCGAAGCCTGCTCCTTCATGGAAAATAACTCTAGAATCTAGGAATATCTTTGCAAGGCTAGCAAAGGGCAGTCAGGAACCAGTACCCTGCCTCTGGAATTACCGACTTCTGAGCAGATCTGGAGGTCTCCTTTAGGAGAAGCTAACCCATTCCTTCCAAATAGAGGCTTCAAAACACAGGCAGGTGGACTGCCTTTTCGTTCCCGATGGAGGCGTGCTTTTCTCTCCTCCTACGAACCCCGGTTCCCAGACACTGGGAAAAGTGGATCTTGAAGGTATTTTCTCAGGGGTTGTTTCCACGGAGCTGGGGCCGAGCCTGGAGACCCAAAGGCACAGGGGAAGGCAAGACCACATGGACAAGCCTTTGCTCTTTAGTATAGCTCTAATGAACCTCACCCTGTCAGGATCTTTCTTGATTCCTACGGAGACACACCTGTGTGTGAAGCTGCGGCTACAGAGAGCCTGATTCCCTCCGTTTACCGCTGAGTCTGCATTGCCAAGCAACAGCTTGGGAACGCAGCCTGGGGCACTTCCCTTCCCTCGGACAGAGCTCTCCTTGCGGTAGGCCTTGGTAGTTTGCATACAATGGGGCCCTAAGCCCTCTGCAAGTTGGCCTGGCTCCTAGGTCCAAAGGGCAGGCCAGAGCGGAGCTGAGGCTGTCAGGCTCCAGACACATCTCCCATACTCCTACATCCTGCTCCTACCCGGGCGTGAACGCTAGAAGCTGGGAAGGTACCTGGACCGTGCAGGGGCGGGGCGAACGCGGGCGGCGTGGGGCGGGGGTCGGCTTCTGGCGGGGGTGGGGGCGGGCTTCCCAGTTGTGCTCTCAGAGGTGGACACTGAGGCTGAAACCTCGCCGGGAGCGCACCCGGGACAGGTAAACCCGGGCTGCGGGGGTCGAGATTCAGATGGCTTTGGGTGGGGGTCGGTCCCAGTTGTGCTCCCGGGGTCGCCACTGCGGCTGGGAACGCGCAGGGAGCGCGGCAGGGGCGGGGCTAACCCTGGCGGAGCGGGGCGGGGTCGGCTCACCGGGGGGATGGGGAGGGGTTCCCAGTTGCGCTCTCGGGGGTTGCAACTGCGGCTGGGAACGCCCCTTTCGTCTGCTCCTGGGTCCCCAAGGATCGCCATCCCGTGGGTGCAGCGGAGGGCTGCAGACCACAGGTAAGGGAACTGGGACTGCGTGGAGCAGGGAACCAAGTATTCCGCCGTCTGTTGGCACATTCTCGGAGCTCCCCAACCTGGCGGTCGCAGAAAGGCCTTGCCTTTGGGGTCAAGGCCTTTACCGCTCCACCCCTCTGCTGAAAAATCTCAGAGTCTGCGCGGTTTTTCCAAGCAGCCTAGTGTCCGCTGGAAGTCCAAGGGACAGAACACTGAACTCTGGCCGGCTGGCCCAGCCCTCTTCTGGCACTTTGTAAGCCAGCGGGCCCTTGAGCACCTGCTGGGATGGGAAAGGGAAGGGTCCATGGATTGCACCCTAGAAACTTAGTAGGGTGCATGGATTTCAAACCCTGGTGGCCGCCCAGGCAGCAAAGAAGTGGGGAGGGCATCTTGCTGCCCTTTCATGGCAGAATCTGTGGTTGTCCAGCTGCGTGGGCCTTTTCATGAGGACCCTGTGCAATAAAAGTTTGGTGTTTTGGAACTGAATAATTAGAACGTGTAAAAGCTTTAAATTATGTGGTGGTGTAATTAAAAAACAAAACAAAACAAAACCAAGCTCCAAGTGTTTTGCAAATGGAGGTTTAAATATTGAAGGACTGTATTCCTTGCACTGTGGCATTCTATCAAGAAGTGTGCAGGATTTTTTTTTTTAAGAAAAGTGTTCAAAGTGAGGGAAACAGGAAACCCAGAGGTGCCCCTGTATTTTGGGGAAGGCCTTAGGAGGTCACTTGGAAATGCTGCTGGCTGTGCGGGAGGGGGGCAGATGGGCTGTGCAGGCTTGTCCTTTGCATGGATGTTCTTGTGTGTGGAAACCCAGCTCGGAGCCATCTCCTGATGTGTAAGAATTTCGCAGACAAACCTTGAGCTAAGCAATGCATTTTTTCCTAAGAAAATGTTTGTCTTAAGCGATGTAAATATCCTATGTATTTCCGCTAGAGTCTGGCTTCAGGTCGGTTCCCCCAAAAGGCTCAGAAGCGATTTGAACAAAACAGCATGTTTTCCTTCTAGCTTGTTCTCCTTATCTATGTTAAGGAAATGATATATTTGCCTGCAATACTGCCTTTCTTCAAGATTCATGTCAATCAAGTTTTGGCCCGGGATGACTCACCTGCTGCCAATATTATCTCAATGCCTGTCGTGGGGGAGGGGCCTGGTGCCATTCCCTGAAACAGTTCCTTTCTTTCCTTAGCTGACTGCTAGTGCCTGTAGAATATCTGGCTAAAGACCAGCAGGGGGTACTCTTACTACCCCCCCCACCCCGCCTCGAGTCTAAGTCAGCAGCTTTCTCTATCTCTTTAATACTTTAATAACACTTGATGACACAAAAGCTCTGAGCGATCAAATCATATCAAATCTTCATTTCAGATTGAAGATGCATTCCATGGTATTGCCATCTTAAGTCTTTCCATCGTTATGGAATATCTGTCCATGTATTCAGGATAGTTTTCAGCCAGGGTGTATAATTTCCAGTGTGCCAGTCTTGTCATCCTCGTTACATCCATGGCAAAGTGTTTTATTCATGTTGATATTATTGAAAGGGAATTTTTTAAAATTCCTTTTCAGATTATTATCTGCTAATGTATACAGATAAAACTGTGTAATCATTCATTTTTATCAGTTTGGACAGCTTGATAGTTGTCTTTAATTTCTTTACTTTCTGACACTTTAAGATTATCCTGGGACACATATGTAATGCCTCACCCCTAAATTCAGACATGTGTTCAAAGAACTTCTGTCCTTTTATTTATTTATTTATTTATTTATTTATTCTTTAACATTGAAATCGTTTTGACTATGCTGGGTGTTTGTTGCTAGATGGAAGTAGCTAGGACCTCTGGACTGCAGTCTCTCATCTCTTGCTGACCTCTTGTTGACCTCTGCAGAATCCTGGTAGGTGGGAGCTTGTTAGTTCCTTGTTCCTTATCAGAACCTCCTGTGGTAAGTGTTTTTCTCTTCTCTGTTGCCTGGTAAGGGTGGGTGGTCATGGGCATCCCAAAGTTGGCTAGAAGTCAATTATTTAGGCAGGCTTGTGCACAGATATGGGAGAAGGCAATGGCACCCCACTCCTGGAAAATCCCAAGGATGGAGGAGCCTGGTAGGCTGCAGTCCATGGGGTGGCTAAGAGTCGGACACCACTGAGTGACTTCGTTTTCACTTTTCACTTTCATGCATAGGAGGAGGAAATGGCAACCCACTCCAGTGTTCTTGCCTAGAGAACCCCAGAGACTGCGGGGCCTGGTGGGCTGCCATCTATGGCGTGGCACAGGGTCGGCCTCAACTGAACCACTTAGCAGCTGCAGCAGCAGCAGCAGCAGTGCATAGATATCAAAGGGGATGAGAACAGTCAGGTAGGATCACATATGTCATCGTGAAACAATACTTCTCCTCTTAGCCAAAGCTAACGAAAGATTTCTGTTCTAGGTCAACCTAGAAGAGATCACTTAAGAGGTAAAGAAACTTAAACTCCATTAGCAAAGGCAGTTCAACATCTCAAGAAAACTTGTGCTAGGCACAAAACTCTTTTCTGGGGGCCTACTTTCCCTACAACCTCCTTATCCCATTCTGTACCCATTCCTTTGCTTCTCCCGTCCTGAAAATGCCACCTGTAAGACAGAACTACTTCGTTTTCCTTCTTAAAGTGTGATTGCATTCCATACATTCTTGTAATAACAAGTCATACATTTCCCTTCAGCAACCAAGAACTGACTCTTATATTGGCATTTGATAGATTGGTGAGCATACCTATCAGTGATAATAGCGCCCACCCCGCTTCCTGCAAGAACAGAACAAAACAAAACAAAACAAAAAAATTGCTTTCTTACATTTAATATGTTCGGATGGTGCCAGTCACTATTCATGCAGAGTCAAAAATCTCTTTTGTTTCTGTGTAAAAGGGAGGTCCTTTCAAGTCGTGAATGTTTAAGAAGTTTCATTTATTTGGAAGTGACCTAGCTATTCAATACACTGTCGTCACTTAGTTTAGCACCAGGATAGAAACTCAGGTAACCAAAACACCTGGAGGAACGATTGTAAGTTCAGTTCAGTTCAGTTGCTCAGTCGAGTCTGACTCTTTGGGACCCCGTGGCCTGCAGGACGCCAGGCTTCCGTGTCCATCACCAACTCCAGGGGCTTGCTCAAACTCATGTCCATCGAGTCAGTGATGCCATCCAACCATCTTATCCTCTGTCATCCCCTTCTCCTCTGCCTTCAATCAAGACTATGAGAGGCAGATATTTTAGAGTATAATTATTGTTAAGAGTTTATCTAAAAGCTCATATCACATTTACATATTTTACATTGGTTGTTGCTGTTTCCAGGTACTTTCTTGCTGACAAGCTTGTGACACATATAACAATAGAGCAATTTTTACCTCAAAAGAAACCTAGGCACTATGTACATGTTGTGCTTAATGTTGTTGACTCTTAGACATGTCTATAGTGGAGGAGCAAAACCAAAAATACTAGATATTTAATATTGACTAGTTCCCAGTTCACGGGACTCTGACATTCATTTAGGTCAATGTTTTCTTGTATTTCCAGCAGTTTGATTTGGAAGGGCTGCCTTGTCTTGAGACCATTGAAATCAGAACTCAGAACTTGAGCAATATTATCAAAAAACACAAGGCTCACACTGACATATACCTTAATCCAGACAGACAGACAAGATATCTTCCAGTTTTCCGCCTGAGATTTAAAATATTTCTTTGAGCCGTTTTCCTGGGAAGTGGGGGGGGGGGGGAGTGGGGGTGGCAGCGAGGCAGGCTTGGGTAACAAGCTAATTGTTGGTCATTGCATATGCAAAGAACCAGCTTTCCGGGTTCCAAGAAAAAAGCTTCCTTGTTACCCAATTTTCTTTGGATCTATAGACTCTCATGGCCCTCCTAGGTCAGGACATCTTTCCTTTCTGTAGTCCTCGTTTTATCCCTAAATCACAGACAGCTTGGATTGTCTCTGTGGGGTGTATGTATTGTCCTCATGTTTGACCTGGCGGCAGCAGCGAGGTCCGAGAGCCTCTCCTGGAACCGGGCGTGGGGACGGGGCTCACCGAGAGCCACTGGTGAAGGTGGGCAGTGCCCCTGGAGCGCGGCAGGGGCGGGGCGAACCCGGGTGGTGCAGGGCGGGTGTCGGCTCCTGACGGGGGTAGGGGAGGGCTTCCCAGTTGTGCTCTCGGAGATGGCCACTGCAGCTGGAAACGCGCCGGGAGCGCAGCCAGGGTGGGGTAAACCTGGGCTGCACAGGTCGAGATTCCGCTCACTGTGGGTGGGGGGTCGGTCCCTGTTGTGCTCCCGGGGGTCGCCAATATTGCTGGGAACCCACCGGGAGCCCGGCAGGGCCGGGGCGAAACCTGGCGGTGCGGGGCGGGGTGGGGTTCCATTCGCATTGGGGGTCGGCTCCTGGCGGGGGTGGGGGAGGGCTTTCCAGATGTGCTGTTGGGGGTCGCCATTGCGGCTGGGAATGCCCATTTCGTGAACTCCTGGATCCCCAAGGATCGGCATCCATTGGCCACAGCGGAGGGGTGCGGAACACAGGTAAGGTAACGGGGACTGCGTGGAGCAGGGAACCATGTATTCTGCCCTGTGTTGGCACAGTCTCAGAGCTCCCCAACCTGGCGGTCGCAGAAAGGCCTCGTCTTTGGGGTCAAGGCCTTTACCGCTCCACCCCTCTGCTGAAAAACCTCAGAGTCTGCTCGGTTTTCCCAAGCAGCCTAGTGTCCGCTGGAAGTCCAAGGGACAGAACCCTGAATTCTGGCCGGCTGGCCCAGCCCTGCTTCTGGCACTTTGTAGGCCAGCGGGCCCTGGAGCACCTGCTAGGACGGGAAAGGGAAGGGTACGCGAATTGCACGCTGGTGGCCGCCGAGGCAGCAAAGAAGGGGGGAGGGCACCTTACTGCCCTTTAATGGCAGACAGAATCTGTGGCTGTCCTGCTGCGTGGGCCTTTTCATGGGGACCTTGTGCAATAAAAGTTTACCGGTGACCTTAGGGAACTTCCCAGTGTGCTTCTGACAGATGAGGGATGCTGTGGAGTTGGCGGGGCCTCTCAGGACTCCGCTGGGTTTGGCGCAATGGAAGAGGGCCTCATCTCCAGGGAAGGCAGGAACCTCAGGCTTCCTCTCCGTTTCAGACTCCGACCGCAGGGTCCCTGCAGAGTTGGGACAGGAGAGTCAGGAATCGTCTTGTCTGAGGAAGGGAACTCCGCTTGCCTCTCGAGGTGCTCAGGGGGTCTCAGGCCCCTTGTTGAGCTGTGTGTGGAACCTGCGGGTGTTTCTGGAAATGCACGACGGTGACAGTGCCCCTTCGTGTTGTGCCTTCACCCACTGGGTTGCCTTCGAAGAGGTGTCCGGGCCTCGGGTTCTTTTCAAGAGTGGACAGGGAAATCGGGGTCTTTCGGCATGAGGGACCACCCACGGGGCTAGTCTCAAATCTCCTAGTGAGGCCAGCTTCATCCTGAGTTGTGCTGGGAAGGCCGGGGACCCTTCCAGACAATGCAGGGGGATTGACTCTCCTGTCGCCATCAGGAGGGGAGAAGGGGCTCAGATGAAGTGGGGATGGAACCCTCGGTGTTACCCTCGAGGGAAACCGGCGTGTGGGGGACTTTTGGGTGTTGCATGAAAGGAGTCAGGTACCGTTTCGCACTTCAGGACAGAACCTGGGACTTCCCTTGAGACGCCGTAGCGGGCAAGGGCCTCATCTTGCGAAGACGTTGGGACCATGTGGATTTTCTCGAGTTGCGGCGGGATTCTCGAGTTACGAAGTGGATTTCAGGCTTCCTCTTGTGTTGGCCCCAGGGAGCCTAATCTTCCATTCGAGTTGCGAGGGAAAGCTGACGGTTGCACTCGAGTCACTGCAGGGCCAAAGAGACCTCATCTAGGCCTGTGTCCGGGACTTAACGTTCCTCTCAAGGGAAGACAGGGATCTCAGGGTGGCGTTCCAGACTCCCCCGGGGAGTCAGGCCTCGCCTCGAGGGCAAGCCAAGGATGCCGCTCTCCTCTCAAGTCGCGACGCAGATCTCTTGGAGCCCACTGAGTGGCCTCAAGGGAGTCAGGCCTTCTCTTCAGTTTGGAGAGAGGACTCGGGATTGTGCTCTGGGTCAGGCAGGAAAAGAAGGCCCTCACCTCGCGAGGATGGGGGCTTCTCAGGGGTTTCCTCGAGCTGCGGCGCCCGTGGGGGTTTTCTCACGAGGCAAGACGAGGATCTCAGGGAGCCTCTCGTGCGGTGCCAGGGAAGTCAGGTCTCTGTGCACGTGGCGAGGGGGAGCGCATCATGGCTCTCCAGTCATGGGAGAGGACTAGGGCCTCCAGAGGCGTTGAAGAAGGACACTCGAGGTCTTTCTGTGGTTGCGGAGGGAAAGCCTCGTTTCCCTCGACTTCTGCCGGGGACCTGAGGGAACTTCCCATGGTGCCTCTGATAGGTGAGGGATGCTGTGGAGTTGGCGGGGCCTCTCGGGACTCCGCTGGGCTTGGCGCAATGGAAGAGGGCCTCATCTCGAGGGGAGACAGGAAACATAGGCTTCCTCTCCTTTTCGGACTCCAACCACAGGGTCCCTGCAGAGTTGGGACAGGAGAGGCAGGCCTCGTCTTGTCTGAGGAAGGGAACTCTGCTTGCCTCTCGAATTGCTCAGGGTGTCTCACGCACCTCGTCAAGCTGTGTGTGGAAACCGCGGGTTTTTCCGGACGACGCACGGGGGTGTCAGTGCCCCTTCGAATGGTAACTTCACCCACAGGGTTGCCTTCGAAGAGGTGTCCGGGCATCGGGTTCTTATCCAGAGCAGACTGGGAAATCGGGGTCGTTCGGCATGTGGCACAACCCACGGGGCTCGTCTTGAATTTCCTCGGGAGGCCGGCCTCATCCTGAGGTGCGCCGGGAAAGCCGGGAACCCCTTCCAGAATACGCAGGGGAATCGACTCTCCTGTCGTGATGAGGAGGGGAGAAGGGGCTCAGATGAAGGGGTGCCAGGACCCTCGGTGTTCCCCTCGAGGGAACCCGGCGTGTCTGGGAAATTTTGGAGGTCGCATGAAGGGTGTCAGGTACCGTTTCGCTACTCAGGACGGAACGTGAGACTTCCCTTGAGACGCCGTAGCGGGCAAGGGCCCCATCTTGCTAAGACGTTGGGACCACGTGGTTTTTCTCGAGTTGCGGCGGGATTCTCGAGTTACGACGGGGATTTCAGGCTTCCTCTTGGGTTGGCCCTGGGAAGCCCCATCTTCCATTCGAGTTGCTAGGGAAAGCTGGGGGTTGCGCTCGAGTCACTGCAGGGCCCAAGAGACCTCATCTAGGCGTGTGTCCAGGACCTAGTAGTACTCTCAAGGGAAGACAGGGATCCCGGGGTTGCACTCCAGAGTCCCCCGTGGAGTCAGGCCTCGCCTCGAGGGGAAGCAAAGGACTCCGCTCTTCTCTTGAGCCACGACGCGGATCTATTGGAGCCCTCTGACTGGCCTCAAGGGAGTCAAGCCTAATCTTCAGTTTGGAGAGAGGACTCGGGATTGCTCTCCAGGAAAGGCAGGAAAAGAAGGCCCTCACCTCGTGAGGACGGGGGCTTCTCAGGGGTTTCCTCGAGCTGCGGCGTCCGTGGGGCTTTTCTCACGAGGCACGACGAGGTTCTCAGGGAGCCTCTCGTGCGGCGCCAGGGAAGTCAGGTCTCCATGAGCGTGGCAAGGGGGAGCGCGTCATTGTTCTCGAGTCCTGGGAGGGGACTAGGGCATCAAGGCGTGTAGAAGAAGGTCTCACGAGGTCTTTCTCGGCTTGCAGCGGGAAACCCTCGTTTCCCTCGACTTCTCCCGGTGACCTGAGGGAACTTCCCAGGGTTCCTCTTAGAGGTGAGGGATGCTGTGGAGTTGGTGGGCCATCTCGGGACTCCTCTGGGTTTGGCGCAATCGAAGAGGGCCTCATCTCGAGGGGAGACAGGACCGCAGGCTTCCTCTCCGTTTCGTACTCCGACAGCAGTGTCCCTGCAGCGTTGGGGCAGGAGAGTCAGGCCTCGTCTTGTCTGAGGAAGGGAACTCCGCTTGCCTCTCGAGTTGCTCAGGGAGTCTCAGTCCCCTCGTGGAGCTGTGTGTGGAAACCGCGGGTGTTTCCGGACGATGCACGGGAGTGTCAGTGCCCCTTCGTGTTGTTCCTTCACTCACAGGGTGGCCTTCGAAGAGGCGTCCGGGCATCAGGTTCTCCTCAACTGCGGACCGGGAAATCAGGGTCGTTCAACATGGGGCACCAGCCACGGGGCTTGTCTCGAATTTCCTCGCGAGGCCGGCCTCATCCTGAGGGGCGCCGTGCAGGCCGGGAACCCCTTCCAGACCACGCAGGGGAATCAACTCTCCTGTCGCAAACAGGAGAGGAGTAGGTGCTCAGAGGAAGTGGTGCTGGGACTCTCGGTGTTCCCCTCAAGGGAACCCAGCATGTCGGGGAACTTTTGGATGTCGCATGAAGGGTGTCAGGTACCGTGTCTCACTTCACGACGGAACATGGGACTTCCCTTGAGACGCCGTACCGGGCAAGGGCCTCATCTTGCGAAGACGTTGAAACCACCTCGTTTTTCTCGAGTTGCGGCAGGATTCTCGAGTTTCGACGAGGATTTCAGGCTTCCTCTTGGGTTGGCCTTGGGAAGCCCCATCTCCCATTCAAGTAGCGAGGGAAATCTGGGGGTAGCGCTCGAGTCACTGCAGGGCCAAAGAGACCTCATCAAGGCGTGTGTCCTGGAACTAATATTCCTCTCCAGGGAAGGCAGGAATCTCGGGGTTGCATTTCAGGCTCCCTCGGGGAGTCAGGCCTCGTCTCGAGGGGAAGCCAAGGACTCCGCTCTCCTCTCGAGTGGCGACGCGGATCTCTTGGAGCCCACTGAGTGGCCTCAAGGGAGTCCAGCCTCCTCTTCAGTTTGGAGAGAGGACCCGGGATTGCTCTCCAGGCCATGCAGGAATAGAAGGCCCTCAGCTCGCCAGGACGGGGGCGTCTCAGGGGTTTCCTCGAGCTGCGGCGCCCGTGGGGGTTTTCTCCCGAGGCACGACGAGGATCTCAGGGAGCCTCTCGTGCGGCGCCAGGGAAGTCAAGTCTCCATGCGCGTGGCGAGGGGGAGCGCGTCCTGGCTCTCGAGTCACGGGAGGGGACTAGGGCCTCGAGACGCATTGAAGAAGGACTCTCGAGGTCTTTCTCGGGTGGCGGCGGGAAACCCTCGTTTCCCTCGCCTTCTGCCGGGGATCTTAGGGAACTTCCCAGGGTGCCCCTGAGAGGCGAGGGATCCTGTGAAGTTGGCGGGGCCCCTCGGGACTCCGCTGGGTCTGGCGCAACGGAAGAGGGCCTCACCTCGAGGGGAGGCAGGAACCTCAGGCTTCCTCTCCGTTTCGGCTCCGACCACAGGGTCCCTGCAGAGTTGGGACAGGAGAGTCATGCCTCGTCTTGTCTGAGGAAGGGAACCCCGCTTGCCTCTCGAGTTGTCAGGGGTTTTCAGGCCCCTGGTCGAGCTGTGTGTGGAACCAGCGGGTCTTTCCGGATGATGCACGGGGGTGTCAGTGCCCCTTCGTGTTGTGCCTTCACCCACAGGGTTGCCTTCGAAGAGGGGTCCGGGCCTCGGGTCCTTCTCAAAAGCGGACCGGGGAATCGGGGGCATTTGGCATGTGGCACCACACACGTGGCTCGTCTCGAATTTCCCTGTGAGACCGGCCTCATCCTGAGGTGCACCGGGAAGGCCGGGAACCCCTTCTGAACCACGCAGGGGAATCGACTCTCCTGTCGTGATCAGGAGGGGAGAACGGGCTCAGATGAAGCTGTGCCGGGACTCTCGGTGTTCCCTCGAGGGTACCCGGCGTGTCGGGGAGCTTTTGGGGGTCGCACGAAGGGTGTCAGGTACTGTTTCTCACTTCAGGGCGGAACATGGGACTTCCCCTGAGACGCTGTAGTGGGCAAGGGCCTCATCTTGCGAAGACGTTGGAACCATGTGTTTTTTCTCGAGTTGCACCGGGATTCTCGAGTGACGATGGGGATTACAGGCTTCCTCCTCTGTTGGCCCTGGGAAGCCCAGTCTTCCATTCGATTGGTGAGGGAAAGCTGGGGGTTGCGCTCGAGTCATTGCAGGGCCAAAGAGACCTCATCTAGGCTTGTGTCCAGGACCTAATATTCCTCTCCAGGGAAGGCAGGGATCTCGGGGTTGCATTCCAGGATCCCCCTGGGTGTCAGGCCTCATCTCGAGGGGAAGCAAAGGACTCTGCTGTCCTCCCGAGTCGCGACGCGGATATCTTGGAGCCCCCTAGTGGCGTCAGTGGAGTCAAGCCTCCTCTTCATTTTGGAGAGAGGGCTCGGGATTGTTCTCCAGGCCATGCAGGAAAAGAAGTCCCTTCACATCGCGAGGACGGGGGCGTCTCAGGGGTTTCCTCGAGCTGCGGCGCCCGTGGGGGTTTTCTCGCGAGGCACGGCGAGGATCTCAGGGAGCCTCTCGTGCGGCGCCAGGGAAGTCAGATCTCCCTGCGCGTAGCGAGGAGGAGCGCGTTGTGGCTCTCGAGTAATGGGAGGGGACTAGGGCCTCAATACGCGTTGAAGAGGGACTCTCGAGGTCTTTCTCGGGTTGTGGCGGGAAAAAGTCGTTTCCCTCGACTTCTGCCGGGGACCTTAGGGAACTTCCCAGGGTGTCTCTGAGAGTTGAGGGATACTGTGGAGTTGGCGGTGCCTCTCGGGACTCCGCTGGGTTTGTCGCAATGGAAGAGGGGCTCATCTCGAGGGGAGGCAGGAACCTCAGACTTCCTCTCTGTTTCAGACTCCGACATCAGGGTCCCTGCAGAGCTGGGACAGGAGAGACAGGCTACGTCTTTTCTGAGGAATGGAACTCCGCTTGCCTCTCGAGTTGTTCATGGGGTTTCAGGCCCCTTGTCAAACTGTGTGTCGAATCTGCAGGTTTTTCCAGACGATGCACGGGGGTGTCAGTGACCCTTCGTTTTGTGTCTTCATCCACAGGGTTGCCTTCGAAGAGGTGTCCGGGCATCGGGTTCTTATGAAGAGTGGACCGGGATATCGGGGTCGTTCAGCATTTGGCACCACCCACGTGGGTTGTCTCGAATTTCCTCATGAAACCGGCCTCATCCTGAAATGTGCCGCGAAGTTCATGAAACTCTTCCAGACAAAGCAGAGGAATCGACCCTCCTGTGGCGATCAGGAGGGGAGAAGTGGCTCAGATGAAGTGCTGCTGGGAACCTCGGTGTTTCCCTCAAGTGAGACAGGTATGTTGGGTAACTTTTGGGGTCGCATAAAGCGTTCCAAGTACGGTTTCGCTCTTCACAATGGAACGTTGGACTTCTCTTGGGGTGCTCCAGCGGGCATGGGCCTCATCTTGGAATGACTACGGAACCACTTGGTTTTTCTCGAGTTGCGGTGGGATATTTGAGTTACCACAGGGAATTCATGCTTCCTCTTGTGTTGGCCCACAAAATTCTTATCTTCCATTCGAGATTCGAGGAAGAGCTGGAGGTGCGCTCTAGTCACTGAAGGCAAAAGAGACCCCACCAAGGCTTGTGTGCAGGACCTAATGTTCATGTCCAGGCTCGACATAAATCTCGGGGTTGCATTCCAGACTCACCTTGGAGTCAGCCCTCATCTCGAGGGGAAGCAAAGGACTCTGCTCTCCTCTCGAGTCGGACGGGTATGTCTTGGAGCCCACTGAGTGGCTTAAAGGGAGTCAAACCTCCTGTGGTGTTTGGAGGGAGGACACGGGATTGCTCTCCAGGGAATGCATGAAATGAAGGCCCTCATCTCCCAATGACTGGGGCGTCTCGTAGGTTTCCTCGAGCTGTGGCGCTAGTGTGGGGTCTCTCACGAAGTAAGACTGGGAGCTCAGTGAGCCTCTCACGTGGTGCCAGGGCAGTCAGGTCTCTATGCACGTGGTGAGAGGGAGCCCGTCATTGTTCTCGAGTCATGGTAGGGGAATTGGGCCTGAAGAGGTGTTAAAGAAGGACTCTCGAGGTCTTTCCTGGGTTGCAGCAGGAAACTCTGGGTTCCATCGACTTGTGCCAGTGACTTCAGGAAGCTTCTCAGCGTGCCTCTGAGAAGTCAGGGTCACTGTGGAGTTGGGAGGGGCCTCTCGGAACTCCACTGGGTTTGGTGCAATGGAAGAGGGCCTCATGACAAGTTGAGGCAGGAACCTCAGGGTTCCTCTCCTGGCTTCGAATGCGCCGGATCTGACTCGGATCGCAGAGTCCCTGCAGAGTTGGGACAGGAGAGTCAGGCCTCGTCTTGTGTGGAGGACTGGAACTCCGCTTGACTCTCGCGTTGTTAATGGGGTGACAGGCCACTTGTCGATTTGTATGTGGAACTTGTGGGTTTTTCTGGACGATGCACTGGGGTGTCACTGCCCCTTCGTGTTGTGCCTTGATCCACAGGATTGCCTTCGAGTTGGGTTCTGCCATCGGGTTCTTATCAAGAGCGGACCAGGGAATTGGGGTCTTTTCGCATGCCGCACCACCCACGAGGCTATATCTAAAATTTCCTCATGAGACTGGTCTCATGATGCGCCAGGAAGGTCGGGAATGCCTTCCAGACAAAGCAGGGGAATCGAACCTCCTGTCGCAATCAAGAGGGGAGAAGAGTCTCAGATGAAGTGGTGCCGGGAACCTCGGTGTTCTCCTCAAGTGAGACTGGTATGTCGGGGATCTTTTGGGGTCGCATCAAGGGTTCCAAGTAACTTTTCGCTCTTCAATACGGAACGTGGGACTTCTCTTGAGACGCTGTAGCGGGCAAGGGCCTCATCTTTCGATGACGGGGGAACCACGTGGTTTTTCTTGAGTTGCAGCGGGATTCTCGAGTTACGACGGGGAATTCAGGCTTCCTGTTCAACTGGCCCAGGGAAGTCCAGGTTTCATTCGAATTGCGAGTTAGAACTGGGGATTGCTCTCGAGACACTGCAGGGCCAAATAGACCTCATCTAGGCTTGTGTCCAGGACCTAATGTTCCTCTGCTGGGGCGACAGCGATCTCGGCATTGCATTCTCGACTCACCCGGGGAATCAGGCCTCGTCTCGAGGGGAAGCCAAGGACACCGCTCTCCTGTCAAGTCGTGACGGGTATATCTTGGAGCTCACTGTGTGGCCTAAAATGAGTCAAGCCTCCTGTGGAGTTTGGAGAGAGGACTCAGGATTGCTCTCCAGGCCATACAGCAAAAGAAGGCCCTCATCTCGTGAGGACTGGGGCGTCTCGTGGGTATTCTCGAGCTGCGGCTCCAGTGTGGTGTTGCTCACGAGGTATAATGGGGAGCTCAGGGAGCCTCTCCTGTGGCGCCAGGGAAGTCAGGTTTCTATGCGCGTGGCTAGGCGGAGTGCGTCATTGCTCTCGAGTCATGGTAGGGGAATGGCACCTCAAGACGCGTTGAAGAAGGACTCTCGAGGTCTTTTACGGGTTGGGGCAGGAAACCCTTGGTTCCCTCGACTTGTGCCGGTGAACTCAGGAAGGTCTAAGGGTGCCTCTGAGAAGTCAGGGATACTGTGCAGTTGGGAGGGGCCTCTCGGGACTCCACTGGGTTCGGTGCAATGGAAGAGGGCCTCATCTCGAGTGGAGGCAGGAAACTCATGTTTCCTCTCCTGACTTCCCCTGGGCCAGATCTGACTCGGATCGCAGTTTCACAGCAGAGTTCGAACAGGAGAGTCAGGCCTCGTCTTGTGTGGAGGAATGGAACTCTGCTTGCCTCTCCAGTTGTTCACGGGGTGACAGGTCACTTCTCGAGCTGTTGTGGTACCTGCGGGTTTCTCCGGACAATACCCGGGGGTGTCAGTGCCCCTTCGTGTTGTGCCTTCATCAAAAGGGTTATCTTCAAAGAGGTGTCCGGGCATTGGGATCTTATCAAGAGCGAACCAGGAAATCGGGGTCTTTCGGCATGTGTCACCATCCACGAGGCTATGTCTCGAATATCCTCGTGAGACCGGCCTCATCCTGAGATGCACCGGGAAAGGCGGGAACCCCTTCAAGACAAAACAGGGGAATCGACCCTCCTGTCGCGATCAGGAGGGGAGAAGGGGCCCAGATGTAGTGGTGCCGGGAACCTCGGTGTTCTCCTCGAGTCAGACCAGTGTGTCGAGGAACTTTTGAGGTTGCATCAAGGGTGCCGATACCGTTTCGCACTTCAAGACGGAACGGGGGACTTCTCTTGAGACGCTGTAGGGGGAAGGGCCTCATCTTGGGATGACGGGGGAACCACGTAGCGTTTATCGAGTTGTGGCGGGATTCTCGAGTTTCGACGGGGAATACAGTCTTCCTCATGTGTTGGCCCAGGGAAGTCCTATCTTCCATTCGAGTTTCAAGGGAGAGCTGGGGATTGCCCTCGAGTCACTGCAGGGCAAAATAGACCTCATCTAGGCTTGTGTCCAGGACTTAATGTTCATCCCTAGGGGCGACAGGGATCTCGGGCTTGCATACCAGACTCACCCTGGGAATCAGGCCTCGTCTCGAGGGGAAGCAAAGAACTCCGCTGTCCTTTTGAGTCGCGATGGGTATCTCTTGGAGCCCACTGTGTGCCCTAAAGGGAGTCAAGCCTCCTGTGCTGTTTGGATAGAGGACTCGGGATTCCTCTCCAGGCCATGCAGGAAAAAAATGCCCTCATCTCGCGATGACGGCGGCCTCTTGTGGGTTTTCTAGACTGCCGCGCTAGTGCCGGGTTTCTGACGAGGTACGAGAGGGAGCTCAGGGAGCCTCTCGTGTGGCGCCAGGGAAGTCAGGTCCCCATGAGATGGCTAGGGGGAGTTCGTCATTGCTCTCGAGTCATGGTAGGGTAATCGGGCCTCAAGACGGGTTGAAGAAGGACTCTCGAGGTCTTTCTCGGGTCACTGCATAAAACCCAGGGTTCCCTTGACTTGTGCCTGCGACCTCAGGGAGCTTCTCAGAGTGCCTCTGAGAAGTCAGGGATACTGTGCAGTTTGGAGGGGCCTCTCGAGACTCCTCTGCATTTGGTGGAATGTAAGAGGGACTCATCTCGAGTTGAAGCAGGAACCTCAGTGTTCCTCTCCATTTCTGACTCAGATCGCAAGGTCCCTGCATGTTGGTACAGGAGAGTCAGGCCTCGTCTTTTCTGGAGGATGGGACTCCTCTTGCCTCTCGAGTTGTTCTTGAGGTGACAGGCCACTTGTCGAGCTGTGTATGTAACCTGCCCTTTTTTCCGGATGATGCACAGGTGTGTTAGTGCCCCTTCGTGTTGTACCTTCATACTCAAGGCTGCCTTCCAAGAGGTGTCCGAGCATCGGATTCTTATCAGGAGCGGACCGGGAAATTGGAGTCTTTCAGCAAGTGGCACCACCCACAAAGCTACGTATCGAATTTCCCCATGAGACCGGCCTCATCCTGAGTTGTGCAGGGAAGGTCGGGCCCCCTTGCAGACAAAGCAGGGGAATCGACCCACGGGTCACGATCAGGAGGGGAGAAGGGGCTTAAATGAAGTGGTGCCGGGAACCTCGGTGTTCCCCTTGAGTGAGACCGGCGTGTTGGGGGACTTTTGGGGTCGCATCAAGGGTGCCAAGTACCGTTTCGCATTTCAAGACGGAACCTGGGACATCTTTTGAAACGCTGTAGCGGGCAAGGGCCTCATCTTGCGATGACAGGAGAACCACGTGGTTTTGCTCGAGTTGCGGCGGGATTCTCGAGTTATGACCGGGAATTTAGGCTTCCTCTTGTTGGTCTTGAAATCCAATCTTCCATTCGGGTTGCGAGGGGGAGCTGGGGATTGCGCTAGAGTCACTGCAGGGCAAAAGAGACCTAATCTAGGCTTGTGTCCAGGATCTAACGTTGCTCTCCAGGGGCGACAGGGATCTCGGGTTTGCATTCCAGACTCATCCGGGGAGTCAGTTCTCACCTCGAGGGTAAGCAAAGAATTCCGCTCTCGTCTCGAGTCGCGATGGGTATCTCTTGGAGCCCACTGTGTGTACTAAAGGGAGTCAAGCCTCCTGTGGAGTTTGGAGAGAGGACTCGGGATTGGACTCCAGGCCATGCAGGAAAAGAAGGCCCTCATCTCGAGATGACGGTGGCGTCTCGTGGGTTTTCTCGAGCTGCGGCGCCAGTGTGGGGTGTCTCATGAAGTACCACAGGGATTTCAGGGAGCCTCTTGTGTGGCGTCAGGAAAATCCAGTATTCCATTCGAGTTGCAAGTTAGAACTGGGGATTGCTCTCCAGTCACTTCAGGGCAAAATAGGCCTCATCTACGCTTGTGTCCAGGACCTAGTGTTCCACTACTGGGCCGACAGGGATCTCAGGGTTGCATTCTCGACTCATCCGGAGAGTCAGGCCTCGTCTTGAGGGGCAAAAAAGGACTCCGCTCTCCTGTCGAGTCGCGACGGGTATCTCTTGGAGCCCACTGCGTGGCGTAAAGGGAGTGAAGCCTCCTATGGAGTTTGGAGAGATGACTCGGAAATGTTTTCCTGACCATGCAGGAAAAAAGGCCCTCGTCTCGCGATGACGGGGGCGTCTCATGGGTTTTCTCCAGCTGCGGCGCCAGTATCAGATTTCTCACGAGGTACGACGGGGAGCTCAGAGAGCCTCTCGTGTGGTGCTAGGGACGTCAGGTCTCCGTGCGTGTGGTGAAGGGGAGTGCGTGATTGCTCTCGAGTCATAGTAGGCGAATCGGGCCTCAAGACGCATTGAAGAAGGACTCTCGAGGTCTTTCTCGGGTTGCGGCAGGGAACCCTGGGTTCCCTCGACTTGTGTCGGTGACCTCAGGCAACTTCTCAGGGTGCCTCTGAGAAGTCAGGGACACTGTGGATTTGGGAGGGGCCTTTCATTACTCAACTGGGTTTGGTGCAATCGAAGAGGGCCTCATCTCGAATGGAGGCAGGAACCTCAGGGGTCCTCTCCATTTCTGACTCGCGTCGCAGAGTACCCGCCGAGTACGGACAAGAGAGTCACGCCTCGTCTTCCGTGGAGGAATGGATATCCGCTTGCCTTTCGAGTTGTTCATGGAGTGACAGGCCACTTGTTGAGCTGTGTGTGGAACCTGCGGGTTTTTCCGGACGATGCACAGGGGTGTCAGTGCCCCTTCGTGTTGTGCCTTCATCCACAGGGTTGCCTTCAAAGAGGTGTCCGGGCATCGGGTTCTTTTCAAGAGCGTACCAGAAAATTGGGGTCTTTCAGCATGTGGTACCACCCACGAGGCTACGTCTCGAATTTCCTCGGGAGACCAGCCTCATCCTGAGGTTCGCCGGGAAGGTAGGGAACCCTTGCAGACAAAGCAGGGGAATCGACACACCGGTCGCGATCAGAAGGGGAGAAGGGGCTCAGATGAAGTGGTGCCGGGAACCTCGGTGGTCCCCTCGAGTGAGACCGGTATGTCATGGCACTTTTGAGGTCGCATCAAGGGTGCCAAGTACAGTTTCGCACTTCAAGATGAAACGTGGGAATTCTCTGGAGATGCTCTAGCGGGCAAGGGCCTCATATTGCGATGACGAGGGAAACACGTGGTTTTTCTCGAGTTGCGGCGGGATTCTCGAGTTACGACGGGGAATTCAGGCTTCCTCTTGTGTTGGCCCAGGAAGTCCAATCTTCCATTCAACTTGTCAGAGAGAGCTGTGGGTTGCTCTCGAGTCACTTCAGGGCAAAGAGTCCTCATCTAGGCTTGGGGCCAGGATGTAGTGTTCCTCTCCAGGGGCAACAGGGATATCGGGGTCGCATTCCAGTCTCACCCGGTGGGTCACGCCTCGTCTCGAGTGGAAGCAAAGGACTCCACTATCCTCTCGATTCGCGACGTGTAACTCTTGGAGCCCAATGAGTGGCCTAAAGGGAGTCAAGCGTCCTGTGTAGCTTGGACAGAAGGTTCACGCTTGATCTGCATACCATTCAGTTAAAGATGGCCCTCCTCTCGTGATGACGGGAGCGTCTCATGGGTTTTCTCGAGCTGCGGCGCCAGTGTGGGGTTTCTCACGAGATATGATGGGGAGCTCAGGGAGCCTCTCGTGCGGCGCCAGAGAAGTCAGGCCTCCATGCATGTGGCCAGGCAGATCGCGTCATTGCTCTGGAGTCATGGGAGGGACTAGGGCCTCCAGAGGCATTTAAGAAGGACTCTCGAGGTCTTTCTTGGGTTGGGGCGGGAAACACTCGTTTCCCTCGACCTCTACCGGGGACCTTAGGGAACTTCCCAGGTGCCTCTGAGAGGTGAGGGATACTGAGGAGTTAGAGGGGCCTCTCGGGACTCCACTAGGTTTGATGAAATGAAAGAGGGCCTCATCTCGATTGGAGGCAGGAACCTCAGGCTTCCTCTCCATTTCTGACTCTGACCTCAGGGTCCCTGCAGGGTTGGGACAGGAGAGTCAGGCCTCGTCTTGTCTGAGTAATGGAACTCTGCTTGCCTCTCGAGTCGTTCAGTGGGTCTCAGGCCCCTTGTCGAGCTGTGTGTGGAACCTGCGGGTGTTTCCAGAAGATGCACGGGGATGTCATTGCCCCTTCATTTGGTGCCTTCCCCCACAGGGTTGCCTTCAAAGAGGTGTCCAGCATCAGGTTCATTTCAAGAGCGGACCGGGAAATCGGGGTCTTTCGGCATGTGGCACCACCCACGTGGCTCATCTCGAATTTCCTCGTGAGACCAGCATCATCCTGAGGTGCACCGGGAAGGCCGGGAACCCCTTCCACACAAAGAAGGGGAATCGACTCTCCTGTCGCGATCAGGAGGGGAGATGGGGCTCAGATGAAGTGGGGCCGGGACTCTAGGTGTTCCACTCGAGGGAACCCGGCGTTTCAGGGAACTTTAGGGGTCGCATCAAGGGAGCCAAGTACCATTTCCCACTTCAGGACGGAACATGGGACTTCCCTGGAGACGCTGTAGCGGGCAAGGGCCTCATCCTGTGAAGACGTTGGAACCACGTCGTTTTTCTCGAGTTGCGTCTGGATTCTCGAAAACGACGGGGATTTCAGGCTTCCTCTTGGGTTGGCCCTGGGAAGCCCAATCTTCCCCTGGAGTTGCGAGGGAAAGCTGGGGGTTCTGCTCGAGTCACTACAGGGCCAAAGAGACCTCATCGAGGCGTGTGTCCAGGACCTAATATTCCTCTCAAGGGAAGACAGAGATCTCGGGTTTCCATTCCAGACTCCCCCGGGGAGTCAGGCCTCGCCTCGAGGGGAAGCAGAGGACTCCACTTTCCTCTCAAGTCGCGACACGGATCTCTTGGAGCCCACTGAGTGGACTCAAGGGTGTCGAGCCTCCTCTTCAGTTTGGAGAGAGGACTCGGAATTGCTCTCCAGGTCAGGGAGGAAAAGAAGGCCCTCATCTCGCGATGACGGGGGCATCTCATGGGTTTCCTCAGGCTGTGGCGCCCTTGGGGGTTTTCTCACGAGGCACGACGAGGACCTCAGGGAGCCTCTCGTGCGGCGCCAGGGAACTCATGTCTCCATGCGCATGGCGAGGGGGAGCTGGTCATCACTCTCGAGTCATGGGAAGTGACTAGGGCCTCAAGACGCGTTGAAGAAGGACTCCCGAGGTCTTTCTCGGGTGGCGGCGGGAAACCCTCGTTTCCCTCGACTTCTGCAGGGGACTATAGGGAACTTACCAGGGTGACTCTGAGAGGTGAGGAATGCTGTGGAGTTGGCGGGGCCTCTCGGGACTCTGCTGGGTTCGGCGCAATGGAAGAGGGCCTCATCTCGAGGGGAGGCAGGAACCTCAGGCTTCCTCTCCAATTCTGACACCGACTGCACGGTCCCTGCAGTGTTGGGACAGGAGAGTCATGCCTCGTCTTGTCTGAGGAATGGAATTCTGGTTGCCTCTCGAGTTGTTCCGGGAGTCTCAGGCCCCTTGTCGAGCTGTGTGTAGACCCTGCGGGTTTTTCCGGATGATGCACGGGGGTGTCAGTGCCCCTTCGTGTTGTGCCTTCACTCACAGGGTTGCCTTCGAAGAGGTGTCCGGGCATCAGGTTCTTATCAAGAGCGGACCGGAAAATCGGTGTCGTTCGGCACGTGGCACCTCACACATGGCTGGTCTCGAATTTCCTCCTGAGACCGGCCTCATCCTGAGGTGCACCAGGAAGGCCGGGAACCCCATCCAGAGAAAGCAGGGGAATCGACTCTCTGTCACGATCAGGAGGGGAGAAGGTGCTCAGATGAAGTGGTGTCGGGACCCTTGGTGTTCCCCTCGAGGGAACCCAGCGTGTCGGGAACTTTTGCGGTCGCATCAAGGGTGTCAAGTACCGTTTCGCACTTAAGGACAGAACATGGGACTTCCCTGGAGACGCCGGGAATTTCAGTGTTCCCCTGGAGTGAGACCAGTATGTTGGGGAACTTTGGGGTCGCATCAAGGGTGCCAAGTAGCATTTCGAACTTTAAGATGGAACGTGGGACTTCTCTTGAGACTCTAGCTGGCAAGGGCCTCATATTGCGATGAAGGGGGAACCACATGGTTTTTAAGACTTGAGGCTGAATTCTCGAATTACAATGGGATATTCAGACTTCCTCATGTGTTGACCGTGGGAAGCCCAATCTTCCATTCAAATTGTGAGGGAGAGATGGAGGTTGCTCTCGATCACTGTAGGGCAAAATAGACCTCATCTAGGCTTGTGTCTAGGACATAATGTTCCACTCCAGGGGCGACAGGGATCTCGGGGTTGCATTCCAAACTCACCCGGGGAGTCAGGCCTCGTCTCCAGGGAAGCAAAGGACTCCGCTCTCCTCTCGAGTCGCACCGGGTATTTCTTGGACCCAACTGAGTGGCCTAAAGGGAGTCAATCCTCCTGTGAAGTTTGGAGAGAGGACCAGGGATTGCTCTCCAGGTCAGGCAGGAAAAGAAGGCCCCCATCTCTCCTTGACGGGGGCATCTTGTGGTTTTTCTCGAACTGCGGCGCCACTGTGGGTTTTCTCACGAGGTATGATGGGGTACTCAGGGAGCCTCTTGTGTGGTACTAGGGAAGTCAGTTTTCCTGCTTGTGGCGAGGGGAGCACGTCCTTGCTCTGGAGTCATGGTAGGGGAATCGGGCATCAAGAGACGTTGAAAAAGGACTCTCCAAGTCTTTCTCGGGTTACTTCAGGAAACTCTGGGTTCCCTCGACTTGTGCCAGTGACCTCAGGTAGCTTCTCAGGGAGCCTCTGAGAATTCAGGGATACTGTGGTGTTGGGAGGGGCCTCTCGGGACACCACTGAGTTTGGTTCAATGGAAGAGGGCCTCTTCTCTAGTTGAGGTAGGAACCTCAGGGTTCCTCTCCATTTCTGACTCCGATCGCAGGGTCCCTGAAGAGTTGGGCCAGGAGGGTAAGGCCTCGTCTTGTGTGAAGGAATGCAACTTCACTTGCCTCTCGAGTTGTTCACGGGGTGACAGTCCACATTTGGAGCTGTGAGTGGAATCGGCGGGTTTTTCCAGACGATGCATGGGGATGTCAGTGTCCCTTCGTGTTGTGCCTTCATCCACAGGGTTGCCTTCGAAGAGATGTCCGGGCGTCAGGTTCTTATCTAGAGTGGACCGGGAATTCGGGATCTTTCAACATGTGGCACCAACCATGAGGCTACTTTTCGAATTTCCTCATGAGACTGGCCTCATCCGGAGGTTTGCGGGGAACGTCGGGAACCCCTTGCAGACAAAGCATGGGAGTCGACCCTCCTGTCGCGATCAGGAGGGGTGAAGGGGCTCACAGGAAGTGGTGCCATGAACTTTGGTGTTTCCCTCGAGTGAGACCGGTATGTCAGGGAACTTTGGGGGTCGCATCAAGGGTGCCAAGTACCTTTTTGTACTTCAGGATGGAACGTGGGACTTCTCTTGATACGCTGTAGCGGCCAAGGGCCTCATCTTGCGATGACGGGGGAGCCACGTGGTTTTTCTCGAGTTGCGGCGGGATTCTCGAGTTACGACGGGGATTTCAGGCTTCCTCTTGTGTTGGGCCAGGGAAGTCCAATCATCCATTCGAGTTGCGAGGGAGAGCTGAGGGTTGCGCTCGAGTCACTGCAGGGCAAAGGAGACCTCATCTAGGCTTGTGTCCAGGACCTAATGTTCCTCTCCAAGGGCCACAGGGATCTCAGGTTTGCATTCCAGACTCACCCAGGGAGTCAGGCCTCGTGTCGAAGGGAAGCAAAGGACTCTGCTCTCCTTTCGAGTTGCGACGGGCACCTCTTGGAGCCCACTTTGTGGCCTAAAGGGAGTCAAGCCTCCTGTGAAGTTTGGAGAGAGGACTTGGGACTGCTCTCCAGGCCATGCAGGAAAAGATGGCCCTCATCTCGCGATGACGGAGGGGTCTTGTGTGTTTTCTCGAGCTGCGGCGCCAGTGTGGGGTTTCACACGAGGTACGACAGGGAGCTCAGGGAGCCTCTCATGTGGCGCCAGGGAAGTCAGGTCTCCATGTGCGTGGCGAGGGGGAGCGCGTTATTGCTCTCGAGCCATGGTAGGGGAATCTGACCTCAAGACGCGTTGAAGAAGGACTCTCGAGGTCTTTCTTCGGTTGTGGCAGGAAACCCTTATTTCCCTCGACGTTTGCCGGTGGCCTCAAGGAGCTTCTCAGAATGCCTATGAGAAGTCAGGGATACTGTGGAGATGGGAGTGGCCTCTCGGGACTCCACTGGGTTTGTTTTAATGGAAGAGGGCCTCATCTCGGGTTGAGGCAGGAACCTCAGGTTTCCTCTCCATTTCTGACTCAGATCGAAGCGTGCCTGCAGAGTTGGGATTGGTTACTCAGGCCTCGTCTTGTCTGAGGAAGGGAGCTCCGCTTGCCTCTCTCATTGTTTAAGGGGTGACAGGCCAGTTGTGGAGCTGTATGTGGATCCTGTGGGATTTTCCGGACGATGAACAGGGTTGCCAGTGCCCCCTCGTGTAGTGCCTTCATCCACAGGGTTGCCTTAGAAGAGGTGTCCGGGCATCGGGTTCTTATCAAGAGCAAGACCGAGAAATCGGGGTCTTTCGGCACGTGGCACCAACACGAGGCTACGTCTCGAATTTCTTCGTGAGACTGGCCTCATCCTGAGGTGCGCCATGAAGGTCGGGAACCCCTTCTAGACAAAGCAGGGGAATCGACCTTCCTGCCATGATCAGGAGGGGAGAAGGGGCTCAAATGAAGTGGTGCCAGGAACTTCGGTGTTCCCTTGGAGTGAGACCGGTATATTGGGGAACTTTTGGGGTCGCATCAAGGGTGCCAAGTAGCATTTCGAACTTTATGACGAAACATGGGACTTCTCTTGAGACTCTGTAGCGGGCAAAGGCCTCATATTGCGATGAATGGGGAACCACGTGGTTTTTAAGAGTTGCGGCGGGATTCTCGAGTTACAACGGGAAATTCAGACTTCCTCTTGTGTTGGCCCAGTGAAGACCAATCTTCCATTCGAATTGCGAGGGAGAGATGGGTGTTGCTCTCGATTCACTGTAGGGCAAAATAGACCTCATCTAGGCTTTTGTCCAGGACATAATGTTCCTCTCCAGGGGCAACAGGGATCTCGGGGTTGCATTCCAGACTCACCCAAGGTAAGGCCTCATCTCGAGGGGAAACAAAGTACTCTGCTCTCCTCTCAAGTCGCGACAGGTATCTCTTGGAGCCCATTGAGTGGCCTAAAGGGAGTAAAGCCTCCTGTGAAGTTTGGAGAAAGGACCAGGGATTGCTCTCCAGGTCAGGCAGGAAAAGATGTCCCCAATCTCGCGATGACGGTGGCGTCTCGTGGGTTTTCCCGAGCTGTGGCGCCAGTGTGGGGTTTCTCACGAGGTATGACGGGGAGCTCAGGGAGCCTCTCATGTGGTGCCAGGGAAGTCAGGTGTCCATGCGCATGGCGAGGGGGAGCGTGTCATTGCTCTCGAGTCATGGTAGGGGAATCCGGCCTCAAGACGCGTTGAAGACGGACTCTTGAGGTCTTTCTCGGGTTGCGGCAGGATACCCTGTGTTCCCTCGACTTGTGCCGGTGAACTCAGGGAGTTGCTCAGGGTGCCTCTGAGAAGACACTGATACTGTGGTGTTGGGAGGGGCCTCTCGGGACTTCACTGCGTTTGGTGCAATGGAAGATTGCCGGGAGCCAGCGAGAGATATTCCACTCGTGACAAATGTCATAAGGAAAGAGTCTCAGCATACGCAAAGGCGGGATTGAGCCTCCGGGAGTTCCCCCGTATATTCTTCAGCATCTACCCCCAAAAACCAAAGTCTGCCTTCTTTATTGCTTTGTTCTCTCACCTCTGACATTACTGGGGATGTCCCCCACCACCATCTCACTCTCTCTGTCAAAGAGCTAACTTACAGCTCCAACTAATAATGTTCCTGGGCAATTAGGAGTGTTTAAATCCAAACCCCTCAGATGGTTTTCTAACTCGCCTGACAAGTTTACCCGGTCTCCTACAGCTATGCATACGATTGTGTACAGTCTCCCAGCCTCGAGACGCACGGGAAGTTTAAGATATTCAAATAGCTTAGAGCCTCTCAGAGAGTTAGAAACTGTCAGAATAAAACTAGTAAAAGATTTCATTGATGAACCAATGCTTTTTGCCAAGTTTCCACATCCCCTGAATTGTATCCTTGAATGTGTGCTAATTAATATAGTTGGTATGTAGAAAAAATAAGTAGTGGCCTTGATGTTGGTAACTTTAGACCCTTAAGGTAATAAATTCTTTTCTTTGTTGTAAACCCATTACACATCCTCCCTATAGGAATGCAATTTTATCTTCGAAAGATGGCGCCAAACCTTAAACAATTACTCTTAGAGAAAATAACTCTTATGGTTGATAAGTCTTTGTCAAGAGTCATAAAATGTTAATAGGTCTTCTGGCCAGAAGATGATGTAAATCATCTAAACCATTTTTATACGATAAATCTGCAGAAAAGAAACCCTGGTTTTTGATAAGGATTAAAGACTGCTGACTTTGCATCCCCTATTATCCTCTATGTGTAACTTAGGGTATTAAAACCTGTGTTGAAAATAAAGCTACGGGCCTTGCTCGCCAACACTTGGTCTCCCCATGTCATTCTTCCCCTCAATTTTCAGATGAGTGTCCATCTGGAGCGCGGATATCCTCTGCGACCATTTATTTGCCTGGGCTTCGAAGACCCACTCGATAAGGTGTCTAAGGTGGGGCACCTTCCTCTATTCTAGAGGGCACTTGCAGCCTCCGTGGTCAGAGCTAACCTGGTGTCACGGGTTATATTGATTTTCCGCGTAAACCAAGCTACTCAGCTGCTTTTCTCCACTGAATTTTCCTACTGAGCTATCCTCATTCTATTACTCTTTATATCTTTGATGAATAAATAAATATATAAATAGGTCGCCTACTCCATCTTCCCTTCGAATACCCTGGATCAGCTGGGGCTGGACCTCTGCAGGTGGCGCCCGAGACAGGCATTTCGAAGGTAAATCCCCAACCCCATTCCCCCAGTGTTCAGTTTTGGGGACAGATAGGATCCCACTTAGGGGGCTGCAGATCCCCCTGTAGAATAGACAGGGCGAGAGGAGTGGGAAGTGTTGAAGAGTTAGAGAGAAAAAACGGTTTCTAAAAAGGCTGACAAAAAAGGCCTAATCTTTAGATAGCTAAAAGCAAAATCTTTTACTATCCTTAAGTTTCTGCCATGGGCAACACTGAATCAAATGAAAGACAGCTCTTTATAGGAGTAATTTTACAGTTATTAAGTAAAAGAAGAATCAAGGTTAAAAAATCTTCCATTCAATCATTTTTTACATTTGTACAAGACCACTGCCCTTGGTTTCTACAACAAGGCACTGTTAACCTCGATATCTTGAAAAAACTAGGAAAACAGCTAAGAGCTTATTGTGCTCAGCAAGGTTTGGAAAAAATCCCTACTTACACCTTTCCTCTGTGGAATATGACTAGAGATGTTTTAGATCCAGCTCATGAATTTGAAAAGGTACCTGTTAAAGAGGAAAGTAAAGTTGGAAAAGTACCTGTTAAACAAAAAAGCAAATCTGAAAAGGTACCTGTTATAAAGAAAAGTGAAAATGAAGAGGCTATACCTAGCTATCGACAGCTAAATGAATGGCTGGCCGCTATGACTGCCAATGAGCATGTAAAAGATAGGGATGAAAAGAAAGATCAGCTCTCCCCTCAATTTGAAAAAGGTTTAGAGGAAACAGCAGCTCGATGCCATTCTGATGAGGATTTTTTTTTTTTTTTAAGCTAAAGATGCTCCTAAAAGTTTAAGAAAACATCCCTAATCAGACCATCCGCTCCTAGGAGGTTGAGGGAAACATCCCCGATCAGACAGTTCGTAAGATTTAGTTACCAAACAGTTAAAGGATCTCCGGAACAGAAGAGGAAAACTTCGGGACGCTCCCATCCCCCTATGCCTCCTCCTCCATGTCGGGGTAAAGGGCCACTGCTAGGAGTTTCCCGGAGAAGGATTTTCTCTAGTCCCAAGGATGAACTTGATCCTCACCTTGAGGCTTCTTTTCTAGTCCCCTCTGCAGTTTAGCCAGGGTAAAGAGGTTACAAAATAAATAAAAATATTCTCTAAAATTAAAAAAAAAATTAAAAATGGATTTCTCTGCATCTAAGAATAGACAAATATTTATTGACTGTGGAATATGATTAGAAATGTCCTGGACCTCCGTCACGAGGCTGTTAAATAGACTATAGGGGAGGCTATAGAGGTGGATGGTGGTGAGTCTCCATTTACTGCACAGATCATATTTTCTGCCATTGAAGAAAAAAAAAAAGGAGGGAGAAAGTGGTCTACCTCCCGAGGAAGGAGAGGGCTTACAGGACGCTGCGGCCGAGAGCCCTGGCGAGCTCCCTCCCCCTCTGCGCAAACCTTTAAAAAACTTATCCACCACTTTCTGATTTAAGGCGACTGCCACCGCCTTCGATTGTGCCTCCCAGGACCCAGGAGTTCCCCACTTTGCCCCCAAAGCCTCCCAAAGTGTTGCCTAAGACTGAGGAAGATAAAAAGTTTTTTAAACAAAGGAGCTTTTAGTACACAATATGCAGAGTGTGCTCCTTGGAGAAAACTCCCTCAGGGGGGTCTCACCCAGGCTAGGAGAAAAGCGAAAAGGCAAGGAGATTTAATAACAATATTAACCCCTGATGTGCCGCTTACTCCAATTCCAACCGGAGTGGCTGGCCCCCTATCTGAGGACATTGTAAGATTTGTCCTGGGGCGTAGCTCGCTTTCTTTTAAAAAAAAGTGAAAAAAAAAAAAAAGAAAGAAAAGAAATTTCGCTGGTGCATGGTGTAGTAGATTCTGATGATATTGAGAAATTAAAGTCTTGATCTCACTGCCTATCAAAACTGAACAAATTAATAAAGGTCAAAGAGTAACACAGCTTTTACTTTTACCTTACTATCAGACAAGGAAAAACTTGACTTCTCAATCTAAGAGCCACAAAACATTTGGATCTAGTGATCTAGCCTTTTGGGTGCAGGAAATTACAGTTCCAAGGCCTTTAAAAGATCTTTTAATTCAAGAGAATAAAACGCCAGGGCTATTAGACACAGGAACAGACGTCTCTTAACATTGCTGGGAAAGACTGGCCCAGCTCCTGGCCAACACATAATACTGAAAATGAGTTGGTGGGATTAGAGAAAGTGGTATGTGGGGTGGAGATGCTGTACAGGTGGTACATATAACAATACTTTATATATTGTTATAAATACATAATATAAATGTATTTGCCTAATTACAGTTTGCCTAATTAGGTATGGGTATAAATAAAATATAATAAAGGTATACCTAATTCTATTTATAGATCTATACTTAATTAATTTGTATATAAATTAATATGTATACTATATACACACACACATATATATACTGTATAATTAAATATATATGGCAGTAATATAATGTGTGTGTGGCTGATATTAATTGGTATGGATTGATGTGCTGTGATGATATATGTTCTATATACTGTATAATTATAAATGTGTGACATGTATTATTACAGTATATTGGTTTGTGTTGGTTGGTATTAGCTGTGTATGTGTTGTATTGTTGTAATATATATTAATTAATATATTAATTATAAAGATTAATTCAAGTATATTGATTTATATGTATTATATGTCAATAACTTTATACTTGTTGCCATATATAAATACATATATAAATGCATTTTGCATTTAGGTATATCTGTATACCTGTATACCAAAATGAGATAAGGAGGTTATACATTTATTACTTAAATTTATACAGAGACCTAAACTAAACATTAGACCTAAATTAACATATCCATAGGGAAACAGCTAGACAAATAGTGAAGTTATGTTCCAATTGTAATTAATCACTTAAACGTAAACACACAGGGGCAGACTACAATGATGAGACACTAGATGCCTGAATTACAGGCTACAACTCGGCCCCTGGTCAAGTAAAAAGGCCTCCTTACGGGAGAGTGAAAAAGGCCAGATGTGTTGCTAACTTGTGGGAGAGGGTATGCTTGTATATTTCTACAGAATGCAGATTCTCTGGTTTGGATCTCAGACAAATTCGTCATGTCACATTCCCCAAAGACCAGGTTCGCGGCGCGCGCACTCGCTCGCTCCCCCTCCCCCAGCCAGCTCTCGCCTCCGCGCCACCAGCAGCGCCTCGCACCCACCTCTCTGCACCCCGTGACCTAGAGCAAAGAAGTCTGTGCAGCGAGTGAGGGCCAGAGAGGAAAGCGCGCCCGCGGAGTGCCGTCCAGACCAGCGTGGCCCCACCGGCGAGAGGGGACCGCCCTGAGCCCAAGCGGTGGCGGCTAGCCCTAAACCACGAACCCTGCCCCTCCGCCCACCATAGGCGCCTTGGCCCACAGCCTGCCGCTCGCGTTCTGCCTCCTGATGCTGGGGACACTGCTCCCCCGGGCTGACGCCTACAGCTGCTCCCTGGTTCATCTTGTTTAAACCCTCAATATAATGTTTGCTCCTTTGTAATGCTACAACATCCACCTTATCTTATGATGTAACCACTTATTGAATTATGGTCTTGCTGTATTACAACAACTACAGGATTTAATGCAAACACGACGGTTTGTGGGCTTACTTATCTTGGGAACAGCAGCTTTGATAAGTGCAATCACTTCTGTTACTGTGGCAGCAATATCATTGACTCAACAAGTACATACTGCTCAATATGTTGATTCTATGTCCAAAAATGTTTCTTTAACATTGGCAACACAGGAAGCTATAGAGAGAAAATTAGAAATGAGGGTAGACGCCCTAGAGGAAGCAGTAATACATATTGGGACTGAATTGCAGGCTTTAAAGGTGAAAATGGCATTGTCTTGTCATGCTGACTATCGGTGGATATGTGTAACACCCCTGAAAGTAAATGAGACAGATTTTGAATGGGAAAAGATTAAAAACCATATTTCAGGTATCTGGAACAGCTCTGACATTGGTTGAGACATAGGGAAACTTCACTATCAAATAGCAACCATGGAGCACTCCCGATTAGATTTTACTGCTGCTGGAACAGCAAATGATTTCTTCCATACTTTCCCTAACTACATCTCAGGAAAGAATATTCTGTCTAATGTCTTTAGCTATGCTGCGGTGGCTGCTTTAATTCTGCTTCTCATAATCATTCTTCCTTGTATTGTCAGGATTCTTCGGCAGAGTATCCAGAGGCTCGCGACTGAGCTACATCTGGCTGTTTTAAGAAATAAAAAACGGGGAGATGCCGGGAGCCGGCGAGAGACATTCCACTCGTGACAAAGGTCATGAGGAAGGAGGCTGGGCATACACAAAGGCGGGATCGAGCCTCGGGAGTCCTCCCGGATATTCTTGAGCATCTACCCCCCAAAACCAGAGTCTGCCTACTTTATTGCTTTGTGCTCTCCCCTCTGACTTTACTGGGGGCTGTCCCCCACCACCATCTCACTCTCTCTGTCAAAGAGCTAACTTACAGCTCCAATTAATAAAGTTCCTGGGCAATTAGGAGTGTTTAAATCCAAACACGTCAGATGGCTCTCTAACTCGCCTGACAAGTTTACCCGGTCTCCTACAGCAATGCATACAATTGTTTACAGTCTCCGAGCCTCGAGAGGCACGGGAAGCTTAAGATATTCAAATAGCTTAGAGCCTCTCAGAGAGTTAGAAACTGTCAGAATAAAACTAGTAAAAGATTTCATTGATGAACCAATGCTTGTTGCCAAGTTTCCACATCCCCTGAATTGTATCCTTGAATGTGTATTAATTAATATAGTTGGTATGTAGAAGAAATAAGTAGTGGCCTTGGTGTTACTAACTTTAGACCCTTAAGGTAATAAATTATTTCCTTTGTTGTAATCCCATTACACATCTGCCCTATAGGAATGCAATTTTATCTTCGAAAGATGGGGCCAAACCTTAAAATAATTACTCTTAGAGAAAATAAGTCTTATGGTTGATAAGTCTTTGTCAAGAGTCATAAAATGTTAATAGGTCTTCTGGCTAGAAGATGATGTAAATCACCTAAACCATTTGTATACGATACATTTGCAGGAGAGAAACTCTGGTTTTTGATAAGGATCAAAGGCTGCTGTCTTTGCATCCCCATTATCCTCTATGTGTAACTTAGGGTATAAAAACCCCTGTTGAAAATAAAGCTACGGGCCTTGATTGCCAACGCTTAGTCTCCTAATGTCATTCTTCCCCTCAATTTTCAGATGAGTGTCCATCTGGAGTGCGGATATCCTCTGCGACCATTTATTTGCCTGGGCTTCGAAGACCACTTGAGAAGGTGTCTAAGGTGGGGCACTTTTCGCTATTCGAGAGGGAGCCTGCGGCCTCCGTGGTCAGAGCTAACCTGGTGTCACGGGTTATACTGATTTTCCGCATAAACCAAGCTACTCAGCTTCTTTTCTCCACTAAATTTTCCTACTGAGCTATCCTCATTCTATTACTCTTTATATCTTCGATAAATAAATCAATAGGTCGCCTACTCTGTCTCCCCTTCGAAAACCCTGGACCAGCCGAGGCTGGACCTTGTCAGAAGAGGGCCTCATCTCGATTTGAAGCAGGAACCTCAGGGTTGCTCTCCATTTCTGACTCTGAACACAGAGTCCCTACAGAGTTAGGACAGGAGAGTCAGGCCTCGTCTTGTGTGGAGGAATGGAACTCCACTGGACTCTCGAGTTGTTCACCGGATAACAGGCCACTTGTCGAGCTGTGTGTGGAACCTGCGGTTTTATCCGGACGATGCATGGGGGTGTCAGTTCCCCTTCGTTTTTTGCCTTCATACACAGGGTTGCCTTCGAAGAGGTATCCAGCCTTCAGATTCTTATCAAGAGCAGACCAGGAAATCAGTGTCTTTCGGCATGTGGCACCACCCACAAGCCTACGTCTCGAATTTCTTCTTGAGACGGACCTCAACCTGAGGTGCACCAGGAAGGTCGGTAACCCTTTCAGACAAAGCAAGTGAATCGACCCTCTTGTCCCGATCAGGAGGGGAGAAGGGGCTCAGATGAAGTGGTGCCGGGAACCTCGATGTTCCCCTCGAGTAAAACTGGGATGTCGGGGAACTTTTGGAGTCACATCAAAGGTGCTAAGTACCGTTTCAAACTTCAAGACGGAACGTGAGACTTCTCTTGAGACGCTGTAGCTGGCAAGGGCCTCATCTTGTGGTGATGGGTTAACCACGTCGTTTTTCTCGAGTTGTGGCGGGATTCTCGAGTTAGGTCAGGAAATTCAGGCTTCCTCTTGTGTTGGCCCAGGGAAGTCCAGTCTTCCATTCGAGTTGCGAGGGAGAGCTAGGGATTGCGCTTGAGTTACTGCAGGGCAAAAGAGACCTTATCTAGGCTTGTGTCCAGGACATAATGTTCGTCTCCAGGGGGGACAGGGATCTCGGGGTTGCTTTCCTGATGCACCCGGGGAGTCAGTCCTTGTCTCGAGGGGAAGCGAAGGACTCCGCTCTCCTCTCGAGTTGCGACGGGTATCTCTTGGAGCCCACTGAGTGGCCTAAAGGGAGTCAAGCCTCCTGTGGAGTTTGGAGAAAGGACTCGTGATTGCTCTCCAGGCCATGCAGGAAAAGAAGGCCATCATCTCGCGATGAAGGGGGCGTCTCGTGGGTTTTCTCGAGTTGCAGCGCCAGTGTGGGGTTTTTCATGAGGTACTACGGGGAGCTCAGGGAGCCTCTCATGTGGCGCTTGGGAAGTCAGGTCTCCATGCGCATTGCGAGGGGGAGCGCGTCATTGCTCTAGAGTCATGGAAGGTGTATCGGGCCTCAAGAACCATTAAAGAAGGCCTTTCAAGGTGTTTCTTGGGTCACGGCAGTAAACCCTGGGTTCCCTCGACTAGTGCCGGTGGCCTCAGGGAGCTTCTCAGTGTGCCTCTGAGAAGTCAAGGATACCCTGGAGTTGGGAGGGCCCTCTCGGGACCCCACTGGGTTTGGTGCAATAGAAGAGGGCCTCATCTCGAGTGGAGGCAGGAACCTCAGGGTTCGTCTCCATTTCTGACTCTGATCGCAGGGTCCCTGCAGAGTTGGGACAGGAGAGTCAGGCCTCGTCTTGTAAGGAGGAATGGAACTCCGCTTGCCTCTCGAGTTATTCATGGGGTGACAGGCAACTTGTTGAACTGTGTTTGGAATCTGCGGGTTTTTCCGGACGATGCACGAGGGTGTCAGTGCCCCTTCGTGTTGTGGCTTCTTCCACAAGGTTGCCTTTCAAGAGGTGTCCGAGCATCGGGTTCTTATCAAGAGTGGACCGGGGAATCGGGGTCTTTCAGCATGTGTTACCACCCATGAAGCTACGTCTCAAATATTCTCGTTAGACCGGCCTCATCCTGAGGTGCGCTGGGAAGGTTGGGAACCCCTTCCAGACAAAGCACGGGAGTCGACCCTCCAGTCGCAATCAGGAGGGGAGAAGTGGCTCAGATGAAGTCATACCGGGAACCTCGGTGTTCCCCTCAAGAGAGACCAGGGTGTCGGGGAACTTTTGGAATCGCATCAAGGGTGCCAAGTTTTCACACTTGAAGTGTGAAAACACTTCAAGAAGAAACCTGGGACTTCTCTTTAGACGCTGTAGCGGGCAAGGGCCTCATCTTGCGATGACAGGGTAACCATGTGGTTTTTCTCGAGTTTCGGCGGGATTCTCGAGTTACGATGGGGAATTCAGGCTTCCTCTTGTGTTGGCCCAGGGAAGTCCAATCTTCCATTGGAGTTGCGAGAGAGAGCTTGGGATTGCTCTCGAGTCACTTCAGGGCAAAAGAGACCTCATCTAAGCTTGTGTCCAGGACCTAATGTTCCTCTCCAGGGGCGACAGAGATCTCGGGGTTGCATTTTAGACGCACCCGAGGAGTCAGACCTCATCTCGAGAGGAAGGAAAGGACTCTGCTCTGCTCTCGAGTCCCGACGGGTATTTCTTGGAGACCACTGAGTGGCCTAAAGGGAGTCAAGCCTCCTGTGGATTTTTTTTTTAATTTTATTTTATTTTTAAACTTTACATAATTGTATTAGTTTTTCCAAATATCAAAATGAATCTGCCTCAGGTATACATGTGCTCCCCATCCTGAACCCTCCTCCCTCCTCCCCCCCCCCCCATAGCATCCCTCTGGGTCGTCCCAGTGCACTAGCCCCAAGCATCCAGTGTCATGCATCAAACCTGGACTGGCAACTCTTTTCATACATGATATTTTACATGTTTCAATGCCATTCTCCCAAATCTTCCCACCTTTTCCCTCTCCCACAGAGTCCATAAGACTCTTCTATACATCAGTGTCTCTTTTGCTGTCTCGTACTCAGGGTTATTGTTACCGTCTTTCAAAGTTCCATATATATGCGTTAGTATACTGTATTGGTGTTTTTCTTTCTGGCTTACTTCACTCTGTATAATAGGCTCCAGTTTCATCCACCTCATTAGAACTGATTCATTCTATTCTTTTTAATGGCGGAGTAATACTCCATTGTGTATATGTACCACAGCTTTCTTATCCATTCATCTGCTGATGGACATCTAGGTTGCTTCCATGTCCTGGCTATTAGAAACAGTGCTGCGATGAACATTGGGGTACACGTGTCTCTTTCCCTTCTGGTTTCCTCAGTGTGTATGCCCAGCAGTGGGATTGCTGGATCATAAGGCAGTTCTATTTCCAGTTTTTTAAGGAATCTCCACACTGTTCTCTATAGTGGCTGTACTAGTTTGCATTCCCACCAACAGTGTAAGAGGGTTCCCTTTTCTCCACACCCTCTCCAGCATTTATTATTTGTAGACTTTTGGATTGCATCCATTCTGACTGGCGTGAAATGGTACCTCATAGTGGTTTTGATTTGCATTTCTATGATAATGAGTGATTTTGAGCATCTTTTCATGTGTTTGTTAGCCATCTGTATGTCTTCTTTGGAGAAATGTCTATTTAGTTCTTTGGCCCATTTTTTGATTGGGTCATCTATTTTTCTGGAGTTGAGCTGTAGGTGTTGCTTGTATATTTTTGAGATTAGTTGTTTGTCAGTTGCTTCATTTCCTATTATTTTCTCCCATTCCGAAGGCTGTCTTTTCACCTTGCTAATAGTTTGCTTTGATGTGCAGAAGTTTTTAAGGTTAATTAGGTCCCATTTGTTTATTTTTGTTTTTATTTCCAATATTCTGGGAGGTGGGTCATAGAGGATCCTGCTGTGATGTATTTCAGAGAGTGTTTTGCCTATGTTCTCCTCTAGGAGTTTTATAGTTTCTGGTCTTACGTTTAGATCTTTAATCCATTTTGAGTTTATTTTTGTGTATTGTGTTAGAAAGTGTTCTAGTTTCATTCTTTTACAAGTGGTTGACCAGATTTCCCAGCACCACTTGTTAAAGAGATTGTCTTTAATCCATTGTATATTTTTGCCTCCTTTGTCAAAGATAAGGTGTCCATATGTGTGTGGATTTATCTCTGGGCTTTCTATTTCGTTCCACTAATCTATATTTCTGTCTTTGTGCCAGTACCATACTGTCTTGATAACTGTGGCTTTGTAGCGGAGCCTGAAATCAGGTAGGTTGATTCCTCCAGTTCCATTCTTCTTTCTCAAGATCGCTTTGGCTATTCGAGGTTTTTTGTATTTCCATACAAATTGTGAAATTATTTGTTCTAGCTCTGTGAAGAATACTGTTGGTAGCTTGATAGGGATTGCATTGAATCTATAAATTGCCTTGGGTAGTATACTCATTTTCACTATATTGATTCTTCCAATCCATGAACATGGTATATTTCTCCACCTATTAGTGTCCTCTTTGATTTCTTTCACCAGTGTTTTATAGTTTTCTATATATAGGTCTTTAGTTTCTTTAGGTAGGTATATTCCTAAGTATTTTATTCTTTCCGTTGCAATGGTGAATGAAATTGTTTCCTTAATTTCTCTTTCTGTTTTCTCATTATTAGTGTATAGGAATGCAAGGGATTTCTGTGTGTTGATTTTATATCCTGCAACTTTACTATAGTCATTGACTAGTTCTAGTGATTTTCTGGTGGAGTCTTTAGGGTTTTCTATGTAGAGGATCATGTCATCTGCAAACAGTGAGAGTTTTACTTCTTCTTTTCCAATTTGGATTCCTTTTGTTTCTTTTTCTGCTCTGATTGCTGTGGCCAAAACTTCCAAAGCTATGTTGAATAGTAATGGTGAAAGTGGGCACCCTTGTCTAGTTCCTGACTTTAGAGGAAATGCTTTCAATTTTTCACCATTGAGGATAATGTTTGCTGTGGGTTTGTCATATATAGCTTTTATTATGTTGAGGTATGTTCCTTCTATTCCTGCTTTCTGGAGAGTTTTTATCATAAATGGATGTTGAATTTTGTCAAAGGCTTTCTCTGCATCTATTGAGAAAATCATATGGTTTTTATTTTTCAATTTGTTAAGGTGGTGTATTACATTGATTGATTTGCGGATATTGAAGAATCCTTGCATCCCTGGGATAAAGCCCACTTGGTCATGGTGTATGATCTTTTTAATGTGTTGTTGGATTCTGATTGCTAGAATTTTGTTAAGGATTTTTGCATCTATGTCATCAGTGATATTGGCCTGTAGTTTTCTTTTTTTGTGGGATCTTTGTCAGGTTTTGGTATTAGGCTGATGGTGGCCTCATAGAATGAGTTTGGAAGTTTACCTTCCTCTGCAATTTTCTGGAAGAGTTTGAGCAGGATAGGTGTTAGCTCTTCTTAAATTTTTCGTAGAATTCAGCTGTGAAGCCGTCTGGACCTGGGCTTTTGTTGGCTGGAAGATTTTTGGTTACAGTTTCCATTTCCGTGCTTGTGATGGGTCTGTTAAGATTTTCTATTTCTTCCCTGGTCCAGTTTTGGAAAGTTGTACTTTTCTAAGAATTTGTCCATTTCTTCCACGTTGTCCATTTTATTGGCATATAATTGTTGATAGTAGTCTCTTATGATCCTTTGTATTTCTGTGTTTTCTGTTGTGATCTCTCCATTTTCATTTCTAATTTTATTGATTTGATTTTTCTCCCTTTGTTTCTTGATGAGTCTGGCTAATGGTTTGTCAATTTTATTTATCGTTTCAAAGAACCAGCTTTTGTTTTTGTTGATTTTTGCTATGGTCTCTTTTGTTTCTTTTGCATTTATTTCTGCTCTAATTTTTAAGATTTCTTTCCTTCTACTAACCCTGGGGTTCTTCATTTCTTCCTTTTCTAGTTGCTTTAGGTGTAGAGTTAGTTTATTTATTTGACTTTTTTCTTGTTTCTTGAGGTGTGCCTGTATTGCTATGAACTTTCCCCTTAGGACTGCTTTTACCGTGTCCCACAAGTTTTGGGTTGTTGTGTTTTCATTTTCATCCGTTTCTATGCAAATTTTGATTTCTTTTTTGATTTCTTCTGTGATTTGTTGGTTATTCAGCAGCGTGTTGTTCAGCCTCCATATGTTGGAATTTTTAATAGTTTTTCTCCTGTAATTGAGATCTAATCTTACTGCATTGTGGTCAGAAAAGATGCTTGGAATGATTTCTATTTTTTTGAATTTACCAATGCTAGCTTTATGGCCCAGGATGTGATCTATCCTGGAGAAGGTTCCATGTGCACTTTAGAAAAAGGTGAAATTCATTGTTTTGGGATGAAATGTCCTATAGATATCAATTAGGTCTAACTGGTCTATTGTATCATTTAAAGTTTGTGTTTCCTTGTTAAATTTCTGTTTAGTTGATCTATCCATAGGTGTGAGTGGGGTATTAAAATCTCCAACTATTATTGTGTTAGTGTTAATTTCTCCTTTCATACTTGTTAGCATTTGTCTTACATACTGTGGTGCTCCCACGTTGGGTGCATATATATTTATAATTGTTATATCTTCTTCTTGGATTGATCCTTTGATCATTATGTAGTGACCTTCTTTGTCTCTTTTCACAGCCTTTGTTTTAAAGTCTATTTTATCTGATATGAGTATCGCTACTCCTGCTTTCTTTTGGTCCCTATTTGCATGGAAAATCTTTTTCCAGCCCTTCACTTTCAGTCTGTATGTATCCCCTGTTTTGAGGTGGGTCTCTTGTAGACAACATATGTAGGGGTCTTGTTTTTGTATCCATTCAGCCAGTCTTTGTCTTTTGGTTGGAGCATTCAACCCATTTACGTTTAAGGTAATTACTGATAAGTATGATCCCATTGCCATTTACTTTATTGTTTGGGGTTTGAATTTATACACCGTTTTTGTGTTTCCTGTTTAGTATTTGTTGGAGAGCTGGTTTGGTGGTGCAGAATTCTCTCAGCTTTTGCTTGTCTGAAAAGCTTTTGATTTCTCATTCATACTTGAATGAGATCCTTGCTGGGTACAATAATCTGGGCTGTAGGTTATTTTCTTTCATCATTTTAAGTATGTCTTGCCATTCCCTCCTTGCTTGAAGAGTTTCTATTGAAAGATCAGCTGTTATCCTTATGGCAATTCCCTTGTGTGTTATTTGTTGTTTTTCCCTTGCTGCTTTTCATATTTGTTCTTTGTGTTTGATTTTTGTTAATGTGATTAATATGTGTCTTGGGGGGTTTCGCCTTGGCTTTATCCTGTTTGGGACTCTCTGGGTTTCTTGGACTTGAGTGAGTATTTCCTTCCCCATTTTAGGGAAGTTTTCAACTATTATCTCCTCAAGTATTTTCTCACGGTCTTTCTTTTTGTCTTCTTCTTCTGGGACCCCTATGATTCGAATGTTGTAGCGTTTAATATTGTCCTGGAGGTCTCTGAGATTGTGCTCATTTCTTTTAATTCGTTTTTCATGTATCCTCTCTGATTCATTTATTTCTACCATTCTATCTTCGAATTCACTAATCCTATCTTCTGCCTCTGTTATTCTACTATTTGTTGCCTCCAGAGTGTTTTTAATTTCATTTATTGCATTATTCATTATATATTGACTCTTTTTTTATTTCTTCTAGGTCCTTGTTAAACCTTTCTTGCATCTTCTCAATCCTTGTCTCCAGGCTATTTATCTGTGATTCCATTTTAATTTCAAGATTTTAGATCCATTTCACTATCCTTACTCGGAATTCTTTATCAGGTAGATTCCCTATCTCTTCCTCTTTTGTTTGGTGTGGTGGGCATTTATCCTGTTCCTTTATCTGCTGGGTATTCCTCTGTCTCATCTTGTTTAAATTGCTGAGTTTGGGGTGTCCTTTCTGTATTCTGGCAGTTTGTGGAGTTCTTTACTGTGGCATTTCCTCGCTGTGTGTGGGTTTGTACAGGTGTCTTGTCAAGGTTTCCTGGTTAGGGAAGCTTGTGTCCGTGTTCTGGTGGGTGGAGCTGTATTTCTTCTCTCTGGAGTGCAATGAAGTGTCCAGTAATGAGTTATGAGATGTTTGTGGTTTTGGGGTGACTTTGGGCAGCCTGTATCTTGAAGCTCAGGGCTGCGTTCCTTTGTTGCTGGAGAATTGGCTTGGTATGTCTTGCCCTGGAACTTGTTGGCCCTTGTGTGGTGCTTGATTTCAGTGTCGGTATGGAGGCATTTGATGAGCTCCTGTCAATTAATGTTCCTTGGAGTCAGGAGTTCCCTGGAGTCAGGGTTTGGACTTAAGCCTCCTGCTTCCAGTTATCTGTCTTACTTTTACAGTAGTTTCAAAACTTCTCCTTCTATACAGCACCATTGATAAAACATCTACGTTAAAGAAGAAAAGTTTCTCTACTGTGAGGGCCACTCAGAAAGGTTCACAGCATTACATGGAGAAGAGAAGAGGGAGGAGGGAGTTAGAGGTGACCCAAATGAGATCAGGTGGAATCAATAGTGGAGAGAGTGGGCTGGCCAGTAGTCACTTCCTTATGTGCACTCCACAACTGGACCGCTCAGAGATGTTCACAGAGTTATACAGAGATGAGAAGAAGGAGGAAGGAGACAGAGGTGGCCAGAAGGATAAAAGGGGGGAATGAAAAGGAGGGAGACAGATCCAGCCAGTAATCAGTTCCCTAAGTGTTCTCCACCGTCTGGAATACACAGAAATTCACAGAGTTGGGTAGAGTAGAGAGGGGTTAGGGAGGAGACACAGGCGACCTGGTGGAGAAAAAGGAGAGTCCAAAGGGAGAGAGAGCAGTCAAGCCAGTAATCTCGCTCCCTAGTGAAAAATGGGCACTGAAGATTGGGTTCTTAAAGGTACAAAATTGGTAACAAATACATAAAAGCAAAAATTAAAAATCTAGAGTAGAGTTTGGAATTTCAAAAATACGATGTTAAAGAAAAGAAGAAGGAAAAGAAAGAGAGAAAAAACGAACAAAGAAAAACAAACATGGTCGCAAAAATTATCAAGAAAATACAGGTACAAAATTGATAACTAATACCAAAAAGCAAAAATTAAAAATCTAGAGTAGAGTTTGGAATTTCAAAAATACAATGTTAAAAAAAAGGAAGAAGAAAACTAAAGAGAAAACAAACAAACAAAAACAAGCAATGTCGCAAAAATTATAAAGAAACTACAGGTACAAAATTGATATCAAATATCAAAAAGCATAAATTAAAAATCTAGAGTAGAGTTTGGAATTTCAAAAATACAATGTTAAAGAAAAGAAGAAAAAAAACAAAACAAAAAAACAAGGTCAAAAAATTATTATATATATATATATATATATATATATATATATATATATATGAAGTTTGCTGAAGAACAAAAAAATAGGGTCTTTTTTTTTGCAAAGTAATAGGTTATAAAAGTGAAAATTAAATGAACAATAGAGAACTTAAAATTAAAAAAATTAAAAAAAATAAGAATGATCATAAAAATATATCTAGGACTTTCTCTGGTTTTGTTGTGAGTATCGTGGGTTCGGTTCATTTTTGGCTAGTTCCTTGGTCCGACTTATATTTCTCAAGATCTATAGGCGCCTTCCTATGTAGTCCTAGTAACCACAGGGTTTTAATCTATTGCCTGTAGCTTCCAAGGCGTTTCCCTCTGTTATAGCTTCTTTTGTTTGCTGGTCTCTTCAGTGTCTGGTTTACGCCCTGACACAAAGGGGACGGTGCAGGACACTTTTTTTTTTTAGGCTCACTTGTTCAGTTGCGCTGTGGGGAGGGAGGGAGGGAGTGATGCTGCAAACATATAACACTGGCGTGCGCTCGCAGTGCCTCAGCCACACTGGGTCTGCCCCTGCTCACGGCACGTGTAGCCTCCCTGCCCACACTGCTCGGGCTCTAGGTTATTCCACCGGGAACAATCCGAGGCTGGCCCTGGGCTTCATGCACCTCCCAGGTCCAAGCCGCTCAGGTTCAGGCACTCGGGTAGTCCTCAGAGGCACAGACTCGGTTGGGCCTGCGTTTTGTGCTCTTCCCAGGTCCGAGCAGCTCAGGTGATGAGGTGTTTGGCGAGCGCCAATGTTGTGACTTATCCCCTCCCCGCCACTCGGTTATCTGGGTGTAAAACAGGCGCACCTTCTCAGGCAGATGTTGACCGTGCAGATCCCCAAGAAGTTTTAGTTAGCAAAGAAGGCTGCTTACAGTTTTATAGATAATGTCTCTCTGGGGCTGCGATTGCCCCCTTCTGGCTCTGGCTGCCTGTCACCGGAGGGGGAAGGTCTGCAGCCGGCTATCTCTGTTCAGTCCTTTGTTCCGTGTGCGGGCCTGGCGGTGTCTTAGGTTAGGGCTGGCTTTTTGCGTGGTAGATATCCCAGAGTCTGGTTTGCTAGCCCAAGTTATTTCGTTCAGATAGTGCTCAGGGTATTCAGGCCAGATTCTTACTCTAAGCGATGCAGCCCGCGCCACGCCTCCCTGCCCAGCCCCTGCTTGCTAATGGTGTGAGCAGGCGTCTGCACTGCTTTGCGGCTGGGGGAGTTACCGTAGGGCTTGCAATCTGCGAGTTTTAATTGTTTATTTATTTTTATCCCCCTTATGTTGCCCTTTGTGCTTCCAAAGCTTGGCAAAGATTTGGCAGTGAAAAGCTTTCCTGGTGTTTGGAAACTTTTCTCTTTTTAAGACTATCTTCCCGGGACAGAAATCCCTCCCTCCCTCTTTTGTCTCTTTTTTTGTCTTTTATACTTTTTCCTACCTACTTTCCAAGAGTTGGGTTCTTTTCTGGGTGCCTGATGTCCTCTGGCAGCATTCATAAGTTGTATTGTGGAATTTACTCAACGTTTAAATGCTCTTTTGATGAAATTGTTTGGGGGGGAAAGAGTTCTCCCCGTCCTACTCCTCAGCAATCTTGGCACCTCTCTTGTGGAGTTTGGAGAGAGCACGCGGGATTGCTCTCCAGGCCATGCAGGAAAAGAAGGCCCTCATCTCGCGATGTCGGGGGAGTCTCGTGGTTTTTCTGGAGCTGCGGTGCCAGTGTGGGGTTTCTCACAAGGTACGACCGGGAGCTCAGGGAGCCTCTCGTGTGGTGTCAGGGAAGTCAAGTCTCCATACGAGTGGCGAGGGGGCCCACGTCATTGCTCTCGAGTCATGGTAGTGGAATCAGGGCTCAACGCAATGAAAAAGGATGCTTGAGGTCTTTCTCGGGTTGCGGCAGGAAACCCTGGGTTCCCTCGACTTGTGCCTGTGACCTCAGGTAGCTTCGCAGGGTGCCTCTGAGAAGTCAGGGATACTATGGAGCTGGGAGAGGCCTCTCGGGACTCCACTGGGTTTGCTGCAATGGAAGAGGGCCTAATCTCGAGATCAGGAAGGAACCTCAGGGTTCCTCTCCATTTCTGACTCAGATTGCAGGGTCCCTGCAGAGTTGGGACAGGAGAGTCAGGCCTCGTCTTGTGTGGAGGAATGGAACTCCGCTTGCCTCTCGAGTTGTTCAAGGAGTGACAGGCCACTTGTCGAGCTGTGTGTGGAACCTGCGGTTTTTTCCAGACAATGCACGGGGGTGTCAGTGCCCCTTCGTGATGTGCTTTCATCCACAGGGTTGCCTTCGAAGTGGTGTGCGGGCATCGGGTTCTTATTAAGAGCAGACCAGGAAATCGGGGTCTTTTGGAATGCGGCACCACACACGAGGCTACGTCTCGAATTTCCTCGTGAGACGGGCCTCATGCTGAGGTGCCCCTGGAAGGTCGGGAAAGCCTTCCAGACAAAGCAGGTTAATCGACCCTACTGTCGCGATCAGGAGGGGAGAAGGGGCTCAGATGAAGTGGTGCCGGGAACCTCGGTGTTCCCCTTGAGTGAGACCGGTATGTCAGGGAACTTTTGGGGTCTCACGAAGCTTGCCAAATACTGTTTCAAACTTCAAGATGAAACGTGGGACTTCTCTTGAGACGCTGTGGCGGGCAAGGGCCTCATCTTGTGATGAAGGGGAAACCTCGTGGTTTTTTTTCGAGTTGCGATGGGATTGTTGACTTACGACGGGGAATTCAGGTTTCCTCTTCTGTTGGCCCAGGGAAGTCCATTCTTCCATTCGAGTTGCCAGGGAGAGCTGGGTGGGAATTGCTCTCAATTCACGGCAGGTCAAAATAGACCTCATCTATGCTTGTGTCCAGGACCTAATGTTCCTCTCCAGGGGCGATAGGGATCACGGGGACGCATTCCAGACTCACCCAGTGAGTCAGGCCTCGGCTCGAGGGGAAGCAAAGGATTCTGATATCCTCCTGGGTCGCGATAGGTATCTCTTGGAGCCCACTGAGTGGCCTCCAGGGAGTCAAGCCTCCTGTGGAGTTGGAGAGAGGACTCGGGATTGCTCTCCAGGCCATACAGGAAAGAAGGCCCTCAGCTCGCAATGACGGGGGCGTCTTGTGGGTTTTCTCGAGTTGGAGTGCAAGTATGAGTTTTCTCACGAGGTACTACGGGGAGCTCAGGGAGCCTCTCGTGTGGCGCCAGGAAAGTCAGGTGTCTATGTGTGTGATGAGGAGGAGCCCATAAATGCTCTCGAGTCATGGTAGGGAAATCGGGACTCAAGACGCGTTGAAGAAGGAGTCTCGAGGTCTTTCTCAGGTTGCGGCAGGAAACACTGGGTTCCCTCGACTTGTACCGGTGACCTCAGGGAGCTTCTCAGGGTGCCTCTGAGAAGTCAGGCATACTGTGGACTTGGGAGGCGCTATCGGAACTCCACTGGGTTTGGTGCAATGGCAAAGGTTCTCATCTCGAGTTGAGGCAGGAACCTAAGGGTTCCTCTCCATTTAAAACTCCGACCACAGGGTCCCTGAAGAGTTGGGACAGGAGAGTCAGGCCTCGTCTTGTGTGGAGGAATGGAACTCCACTTGCCTCTCGAGTTGTTCACAGGATAACAGACCATTTGTCGAGCTGTGAGTGGAACCTTCGGTTTTTTCCGTAAGATGCATGAGGGGGTCAGTGCCCCTTCGTGTTGTGCCTTCATCCACAGGGTTGCCTTCAAAGAGGTGTCCGGACATCGGGTTCTTATCAATAGCAGAGCAGGAAATCGGGGTCTTTCAGAACGTGGCACCATCCATGAGGCTACATCTCGAATTTCTTCATTAGACTGGTGTCATCCTGAGGTGCGCCATGAAGATCGGGAACCCCTTCCAGACAAAGCAGGGGAATCGACCATCTTGTCACGATCAGGAGGAGTGAAAGGGCTCAGTTGAAGTCGTGCCGGGAACCTCGGTGTTCCCCTCGAGTGGGACCGGTGTGTCGGGAAACTTTTGGGGTCACTTCAAGGGTGCCAAGTACCGTTTTGCACTTCAATACGGACTTGGGGCTTCTCTTGACACGCTGTAGAGGGCAAGGGCCTCATCTTGGGATGACGGGGGAATCACGTGGTTTTTCTCAAGGTGCGGCGGGATTCTCGAGTTACGACGGGGAATTCAGGCTTCCTCTTGTGTTGGCCCAGGGAAGTCCAATCTTCCATTCGAGTTTCGAGGGAGAGCTGGGGTTTGCTCTTGAGTCACTGCAGGGCAAAAGAGACCTCATCTAGGCTTGTGTCCAGGACCTAATATTCCTCTCCAGGGCCGACAGCGATCTCGGGGTTGCATTCCAGACGCATCCTGGGAGTCAGAGCTCGACTCGAGGGGAAGCAAAGGACCCCGCTCTCCTCTTGAGTCACCGCAGGTGTCTCTTGGAGCCCACTGAGTGGCCTAAAGGGAGTCAAGCCCCCTGTGGAGTTTGGAGAGAGGACTCAGGATTGCTCTCCAGGCCATGCAGGAAAAGAAGACCCTCATCTCGCGATGACAGGGGCGTCTTGTTGGTTTTCTCGAGCTGCGGTGCCAGTGTGCGGTTTCTGAGGAGGAGCGACGGGAAGCTCAGGGAGCCTTTCGTGTGGCACCAGGGAATTCAGGTCTCCATGCGCATGGCAAGGGGGAGCGCGTCATTGCTCTCGAGATATGATACGGGAATCGGGCCTCAAGACACGTTAAAGCAGGACTCTCAAGGTCTTTCTCGGGTTGCGGCAGGAAACCCTGGGTTCCGTCGACTTCTGCCGGTGACCTTAGGGATCTTCTCAGGGTGCCTCTGAGAAGTCAGGCATACTGTGGATTTGGGACGGGCCTCTCGGGACTCCACTGGTTTTGTGGCAATGGAAAAGGGCCTCATCTTGAGTGGAGGCAGGAACCTCAGGCTTCCTCTCCATTTCTGACTCGGTGCCCAAGGTCCCTAGAGTTGTGACAGGAGAGTCAGGCATCGTCTTGTGTGGAGGAATGGAACTCCGCTTGCTTCTCGAGTTGTTCACGAGGTGACAGACCACTTGTGGAGCTGTGTGAGGAACCTGCGGGTTTTTCCGGAAGATGCACGGGGTGTCAGTGCCCCTACGTGTTGTGCCTTCATCCACAGGCTTGCCTTCGAAGAGGTGTCCAGGAGTCTGGTTTTGATCAAAAGTGGACCATGGAATCGGGGTCTTTCGGCATGTAGTATGGCCCTCGAGGCTACCTCTCGAATTTCCTCGTGAGACCGGCCTCATCCTGAGGTGTGCCGGGAAGGTCGGGAATCCCTTCGAGACAAAGCAGTGGAATCGACCCTCCTATCGCGATCAGGAGAGGAGAAAGGCCTCAGATGAAGTGGTGCCGGAAACTTCAGTGTCCCCTCTAGTGAGATCGGTATATAGGGGAACTTTTGGGGTCGCATCAAGGGTGCCAAGTACTGTTTTGCACTTCAAGACGGAATGTGAGACTTCTCTTGAGACGCTGTAGGGGGCAAGGGCCTCATCTTGCAATACGGGGAACCACGTGATTTTTCTCGAGTTGCGGCGGGTTTCTCAAATTACAACTGGAAATTCAGGCTTCCTCTTGTGTTGGCTCAGAAAGGCCAATCTTCCATTCGAGTTGCAAGGGAAAGCTAGGGGTTGCGCTTGAGTCACTGCAGGGCCAAAGAGACCTCATCTAGGCTTTTGTCCAGGACCTAAGGTTCCTTCCAGGGGCGACAGGGATCCAGGGTTGCATTCCAGACTCACCCTCGTAGTCAGGCCTCATCTCGAGGGGAAGCAAAGGACACCGCTCTCCTCCTGAGTATCGACGGGTATCTCTTGGAGCCCACTGAGTGACCTAAAGGGAGTCAAGCCTCCTTTGGAGTTTGGAGAGAGGATTCGGGATTGCTCTTCAGGTCATGCAGGAAAGGCCCTCATTTCACCATGACAGGGGCGTCTCGTGGGTTTTCTCGAGCTGCGGCGCCAGTGTGGGGTTTCTCACGAGGTACGATGGGGAGCTCAGGGAGCCTCTCATGTGGTGCCGGGGAAGTCAGATCTTCATGCGCGTGGCGAGGGGGAGCGCGTCATTTTTCTCCAGTCATGGTAGGGGAATCGGGCCTCAAGACGCGTGAAGAAGGACTCGCGAGCTTTTTCTCAGGTTACGGCAGGAAACCCTGGGTTCCGTCGACTTATGCCCGTGACCTCAGGGAGCTTTTCAGGGTGCCTCTGAGAAGTCAGGGATACTGTGCAGTTGGGAGGGGCCGCTCCGAACTCCACTGGGTTTGGTGCAGTAGAAGAGGGCCTTATCTCGAGTTGAGGCAGGAACCTCATGGTTCCTCTCCATTTCTGAATCGGATCTCAGTGTCCATGCAGAGTTGGGACAGGAGAGTCAGGCCTCGTCTTGTGTGGAGGAATTTAACTCCTCTTGCCTCTCGAGTTGTTCACGGGGTGACAGGCCACTTGTCGATCTGTATGTGGAACTTGCGGGCTTTTCCAACGATGCAGGAGGGTGTCAGACCCCTTCGTTTTGTGCCTTCGTCCACAGGATTGCCTTCGAAGAGGTGTCCTAGCATTGGGTTCTTATCAAGAGCAGACAGGGAAATCGGGGTCTTTCGGCGTGTGGCACCAACCACAAGGCTACGTCTCGAATTTCCTCGTGAGACCGGCCTCATCCTGAGGTGCGCCGGGAAGGTCCGGAATCCCTTCGAGACAAAGCAGTGGAATCGACCCTCCTATCGCGATCAGGAGAGGAGAAAGGCCTCAGATGAAGTGGTGCCGGAAACTTCAGTGTCCCCTCTAGTGAGATCGGTATATAGGGGAACTTTTGGGGTCGCATCAAGGGTGCCAAGTACTGTTTTGCACTTCAAGACGGAATGTGAGACTTCTCTTGAGACGCTGTAGGGGGCAAGGGCCTCATCTTGCAATACGGGGAACCACGTGATTTTTCTCGAGTTGCGGCGGGTTTCTCAAATTACAACTGGAAATTCAGGCTTCCTCTTGTGTTGGCTCAGAAAGGCCAATCTTCCATTCGAGTTGCAAGGGAAAGCTAGGGGTTGCGCTTGAGTCACTGCAGGGCCAAAGAGACCTCATCTAGGCTTTTGTCCAGGACCTAAGGTTCCTTCCAGGGGCGACAGGGATCCAGGGTTGCATTCCAGACTCACCCTCGTAGTCAGGCCTCATCTCGAGGGGAAGCAAAGGACACCGCTCTCCTCCTGAGTATCGACGGGTATCTCTTGGAGCCCACTGAGTGACCTAAAGGGAGTCAAGCCTCCTTTGGAGTTTGGAGAGAGGATTCGGGATTGCTCTTCAGGTCATGCAGGAAAGGCCCTCATTTCACCATGACAGGGGCGTCTCGTGGGTTTTCTCGAGCTGCGGCGCCAGTGTGGGGTTTCTCACGAGGTACGATGGGGAGCTCAGGGAGCCTCTCATGTGGTGCCGGGGAAGTCAGATCTTCATGCGCGTGGCGAGGGGGAGCGCGTCATTTTTCTCCAGTCATGGTAGGGGAATCGGGCCTCAAGACACGTGAAGAAGGACTCGCGAGCTTTTTCTCAGGTTACGGCAGGAAACCCTGGGCTCCGTCGACTTATGCCCGTGACCTCAGGGAGCTTTTCAGGGTGCCTCTGAGAAGTCAGGGATACTGTGCAGTTGGGAGGGGCCGCTCCGAACTCCACTGGGTTTGGTGCAGTAGAAGAGGGCCTTATCTCGAGTTGAGGCAGGAACCTCATGGTTCCTCTCCATTTCTGAATCGGATCTCAGTGTCCATGCAGAGTTGGGACAGGAGAGTCAGGCCTCGTCTTGTGTGGAGGAATTTAACTCCTCTTGCCTCTCGAGTTGTTCACGGGGTGACAGGCCACTTGTCGATCTGTATGTGGAACTTGCGGGCTTTTCCAATGATGCAGGAGGGTGTCAGACCCCTTCGTTTTGTGCCTTCGTCCACAGGATTGCCTTCGAAGAGGTGTCCTAGCATTGGGTTCTTATCAAGAGCAGACAGGGAAATCGGGGTCTTTTGGCGTGTGGCACCAACCACAAGGCTACGTCTCGAATTTCCTCGTGAGACCGGCCTCATCCTGAGGTGCGCCGGGAAGGTCCGGAACCCCTTCCAGACAAAGCAGGGTAATCGACCCTCCCGTCGCGATCAGGAGGGGATAAGGGGCTCAGAACAAGCGGTGCGCCGAACCTTGGTGTTCCCCTCGAGTGAGACCAGGGTGTCGGGGAACTTTTGTGCTAACATCAAGGTTGCCAATTATCGTTTTAAACTTCAAGATGGAACGTAGGGCTTCTACTGAGACGCTGTAGCTGGCAAGGGCCTCATCTTGCGATGACGGGGGAACCACGTGGTTTTCCTCGAGTTGCAGCGGGATTTTCGAATTACGACGGGGAATTCAGGTTTCCTCTTGTGTTGTCCCAGGGAAGTCCATTCTTCCATTCGAGGTGCGAGGGAGAGCAGGGGATTGCTCTCGAGTCACTTCAGGGCAAATGAGACCTCATTTATGCTTGTGTCTAGGACCTAATGTTCCTCTCCAGGGGCGACAGGGATCTTGGGGTTGCATTCCAGACTCACCTGAGGAGTCAGGCCTGGTATATAGGGGAAGCAAAGAATTCCGCTCTCCTCTCGAGTCCCAACGGGTATCTCTTGGAGCCCACAGAGTGGCCTAAAGGGAGTCAGGCCTCCTGTGGAGTTTGAAGAGAGGCCTCGAGATTGCTCTCCAGGCCATGCAGGAAAAGAAGGCCTTCATCTCGCGATGACGGAGGCGTCTCGTGGGTTTTCTCGAGCTGGGGAGCCAGTGTGGGATTTCTCACGAGGTATGACGGGGAGCTCAGGGAGCCTCTCGTGTGGCGCCAGGGAAGTCAAGTCTCCATGCGAGTGGCGAGGGGGAATGCGTCATTGCTCTCGAGTCATGGTAGGGGAATCGGGATTCAAGATGCGTTGAAGGAGGATTTTCGAGGTCTTTCTCGGGTTGCGTCAGGAAACCCTGTGTTCCCTCGACTTGTGCCGGTGACCTCAGGGAGCTTCTAAGGGTGCCTCTGAGAAGTCGCGATACTGTGGAATTGGGAGGGCCTCTCGGGCCTCCACTGTTTTTGGTGTAATGGAAGAGGGCCTCATCTCAAGTGTAGTCAGGAACCTCAGGGTTCCTCTCCATTTCGGACTCCGATTGCAGGGTCCCTTCAGAGTTGGGACCGGAGAGTCAGGCCTCGTCTTGAGTGGAGGAATGGAACTCTGCTTGCCTCTCGAGTTGTTCATGGGATGACAGGCCTCTTGTCGAGCTGTGTGTGGAACCTGCGGCTTTTACCGAATGATTCACGGGAGTGTCAGTGACCCTTCGTTTTGTGCCTTCGTCCACAGGGTTGCCTTCGAAGAGGTGTCCGGGCATCGGGTTCTTCTCAAGAGTGGGCCGGGAAATCGGGGTATTTCGGCATGTGACACCACCCACGACGCTATGTCTCGAATTTACTCGTGAGACCGGCCTCATCCTTAGATGCGCCGGGAATGTGGGAAACCCCTTCCAAACAAAGCAGGGGAATAGACCCTCCTGTCTCGAACAGGAGGGGAGAAGGTGCTCAGATGAAGTGGTGCGGGAACCTCGGTGTTCCTGTCGAGTGAGACCGGCGTGTCCGGGAACATTTGGTGTCACATCAAGGGTGCAAAGTACCGTTTCGCACTTCAAGATGGAACGTGGTTCTTTTCTTGAGACGCCATAGCAGCAAGGGCCTCATCTTGGGATGACGTTGGAAACACGTGGTTTTTCTCGAGTTGCGGCGGGATTCTTGAGTTACGAAGGGGATTTCTGGCTTCCTCTTGTGTTGGCCCAGGGAAGCCCAATCTTCCATTTGAGTTGCGAGGGAGAGCTGGGGGTTGCGCTCGAGTCACTGCAGGGCAAAAGAAACCTCATCCAGGCTTGTGTCTAGGACCTAATGTTCCTCTCAAGGGATGACTGGGATCTTGGGGTTGCATTCTAGACTCACCCAGGAGTCAGGCGTCCTCTCGAGGGGAAACAAAGGACTTCTCTCTCTTCTCGAGTCGCGACGGGTATTTCTTGGAGCCCACTGAGTGGACTAAAGGGAGTCAAGCCTCCTCTGGAGTTTGGAGAGAGGACTCGGGATTGCACTCCAGGACATGCAGGAAAAGAAGGCCCTCATCTCACGATGACGGGGGGGGGGGGGTCTCGGTGGTTTTACCGAGCTGCAGCGCCTGTGTTGGTTTCTCAGGAGGTACGACGGGGAGCTCAGGGAGCCTCTTGTGTGGCGCCAGGGAAGTTAGGTCTCGATGCGTGTGGCGAGGGGGAGCGCGTCATTGCTCTCGAGTCATGGTAGGGGAATCAGGCCTCTAGACGCGTTGAAGGACTCTCAAGATCTCTCTCGGGTCTTGGCAAGAATACCTGGGTTCCCTCGACTTGTGCCGGTGACCTCAGGGAGATTCTCCGGGTGCCTCTGAGAAGTCAGGGATACTGTGGAGTTGGGAAAGACCTCTCGGGACTCCACTGGGTTTGGTGAAATGGAAGGGGGCCTCATCTCGAGGGGAGGCAGGAACCTCAGGGTTCCTCTCCATTTCTGATTCCGATCGCAGCCCCCTGCATAGTTGGGAGAGGTGAGTCAGGCCTTGTCTTGTGTGCAGGAATGGACCTCCGCTTGCCTCTCGAGTTGTTCACTGGGTGACAGGCACTTGTTGAGCTGTATGAGTAACCTGCGGTCTTTTCCGGACGATGCACGGGGGTGTCAGTGCCCCTTCGTGTTGTGCCTTCATCCACACTATCTTCGAATAGGTGTCTGGGCATCGCGTTCTTATCAAGAGCGGATCGGGAAATCGCGGTCTTTCGGCATGTGGCACCACCATCGAGGCTACGTCTCGAATTTCCTCGTGAGACAGCCTCATCTGAGGTGCGTGGAGAAGGTCGGGAACCCCTTGAGGACAAAGCAGGGGAATTGACCCTCCTTTCGCGATCAGGAGGGGAGAAGGGGCTCAGATGAAGTGGTGCCAGGAACCTCGGTGTTCCCCTCTAGTGCGACCCGTATGTCGGGGAACTTTTGGGGTAGCATTAAGGGTGCCAAGTATCATTTCGCACTTGAAGACAGAACGTGGGACTACTCTTGAGACGCTGGAGCGGGCAAGGGCCTCATCTTGCAATGACGGGGGAACCACGTGGTTTTTCTCAAGTTGAGGCGGAATTCTCGAATTACTACTGGGAATTCAGGCTTCCTCTTGTGTTGGCCCAGGGAGGTCCAATCTTCCATTCGGGTTGCGAGGGAAAGCTGGGGAGTGCTCTCGAGTTACTGCAGGGCAAAAGCGACCTCATCTAGCCTTGTGTTCAGGACCCAGTGATCCTCTCCAAGGGCGACAGGGATCTCGGGTTTGCATTACAGACTCACCCGGGGAGTTAGGCCTCGTCTCGAGGGGAAGCAAAGGACTTGGCTATCCTCTCGAGTTGCGACGCGTATCTCTTGGAGCCCACTGAGTGGTCTAAAGGGAGTCAACCCTCCTCTTCAGTTTGGAGAGAGGACTCGGGATTGCTCTCCAGGCCATGCAGGAAAAGAAGGCCCACATCTCGAGATGACGGGGGCGTCTCGTGGGTTTTCTCGAGCTGCGGCGCCAGTGTGGGGTTTCTCACGAGGTACGACGGGGAGTTCAGGTAGCCTCTCGTGTGGCAACAGGGAAGTCAGGTCTCCATGGGCGGGGCAAGGGGGAGCGCGTCATTGCTCTCAAGTCAGGGTAGGGGAATCGGGCCTCATGACAGATTGAAAAAGAACTCTCGATGTCTTTCTAGGGTTGCGGCAGGAAACCCTGGGTTCCCTGGACTTGTGCCGGTGACCTCAGGGAGCGTCTCAGGGTGCCTCTGAAAAGTCAGGGATACTGTGGATTTGGGAGAGGCCTCTCGGAACTCCTTTGGGTTTGGTGCAATGGAAGTGGGCCTCATCTCGAGTTGAGGCAGGAACCTCAGGGTTCTGCTCCTGACTTCCTGGAGGCCGGATGTGACTCAGATCGCAGGGTCCCTGTTGAGTTTGCTCAGGAGTGTCAGGTCTCGTGTTCTGCGGAGGAATGGAACTCCGCTTACATCTCAAGTTGTTCAAGGATAACACCACTTTTCGTGATGTGTGTGGAACCTGCGGGTTTTTCGGAGATGCACGGGGGCGTCAGTGCTCCTTCCTGTTGTGCCTTCATCCACAAGGTTGCCTTCGAAGAGGTGTCCGGTCATCGTGTTCTCCTCAAGTGCGGACCGGGAAATTGGGGTCTTTCAGCATGTTGCACCACCCACTAGGCTACGTCTCGAATTTTCTCGTGAGACCGTCCTTATCCTGAGGCGAGCAGGAAAGTCCGGGAACCCTTTCCAAACAAAGCAGGGGAATCGACCCTACTTTCGGGATCAGGAGGAGAGAAAGGGCTCAGATGAAGTAGTGCCGGGAACCTCGGTGCTCTCCTTGAGTGAAAGTTGGGTATCTTTTCTGGTTGCATCAAGGGTGCCAAGTACCGTTTCGCACTTCAAGACGGAACCTGGGACTTCTCTTGAGATGCTGTAGTGGGCAAGGGCCTCATCTAGCACTGACGGGGGACCCACGTGTTTTTTCTCGAGTTGCGGCAGGATTCTTGAGTTACGATGGGGAATACAGGTTTCCTCTTGTGTTGGCCCAGGGAAGTCCAATCTTCCATTCGAGTTGCAAGTGAGAGCTGGAGATTGCTCTCGAGTCACTGCAGGGCAAAATAGAGCTCATCTAGGTTTGTGTCCAGGACCGAGTTTTTCTCTCCAGGGGCGACAGGGATCTCGGGGTTGCATTCCAGACTCACCCGGGGAGTCAGGCCTCGTCTCGAAGGGAATGAATGGACTCCACTCTCCTCTCGAGTCGCGACGGGTATCCCTTGGAGCCCAAGAGTGGCCTAAATGGAGTTAAGCCTCCTGTGGAGTTTGGAGAGAGGACTCGGGATTGCTCTCTAGGCCATGCAGGAAAAGAAGGCCCTCATCTCGCGATGACGGGGGCGTCTCGTGGGTTTTCTCAAGGTGCAGTGCCTGGTTGGGGTTTCTCACGAGATAGGACGGGGAGCTCAGGGAGACTCCTGTGGTGCCACGGAAGTCAGGTCTCCATGGACGTGGCGTGGGGGAGCGCCTCATTGCTCTCGAGTCATGGTAGGGGAATCAAGCCTCAAGACGCTTCGAAGAAGAACTCTCGAGGTCTTTCTCGGGGTGTGGCAGGAAACCCTGGGTTCCCTCGACTTGTGCCCATGACCTCAGGGAGCTTAGCGGTGTTCCTCTGAGAAGTCAGGGATACTGTGGAGTTGAGAGGGGCTTCTCGGGACATCACAGGGACTGGTGCAATTGAAGAGGACCTAATCTCGGATTGAGGCAGTAACGTCAGGGTTCCTCTCCATTTCTGACTCGGATAGCAGGGTCCCTGCAGAGTTGGGACAGGAGAGTCAGACCTCGTCTTGTGTGGAGTAATGGAACTCCGCTTGCCTCTCGAGTTGTTCACGGGATGACAGGCCACCTGTCGAGTTGTATGTGGAACCTGCGGTTTTGGGGGACGATGCACAGGGGTGTCAGTGCCCCTTCGTGTTGTGCCTTCATCCACAGGGTTACCTTCGAAGAGGTGACCGGGCATCGGGATCTTATCAATAGCGGACCAGGAAATCGGGGTCTTTCGGCATGTGGCACAACCCACGAGGCTACGTCTCGACTTCCCTCGTGAGACTGGCCTCATCCTGAGGTTCGCCGGGAAGTCTGGGAACCCCTTCCAGACAAAGCAGGGGAATCGACTCTCCTGTCGCCATCAGGAGGGGAGAAGAGGCTCAGCTGAAGCGGTGCTGGGAACCTCCATGTTCTCCTCGAGTGAGACCGGGGTGTCAGGGAAATTTGGGGGTCGCATCAAGGGTGCCAAGTACCGTTTCACACTTCAAGACGGAACATGGGACTTCCCTGGAGACGCTATAGCTGACAGGGGCCTCATATTTCGATGACGGAGGAGCCACGTTGTTTTTCTCCAGTTGCCGCGGGATTCTCGAATTACAATGGGGAATACAGGCTTCCTCTTTTGTTGGCCCAGGGAAGTCCAATCATCCATTCGAGTTGCGAGGGAGAGCTGGGGATTGCACTTGAGTCAATGCAGGACAAAAAAGACCTCATTTAGGCTTGTGTCCAGGACCGAGTTTTCCTCTACAGGGGCAACACGGATCTCGGGATCCCATTCCAGACTCACCCAAGTAGTCAGGCCTCGGCTCGAGGGGAAGCAACGGACTCTGCTCTCCTCTAGAGTAGCGACGTGTATCTCTTGGAGGCTAATGAGTGGCCTAAAGGGAGTCAGGCCTCCAGTGGAGTTTGGAGAGTGGACTCGGGATTGCTCTCTAGGTCATGTAGGAAAAGAAGGCCCTCATCTTACGATGATGGGGGCGTCTCGTGAGTTTTCTCGAGCGGCGGTGCCAGTGTGGGGTTTTCATGAGGTAGGATGGGGAGCGCAGGGAGCCTCTCGTGTGGCGCCAGGGAAGTTAGGTTTCAATGGGCGTGGCGAGGGGAATGCGTCATTGCTCTCCAGTCATGGTAGGGTATCGGGCCTCAAGACGCGGTAAAGAAGGACTCTCAAGGTCTTTCTCAGAATGCAGCAGGAAACCCTGGGTTCACTCGACTTGTGCCAGTGACCGCAGAGAGCTTCTGAGGGTGCCTCTGAGAATCAGGGATACTGTGGAGTTTTAGGGGCCTCTCGGGACTCCACTGGGTATGGCGCAATGGAAGAGGGCCTCATTTCGAGTTGATGCAGGAACGTCAGGTTTCATCTACATTTCTGACTCCGATCGCACGGTCCCTGCAGAGTTGGGAAAGGAGAGTCAGGCCTTCTCTTGTGTGGAGGAACGGAACTCCGCATGCCTCTCTAGTTCTTCAAGGGATGACAGGACACTTGTCGATCTGTGTTTGGAATCTGCGTGTTTTTCCGTACTATGCATGGGGATGTCAGTACCCCTTCGTGTTGTGCATTCATCCACAGGTTTGCTTTCGAAGAGGTGTCCTGGCATCGGGTTCTTATTAAGAGCGGACCGGGAAATCGGGGTCTTTCCACATGTGGCACCACCCACCAGGCTACGTCTCGAATTTCCTAGTGAGACCGGCCTCATCCTGAGGTGCGCCGGGAAGGTCGGAACCCCTTGCAGACAAAGCAGGGGAATCGACCCTCCTGTCTCGATCAGGAGGGGAGAAGGGGCACAGATGAGGTGATGCCGGGAACCTCGGTGTTCCCCTCCAGTGAGACCAGTGTGTTGGGGAACTTTTGGGGTCGCATCAAAGGTGCCAAGTACCGTATCGCACTTCAAGATGGAACGTAAGACTTCTTTTGAGACGCTGTAGCGGCAATGGCCGAATCTTGCGATGAAGAGGGAACGACGTGGTTTTTCTCGAGTTGTGGCGGGATTCTTGAGTTACAACGGGAAATTCAGGCTTCCTCTTCTGTTGGCCCAGGGAAGTCCAGTCTTCCATTTGAGTTGCGAGGGAGAGTTGGGGATTGCTCTCGAGTCACTGCAGGAAAAAAGAGACCTCATCTAGGCTTGTGTCCAGGACCTAATGTTTCTCTCCAGGGGCGACAGGGATCTCTGGTTCACATATCAGACACACCCGAGGAGTCAGGCCTCGCCTCGAGGGGAAGGAGAAGACTCCGCTCTCCTCTCGAGTCGCGACGGGTATGTCTTGGAGTCCACTGAGTGACCAAAAGGGAGTCAAGCCTACTGTGGAGTTTGGAGAGAGGACTCGGGATTGCTCTCCAGGCCATGCTAGAAAAGAAGGCCGTCATGTCGGGAAAATGGGGGCGTCTCGTGGGTTTTCTCTATCTGTGGCGCCAGTGTTTGGTTTCTCACGAGGTATGACGGGGAGCTCAGGGAGCCTCTCGTGTGGCGCCAGGGAAGTCAGGGCTTCATGAGTGTAGCAGAGGGAGCGTGTCATTGCCCTCGAGTCATGGTAGGGGAATCAGGCCTCAAAATGCGTTGAAGAAGGACTCTTGAGTTCTTTCTATGGTGGCGGCAGTAAACCCTGGGTTCACTCGAATTGTGCTGGTGACCTCAGGGAGCTTCTCAGGGTGCCTCTGAGAAGTCAGGGATACTGTGGAGCTGGGACGCGTCTCTCGGGACTCCACTGGGTTTCGTGCAATGGAAGAGGTCCTAATCTCGAGTGGAGGCAGGAACCTCAGCGTTCCTCTCGTGACTTCACTGGCGCTGGTCTGATTCGGATCGCAAAGTCCCTGCAGAGTTGGGACAGGAGAGTCAGGCATCGTCTTGTGTAGAGGAATGAAACCCCACTTGCCTCTCGAGTTCTTCAGGGGTGACAAGCCACTTGTTGAGCTGTATGTGGAACCTGCGGGTTTTTCCGGACGATGCACGAGGGTGTCAGTGCCCCTTTGTGTTGTGCCTTCATCCACAGGGTTGCCTTCGAAGAGGTGTCCAGGCATCGGGTTCTTATCAAGAGCGTACCGGGAAATCATAGTCTTTTGGCATGTGGTACCACCCGCGAGCTACGTCTCGAATTTCCTCGTGAGACTGGCCTCATCCTGAAGTGCCCCGTGAAGGTCGGGAAGCCCTTACAAACAAAGCAGGGGAAGTGACCCTCCTATCACGAACAGGAGGGGAGAAGGGGCTCAGATAAACTGGTGCCGGGAACCTCGGTGTTCACCTCGAGTGAGACCGATATTTCGGGGAACTTTTGGGGTCACATCAAGGGTGTCAAGTATCGTTTTGCACTTCAAGACGGAACGTGGGACTTTTCTTGAGAAGCTGTAGCGGGCAAGGGCCTCATCTTGTGATGACGAGGGAACCAAGTGCTTTTTCTCGAGTTGCGGCGGGATTCTCGAGTTACGAAGGGGAATTCAGGCTTCCTCTTGTGTTGGCCCAGGGAAGTCCAATCTTCCATTCGAGTTGTCAGGGAGAGCGGGGGATTGCTCTCGAGTTACAGAAGGGCAAAAGAGACCTCATCTAGGCTTGTTTCCAGGACCTAATGTTCCTCTCCAGGGGAGACAGGGATCTCGGGGTTGCATTCCAGACCCACCTGGTGAGTCAGGCCTTGTCTCGAGGGGAAGCAAAGGACTCAATTCTCCTCTCGAGTCGCGACGGGTATCTCTTGGAGCCCACTAAGTGGCCTAAAGGGAGTCAAGCCTCCTGTGGAGTTTGGAAAGAGGATTCGGGATTCCTCTCCAGGCCATGCAGGAAAAGAAGGCCCTCATCTCGCGATGACAGGGGCGTATGGTGAGTTTTCTCAAGCTGCGGCGTCAGTGTGGGGTTTCTCACGAGGTACGACAGGGAGCTCAGGGAGCCTCTCTTATGGCGCCAGGGAAGTCAGGTCTCCATGTGCGTGGCGAGGGGGTGCGTGTCATTTCTATAGAGCCATGGAAGCAGATTCGGGCTTCAAGACACGTTGAAGTAGGACTCTCGAGGTCTTTTTCCCATTGTGGCAGGAAACCCTGGGTTCCCTCGACATGTGCCGGTGACCTCATGGAGCTTCTCCGGGTGCCTCTGAGAAGTCAGGGGTACTGTGGAGTTGGGAGGGGCCTCTCTGGACTCCACTGGGTTTGGTGCAATGGATGAGAGCCTCATCTCGAGTGGAGGCAGGAACCTCATGTTTCCTCTCCTGGGTTTCCTGTCGCTGGTACTGACTCGGATCGCAGTTTCCCTGCAGAGTTGGTACAGAAAATCAGGTCTCGTCTTGTGTGGAGGAATGGAACTCCACTTGCCTGTCGAGTTGTTCACGGGGTGACAGACCACTTGTTGAACTGTGTTTGTAACCTGCGGGTCTTTCTGGACGATGCACGGTGTCAGTGCCCCTTCGTGTTGTGCTTTCATCCACAGGTTTTCCTTCGTAAAGGTGTCATGGCATCACGTTCTTATGAAGAGCAGACCGGGAAATCGGGGTCTTTCGGCTTGTGGCACCACCCACAAGGCTATGTCTCGAATTTCCTCGTGAGACCTGCCTCATCCTTAGGCGCGCTGGAAAGGTCGGGAACCCCTTCCAGACATAGCAGGGGAATTGACACTCCTGTCACGATCACGAGGGGAGAAGGAGCTCAAATGAAGTGGTTCCGGGAACCTCGGTGTTCCTTTCGAGTGAGACCGGTATGTCGGGGAATTTTGAGATTGCATCAAGGGTGCCAAGTACCGTTTCGCACTTCAAGACAGAAAGTGGGACTTCTCTTGAATTGCTGTAGCGGGCAAGGGCCTCATCTAGCGCTGATGGGGGAACCACGTGGATTTTCTCGAGTTTCGGTGGGATTCTCGAGTTACGATGTTGAATTCAGGCTTCCAATTCTATTGGCCCAGGGAAGTCCAATCTTCAATTCGATTTGCGAGGGAGAGCTGGCGATTGCGCTCTAGTAACTGCAGTGCAAAATAGACCTCATCTAGGCTTGTGTCCAGGACCGAGTTTTCCTCTCCAGGTGTGACAGGAACTCGGGGTTGCATTCCAGACTCACACGGGGAGTTAGGCCTCGTCTCGAGGGGAAGCAAAGGACTCTGCTCTCCCTTCAGGTCCTGACAGGTATCTCTTGGAGCCAACTGAGAGGCCTAAAGAGAGTCAAGCCTCCTGTGGAGTCTGGAGAGAGGACTTGGTTTTGCTCTCCATGCCAGGCAGTAAACAAGTCCCTCATCTCGTGATGACGGGGGCGTATCGTGGGTTTTCTCGAGCTGCGGTGCCTGAAAGGGGTTTCCGAAGAGTTACGATGGGGAGCTCAGGGAGACTCTATTCAGGAGTCAGGGAAGTCAGGTCTCCATGCGCATGGCGATGGGGAGCGGGTCTTTGCTCTCGAGTCATGGTAGGGGAATCGGGCCTCAAGACGCGCCGAAGGACTCTCAAGGTTTTTCTCGGGTCGCAGCAGGAAACCCTGGGTTCCCTGGACTTGAGCCGGTGACCTCAGGTAGATTCTCAAGGTGCCTCTGAGAATTCAGGGATAGTGTGGAGTTGGGAGGGGCCTCTCGCGACTCATCTGGGTTTGGTGCAATGGAAGAGGGCCTCACCTCGAGGGGAGACAGGAACCTCAGATTCCTCTCCGTTTCGGACTCCGACCGCAGGGTCCCTGCAGAGTTGGGACAGGAGACTCAGGCCTCGTCTTGTCTGAGGAAGGGAAGCCCGCTGGCCTCTCGATCTGCTCAGGGGGTCTCAGGCCCCTCGTCGAGCTGTGTGTGGAACCAGCGGGTCGTTGCGGAGGATGCCCGGGGGTGGCAGTGCCCCTTCGTGTTGTGCCTTCACCCACAGGGTTGCCTTCGAAGAGGGGTCCGGGCCTCGGGTCCTTCTCAAGGGCGGACCGGGGAATCGGGGGCATTCGGCATGTGGCACCACCCACGTGGCTCGTCTCGAATTTCTTCGTGAGACCGGCCTCATGCTGAGGTGCGCCAGGAAGGCCGGGAACCCCTTCCAGACCACTCGGGGGAATCGACTCTCCTGTCGCGATCAGGAGGGGAGAAGGGGCTCAGAGGAAGTGGTGCCGGGACCCTCGGTGTTGCCCTCGAGGGAACCCGGGGTGTCGGGGAACTTTTGGGGGTAGCAGGAAGGCTGGCAGGGACCGTTTCGCCCTTCAGGGCGGAACAGGGGACTTCCCTTGAGACGCCATCGCGGGCAAGGGCCTCATCTTGCCAAGAGGTGGGAACCACGTGGTTTTTCTCGAGTTGCGGCGGGATTCTCGAGTTACGACGGGGATCTCAGGCTTCCTCTTGGGTTGGCCCTTGGAAGCCCAATCTTCCCCTCAGGATGCGAGGGAAAGCAGGGGGTTGTGCTCGGGTCACTGCTGGGCCGAAGAGACCTCACCTAGGCGTGTGTCCGGGACCTAATATTCCTCTCCAGGGAAGGCAGGGATCTCGGGGTTGCATTCCAGGCTCCCCCGGGGAGTCAGGCCTCGTCTCGAGGGGAAGCCAAGGACTCCGCTCTCCTCTCGAGTCGCGACGCGGGTCTCTTGGTGCCCCCTGAGCAGCCTCAAGGGAGTCCAGCCTCCTCTTCCGTTTGGAGAGAGGACCCGGGATTGCTCTCCAGGCCATGCAGGAAAAGAAGGCCCTCAGCTGGCGAGGACGGGGGCGTCTCAGGGGTTTCCTCGAGCTGCGGCGCCCGTGGGGGTTTTCTCCCGAGGCACGACGAGGATCTCAGGGAGCCTCTCGTGCGGCGCTAGGGAAGTCAGGTCTCCATGCGCGTGGCGAGGGGGAGCGCGTCCTGGCTCTCGAGTCACGGGAGGGGACTAGGGCCTCGAGACGCGTTGAAGAAGGACTCTCGAGCTCTTTCTCGGGGGGCGGCGGGAAACCCTCGTTTCCCTCGCCTTCTGCCGGGGACCTTAGGGAACTTCCCAGGGTGCCTCTGAGAGGCGAGGGATCCTGTGGAGGTGGCGGGGCCCCTCGGGACTCCGCTGGGTCTGGCGCAACGGAAGAGGGCCTCACCTCCAGGGGAGGCAGGAACCTCAGGCTTCCTCTCCGTTTCGGACTCCGACCGCAGGGTCCCTGCAGAGTTGGGACAGGAGAGTCAGGCCTCGTCTTGCCTGAGGAAGGGAACCCCGCTGGCCTCTCGAGTTGCTCAGGGGGTCTCAGGCCCCTCGTCGAGCTGTGTGTGGAACCCGCGAGTCTTTGCGGACGATGCCCGGGGTTGGCAGTGCCCCTTCGTGTTGTGACTTAACCCACAGGGTTGCCTTCGAAGAGGGGTCCGGGCCTCGGGTCCTTCTCAAGGGCGGACCGGGGAATCGGGGGCGTTCGGCATGTGGCCCCACCCACGTGGCTCGTCTCGAATTTCCTCGTGAGACCAGCCTCATCCTGAGGTGCGCCGGGAAGGCCGGGAACCCCTTCCAGACCACGCAGGGGAATCGCCTCTCCTGTCGCGATCAGGAGGGGAGAAGGGGCTCAGAGGAAGCGGTGCCGGGACTCCCGGTGTTCCCCTCGGGGGACCCCGGCGTGTCGGGGGACTTTTGGGGGTCGCAGGAAGGCTGTCAGGGACCGTTTCGCCCTTCAGGGCGGAACAGGGGACTTCCCTTGAGACGCCGTCACGGGCAAGGTCCTCATCTTGCCAAGAGGTGGGAACCACGTGGTTTGTCTCGAGTTGCGGTGGGATTCCCGAGGTACGACGGGGATGTCAGCCTTCCCCTTGGGTTGGCCCTGGGAAGCCCAATCTTCCCCTCGGGTTGCGAGAGAAAGCTGGGGGTTGCGCTCGAGTCACTGCAGGGCCGAAGAGACCTCACCTAGGCGTGTGTCCGGGACCTAATATTCCTCTCCAGGGAAGGCAGGGATCTCGGAGTTGCATTCCAGGCTCCCCCGGGGAGTCAGGCCTCGTCTCGAGGGGAAGCCAAGGACTCCGCTCTCCTCTCGAGTCGCGACGCGGGTCTCTTGGAGCCCCCTGAGCGGCCTCAAGGGAGTCCAGCCTCCTCTTCCGTTTGGAGAGAGGACCCGGGATTGCTCTCCAGGCCATGCAGGAAAAGAAGGCCCTCAGCTCGCGAGGACGGGGGCGTCTCAGGGGTTTCCTCGAGCTGCGGCACCCGTGGGGGTTTTCTCCCGAGGCACGACGAGGACCTCAGGGAGCCTCTCGTGCGGCGCCAGGGAAGTCAGGTCTCCATGCGCGTGGCGAGGGGGAGCGCGTCCTGGCTCTCGAGTCAAGGGAGGGGACTAGGGCCTCGAGACGCGTTGAAGAAGGACTCTCGAGGTCTTTGTCGGGGGGCGGCGGGAAACCCTCGTGTCCCTCGCCTTCTGCCGGGGACCTTAGGGAACTTCCCAGGGTGCCTCTGAGAGGCGAGGGATCCTGTGGAGGTGGCGGGGCCCCTCGGGACTCCGCTGGGTCTGGCGCAACGGAAGAGGGCCTCACCTCGAGGGGAGGCAGGAACCTCAGGCTTCCTCTCCGTTTCAGACTCCGACCGCAGGGTCCCTGCAGAGTTGGGACAGGAGAGTCAGGCCTCGTCTTGTCTGAGGAAGGGAACCCCGCTGGCCTCTCGAGTTGCTCAGGGGGTCTCAGGCCCCTCGTCGAGCTGTGTGTGGAACCCGCGGGTCTTTGCGGACGATGCCCGGGTTTGGCAGTGCCCCTTCGTGTTGTGCCTTCACCCACAGGGTTGCCTTCGAAGAGGGGACCGGGCCTCGGGTCCTTCTCAAGAGCGGACCGGGGAATCGGGGGCGTTCGGCATGTGGCCCCACCCACGTGGCTCGTCTCGAATTTCCTCGTGAGACCGGCCTCATCCTGAGGTGCGCCGGGAAGGCCGGGAACCCCTTCCAGACCACGCAGGGGAATCGCCTCTCCTGTCGCGATCAGGAGGGGAGAAGGGGCTCAGAGGAAGCGGTGCCGGGACCCTCGGTGTTCCCCTCGAGGGAACCCGGCGTGTCGGGGGACTTTTGGGGGTCGCAGGAAGGCTGTCAGGGCCCATTTCGCCCTTCAGGGCGGAACAGGGGACTTCCCTTGAGACGCCGTCGCGGGCAAGGGCCTCATCTTGCCAAGAGGTGGGAACCACGTGGTTTTTCTCGAGTTGCGGCGGGGATCTCAGCCTTCCCCTTGGGTTGGCCCTGGGAAGCCCAATCTTCCCCTCGGGTTGCGAGGGAAAGCTGGGGGTTGCGCTCGAGTCACTCTAGGGCCGAAGAGACCTCACCTAGGCGTGTGTCCGGGACCTAATATTCCTCTCCAGGGAAGGCAGGGATCTCGGGGTTGCATTCCAGTCTCCCCGGGGGAGTCAGTCCTCGTCTCGAGGGGAAGCCGAGGACTCCGCTCTCCTCTCGAGTCGCGACGCGGGTCTCTTCTAGCCCCCTGAGCGGCCTCAAGGGAGTCCAGCCTCCTCTTCCGTTTTGACAGAGGACCCGGGATTGCTCTCCAGGCCATGCAGGAAAAGAAGGCCCTCAGCTCGCGAGGACGGGGGCGTCTCAGGGGTTTCCTCGAGCTGCGGCGCCCGTGGGGGTTTTCTCCCGAGGCACGACGAGGATCTCAGGGAGCCTCTCGTGCGGCGCCATGGAAGTCAGGTCTCCATGCGCGTGGCGAGGGGGAGCGCGTCCTGGCCCTCGAGTCACGAGAGGGGACTAGGGACTCGAGACGCGTTGAAGAAGGACTCTCGAGGTCTTTCTCGGGGGACGGAGGGAAACCCTCGTTTCCCTCGCCTTCTGCCGGGGACCTTAGGGAACTTCCCAGGGTGACTCTGAGAGGCGAGGGATCTTGTGGAGGTGGCGGGGCCCCTCGGGACTCCGCTGGGTCTGGCGCAACGGAAGAGGGCCTCACCTCGAGGGGAGGCAGGAACCTCAGGCTTCCTCTCCGTTTCGGACTCCGACCGCAGGGTCCCTGCAGAGTTGTGACAGGAGGGTCAGGCCTCGTCTTGTCTGAGGAAGGGAACCCCGCTGGCCTCTCGAGTTGTTCAGGGGGTCTCAGGCCCCTCGTCGAGCTGTGTGTGGAACCCGCGGGTCTTTGCGGACGATTCACGGGGGTGGCAGTGCCCCTTCGTGTTGTGCCTTCACCCACAGGGTTGCCTTCGAAGAGGGTCCGGGCCTCGGGTCCTTCTCAAGAGCGGACCGGGGAATCGGGGGCGTTCGGCATGTGGCCCCACCCACGTGGCTCGTCTCGAATTTCCTCGTGAGACCGGCCTCATCCTGAGGTGGCCGGGAAGGCCGGGAAACCCTTCCAGACCACGCAGGGGAATCGCCTCTCCTGTCGCGATCAGGAGGGGAGAAGGGGCTCAGAGGAAGCGGTGCCGGGACCCTCGGTGTTCCTCTCGGGGGAACCCGGCGTGTCGGGGGACTTTTGGGGGTCGCAGGAAGGCTGTCAGGGACCGTTTCGCCCTTCAGGGCGGAACAGGGGACTTCCCTTGAGACGCCGTCGCGGGCAAGGGCCTCATCTTGCCAAGAGGTGGGAACCACGTGGTTCTTCTCGAGTTGCGGCGGGATTCTCGAGTTACGACGGGGATCTCAGCCTTCCCCTTGGGTTGGCCCTGGGAAGCCCAATCTTCCCCTCGGGTTGCGAGGGAAAGCTGGGGGTTGCGCTCGAGTCACTGCAGGGCCGAAGAGACCTCACCTAGGCGTGTGTCCGGGACCTAATATTCCTCTCCAGGGAAGGCAGGGATCTCGGGGTTGCATTCCAGGCTCCCCCGGGGAGTCAGGCCTCGTCTAGAGGGGAAGCCAAGGACTCCGCTCTCCTCTCGAGTCGCGACGGGGGTCTCTTGGAGCCCCCTGAGCGGCCTCAAGGGAGTCCAGCCTCGTCTTCCGTTTGGAGAGAGGACTCGGGATTGCTCTCCAGGCCATGCAGGAAAAGAAGGCCCTCAGCTCGCGAGGACGGGGGCGTCTCAGGGGTTTCCTCGAGCTGCGGCGCCCGTGGGGGTTTTCTCCCGAGGCACGACGAGGATCTCAGGGAGCCTCTCGTGCGGCGCCAGGGAAGTCAGTTCTCCATGCGCGTGGCGAGGGGGAGCGCGTCCTGGCTCTCGAGTCACGGGAGGGGACTAGGGCCTCGAGACGCGTTGAAGAAGGACTCTCGAGCTCTTTCTCGGGGGGCGGCGGGAAACCCTCGTTTCCCTCGCCTTCTGCCGGGGACCATAGGGAACTTCCCAGGGTGCCTCTAAGAGGAGAGGGATCCTGTGGAGGTGGCGGGGCCCCTCGGGCCTCCGCTGGGTCTGGCGCAACGGAAGAGGGCCTCACCTCGAGGGGAGGCAGGAACCTCAGGCTTCCTCTCCATTTCGGACTCCGACCGCAGGGTCCCTGCAGAGTTGGGACAGGAGAGTCAGGCCTCGTCTTGTCTGAGGAAGGGAACCCCGCTGGCCTCTCGAGTTGCTCAGGGGGTCTCAGGCCCCTCGTCGAGCTGTGTGTGGAAACCGCGGGTCTTTGCGGACGATGCACGGGGGTGGCAGTGCCCCTATATGTTGTGCCTTCACCCACAGGGTTGCCTTCGAAGAGGGGTCCGGGCCTCGGGTCCTTCTCAAGGGCGGACCGGGGAATCGGGGGCGTTCGGCATGTGGCCCCACCCACGTTGCTCGTCTCGAATTTCCTCGTGAGACCGGCCTCACCCTGAGGTGCGCCGGGAATGCCGGGAACCCCTTCCAGACCACGCAGGGGAATCGCCTCTCCTGTCGCGATCAGGAGGGGAGAAGGGGCTCAGATGAAGCGGTGCCGGGAACCTCGGTGTTCCCCTCGAGGGAACCCGGCGTGTCAGGGAACTTTTGGGGGTCGCAGGAATGCTGTCAGGGACCGTTTCGCACTTCAGGGCGTAACAGGGGACTTCCCTTGAGACGCCGTCGCAGGGAAGGGCCTCATCTTGCCAAGAGGTGGGAACCACGTGGTTTTACTCGAGTTGCTGCGGGATTCTCGAGTTACGACGGGTATCTCAGGCTTCCCCTTGGGTTGGCCCTGGGAAGCCCAAACTTCCCCCCGAGGTTCGAGGGAAAGCCTGGGGTTGCGCCCGAGTCACTGCAGGGCCGAAGAGACCTCACCTAGGCGTGTGTCCGGGACCTAATATTCCTCTCCAGGGAAGGCAGGGATCTCGGCGTTGCATTCCAGGCTCCCCCGGGGAGTCAAGCCTCGTCTCGAGGGGAAGCCAAGGCTCCGCTCTCCTCTCGAGTCGCGACGGGGGTCTCTTGGAGCCCCCTGAGCGGCCTCAAGGGAGTCCAGCCTCCTCTTCCGTTTGGAGAGAGGACCCGGGATTGCTCTCCAGGCCATGCACGAAAAGAAGGCCCTCAGCTCGCGAGGTTGGGGGCGTCTCAGGGCTTTCCTCGAGCTGCAGCGCCCGTGGGGGTTTTCTCCTGTGGCACGACGAGGACCTCAGGGAGCCTCTTGTGCGGCGCCAGGGAAGTCAGGTCTCCATGCGCGTGGCGAGGGGGAGCGCTTCATTGCTCTCGAGTTCACGGGAGGGGACTAGGTCCTCGAGACGCATTGAAGGACTCGATGTCTTTCTCGGGGGGCGGCGGGAAACCCTCGTTTCCCTCGCCTTCTGCCAGGGACCTTAGGGAACTTTCCAGGGTGCCTCTGAGAAGCGAGGGATCCTGTGGAAGTGGCGGGGCCCCTCGGGACTCCGCTGGGTCTGGCGCAACGGAAGAGGGCCTCACCTCGAGGGGAGGCAGGAACCTCAGGGTTCCTCTCCGTTTTGGACTCCGACCTCAGCGTCCCTGCAGATTTGGGACACAAGAGTCAGGCCTCGTCTTGTCTGAGGAAGGGAACCCCGCTGGCCTCTCCAGTTGCTCAGGGGGTCTCAGGCCCCTCGTAGAGCTGCGTGTGGAACCCGCGGGTCTTTGCGGACGATGCACGGGGGCGGCAGTGCCCCTTCGTGTTGTGCCTTCACCCACAGGGTTGCCTTCGAAGAGGGGTCTGGGCCTCGGGTCCTTCTCAAGAGCGGACCGTGGAATCGGGGGCATTCGGCATGTGTCACCACCCACATGGCTGCTCTCGAATTTCCTCGTGAGACCGGCCTCATCCTGAGGTGCGCCGGGAAGGCCGGGAACCCCTTCCAGACCACGCATGGGAATCGACTCTCCTGTCGCGTTCCGGAGATGAGAAGGGTCTCAGATGAAGCAGTGCGGGGACACTCGGTGTTCCCCTCGAGGGAACATGGCGTGTCGAGGAACTTTTGGGTGTCGCAGGTAGGCTCTCAAGGACCGTTTCACCCTTCAGGGCGGAACAGGGGACTTCCCTTGAGACGCCGTCCCGGGCAAGGGCCTCATCTTGCCAAGAGGTGGGAACCACGTGGTTTTTCACGAGTTGCGGCGGGATTCTCGAGTTACGATGGGGATCTCAGCCTTCCTCTTGGGTTGGCCCTGGGAAGCCCAATCTTCCCCTCGAGTTGCGAGGGAAAGCTGGGGGTTGCGCTCGAATCATTGCAGGGGCCAAGAGACCTCACCTAGGCGTGTGTCCGGGACCTAATATTCCTCTCCAGGGAAGGCGTGGATCTCGGGGTTGCATTCCAGGCTCCCCCGGGGAGTCAGGCCTCGTCTCGAGGGGAAGCCAAGGACTCCGCTCTCCTCTCGAGTCGCGACGCGGATCTCTTGGGGCCCCCTGAGCGGCTTCAAGGGAGTCCAGCCTCCTCTTCAGTTTGGAGAGAGGACTCGTGATTGCTCTCCAGGCCATGCAGGAAAATAAGGCCCTCATCTCGCGATGACCGGGGTGTCTCATGTGTTTCCTCGAGCTGCCGCGCCAGTGTGGGTTTCCTCACGAGGTACGATGAGGAACTCATATAGCCTCTCGTGCAGTACCAGGTTAGTCAGGTCTCCATGCGCTTGGCGAGGGGGAGCGTGTCATGGCTCTCGAGTCATGGTAGCGGAATCGCGACTCAACACATTTTGAAGCACTCTCGAGGTCTTTCTCGAGTCACGGCAGAAAACCCAGGGGTCCCTCGACTTGTGCCTGTGACCTCAGGGAGCTTCTTTTTGTGCCTCTGAGAACTCAGGGATACTGTGGAGTTGGTAGGGGCCTCTCGGGACTCCACTGGTTGTGGTGCAATGGAAGAGGGCTTCATCTCGAGTGGACGCAGGATCCTCAGGCTTCCTCTCCGTTTCTGACTCGGATCCCATGGTCCCTGCAGAATAGGGACAAGAGAGTCACACCTAGTCTTCTGTTGAGGAATGGACCTTCGTTTGCCTTTCGAGTTGTTTACAGGGTGACAGGCCACTTGTCGAAATGTCTGTGGGACCTGCGGGTTTTTCTGGACGATGCACGCGGGTGTCAGTGCCCCTTCGTGTTGTGCCTTCATCCGCAGGTTTTCCTTCAAAGAGGTGTGCTGGCATCGGGTTCTTTTCAAGAGTGGACCGTGAAATTGGGGTCTTTCGACATGTGGCACCACCCACGAGGCTATGTCTCGAACTTCCTCATGAGACCGGCCTCATCCTGAGGTGCGCCCGGAAGGTCGGGAACCCCTTGCAGACAGAGAAGGGGAGTCGACCCTCCTGTCGCAATCAGGAGAGGAGAAGGGGCTCAGATGAAGTGGTGCCGGGAACCTCGGTGTTCCCCTTGAGTGAGTCTGGTATGTCGCGGAACTTTTGGGGTCGCATCAAGGGTGCCAAGTACCGTTTCGCACTTCAGGATGGAACGTGGGACTTCTCTTGAGATGCTGTAGCGGACAAAGGGCCTCATCTTGCGATGACGAGGGAAGCACGTGGTTTTTCTCGAGTTGCGGTGGGATTCTCGAGTTACGACGGGGAATTCAGGCTTCCTCTTGTGCTGGCCCAGGAAGTCTAATCTTCCATTCGAGTTGCCAGGGAGAGCTGGGGATTGGGCTCCATTCACTGAAGGGCAAACTAGACCTCATCTAGGCTTGTATCCAGGACTTAATGTTCCTCTCCATAGGCGACAGGGATTTGGGGTTGCATTCCATACTCACCCGGGGAGTCAGGCCTCATCTCGAGGGGAAGCAAAGGACTCCACTCTCTTCTCGAGTCGCGACAGGTATCTCTTGGAGCCCACTGAGTGGTCTTCGCTCTGTAGGAGAGCTCTAGTGTACATAAGCCTGTACATAAGTGAACACAGACATTCTGTGTGCATGTTGCTGCATACCCAAAATAGGGCCACAAGGAGCCTCATGCTCTCCATGCGGCGCGGAAGCTGTGCAGCCACGCAGCAGCTGAAGAATCCAACCAATTGCTCTTTTCTTACCTCTGACAGAGCTCGCATTGCCGTAGCCCTTGGCAGTTTGAAAACACTGGACCCTAACCCCTCTCAAAGTAGGCCTGGGTTCTAGTTCGAATAGAAAGTCAATAGCGGAGCTGAGGACAGGAACGCGGCAGTCATTTATCACACGCTCCTGCAGCCTGCTACTACAGGGACACTAACGCTAGAAGCTAGGAATGTCTTTGCAAGGTGCGCAAAGGACAAGGGAGAACCTCGACCCTGACTCTAGTATTTCAGTCCCCTGAGCAGATCTGAGGTTCTCCCGCTGTAGAAGCTAACCCATTCCTTTCAAATACAGGCTTCCTAACACAGGGCCAGTTGGCTGCTTGCTCTTCCACGAAGCAGGCTTCCTTAACTTGCAAACTGCGAATTCCGCTTAACAGCCTGGAGGAAAATCGCTTCTTGGAAGATTGTTTTCAGAGGCTGTATCCCCGGAGCTGGGGCCAAGCTAGGGGACCCATACTGACAAGGGAAGGCAAAACCACATCCAATGTCTTTGCTCTGGAGGACAGCTTTGGTGAGCCTAAGTCTTTCAGGAATATTTCTGGCTCCAACAGAGTCAAATTCTGTGTGTGAAGCTGCACAGCCAAAATAGGGGAACAGAGAGCCTGATTCTCTCTGTGTAGCTTTGAAGCTGTCATTCAAACAACAGCTTGAGAATCCATACAATGCTCTCCCTTACTGCTAAGAGAATTCTCATTGCTGTCGTCCTTGACAGTTTGTAGAAATCCGCACCCTAACCCTTCTCCAAGTAGGCCTGGGTCCTAGCTCGGAATAACAGGCAACGGCGGAGCTGAGGCCAGTAAGGCACAAGTGAGGTCTCACACACTCTTGCAGCCTGATCGTCCAGCAGCAGTAAGGCCTCTTTTTCCCTGTAGGAGGCTCGCTTGCCTTGCTTCCTGTGAACTGCATTTCCCAGCCTGGGCGCAAAGCTGTTCCTGGAGATTTTTCCTCAGGGGCTGTTTCCCTGGAGCTGGGTCGGACCTCGGGGGCCCAACTCACAGGGGAAGACAAAACCACATGGACAGGTCTATGCTCTGTAGGAGAGCTCTAGTGAACCTCATCTCTCAGGAACATTCTTGGCTTCTACAGAGACACCTCTGTGCATGAAGCTACACACCCAACATAGTGGCAAAGGGAGTCTGATTCTCTCCGTGGGTGCTGATGCTTTGTGGCAAAGCACCTGCTAAGAATCCATCCGCATAGGCTTCCCTCACCTTGACAGAGGTCTCATTGCTGTAGTCCTTGGCAGTTTGGAAAGAAGCAGACCCTTACCCTTCAGCAAGTAGGCCCTTGTCCTTGTTTGAATGGAAAGGCAGTAGCTGAGCTGAGGCCAGTAAGGCGCCAGTCAAGTCTGACATATTCCCGATGCCTGCTCCTTCATGGAAAATAACGTTAGAATCTGGGAATGTCTTTGCAAGGCTGGCAAAGGGCAGTCAGGAACCTCGACCCTGCCTCTGGAATTTCTATCTTCTCAGCACATCTGGCGGTCTCGGTCAGGAGAAACTAACCCATTCCTTGCAAATATAGGCTTCCAAACACAGGCCGGTTGGCTGTCTCTTCTTGCCGAAGGAAGCTTGCTTATCCCACCTCCTGTGAACTCCACTTCCCAGCCTGGGTGATAAGAGGTTCTTGGAGATCTTTTCTCAGGGGCTGTTTCCCCGGAGTTGGGGCGGACCTCGAGGACCCAACTCACAGGGGAAGGCAAAACCAAATGGACAGGTCTATGCTCTGTAGGAGATCTCTAGTGAACTGCCGGGGTCCAGCCCCAGCTGATCCAGGGTATTCGAAGCAGAGACGGCATAGGCGAAGGTCAGGGAACAACTGCTTAATTAAACGTTAATTAAGGATATAAAGAGTAATAAAATGAGGATAGCTCAGTAGGAAAATTCATTGGAGAAAAGAGGCTGAGTAGCTTGGTTTACGCGGGGGACCAATAAAACTTCAAGACAAGAAGCTTGCACCACTTACGTAGGCCGCAGGCGTCCTTCCGTTCTCCCGAAGGAGAGGAGACACTGAGGCCTCCCCGGTCGGATCTTAGAAGCCCAGGCAAAATTAGTAAGCTTGGTGGGTTCCGCGCTCCAGATGGAGACTCAACCAGAGTGAGAGAGAGAGAGAGACATGGGGAGACCAGTATTTCGAGAAACTGATCCCAATTCTTTATTTTCCATGGTCTACTTTTATACACTGAGATGTTATGCAAAAGTCACGTGGGGCCAGCAGTCCTGACTTTTATCAAAGTCAGGTGCTTCATACAAAAGTATACAGAGGTCTTAGGGGTGTTACATCATCTTCTGGCCGGGGGGCCTGCTGACAATTTACGACCCTCTCCTTGTGACAGCGGTCAGTCAACCAGGACACTTATTTCTCCAGGGGTGATTATTCTTAAAACAGACGCCACCCAAATAAAGTTACATTCCTATAGGGTGAGGGTGTAGTGGGTTTTAGTTAAGGAAAGAATGTACTTAGCCTAAGGTCTAACGTGATTTATATCAAAGGTTAATACTTATTTCTTCTATATATTCATTAATGTGTATAAGGGCAGGGGATGTGGAGACTTAGCAGTAAACATCAGCTCAACAAATGAAAAACCCTTCACCAATATGATTTCTAATCAGCCCATTATACTTATACTAATAATTTTCTAACTTTTCTAAGGAACCTGTTTTTAGAAGGTTTAAAGCATCTCGTGCCTCTCATGGTTGGGAGGCTGTGAGCAATCACTTGTGGCCGGACAAGCCTGTCAGGCAGGCTAGAGAACCTTCAGAGGAGTTTGTAGGTTAAAACACTCTTGTCACACCCAGGGGTTTTTATCAACTGGAGCTCTAGGTTAACTCCTTCTCCGAAAGAGGTGGTGGGGGACAGCCCCCCGTAAAGTCAGAGGTGTAGGTGAGAGCACAAAGTAGTAAGGTAGGCAGGCTCTGGTTATGGGGGTAGATGCTCGAGGATTTCCAGGGGGACTCCTGAGGCTCGATCCCGCCTTTGCGTATGTCGAGCCTCCTTCCTCATGACCTTTGCCATGGGCGGAGTGCCTCACTCTGGCCCCCAACAGTGAACCTCCTCTCTCAGGAACATTCTTGGCTCCTATCGAGACACCTCTGTGCGTGTAGCTACACACGCAACGTAGGGGCAAAGGGAGCCAGATTCTTTCCGTGGGGTGCTGATGCTTTGTGGCAAAGCACCTGCTTGAGAATCCATCAGCTTACGCTTCCCTCGCCTTGACCTCTCATCAAGGCGAGAGACCTCGCCTTGAGGTCTCATTGCTGTAGCCCTTGGCAGTTTGGAAAGAAGAGGACCCTTACCTTTCATAAAGTGGGCCCTTGTCCTAGTTTGAAAGGAAAGGCAAGAGCTGAGCTGAGGCCAATAAGGCGCCAGTCAAGTCTGACATATTCCCGAAGCCTGCTCCTTCATGGAAAATAACGCTGTAATCTAGGAATGTCTCTGCAAGGCTGGCAAAGGGCAGTCAGGAGCCTGCACCCTGCCTCTGGAATTACCGACTTCTGAACAGATCTGGAGGTCTCCCTTAGGGGAAGCTAACCCATTCTTCCAAATAGAGGCTTCAAAACGCAGGCCGCTTGGCTGCCTCTTGATCTCTGAAGGAGGCCTGCTTTTCCCGCCTCCTATGAACCCCACATCCCAGCCTCTGGGAAAAGCGGATCTTGAAGAACTTTTCTCAGGGGTTGTTTCCACGGAGCTGGGGCCGAGCCTGGAGCCCCAAACGCACAGGGGAAGAAAAACCACATGGACAAGTCTTTGCTGTCTAGGAGAGCTCTAGTGAACTTCACTCTGTCAGGAACGTTCTTGTTTCCTATGGAGACACCCCTGTCTGTGAAGCTGTGTACCGAACATGGAGACACAGAGTCTGATTCTCTCTGTGCAGCTTTGAAGCTGTCATTCAAACAACAGCTTGAAAATCCATACAATGCTCTTCCTTACCCGTGACACAGTTCTCATTGCTATACCCCTTGGCAGTATTTAGAAATCCATACCCAAACCTTTCTCCTAGTAGGCCTGGGTCCTAGTTCGGAGAAACACGCAATGGCGGAGCTGAGGCCAGTAAGGCACCAGTCAGGTCTCACACACTCTGGCAGCCTGATCGTCCAGGGAGACTAAGGCCTGTTGTGCCTTGCAGGAGGCTCGCTTGTGTTACCTCCTGTGAACTGCGTTTGCCAGCCTGGGGGAATAGCGGTCCCTGGAGATCTTTTCTCAGGGGCTCCTTCCCCTGAGCTGGGGCGGACCTCGGGGACCCAACTCACAGGGCAAGGCAAAACCATATGGACAGGTCTATGCTCTGTAGCAGACTTCTAGTGAACCTCATCTCTCAGGAACATTCTTGGCTCCTATAGAGACACTTCTGTGTGTGAAGCTGCGTACCTAACATAGGGGCACAGAGAGCCTGATTCTCTCAGTTCATTTTGACCCTGTCATTCAGAAAACAGCTTGAGAATCCATAAAATGCTCTCCCTTACCGCTGAGAGAATTCTCACTGCTGTAGCCCTTGGCACTTTGTAGAAATCCGCAGCCAAACGCTTCTCCAAATAGGCCTGGGTCCTAGTTCGGAGGAACAGGCAATGGTGGAACTGAGGCCAGTAAGGCAACAGTCAGGTTTCACACACTCTGGCAGCCTGCTCCTCCAGGGACAGTAAGGCCTCTTTTTCTCTGCAGGAGATTCGCTTGCCTTACTTCCTGTGAACAGCGTTTCCCAGCCTCAGCGAAGCGGTTCCTGGAGATCTTTTCTCAGGGACAGTTTCCCCGGAGGTGTGGCGGACCTCGGGGACCCAACTCACAGGGCAAGGAAAAACCACATGGACAGGTCTATGCTCTGTAGGAGAGGTTTAGTGAACCTAATCTCTCAGGAACATTCTTGGCTCCTATAGAGACAACTCTGTGTGTGAAGCTACACTCCCAACATTGGGGAACAGGGATCTTGGTTCTCTCCGTGGGGTGCTGATGCTTTGTAGTAAAGCACCTGCTTGAGAATCCATCCTCTTAGGCTTCCCTCGCTTTGACAGAGGTCTCATTGCTGTAGCCCTTGGCAGTTTCAAAGAAGAAGACCCTTACCCTTCATAAAGTAGGCCCTTGTCCTAGTTTGAATGGAAAGGCAATAGCTGAACTGAGGTCAATAAGGAGCCAGTCCCCTCTGACACATTCCTGAAGCCTGCTCCTTCATGGAATATAACTCTAGAATGTTGGAATGTCTTTGCAAGGCTGGCAAAGGGCAGTCAGGAACCAGCACCCTGCCTCTGGAATTACCGACTTCTGAGCAGATCTGGAGGTCTCCTTTAGGAGAAGCTAACCCATTCCTTCCAAATAGAGGCTTCAAAACACAGGCAGGTTGGCTGCCTTTCGTGCCCGAAGGAGGCTTGCTTTTCTCTCCTCCTATGAACCCCAGTTCCCAGTCTCTGGGAAAAGCGTATCTTGAAGATATTTTCTCAGGGGTTGTTTCCACGGAGCTGGGGCCGAGCCCGGGGCCCAAAGGCACAGGGGAAGGCAAGACCACATTTTCAGGTCTATGCTCTGTAGCAGACCTCTAGTGAACCTCATCTCTCAGGAGCATTCTTGGCTCCTACAGAGACACCTCTGTGTGTGAAGCTGCGTACCTAACATAGAGGCAGAGAGAGCCTGATTCTCTCTGTTCATTTTGACGCTGTCATTCAGAAAACAGCTTGAGAATCCATAAAATGCTCTCCCTTACCACCGAGAGAATTCTCACTGCTGTAGCCCTTGGCACTTTGTAGAAATCTGCACCCAAACGCTTTTCCAAGTATGCCTGGGTGCTAGCTCGGATGAACAGGCAATGGTGGAGCTGAGGCCAGTAAGGCAACAGTCAGGTTTCACACATTCTGGCAGCATGCTCCTCCAGGGACTGTAAGGCCTCTTTTTCTCTGCAGGAGATTCGCTTGCCTTACTTCATGTGAACAGCATTTCCCAGCCTCGGCGAAGCGGTTCCTGGAGATCTTTTCTCAGGGACAGTTTCCCCGGAGGTTTGGCGGACCTCGAGGACCCAACTCACAGGGGAAGGCAAAACCACATGGACAGGTCTATGCTCTGTAGGAGAGGTTTAGTGAACCTAATCTCTCAGGAACATTCTTGGCTCCTATAGAGACTACTCTGTGTGTGAAGCTACACTCCCAACATTGGTGCACAGGGAGCTTGATTCTCTCCGTGGGGTGCTGATGCTTTGTGGCAAAGCACCTGCTTGAGAATCCATCCTCTTAGGCTTCCCTCACCTTGACAGAGGTCTCATTGCTGTAGCCCTTGGCAGTTTGCAAAGAAGAAGACACTTACCCTTCATAAAGTAGGGCCTTGTCCTAGTTTGAATGGAAAGGCAATAGCTGAGCTGAGGTCAATAAGGAGCCAGTCCCGTCTGACACATTCCCGAAGCCTGCTCCTTCATGGAAAATAACTCTAGAATCTAGGAATATCTTTGCAAGGCTAGCAAAGGGCAGTCAGGAACCAGTACCCTGCCTCTGGAATTACCGACTTCTGAGCAGATCTGGAGGTCTCCTTTAGGAGAAGCTAACCCATTCCTTCCAAATAGAGGCTTCAAAACACAGGCAGGTGGGCTGCCTTTTCGTTCCCTATGGAGGCGTGCTTTTCTCTCCTCCTACGAACCTCGGTTCCCAGACACTGGGAAAAGTGGATCTTGAAGATATTTTCTCAGGGGTTGTTTCCACAGAGCTGGGGCCGAGCCTGGAGACCCAAAGGCACAGGGGAAGGCAAGACCACATGGACAAGCCTTTGCTCTTTAGTATAGCTCTAATGAACCTCACTCTGTCAGGATCTTTCTTGATTCCTACGGAGACACACCTGTGTGTGAAGCTGCGGGCACAGAGAGCCTGATTACCCCTGTGCAGTGCTGAGTCTGGGCGGCTAAACAAGAGCTTGGGAATGCAGCCTGGGGCGCTTCCCTTCCCTCGGACAGAGCTCTCCTTGCGTAGGCCTTGGTAGTTTGCATACAATGGGGCCCTAAGCCCTCTGCAAGTTGGCCTGGCTCCTAGGTCCAAAGGGCAGGCCAGAGCGGAGCTGAGGCTGTCAGGCTCCAGACACATCTCCCATACTCCTACATCCTGCTCCTACCCGGGCGTGAACGCTAGAAGCTGGGAAGGTACCTGGACCGTGCAGGGGCGGGGCGAACGCGGGCGGCGTGGGGCAGGGGTCGGCTTCTGGCGGGGGTGGGGGCGGGCTTCCCAGTTGTGCTCTCGGAGGTGGACACTGAGGCTGAAAACGCGCCGGGAGCGCACCCGGGACTGGGTAAACCCGGGCTGCGTGGGTCGAGATTCCGATGGCTTTGGGTGGGGGTCGGTCCCAGTTGTGCTCCCGGGGGTCGCCACTGCGGCTGGGAACGCGCCGGGAGCGCGGCAGGGGCGGGGCTAACCCTGGCGGCGCGGGGCGGGGGTCGGCTCATGGGGGGGATGGGGAGGGGTTCCCAGTTGCGCTCTCGGGGGTTGCAACTGCGGCTGGGAACGCCCATTTCGTCCGCTCCTGGGTCCCCAAGGATCGCCATCCCGTGGGTGCAGCGGAGGGCTGCAGACCACAGGTAAGGGAACTGGGACTGCGTGGAGCAGGGAACCAAGTATTCCGCCGTCTGTTGGCACATTCTCGGAGCTCCCCAACCTGGCGGTCGCAGAAAGGCCTTGCCTTTGGGGTCAAGGCCTTTACCGCTCCACCCCTCTGCTGAAAAATCTCCGAGTCTGCGCGGTTCTTCCAAGCAGCCTAGTGTCCGCTGGAAGTCCAAGGGACAGAACACTGAACTCTTGCCGGCTGGCCCAGCCCTGCTTCTGGCACTTTGTAAGCCAGCGGGCCCTTGAGCACCTGCTGGGATGGGAAAGGGAAGGGTCCACGGATTGCACCCTAGAAACTTAGTAGGGTGCATGGATTTCAAACCCTGGTGGCCGCCCAGGCAGCAAAGAAGGGGGGAGGGCACCTTGCTGCCCTTTCATGGCAGAATCTGTGGTTGTCCAGCTGCGTGGGCCTTTTCATGAGGACCCTGTGAAATAAAAGTTTGGTGTTTTGGAACTGAATAATTAGAACGTGTAAAAGCTTTAAATTATGTGGTGGTGTAATTAAAAACAAAACAAAACAAAACCAAGCTCCAAGTGTTTTGCAAATGGAGGTTTAAATATTGAAGGACTGTATTACTTGCACTGTGGCATTCTATCAAGAAGTGTGCAGGATTTTTTTTTTTTTAAGAAAAGTGTTCGAAGTGAGGGAAACAGGAAACCCAGAGGTGCCCCTGTATTTTGGGAAAGGCCTTAGGAGGTCACTTGGAAATGCTGCTGGCTGTGCGGGAGGGCGGCAGATGGGCTGTGCAGGCTTGTCCTTTGCATGGATGTTCTTGTGTGTGGAAACCCAGCTCGGAGCCATCTCCTGATGTGTAAGAATTTCGCAGACAAACCTTGAGCTAAGCAATGCATTTGTTCCTGAGGTAATGTTTGTCTTAAGCGATGTAAATATCCTATGTATTTCCGCTAGACTCTGGCTTCAGGTCGGTTCCCCCAAAAGGCTCAGAAGCGATTTGAACAAAACAGCATGTTTTCCTCCTAGCTTGTTCTCCTTATCTATGTTAAGGAAATGATATATTTGCCTGCAATACTGCCTTTCTTCAAGATTCATGTCAATCAAGTTTTGGCCCGGGATGACTCACCTGCTGCCAATATTATCTCAATGCATGTCGTGGGGGAAGGGCCTGGTGCCATTCCCTGAGACAGTGCCTTTCTTTCCTTAGCTGACTGCTAGTGCCTGTAGAATATCTGGCTAAAGACCAGCAGGGGGTACTCTTACTACCCCCCCCCACCCCGCCTCAAGTCTAAGTCAGCAGCTTTCTCTATCTCTTTAATACTTTAATAACACTTGATGACACAAAAGCTCTGAGTGATCAAATCATATCAAATCTTCATTTCAGATTGAAGATGCATTCCATGGTATTGCCATCTTAAGTCTTTTCATTGTTATGGAATATCTGTCCATGTATTCAGGATAGTTTTCAGCCAGGGTGTATAATTTCCAGTGTGCCAGTCTTGTCATCCTCGTTACATCCATGGCAAAGTGTTTTATTCATGTTGATATTATTGAAAGGGAATTTTTTAAAATTCCTTTTCAGATTATTATCTGCTAATGTATACAGATAAAACTGTGTAATCATTCATTTTTATCAGTTTGGACAGCTTGATAGTTGTCTTTAATTTCTTTACTTTCTGACACTTTAAGATTATCCTGGGACACATATGTAATGTCTCACCCCTAAATTCAGACATGTGTTCAAAGCACTTCTGTCCTTTTATTTATTTATTTATTTATTCTTTAACATTGAAATCGTTTTGACTATGCTGGGTGTTTGTTGCTAGATGGAAGTAGCTAGGACCTCTGGACTGCAGTCTCTCATCTCTTGCTGACCTCTTGTTGACCTCTGCAGATTCCTGGTAGGTGGGAGCTTGTTAGTTCCTTGTTCCTTATCAGAACCTCCTGTGGTAAGTGTTTTTCTCTTCTCTGTTGCCTGGTAAGGGTGGGTGGTCATGGGCATCCCAAAGTTGGCTAGAAGTCAATTATTTAGGCAGGCTTGTGCATAGATATGGGAGAAGGCAATGGCACCCCACTCCTGGAAAATCCCAAGGACGGAGGAGCCTGGTAGGCTGCAGTCCATGGGGTGGCTAAGAGTCGGACACCACTGAGTGACTTCATTTTCACTTTTCACTTTCATGCATAGGAGGAGGAAATGGCAACCCACTCCAGTGTTCTTGCCTAGAGAACCCCAGGGACTGCGGGGCCTGGTGGGCTGCCATCTATGGCGTGGCACAGGGTCGGCCTCAACTGAACCACTTAGCAGCTGCAGCAGCAGCAGCAGCAGTGCATAGATATCAAAGGGGATGAGAACAGTCAGGTAGGATCACATATGTCACCGTGAAACAATACTTCTCCTCTTAGCCAAAGCTAACAAAAGATTTCTGTTCTAGGTCAACCTAGAAGAGATCACTTAAGAGGTAAAGAAACTTAAACTCCATTAGCAAAGGCAGTTCAACATCTCAAGAAAACTTGTGCTAGGCACAAAACTCTTTTCTGGGGGCCTACTTTCCCTACAACCTCCTTATCCCATTCTGTACCCATTCCTTTGCTTCTCCCATCCTGAAACGGCCACCTGTAAGACAGAACTACTTTGTTTTCCTTCCTCAAGTGCCATTGCATTCCACATACTTTCTTGTAATAACAAGTCATACATTTCCCTTCAGCAACCAAGAACTGACTCTTATATTGGCATTTGATAGATTGGTGAGCATACCTATCAGTGATAATAGCGCCCACCCCGCTTCCTGCAAGAACAGAACAAAACAAAACAAAACAAAAAAATTGCTTTCTTACATTTAATATGTTCGGATGGTGCCAGTCACTATTCATGCAGAGTCAAAAATCTCTTTTGTTTCTGTGTAAAAGGGAGGTCCTTTCAAGTCGTGAATGTTTCAGAACTTTCATTTATTTGGAAGTGACCTAGCTATTCAATACACTGTCGTCACTTAGTTTAGCACCAGGATAGAAACTCAGGTAACCAAAACACCTGGAGGAACGATTGTAAGTTCAGTTCAGTTCAGTTGCTCAGTCGAGTCTGACTCTTTGTGACCCCGTGGCCTGCAGGACGCCAGGCTTCCGTGTCCATCACCAACTCCAGGGGCTTGCTCAAACTCATGTCCATCGAGTCAGTGATGCCATCCAACCATCTTATCCTCTGTCATCCCCTTCTCCTCTGCCTTCAATCAAGACTATGAGAGGCGGATATTTTAGAGTATAATTATTGTTAAGAGTTTATCTAAAAGCTCATATCACATTTACATTTTTTACATTGGTTGTTGCTGTTTCCAGGTACTTTCTTGCTGACAAGCTTGTGACACATATAACAATAGAGCAATTTTTACCTCAAAAGAAACCTAGGCACTATGAACATGTTGTGCTTAATGTTGTTGACTCTTAGACATGTCTATAGTGGAGGAGCAAAACCAAAAATACTAGATATTTAATATTGACTAGTTCCCAGTTCACGGGACTCTGACATTCATTTAGGTCAATGTTTTCTTGTATTTCCAGCAGTTTGATTTGGAAGGGCTGCCTTGTCTTGAGACCATTGAAATCAGTACTCAGAACTTGAGCAATATTATCAAAAAACACAAGGCTCACACTGACACATACCTTAATCCAGACAGACAGACAAGACATCTTCCAGGTTTCCGCCTGAGATTTAAAATATTTCTTTGAGCCGTTTTCCTGGGGATTGGGGGGGGAGTGTGGGTGGCAGCGAGGCAGGCTTGGGTAACAAGCTAATTGTTGGTCATTGCATATGCAAAGAACCAGCTTTCCGGGTTCCAAGGAAAAAAGTTTCCTTGGTACCCAATTTTGTTTGGATCTATAGACTCTCATGGCCCTCCTAGGTCAGGACATCTTTCCTTTCTGTAGTCCTCGTTTTATCCCTAAATCATAGACAGCTTGGATTGTCTCTGTGGGGTGGATGTATTGTCCTCGTGTTTGACCTGGCGGCAGTAGCGAGGTCCGAGAGCCTCTCCTGGAACCGGGCGTGGGGACGGGGCTCACCAGGAGCCCCTGGTGGAAGTGGGCAACGCCCCGGGAGCGCGCCAGGGGCGGGGAGATCCCGGGCGGCGCGGGTCGGGGTTCTGGTCGGGAGGGGGTGGGGGGCGGTAACAGTTGTGCTCTCGGGGGTCCCCACTGCAGCTGGAAACGCGCTGGGAGTGCGGCAGGGGCGGGGTGAACCCGGGTGGCGCGGGGCGGGGTTCGGCTCCTGGCGGGGGTGGGGGAGGGCTTCCCAGTTGTGCTCTCGGTGGTGGCCACTGAGGCTGGAAATGCGCCGGGAGCGCACCCGGAGCGGGGTAAACCTGGGCTGCGCGGGTCAAGATTTAGATGGCTGTGGGTGGGGGTTCTGTCCCAGTTGTGCTCTCGGGGGACGCCACTGCGGCTAGGAACGCCCATTTCCTACGCTCCTGTGTCCCCAAGGATCCACATCTAGTGGGTGCAGCGGAGGGCTGCGGGCCACAGGTCAGGGAACTGGGACTGCTTGGAGCAGGGAACCAAGTATTCCGCCCTCTGTTGGCACATTCTCGGAGCTCCCCAACCTGGCGGTCGCAGAAAGGCCTCGCCCTTGGTGTCAAGGCCTTTACCGCTCCACCCCTTTGCTGAAAAATCTCAGTCTGCATGGTTTTCCCAAGCAGCCTAGTGTCCCCTGGAAGTCCAAGGGACAGAACACTGAACTCTGGCCGGCTGGCCCAGCCCTGCTTCTGGCACTTTGTAAGCCAGCGGGCCCTTGAGCACCTGCTGGGATGGGAAAGGGAAGGGTCCACGGATTGCACCCTAGAAACTTAGTAGGGTGCATGGATTTCAAACCCTGGTGGCCGCCCAGGCAGCAAAGAAGGGGGGAGGGCACCTTGCTGCCCTTTCATGGCAGAATCTGTGGCTGTCCTGATGCGTGGGCCTTTTCATGGGGACCTTGTGCAATAAAAGTTTGGTGTTTTGGTACTGAATAATTAGAAATTGTAAAAAGTTTAAATTATGTGGTGGTGTAATTAAAAAACAAAACAAAACAAACCAAGCCCCAAGTGTTTGGCACAGGGAGGTTTAAGTATTGAAGGCCTGTTTTCCTTGCACTGTGGCATTCTATCAAGAAGTGTGCAGGATTTTTTTTTTTTTAAGAAAAGTGTTCGAAGTGAGGGAAACAGGAAACCCAGAGGTGCCCCTGTATTTTGGGGAAGGCCTTAGGAGGTCACTTGGAAATGCTGCTGGCTGTGGGGGAGGGGGGCAGATGGGCTGTGCAGGCTTGTCCTTTGCATTCATGTTCTTGTGTGTAGAAACCCAGCTCGGAGCCATCTCCTGATGTGTAAGAATTTCGCAGACAAACCTTGAGCTAAGCAATGCATTTGTTCCTGAGGAAATGTTTGTCTTAAGCGATGTAAATATCCTATGTATATCTGCTGGACTCTGGCTTCAGGTCGGTTCCCCCAATAGGCTCAGAAGCGACTTGAACAAAACAGTATGTTTTCCTCGTACCTTGTTCTCCTAATCTATGTTAAGGAAATGATATATTTGCCTGGAATACTGCCTTTCTTCAAGATTCATGTCAATCAGTTTTTGGCCCAGGATGACTCACCTGCTGCCAATGTGACCTCAAGGCATGTCGTGGGGGAGGGGCCTGGTGCCATTCCCTGAGACAGTGCCTTTCTTTCCTTAGCTGACTGCTAGTGCCTGTAGAATATCTGGCTAGAGACCAGCAGGGCGTCCACCCCGCCTCAAGTCTAAGTCAGCAGCTTTCTCTATCTCATTTATACTTTAATAACAATTGATGACACAAAAGCTCTGAGCGATCAAATCATATCAAATCTTCATTTCAGATTGAAGATGCATTCCATGGTATTGCCATCTTAAGTCTTTCCATTGTTATGGAATACCTGTCCATGTATTCAGGATAGTTTTCAGCCAGGGTGTATAAGTTCCAGTGTGCCAGTCTTGTCATCCTCGTTACATCCATGGCAAAGTGTTGTATTCATGTTGACATTATTGAAAGGGAATTTTTTTTAATTCCTTTTCAGATTATTATCTGGTAATATATACAGAAAAAACTGTGTAATCTTTCGTTTTTATCAGTTTGGACAGCTTGATAGTTGTCTTTAATTTCTTTCCTTTCTCATACTTTAAGATTTTCCGGGCACCGTACATGTACTGCCTCACCCCTAATCTCAGTCATGTGTTCAAAGAACTTCTGTCCTTTATTTGTTTACTTATTTTTTGCAACATTGAATTCGTTTTGACTATGCTGGGTCTCTGCTGCAAGATGGAAGTTGCTAGGACCTCTGGACTGCAGTCTTCCATCTCTTACTGACCTCTTGTTGACCTCTGCAGAATCCTGGTTGGCGGGAGCTTGTTAGTTCCTCGTTCCTTACCAGGACCTCCTGTGGTAAGTGTTTTTCTCTTCTCTGTTGCCTTGTAAGGGTGGATGGTCATTGGCATCCCAAAGCTAGCTAGAAGTCAATGATTTAGGCAGGCTTGTGCATAGATATGGGAGAAGGCAATGGCACCCCACTCCAGTACTCTTGCGTGGAAAATCCCATGGATGGAGGAGCCTGGTAGGCTGCAGTCCATGGGGTCGCTAAGAGTCGGACACCACTGAGCGACTTCACGTTCACTTTTCACTTTCATGCATGGGAGGAGGAAATGGCAATCCACTCCAGTGTTCTTGCCTAGAGAACCCCAGGGACTGCGGGGCCTCGTGGGCTGCCGTCTATGGGGTCGCACAGAGTCGGACACGACTGAAACGACTTAGCAGCAGCAGCGGCGGCAGCAGCAGCAGAAGCAGTGCATCGATATCAAAAGGGCTGCAAACAGTCAGGAAGGATCACATATGTCACCGTGAAACACTACTTCTCCACTTAGCCAAAGCTAACAAAAGATTTCTCTTCTAGGTCAACCTAGAAGAGATCACTTAAGAGGTAAAGAAACTTAAACTCCATTAGCAAAGGCAGTTCGACATCTCAAGAAAACTTGTGCTGGGCACAGAACTCTTTTCTGGGGGTCCACTTTCCCTACAACCTCCTTATCCCATTCTGTACCCATTCCTTTGCTTCTCCCATCCTGAAACGGCCACCTGTAAGACAGAACTACTTTGTTTTCCTTCCTCAAGTGCCATTGCATTCCACATACTTTCTTGTAATAACAAGTCATACATTTCCCTTCAGCAACCAAGAACTGACTTTTATATTGGCATTCGCTATAGCCCGCCCCTCTCCCCCCACCCCCAAGAACAGAACAAAACAAAACAAAACAATTGCTTTCGTACATTTAACATGTCAGGATGGTGCCAGACACTATTCATGGAGAGTCAAAAATCTCTTTTGTTTCTGTGTAAAAGGGAGGTCCTTTCAAGTCGTGAATGTTTCAGAACTTTCATTTATTTGGAAATGACCTAGCTATTCAATACACTGTCGTCACAAGGATAGAAACTCGGGTAACCAAAACTCCTGGAGAAACGTTTGTTAGTTCAGTTCAGTTCAGTTGCTCAGTCGTGTCTGACTCTTTGGGACCCCGTGGCCTGAAGGACGCCAGGCTTCCGTGTCCGTCACCAGCTCCAGGGGCTTGCTCAAACTCATGTCCATCGAGTCAGTGATGCCATCCAACCATCTTATCCTCTGTCATCCCCTTCTCCTCTGCCTTCAATCAAGACTATGAGAGGCAGATATTTTAGAGTATAATTATTGTAAAGAGTTTGTCTAAAAGCTCGTATCACATTTACATTTTTTACTTTTGTTGTTGTCGTTTCCAGGTAGTTTCTTGCTGACAAGCTTGTGACAGATATAACAATAGAGCAATTTTTACCTCAAAAGAAACCTAGGCACTATGAACATGTTGTGCTTAATGTTGTTGACTCTTAGACATATCTATAATGGAGGAGCAAAACCAAAAATACTAGATATTTAATATTGACCAGTTCCCTGTTCACGGGACTCTGACATTCATTTAGGTCAATGTTTTCTTGTATTTCCAGCAGTTTGATTTGGAAGGGCTGCCTTGTCTTGAGACCATTGAAATCAGAACACAGAACTTGAGCAATATTATCAAAAAACACAAGGCTCACACTGACACATACCTTAATCCAAACAGACAGACAAGACATCTTCCAGGTTTCCGCCTGAGATTTAAAATATTTCTTTGAGCCAGTCTTCTGGGGAGTGGGGGGATGGGGGTGGCAGTAAGGCAGGCTTGGGTAACAAGCTAATTGTTGGTCATTGCATATGCAAAGAACCAGCTTTCCGGGTTCCAAGGAAAAAAGTTTCCTTGGTAACCAACTTTGTCTGGTTCTATAGAATATCATGGCCCTCCTAGGTCAGGTCATCTTGCCTTTCTGTAGTCCTCGTTTTATCCCTAAATCATAGACAGCTTGGATTGTCTCTGTGGGGTGTATGTATTGTCCTCATGTTTGACCTGGAGGCAGCAGCGAGGTCCGAGAGCCTCTCCTGGAACCGGGCGTGGGGACAGGGCTCACCGAGAGCCACTGGTGAAGGTGGGCAGCGCCCCTGGAGCGCGGCAGGGGCGGGGCGAACCCGGGCGGCACAGGGCGGGTGTCGGCTCCTGGCGGGGGTAGGGGAGGGCTTCCCAGTTGTGCTCTCGGAGATGGCCACTGCAGCTGGAAACGCGCCGGGAGCGCAGCCAGGGTGGGGTAAACCTGGGCTGCACAGGTCGAGATTCCGCTCGCTGTGGGTGGGGGGTCGGTCCCTGTTGTGCTCCCGGGGGTCGCCAATATTGCTGGGAACCCGCCGGGAGCCCGGCAGGGCCGGGGCGAAACCTGGCAGCGCGGGTCGGGGTGGGGTTCCGTTCGCAGTGGGGGTCGGCTCCTGGCGGGGGTGGGGGAGGGCTTTCCAGATGTGCTGTTGGGGGTCGCCATTGCGGCTGGGAATGCCCATTTCGTGAACTCCTGGATCCCCAAGGATCGGCATCCATTGGCCACAGCGGAAGGGTGCGGAACACAGGTAAGGGAACGGGGACTGCCTGGAGCAGGGAACCATGTATTCCGCCCTGTGTTGGCACAGTCTCAGAGCTCCCCAACCTGGCGGTCGCAGAAAGGCCTCGTCTTTGGGGTCAAGGCCTTTACCGCTCCACCCCTCTGCTGAAAAACCTCAGAGTCTGGGCGGTTTTCCCAAGCAGCCTAGGGTCCGCTGGAAGTCCAAGAGACAGTAACCCTGAATTCTGGCCGGCTGGCCCAGCCCTGCTTCTGGCACTTTGTAGGCCAGCGGGCCCTGGAGCACCTGCTAGGATGGGAAAGGGAAGGGTACGCGAATTGCACCCTGGTGGCCGCCGAGGCAGCAAAGAAGGGGGGAGGGCACCTTACTGCCCTTTAATGGCAGACAGAATCTGTGGCTGTCCTGCTGCGTGGGCCTTTTCATGGGGACCTTGTGCAATAAAAGTTTACCGGTGACCTTAGGGAACTTCCCAGTGTGCTTCTGACAGATGAGGGATGCTGTGGAGTTGGCGGGGCCTCTCAGGACTCCGCTGGGTTTGGCGCAATGGAAGAGGGCCTCATCTCTAGGGAAGGCAGGAACCTCAGGCCTCCTCTCCGTTTCGGACTCCGACCACAGGGTCCCTGCAGAGTTGGGACAGGAGAGTCAGGAATAGTCTTGTCTGAGGAAAGGAACTCCGCTTACCTCTCGAGGTGCTCAGGGGGTCTCAAGCCCCTTGTTGAGCTGTGTGTGGAACCTGCGGGTGTTTCCAGAAATGCACGACGGTGACAGTGCCCCTTCGTGTTGTGCCTTCACCCACTGGGTTGCCTTCGAAGAGGTGTCCGGGCCTCGGGTTCTTTTCAAGAGCTGACAGGGAAATTGGGGTCTTTCGGCATGTGGGACCACCCACGGGGCTAGTCTCAAATTTCCTAGTGAGGCCGGCTTCATCCTGAGGTGTGCTGGGAAGGCTGGGGACCCTTCCAGACAACGCAGGGGGATCGACTTTCCTGTCGCCATCAGGTGGGGAGAAGGGGCTCAGATGAAGTGGGGACGGAACCCTCGGTGTTACCCTCGAGGGAAACTGGCGTGTGGGGGACTTTTGGGGGTTGCATGAAAGGAGTCAGGTACCGTTTCGCACTTCAGGACAGAACCTGGGACTTCCCTTGAGACGCCGTAGCGGGCAAGGGCCTCATCTTGCGAAGACGTTGCGACCATGTGGATTTTCTTGAGTTGCGGCGGGATTCTAGAGTTACGACGGGGATTTCAGGCTTCCTCTTGTGTTGGCCCCGGGAAGCCTAATCTTCCATTCGAGTTGCGAGGGAAAGCTGAGGGTTGCACTCGAGTCACTGCAGGGCCAAAGAGACCTCATCTAGGCCTGTGTCCGGGACTTAACGTTCCTCTCAAGGGAAGACAGGGATCTCAGGGTGGCGTTCCAGACTCCCCCGGGGAGTCAGGCCTCGCCTCGAGGGCAAGCCAAGGATGCCGCTCTCCTCTCAAGTCGCGACGCAGATCTCTTGGAGCCCACTGAGTGGCCTCAAGGGAGTCAGGCCTTCTCTTCAGTTTGGAGAGAGGACTCGGGATTGCGCTCTGGGCCAGGCAGGAAAAGAAGGCCCTCACCTCGCGAGGATGGGGGCTTCTCAGGGGTTTCCTCGAGCTGCGGCGCCCGTGGGGGTTTTCTCACGAGGCAAGACGAGGATCTCAGGGAGCCTCTCCTGCGGTGCCAGGGAAGTCAGGTCTCTGTGCGCATGGCGAGGGGGAGCGCGTCATGGCTCTCCAGTCATGGGAGAGGACTAGGGCCTCCAGACGCGTTGAAGAAGGACACGCGAGGTCTTTCTGGGGTTGCGGCGGGAAAGCCTCGTTTCCCTCGACTTCTGCAGGGGACCTGAGGGAACTTCCCATGGTGCCTCTGATAGGTGAGGGATGCTATGGAGTTGGCGGGGCCTCTTGGGACACCGCTGGGCTTGGCGCAATGGAAGAGGGCCTCATCTCGAGGGGAGACAGGAAACTTAGGCTTCCTCTCCTTTTCGGACTCCAACCACAGGGTCCCTGCAGAGTTGGGACAGGAGAGTCAGGCCTCGTCTTGTCTGAGGAAGGGAACTCCACTTGCCTCTCGAATTGCTCAGGGTGTTTCACGCACCTCGTTGAGCTGTGTGTGGAAACCGCGGGTTTTTCCGGACGAGGCACGGGGGTGTCAGTGCCCCTTCGAATGGTAACTTCATCCACAGGGTTGCCTTCGAAGAGGTGTCCGGGCATCAGGTTCTTATCCAGAGCGGACTGGGAAATCGGGGTCGTTCAGCATGTGGCACAACCCACGGGGCTCGTCTCGAATTTCCTCAGGAGGCCGGACTCATCCTGAGGTGTGCCGGGAAAGCCGGGAACCCCTTCCAGAATACGCAGGGGAATCGACTCTCCTGTCGTGATGAGGAGGGGAGAAGGGGCTCAGATGAAGGGGTGCCAGGACCCTCGGTGTTCCCCTCGAGGGAACCCGGCGTGTCTGGGAAATTTTGGAGGTCGCATGAAGGGTGTCAGGTACCGTTTCGCAATTCAGGACGGAACGTGAGACTTCCCTTGAGACGCCGTAGCGGGCAAGGGCCCCATCTTGTGAAGACGTTGGGACCACGTGGTTTTTCTCGAGTTGCGGCGGGATTCTCGAGTTACGACGGGGATTTCAGGCTTCCTCTTGGGTTGGCCCTGGGAAGCCCCATCTTCCATTCGAGTTGCGAGGGAAAGCTGGGGGTTGCGCTCGAGTCACTGCAGGGCCCAAGAGACCTCATCTAGGCGTGTGTCCAGGACCTAGTAGTACTCTCAAGGGAAGACAGGGATCCCGGGGATGCACTCCAGAGTCCCCCGAGGAGTCAGGCCTCGCCTCGAGGGGAAGCAAAGGACTCCGCTCTTCTCTTGAGCCAGGACGCGGATCTCTTGGAGCCCTCTGAGTGGCCTCTAGGGAGTCAAGCCTAATCTTCAGTTTGGAGAGAGGACTCGGGATTGCTCTCCAGGAAAGGCAGGAAAAGAAGGCCCTCACCTCGCGAGGACGGGGGCTTCTCAGGGGTTTCCTCGAGCTGCGGCGTCCGTGGGGCTTTTCTCACGAGGCACGACGAGGTTCTCAGGGAGCCTCTCGTGCGGCGCCAGGGAAGTCAGGTCTCCATGAGCGTGGCGAGGGGGAGCGCGTCATTGTTCTCGAGTCCTGGGAGGGGACTAGGGCATCAAGGCGTGTAGAAGAAGGACTCTTGAGGTCTTTCTCGGCTTGCGGCGGGAAACCCTCGTTTCCCTCGACTTCTTCCGGTGACCTGAGGGAACTTCCCAGGGTTCCTCTTAGAGGTGAGGGATGCTGTGGAGTTGGTGGGCCATCTCGGGACTCCTCTGGGTTTGGCGCAATCGAAGAGGGCCTCATCTCGAGGGGAGACAGGACCTCAGGCTTCCTCTCCGTTTCGTACTCCGACAGCAGTGTCCCTGCAGCGTTGGGGCAGGAGAGTCAGGCCTCGTCTTGTCTGAGGAAGGGAATTCCGCTTGCCTCTCGAGTTGCTCAGGGAGTCTCAGTCCCCTCGTGGAGCTGTGTGTGGAAACCGCGGGTGTTTCCAGACGATGCACGGGAGTGTCAGTGCCCCTTCGTGTTGTTCCTTCACTCACAGGGTGGCCTTCGAAGAGGTGTCCGGGCATCGGGTTCTCCTCAACTGCGGACCGGGAAATCAGGGTCGTTCAACATGGGGCACCAGCCACGGGGCTTGTCTCGAATTTCCTCGCGAGGCCGGCCTCATCCTGAGGGGCGCCGTGCAGGCCGGGAACCCCTTCCAGACCACGCAGGGGAATCAACTCTCCTGTCGCGAACAGGAGAGGAGTAGGAGCTCAGAGGAAGTGGTGCCGGGACTCTCGGTGTTCCCCTCAAGGGAACCCGGCATGTCGGGGAACTTTTGGATGTCGCATGAAGGGTGTCAGGTACCGTGTCTCACTTCACGACGGAACATGGGACTTCCCTTGAGACGCCGTACCGGGCAAGGGCCTCATCTTGCGAAGACTTTGAAACCACGTGGTTTTTCTCGAGTTGCGACAGGATTCTCGAGTTTCGACGAGGATTTCAGGCTTCCTATTGGGTTGGCCTTGGGAAGCCCCATCTCCCATTCAAGTAGCGAGGGAAATCTGGGGGTAGCGCTCGAGTCACTGCAGGGCCAAAGAGACCTCATCAAGGCGTGTGTCCGGGAACTAATATTCCTCTCCAGGGAAGTCAGGGATCTCGGGGTTGCATTTCAGGCTCCCTCGGGGAGTCAGGCCTCGTCTCGAGGGGAAGCCAAGGACTCCGCTCTCCTCTCGAGTGGCGACGCGGATCTCTTGGAGCCCACTGAGTGGCCTCAAGGGAGTCCAGCCTCCTCTTCAGTTTGGAGAGAGGACCCGGGATTGCTCTCCAGGCCATGCAGGAATAGAAGGCCCTCAGCTCGCGAGGACGGGGGCGTGTCAGGGGTTTCCTCGAGCTGCGGCGCCCGTGGGGGTTTTCTCCCGAGGCACGACGAGGATCTCAGGGAGCCTCTCGTGCGGCGCCAGGGAAGTCAGGTCACCATGCGCGTGGCGAGGGGGAGCGCGTCCTGGCTCTCGAGTCACGGGAGGGGACTAGGGCCTCGAGACGCGTTGAAGAAGGACTCTCGAGGTCTTTCTCGGGGGGCGGCGGGAAACCCTCGTTTCCCTCGCCTTCTGCCGGGGACCTTAGGGAACTTGCCAGGGTGCCTCTGAGAGGCGAGGGATCCTGTGGAGGTGGCGGGGCCCCTCGGGACTCGGCTGGGTCTGGCGCAACGGAAGAGGGCCTCACCTCGAGGGGAGGCAGGAACCTCAGGCTTCCTCTCCGTTTCGGACTCCGACCGCAGGGTCCCTGCAGAGTTGGGACAGGAGAGTCAGGCCTCGTCTTGTCTGAGGAAGGGAACCCCGCTGGCCTCTCGAGTTGCTCAGGGGGTCTCAGGCCCCTCGTCGAGCTGTGTGTGGAACCCGCGGGTCTTTGCGGAAGATGCACGGGGGTGGCAGCGCCCCTTCGTGTTGTGCCTTCACCCACAGGGTTGCCTTCGAAGAGGGGTCCGGGCCTCGGGTCCTTCTCAAGGGCGGACCGGGGAATCGGGGGCGTTCGGCATGTGGCACAACCCACGTGGCTCGTTTCGAATTTCCTCGTGAGACCGGCCTCATCCTGAGGTGCGCCGGGAAGGCCGGGAACCCCTTCCAGACCACGCAGGGGAATCGCCTCTCCTGTCGCGATCAGGAGGGGAGAAGGGGCTCAGAGGAAGCGGTGCCGGGACCCTCGGTGTTCTCCTCGAGGGAACCCGGCGTGTCGGGGGACTTTTGGGGGTCGCAGGAAGGCTGTCAGGGACCGTTTCGCCCTTCAGGGCGGAACAGGGGACTTCCCTTGAGACGCCGTCGCGGGCAAGGGCCTCATCTTGCCAAGAGGTGGGAACCACGTGGTTTTACTCGAGTTGCGGCGGGATTCTCGAGTTACGACGGGGATCTCAGGCTTCCCCTTGGGTTGGCCCTGGGAAGCCCAAACTTCCCCTCGGGTTGCGAGGGAAAGCTGGGGGTTGCGCTCGGGTCACTTTAGGGCCGAAGAGACCTCACCTAGGCGTGTGTCCGGGACCTAATATTCCTCTCCAGGGAAGGCAGGGATCTCAGGGTTGCATTCCAGGCTCCCCCGGGGAGTCAAGCCTCGTCTCGAGGGGACGCCAAGGACTCCGCTCTCCTCTCGAGTCGGGACGCGGGCCTCTTGGAGCCCCCTGAGCGGCCTCAAGGGAGTCCAGCCTCCTCTTCCGTTTGGAGAGAGGACTCGTGATTGGTCTCCAGGCCATGCAGGAAAATAAGGCCCTCATCTCGCTATGACCGGGGTGTCTCATGTGTTTCCTCGGGCTGCCGCTCCAGTGTGCGTTTCCTCACGAGGTACAATGAGGAACTCATGGAGCCTCTCGTGCAGTGCCAGGTTTGTCAGGTCTCCATGCGCTTGACGAGGGGGAGCGTGTCATGGCTCTCGAGTCATGGTAGGGGAATCGCGACTCAACACATTTTCATGCACTCTCGAGGTCTTTCTCGAGTCACGGCAGAAAACCCAGGGTTCCCTCGACTTGTGCCTGTGACCTCAGGGAGCTTCTCATTGTGCCTCTGAGAACTCAGGGATACTGTGTAGTTGGTAGGGGCCTCTCGGGACTCAACTGGTTGTGGTGCAATGGAAGAGGGCTTCATCTCGAGTGGACGCAGGAACCTCAGGCTTCCTCTCCGTTTCTGACTCGGATCCCATGGTCCCTGCAGAATAGGGACAAGAGAGTCACACCTAGTCTTCTGTTGAGGAATGGGCCTTCGTTTGCCTTTCGAGTTGTTTACAGGGTGACAGGCCACTTGTCGAAATGTCTGTGGGACCTGCGGGTTTTTCTGGACGATGCACGCGGGTGTCAGTGCCCCTTCGTGTTGTGCCTTCATCCACAGGTTTTCCTTCAAAGAGGTGTGCTGGCATCGGGTTCTTTTCAAGAGTGGACCGTGAAATTGGGGTCTTTCGACATGTGGCACCACCCACGAGGCTATGTCTCGAACTTCCTCATGAGACCGGCCTCATCCTGAGGTGTGCCCGGAAGGTCGGGAACCCCTTGCAGACAGAGAAGGGGAGTCGACCCTCCTGTCGCAATCAGGAGAGGAGAAGGGGCTCAGATGAAGTGGTGCCGGGAACCTCGGTGTTCCCCTTGAGTGAGTCTGGTATGTCGCGGAACTTTTGGGGTCGCATCAAGGGTGCCAAGTACCGTTTCGCACTTCAGGATGGAACGTGGGACTTCTCTTGAGATGCTGTAGCGGACAAAGGGCCTCATCTTGCGATGACGAGGGAAGCACGTGGTTTTTCTCGAGTTGCGGTGGGATTCTCGAGTTACGACGGGGAATTCAGGCTTCCTCTTGTGTTGGCCCAGGAAGTCTAATCTTCCATTCGAGTTGCCAGGGAGAGCTGGGGATTGGGCTCCATTCACTGAAGGGCAAACTAGACCTCATCTAGGCTTGTATCCAGGACTTAATGTTCCTCTCCATAGGCGACAGGGATTTGGGGTTGCATTCCATACTCACCCGGGGAGTCAGGCCTCATCTCGAGGGGAAGCAAAGGACTCCACTCTCTTCTCGAGTCGCGACAGGTATCTCTTGGAGCCCACTGAGTGGTCTTCGCTCTGTAGGAGAGCTCTAGTGTACATAAGCCTGTACATAAGTGAACACAGACATTCTGTGTGCATGTTGCTGCATACCCAAAATAGGGCCACAAGGAGCCTCATGCTCTCCATGCGGCGCGGAAGCTGTGCAGCCACGCAGCAGCTGAAGAATCCAACCAATTGCTCTTTTCTTACCTCTGACAGAGCTCGCATTGCCGTAGCCCTTGGCAGTTTGAAAACACTGGACCCTAACCCCTCTCAAAGTAGGCCTGGGTTCTAGTTCGAATAGAAAGTCAATAGCGGAGCTGAGGACAGGAACGCGGCAGTCATTTATCACACGCTCCTGCAGCCTGCTACTACAGGGACACTAACGCTAGAAGCTAGGAATGTCTTTGCAAGGTGCGCAAAGGACAAGGGAGAACCTCGACCCTGACTCTAGTATTTCAGTCCCCTGAGCAGATCTGAGGTTCTCCCGCTGTAGAAGCTAACCCATTCCTTTCAAATACAGGCTTCCTAACACAGGGCCAGTTGGCTGCTTGCTCTTCCACGAAGCAGGCTTCCTTAACTTGCAAACTGCGAATTCCGCTTAACAGCCTGGAGGAAAATCGCTTCTTGGAAGATTGTTTTCAGAGGCTGTATCCCCGGAGCTGGGGCCAAGCTAGGGGACCCATACTGACAAGGGAAGGCAAAACCACATCCAATGTCTTTGCTCTGGAGGACAGCTTTGGTGAGCCTAAGTCTTTCAGGAATATTTCTGGCTCCAACAGAGTCAAATTCTGTGTGTGAAGCTGCACAGCCAAAATAGGGGAACAGAGAGCCTGATTCTCTCTGTGTAGCTTTGAAGCTGTCATTCAAACAACAGCTTGAGAATCCATACAATGCTCTCCCTTACTGCTAAGAGAATTCTCATTGCTGTCGTCCTTGACAGTTTGTAGAAATCCGCACCCTAACCCTTCTCCAAGTAGGCCTGGGTCCTAGCTCGGAATAACAGGCAACGGCGGAGCTGAGGCCAGTAAGGCACAAGTGAGGTCTCACACACTCTTGCAGCCTGATCGTCCAGCAGCAGTAAGGCCTCTTTTTCCCTGTAGGAGGCTCGCTTGCCTTGCTTCCTGTGAACTGCATTTCCCAGCCTGGGCGCAAAGCTGTTCCTGGAGATTTTTCCTCAGGGGCTGTTTCCCTGGAGCTGGGTCGGACCTCGGGGGCCCAACTCACAGGGGAAGACAAAACCACATGGACAGGTCTATGCTCTGTAGGAGAGCTCTAGTGAACCTCATCTCTCAGGAACATTCTTGGCTTCTACAGAGACACCTCTGTGCATGAAGCTACACACCCAACATAGTGGCAAAGGGAGTCTGATTCTCTCCGTGGGTGCTGATGCTTTGTGGCAAAGCACCTGCTAAGAATCCATCCGCATAGGCTTCCCTCACCTTGACAGAGGTCTCATTGCTGTAGTCCTTGGCAGTTTGGAAAGAAGCAGACCCTTACCCTTCAGCAAGTAGGCCCTTGTCCTTGTTTGAATGGAAAGGCAGTAGCTGAGCTGAGGCCAGTAAGGCGCCAGTCAAGTCTGACATATTCCCGATGCCTGCTCCTTCATGGAAAATAACGTTAGAATCTGGGAATGTCTTTGCAAGGCTGGCAAAGGGCAGTCAGGAACCTCGACCCTGCCTCTGGAATTTCTATCTTCTCAGCACATCTGGCGGTCTCGGTCAGGAGAAACTAACCCATTCCTTGCAAATATAGGCTTCCAAACACAGGCCGGTTGGCTGTCTCTTCTTGCCGAAGGAAGCTTGCTTATCCCACCTCCTGTGAACTCCACTTCCCAGCCTGGGTGATAAGAGGTTCTTGGAGATCTTTTCTCAGGGGCTGTTTCCCCGGAGTTGGGGCGGACCTCGAGGACCCAACTCACAGGGGAAGGCAAAACCAAATGGACAGGTCTATGCTCTGTAGGAGATCTCTAGTGAACTGCCGGGGTCCAGCCCCAGCTGATCCAGGGTATTCGAAGCAGAGACGGCATAGGCGAAGGTCAGGGAACAACTGCTTAATTAAACGTTAATTAAGGATATAAAGAGTAATAAAATGAGGATAGCTCAGTAGGAAAATTCAGTGGAGAAAAGAGGCTGAGTAGCTTGGTTTACGCGGGGGACCAATAAAACTTCAAGACAAGAAGCTTGCACCACTTACGTAGGCCGCAGGCGTCCTTCCGTTCTCCCGAAGGAGAGGAGACACTGAGG